>NW_021941229.1:5247860-5887887 GCF_902148845.1 Salarias fasciatus | reverse complement strand
AGAGAGATAAATTTAAATCAATGTGATTCTTAAGAAGAGCGCCCTTCGCCACCCTGTCTGTTAATTAATTTCCAGTAATGCCCATATGACCTGGAACCCACATGAATGTCACAGACATCCCTCACTGAACAAGAGAAGTATATAACTGTAAAGCTTTAAACAAAATATCTTGCCTTGCAGATTTATAAAAAGGCAGTTTGTCTGGCTTAGCTAGCCTATTTTAAAGCTTTCACAATAGCTAATACCTCTACTGTATATACAGACAATAGTCTGTGGCTCTGGAGCCCTCTGAATATTTATACTGTGAAACACTACAGCGAGACTAGACCTCTGCTTATCAGGGTCTTTGGATCCATCAGTAAAGACTTGCACACAGTCGGAATACATTAGCTCAACCCTTGAAGAAAAAAGCAGCTCAACAAATCTGCTTTCCCTTGTGTTTAAGCTTTACATTTAATAAATAGAGATCCACAAAAGGAGATTTCATTGCCCATGGTGGCATTTCTGGATTGTAACAGCTGGACAAAATCTGAAAGACTTATACCCAAATTTGTGCATATTCTGACATACTGCCGCCTGCTGGAGACACGAGGAAAGAAACAAGCTGAACACAACCCAGCTCACTTGGAAGCCGAAGCTTTTCATGACGTCTGGGAGTGAGGGCTGAAAGAACTATCTCCACCGAGGCTTCTGCTGGAAAAATCCTTTTGCAAAAACAGAAAATCCATAGACACAAGTAATTTCATACTATATATTGATGAAAAAAATTGACCATAAACAAATTTCAACAACAAGTCACGAAATGTGCATCCAAAGAGAAATGAAAATGTAGCTTGAATGATTAATTCTACTTCGTGTGGTGCTTAGCCCACCTACGGGCTTCGCTATTGGTACTCTCCGGCGCCAGCCAGACACTGAGACAGATCAAAAAAAGCTGACGCGCCAATCCACACACGCGCTGGCACACCTGCCCCGCCCTTCAACCAAGGGGATATAAGCAGCTCGAGTGCGCATAACGCCCCTTCTTCATTCTCAGCCTCGAGGACTGGTCATAGCAGCTCATCTCAAGACTCAAAGAATCCACGAATTCAAGAGAAGATTATGGACAAGCTGGCCGAAGAGCGTCGCCATCCGGCGGTTTGGGCCCTAACCTGCCAGGGCTGCGGCACCTCTGCTTCTCCAAAGAGGACGCCAACTCAGTGGTGCTTCACCTGCCTGGGCTGGCAGCATCAGCGCCACGGGCTTCCTGCTCCACCTGCCTCCGCTCCTCCCCTCTCGAGGATCCGAGCGGCAAGCGGCGATTATGGGCGCCGTTTCTCTGGCTTCCACTCCCGACAAGACCGACGTGGACTTCGCTGCGTTCCCTCCCGCCTCCTTCACCGAATGGGCCAAGTCGGGTGGGGATCTGCGGAGCTGCCGCGACTCCTCCGGCTTGAAGAAATCTATGCAGCATCATGATTCCCTCTCCAACGTTCTCCAGAGCAGCCACTTGAGTGCGCCCCACAGCCTGTGGAGTACCTCGCGGCGCTCTTCGCCTCCGTTACGGACCGCACCAGCCTTCGCTCCTCCCGCCGCAACCCCCGGAGCCGCGCAGCGCGACTTTACACTCGGCTAGCACCCAGTCACGGACTCCGACCCGGACTATGGTGTGTGTCCGCTGTGCCATCGTTCCAGGCCAACGTGCAGCGTGATTGGTGTGCCCCCTCACCGCCAAGGGCGCGGTGAAAGCTACTGTGAGTACTGCTGTGTGGACGGCTGGCCTCCTGTCTCCGGAGTCCCAGAGAGATAGAGGACTCCGTGAGGCTCTGCCTGGTATCCACCTCCCCCCCCTGGCCCGGCGGAAAGCCCATGCTGCCGTCTGAAAGAGACCGGGCACATGGCTTCCTTTCTGGACCGGTGGTTATGCTAATGGCAATCAGGTGTTCGCCTTAGTTTAACAATATGACCTTCCTCCTGGGTTCCATTGATAAGCTCCTGCCTACGAGCAGTCAGAGCTGTCACCGGAAGACATCGAGGAGATCCAGAACACGGCCGAAGTCCTGATGCGGATGTGCCGCGCCACACGCCATCAACAGAGGTCGTGCCAATGGCCAGCGCCCAGCTCGGTCTGAGACATCTGTGGCTCGTCTCTCCTCCCTCGCGGAACGGGACCAGAAGGGTATTTTGAGTTGCCCCTTTCTACCTCTTCCCTCTTCGGTCCAGACATACAGGTGATCATCGAACGCCTGCAGGCAGCGGCCCGAGGCTCGCAGCGCTCGCCCCCCACCTCCAGCCCCGCCGTATGTCAAATCCACCACGCGGCGTCCTGCAGAGCGGAGGAGGTCTGCCCCCTGGGATCCCGGACATCTGGCCATAGTTCCTCGTCCTCCCGGGGCACCGACCAGCCGAGACGGTTCCCAGGCTCCCGTGACACGGAGAACTCGTCTACTCGTCCTCCTGCATCTGTGGTTAAAAGTGTCATTAATTAAAGGCCGTCAGGCCTGTTCATCTCTAAAGAGCAGCAGTCCTCCCTTCTTCACCGTGCTCATACGGCAGGCACATGTCGAGCCCGGCTGAGCTCTCTTCTTCCCTCAACGGCTTCCCTCGCGTCAGATAAAGCAAAGAGTCGAGGCGAGTGATGAGGATGTGGCGGCAGCCCGGAGTTTCTGGCGTCTCTAAAGAGCAGTAATCCTTTACCACACTCAGCGCCGCAGGGCCATGCGGAGATTGGCCGCGGCCTTTTCTCCTCTGACGTGCCAGTCCCCGTCAGAGGTTCCCTGCCGCCATTCGATGCTGAGCTCCCGGGCCGCCAGCATTACTGTAACAGCAGTCACACAGCCCGCCAGCAATAAAGAGCACAACCCTTCACTCTACGCGGCGCCCTCACGCCAAGGGCGTGTCAGATCCAGCTTTGGCCCCCCCACCCTCCACGACAGCCCGGGAAGGCCCCGTGCTGTCATGGACCGCGGAACCCCCGGGGCTGTGACGGCCGCAGTGGTGGCGGTTTCTTCACGTAATCTGAGGCACAGGAAGTTCCTCAGATTCGCCGTAGGGCAATGTTATGGGCAATGTGTAAACTCTAACTGAAATTGCCACAATTGAGGCAAACTTTAAGTTACACTATCACTAAAGGTAGACCACAGAACTTGTAAAACTGTACAAGCTTGTACCACTGTGGCATTTTACTGCTACCTTTGCAATTGTAGCTAAGGAGTGACACAATGAAGGATAGAGCTCTTCATGTATTGGCAGGACAAGAGCCAAACAGCCCGGGAGGACTGATGTTTAAAATGTGTCTCAAATAACAACAGCAGACTGTCAAAGAAAGACCAGTGACTGGCACTAGAACACTTGATTAAATGGGCAGAGCAACTTGAGACAGAGGGAGTACTGGGAACATGAGAAGGGCAAACCAGTGATTATACAAAACTTCATGAAATGTAAAAAGAAAAAAACAAAAGAAAGAAGAGGAAACGGCGGTCGACCTTGAGAGAGCGTGCACCTGCAGATAACATTTCTCACGCTTCTCCAATCAGAGAGGAGAACACGCACACACACAAACACGCACAGGCTGAAGGTTGTTGTTTGATCCTGCAGAAAAGTAAGAGAAGAAGAAGAATAAGAAGAAGAGAAGAGAGAAGAAGAAAGAAGAAGAAGAAGAAGAGAGAAGATAAGACAGTGGAGGGAGTTTGGGGCATTTGGATTCCTTTCCTGCAGCAACAATGAGTTTAGTTCAGGCTTTGAGAGAGTTTATCAACCAGAGACTAACTGCTGCTGCTGGAGAAATCTTCACCGTGTTTGAAGCAACTATCGTCAGCTACGAGGAAGAGATGGCTCGTCAGCGCGAACTGCTTCAAATCAGCTTGCCAGTATCATCAGATCAAGTTAACAGGTATAGGAGAAGTCTGAATGGAGACATGAAAGTGACTGGTGGAGGAACTCCATCCTCGCTGAAACTCCTGTACTCCCTACACTCCATGATGTGCGACAGTGTTGACTTGTGGCTCTCTGGGTTGAGGCTGGGTTGTTGTCCGTCCGTGTCTGTTACTCAAAATAATGTTGTATTTCCAGCCATAAAATGCGAGCGCTGGATTTTCCCCCACCGTCGCCACGGTGGGTTTGTTTTGCTGCTGGTCTCAGTTTGATGACGTTGCACGCCCGGACACTTCATAAACGTGCAACATCGTTACGAGTTTTTCTATAAATTGATCAATATCGTGCGTAGTAACATCCTTTCAGCTCCCCAACATATTGGGGAAAAGTAAAGGAGTCGTTACTTGATAAAGTAATTTTGATATAATTACCACTTTTGACATAGTAATTCATTACTTTACTCTGTTACTGATTACAGCAGTTGCATTACTTAGTGAGAGATTACTTTCCAACACTGCTCTCATTTCATGGCAGCACTACGGACCTGCAGGAACTACGTGAAAGACTGACACCAAGGAGCCACTCTGTCATCAACTACCAAAGAGAATCAATGCTTCAAAATAAAGATAATCATGACAAATCTTTTTTTTTAATAATTTTATTTATGCATTTTCAATACAAATTTACATATTAAGTGTGTACCAGACACAAAATGACTTTTTTTACCCCCCCAAACTTAGAGAACCCCCCACCCACCCCAATCCCTCCCACAGCAAAGAAGAACAACGAAAAAACAAAAACAAAAAACACACACACTCGCAACGTTTATACTGTACGTGCTGAAGTAACCAGGAAATGAAGGTACAAAATGAATTCGATACAATTTAGAAATAAAGGTGAAAATAAGGGTAAAATGTAGAAATGTGCCATGGTGATGTTGTTCCTGTTATATTTCACTGTGGTAAGCTAACTAATTCAAACGTCTCTATATACCTTAGGAAGGGCTGCCATGTTTTTTCAAAAATTTCCATTGAACCAGCAAGTGTACACCTCATCTTTTCTAGATGCATATGCTGCATTAAATCAGCCACCCACTGGCTATGTGTGGGGGAGGATGCATCCCCCCATCTACATAGAATGAGACGACGCGCCATTAAAGATATAAATGCCACAACCCGTGGAGACATATTTTGGACAGGTGTTTTAGGCAGGCAGCACTCCAAAGAGCACAGTCAGAGGATTGGGAGCAAATTTAACATTGTAAGCTTCAGGTAGAGTTTGAAACATTTGTTTCCAATAATTAGTGATATTAGGACATGACCTAGTGAACCTAATCATGACAAATCTAACGGATAATTGATAGATTTGTCGACCACAAAAATAATCGTAAACAATTAGTTGCAGCCTATAATAAATTTATGTATGCTATTCCATTGCAAAACATGGTGGCAGTTGTGTTGTAGCCTTTATCCTTCTGGGCCACCCGTATAAACATGACTAGATCAATACTCAG
The DNA here is from genome assembly GCF_902148845.1 of Salarias fasciatus. NCBI lineage: Eukaryota > Metazoa > Chordata > Actinopteri > Blenniiformes > Blenniidae > Salarias > Salarias fasciatus. The sequence continues at coordinate 5,882,522 of NW_021941229.1, read as the reverse complement.
TTGAAAGCTGTAAATTACCTCAAACTGCTTGACAATACAAGGCTGAAACAAGGCTGAAATAATCATGATATTCATTGAAAAAACATCTATCTTCGTACAAGCAGACTTATTCTTTACAAATGTTAATGTTTTGAATATAGCCTGTCCTGTCTCATCCTTCCATCACTGTAAAACATTCTCATCCATCACTTCAGTGACTTTTGTCTGGTTTCCCTGCAGAGAGTCTACAGAAACACATTGGTAACCTGAAGACGGGCTCCTTTGTGAAGCAGGAAGAACATGAAGCTCCACACATTAAAGAGGAGGATCCTGTTGAGACGACTGTTCCTGGTGGTGAAAGTGAGAATTCCCTGAACTCAGTGAGAGACTTGACCACCCAGCGACTCACTGCTGCTGCTGGAGAAATATTCACAGAGTTTGAACGAACTATCCTCCAGTACAAGGAGGAGGTGGAGCGTCAGCGCAGACTGCTGGAAATCATCAGTAATCCTCAAATCAGGTTACACAGAACAGGTATAGAGAAGTCCGAGTGAACACATGAATGTGACTTTTGGAGGATCTCTGCTGTGTTGGTTATGTTTGGTTTATCCACCCCAGACAGAAGCAGGATTTGTGTCTGTTAATTTGTTAGAATCCATATTCATCGTACCAGTCACTCCAAATATAGTGACTCTTTGTTTCAAAGTAAGAAATAAAAGTCACTCTTTGACGATCAGTTTCAACTCACGGGAAAAAGAAGCACTCGCGAAGTTTTTCGGTGAGCTCAGTATTTAATCATAAATATTATATACCTCTAAATGAATTATGCCTGCAACTAACGAGTCAGAGATTTCAGCAACATGTAAGTTAAAATCACCAATATTAAAATTATATTTGGAATTAATTATTTATTAAAGTTCTGAAAATTCACTGATAAAAAACGCTTGGGTACTGGGGGGCTGTACACTGTTAGAGGATTGAGGGACTGCTAAAACAAAGGGCATAGCACTTCAATGATGTTAAAACTTTTAAAACACCCTGCACACGCTCTCAACAAGTTTTTTTATTTTTTTTTTCTTCAATATAGACAGTCCCCCTACCCCTCTCCCTGTTCTGGTTAAAATTGGTGGAGAAGCCTTGTGAGGAGAACAGGTGCATCAGTGCCAAGCCATACCTCAGTTAAAATGAGACTATCTAAATTATTATCTATAATAACATCATTTATCATAAAAGATTTTTTTAAAAGAGAGCGCACATTCAGCAGCTCCATGTTCAGAGTAGTGGATAGGCTGGATGTGTGCGCTCTGTGAGTTTTACTGTCCGATGTTGTTTTAAAAACAGTTCGGGAGATGTGGCGACTGAAAGAAGTGATGACTGTAATGGTGGTGATAATATCTGGTGTGTCTGTGAGCCATGGGTGAGTGTGTGGTGGTGGTGGTGGTGGTGGGGGTGGTGGTGTGTGTGTGTGTGTGTGTGTGGGGGGGGGGGGGGGGGGTGCTTGAAGGCAGTCAATCAGTGGGGGATGTGTGTACTGCATGCTGAATGTTACCTGCTAAAATGGAGCTGCCCAGCGTGCTCGGGTGAAGTTCATCCTGTGGAAAAAAAAGTTGGGCAGTTCCAAAACTGGTTAAAATTGTCAATGAAGTAAAAGTTTGGAGCTGTGCAGGAGTGCTGGAGCCAGGTTTTGAGGCTGAGCAGTCTGGAGAAGCGCTCATCACTCCTTGAGAAGGTCGGTATGGGTTCATTGATAAAAACTGACCTCCCACAGCTCTCCAACTGGATAAAAATTTCTTTAAAATCTTGTATGGTAGCATCTGACTGCCACTGGGCTGTATCGTTAGTCTCGACATGGATGGTCACCCGGCAAACAGTGGAGGAGACAGTCTGCAGGAGCTCCGGGAGTCCATGGAGGATCGTTGGGACAGTAGTACCAGGAAGACACCGTGTTATGGCGTTAAAAAAAAAGGAATATTCCTGGTGGTTCTGTCCCCAACAAGGAATGATGTTGAGCTGAAGAGGAGACAAGGTAGGGGCAGATCGGCAGCACAGAGGCCAGGGGCTGGGGGGCGCTCTGCCAACGTCCTGGTTCTCTCTGGGGGGCTAGTGGCCCCCAGAACGCCTTCAAACGGCCTCCTTGATAAGCCTCTGGCAAGCCGCAGAGGGCGAAGCCCAGGGATGGTTGCTGCTGCTCTGGGATCGTGGAGGAACGGTAAGGCTCCTCCAGGACCGTGGCAGAGTGATCTTTCTTCGGGGCCGTGGCGGCGTGACGAGGTCTGGATCCAACGGGATGGGGGACCATTCACAGTGCCTTGCAGTGGAGGGGGAGCCATGACGTCCAAGGCATCCGGGTTGTAGTGGTGGTGAGCCATGGACCCACCGGAGGACGTCGGAGCAGAAGGGGCCGCAGCAGACCGAGGACAGTTCATCTTCCATCATGCCATTGCAGTCATGCTTCACCAGGGCCAGGAAGTGGTTAGAGAGAGGTTGTGGAGGCGGAACCGCGGTGGGCTCTGGGCTTGTGTTTGTCCCACACTACAACCTCTGTCCATGAGTGCTGGTGGTCTGGTGTGGAGCAGGAGGGAGCCCAGGGTGCTGTGTCAGCGGTGGCTGAGAATAACGCAATGACCAGAGATTGTTCGTGGGTCACTGCCTGGGTCTTAGCCAGAAGAGAGTCTTTCTCCCTGAGCTCCTCTGACAGCCAGTGGATGTCTTCCGTCAGGTCAGCGATGATTTTTGTCTGCTTTTGAGACTGAAAGGACATTCACGGTGCATGGCTGGGGTCATGTAGGCGCTGTCGGCGGCTGACAGCCCAGCCTCGCAGTTGTCCGACACCGGTACCCACAGGGACACACCTCTGGTCTGTGGTGCCTGGGTTCACTACCGGTGTAGCTGTGCTGCCACCTCTTCACCAGTGTGCTGCCACCAAATCTAATGTCCAAATTTATGTTCTTACATTGAAAAACAAATTACACACGGATTGTCACCATGGTCTAAAACTGATTCTCTCTCAATTAGGCACCTCTGAGCTCCTCACTTGGATGATTACATGACCTGACCCAGTTCACAGCAGGGATGTCCCATATGGCGGGAAACTGAAAATGAAAAGGAAAATTCATGAAAATGAAGCACATGTCCAGAATTACTTTTACAGTACTAACCTTTTATCTCGTCTCTCCAGAGCTTCCACAACACCATGACTGTACTGAGGGGCAGCTCTTTAAACTGGAAACAAAGTACTGTCTAGAGAAAGAAGAACCAGAACCTCCACAGATCAAAGAGGAACAAGAAGAACCAGAACCTCCACAGATCAAAGAGGAACAAGAAGAACCAGAACCTCCACAGATCAAAGAGGAACAAGAACAGTCAGAACCTCCACAGATCAAAAGTGGAAAAAGAAGAACCAGGACTCCTACAGTTTCAAGCTATCCAGGAGGAACCCAAGCCTTTAAAGTTTAAGGAATATGAGGAACTCTGTACCAACCAGGAGGGAGAGCGGCTCATCCTGAAGTTTGAAGGTGAAATCTTGAAGGTCCCTTCAGTTCAGGAGCAAAGCTACCTGAGTGAACCAGAAGTAGCAGACACTGAGCAGTTCCTCTCTCTTGACTCTGAAGTCCATGATGTGAAAAAACATACTGACTCAGAATCAACTAGAAATGCAGAGATGAAAAAAATCAGCGCATTTCAAAGTGACTGTGTGGAGAAGGTTCCTGTGTCAGAGAATCAGGCTGAGCTGTGAAAAGATTCTTTGTGAGAAAACCTGTGGGAAAACTGTCCATAAAAAAATTAAATTATGTCCAAACTTAAGAAGTATGACTGAGAAGAAAAACATAGTTTGTGAAATCTGTGGTAAAAGTTACAACTGGCAGAGTAAATTGTTGGTCCACATGAGAACTCACACAGGCGAGAAGCCATATTCTTGTGAAACGTGTGGGAAAAGTTTCAGTCAAATGTCTACTCTGAGATCTCACATGAGAACTCACACAGGTGAGAGGCCGTATTCTTGTAAGACATGTGATAAAAGGTTCAGTCAAATATCTGCTCTGAGATCTCACATGAGAACTCACTCGGGTGAGAAGCCGTATTCTTGTGTAACATGTGGCAAAAGTTTCAGTCTAAAAAGTTATTTGTCGAAACACATGAGAACTCACAGGTGAGAAGTCATGTTATTGTTGAACATGTGGGAGGAGCTTCAGTCAACACGGTGCATTGATGCATCAACTCAAAAAGAGATCTCATTCGGTAATTCAAGCTTTCACATGAAATCCCAAGTTACTTTACAGTTTAAAGGAATATTTATTTTGAGGGAAAATGAGTGTGGAAGAAAATTTGGATCAAAATCAACTTGTAATGCATGAAGAGAAATGCCTTTTCATTTTCACAATAAATCTGCATATTTGAGTCAAAATTAATACAATGCTTTTTCATGTTTGTTACGTGCCGAGGGCACGATCGGCTGTTGTCAGTACCGGGTCAGGAGGTTGCGAAAGGAGAGGCAGCGGAGCTGTTGTTCTTCTACAGGACTGCTTATTCTTCGACTTAAGTAAATTGAGAAAGAAAATGACATTTCAGATGAATTGCAATTGTTGACTCATGAATAAATTAATCATTTTATGACTTTTTGTGTGAAATTTGTTTTATGTGGATGGTTTTTTTTTTCATAAAAATAAAGTATGAAATTACTTGTGTCGTGGAGTGTCTGTATTTGCAAAAGGATTTTTCCAGCAGTAGCCTCGGTGGGAGATGTCACTGTGAGGTTGTGTTCAGCTTGTGTCTTTCCTCGTGTCTCCAGCAGGTGGCAGTATGAAGCTGAAGGTTGTTTATGATCCTGCAGAAAAGTGAGAGAAGAAGAAGAAGAAGCAGCCGCTGTGGAGGAAGTGTGCATCGTGTGGGTCTGTCTTCTGTGTCCTCGTGTCTCTTTTCCTGCAGCAACAATGAGTTCAGTTCAGGCTTTGAGAGAGTTTATCAACCAGAGACTAACTGCTGCTGCTGGAGAAATCTTCACCGTGTTTGAAGCAACTATCGTCCTGCTACGAGGAAGAGATGGCTCGTCAGCGCGAGCTGCTTCAAATCAGCTGCCAGCATCATCAGATCAAGTTAACAGGTATGGAGGAGTCTGGATGGAGACATGAGAGTGGCTGCTTTGACTGATCCTCCACAGACAGGAGGAGCAGGAGTCTCTCTGGTATAGTGTCAATAATGCCGCGTGCTCGAACAGGGTTAGAAGTAGGTGTTTTTGTAAACCGTGGTTGGGGACAGACCTCTCCGCTCTCGCCGTTAGTTTCGCTCGCTGCTGAAACCCTTTGACTGTATATAACGTGAAGTCACCCACAGCGTTCCGCAGCGGAGCCCGGGGTTCGAAGCTTCCTGCAGGACGTCTCCATACTGAACATTTGAAAGTGGCCGTGCATGTTATTAGTCAAGCCTGTCACGTGACCGCTTCACGTGGACAGAGGAGGCGTTGTGATTGGGTGATTTATTCAAAACTTTAAGTCAGTCAATAAAATCAAAGATGACATATGAAACACGAGTCTGGTCAAGCAGAGGGTTGTGGAAAGCAAAGCTCGTTTTGAAGTAAGTATTATATGTATTTCAATATGTACTCTGAAATTTGGAATTTTTTAATGGGTTCTGATGGGACTTGGGTTCTTTTTGACATAGACATCATCCCCCAGTTGGAATTTCCTTGGAATTACAGCTTTTCTGCACTTCCAAATTGGCTTTTCTTTGCCATATTTTCCACACTAGAGGTTGGCACCTGGTGTAACCAGAGTGAACAATTCAGACAACACAATATTGCAGATAATTGAAAATAATTAATTACATAGTTTGCCTGCAGTACCTATTGGTGACACCATGTGGGGCCAGTGTTAGCCCCCCCAGATGTGTCAATACAGTGCATGAGACAGAAGTTTCAGTGAGTGCCTGCAGAAAAAAAAATTGCTGCAATGAAAGTGCCATTGGTCTTAGTCTTGTATTGAAGCTTCAGGACGCAGGTCACACAGAGACATGCTGTCTGCAGGATTGCTCGCTCGAGACAGCTGCTCGTCATGCACTTTATAGACAGCAGACAGTGAATGTGTGAGGGAGGAGTAGAGTTGTGTGAGAGAAGACAGAAAATCAAAAATCTCTATTCAGCACATTTTTAAGACACAGAGGATGGTAGTGGATGCCTTCTTAAAATAATCACTTAAGTCATTTATTTCAGGTAACAAAAAAAAAAAAACGGAACCATTTGTTGAGTATATGATGTACTATGCTCATACTAAAGGGGTAGAATGTCATGATCTGTTCTGAGGATGATTTTATTACCATTACATTCAACCTTCATGAGAATCTCCTATAGCACATAGCTTCCATCAGCAATGAGACCCCACTCCTTCAGATGAAGAGGAGCCCACGCCATCACCGCCCAAACCTTCAATCCTTTAACGCACCAATATTACATTTCAGAAGCCACGTAGAGCTATCTGTGGGAGAATTTCTTTCTTCTTTTTCTTTTTGATACATTCATGTGTTGCTTGGGGAAAAAAATTCTGAATCATGTCAAACTGTAAACTTTTCACAAGTGTAAAATGAACTTCTTGTTTTTATATTATTATTCAAATCCTGCAGCTACAGTTAGTTTTCTTGAAATGATTTAATGATTTGAATGTAGCCTGCCCTGTCTCATGTTTCCATCACTGTAAATCATTCACATCCATCACCTCTGTGACTTTTGTCTTGTTTCCCTGCAGAGAGTCTCCTGAAACACATTGGTAACCTGAAGACGGGCTCCTTTGTGAAGCAGGAAGAACATGAAGCTCCACACATTAAAGAGGAGGATCTTGTTGAGACGACTGTTCCTGGTGGTGAAAGTGAGAATTCCCTGGACTCAGTGAGAGACTTGACCACCCAGCGACTCACTGCTGCTGCTGGAGAAATATTCACAGAGTTTGAACGAACTATCCTCCAGTACAAGGAGGAGGTGGAGCGTCAGCGCAGACTGCTGGAAATCATCAGTAATCCTCAAATCAGGTTACACAGAACAGGTATGGAGAAGTCTGAATGAACACATGAATGTGACTTGTGGAGGATCTCCATTGTTTTGGCTGTGTTTGGCTTATCCACCGCAGACAGAAGCAGGATTTGTGTCTGTTACGTGTTTAGAATCTGTATTCATCATACTGGTGACTCCAAATGTTGCGACTCTTTCTTTCAAAGTCAAAAATAGTCCTTCTCCTTTTGAGGAGGAAGCCTCGACTCGCGGGGGGGGGGGATGCACTCATGGAGATTTTTTCAAATTAAAAAAAAAAAATCCACGATTGATTTTAAAGGTGTAATACAGGATTTTCTCGAAAAGACGAAGCCAAACGTCTGTTACTCACTTTTTGAAAAACGTGCATGCGCCAGACCATCCGCCCGGCTCTCCTGCTTCTCCCAGAAAATGCCTATCAATGGCGGAAGCGTGCGAGCGCGAGCCCATCTTCCCCGGGCGTGCACGGCTCTGTTTACAGTTTCTGCGATTGGCGTCGCTCATAAAGCTTATTTTCCGAAACAGTTACAGTTTCATTATGTCAGACTCGCCATCGGTAAGTACCGGCTGAAACCGAAGCTCACCGGCTACATAAACACTCTGAATGCGCATGCGCAAAAGGGAGAACCTGATTGGGACGTACAACGGGTTGACGAAAGCAGCTCGTCAGAATTATTGACAAACAGACCCACCAGTTATTTTGATGATCCACCTGGAACCTCAAAGCAAATAGAACATCCTCCATTACACCTTTAAGGTGCTGTAGGCAGGATTCGGCATCTCCGCCATCTTGCTCAGGTCAAATTGCCATCTTACCTAAACAAGATGGCGATTTGAAACCCAGCACAGCCAATCCTGTCCTGTTTTCTCTGACATCATGCCCTCATGCAAGTTAAGCCCCCTCCCACAAGAACGTGCGATGAACGCCCCTCGACCAATCACGGTTAGAGCCTCAGGGGCTCTTCTGATTGGTCAAAGATACCTGGAGCTGTCGAGATTCCTTTTCAGCTCAGAACAGAGACAGATGGAAACGCTGCGCCCTCGCAGTAGTGCAATTATGCTACACTCCTAAAGGATTATCAATGGATACTCTAACATTTAATCCAAAGAAACACAGAAAAATTAGCATTGACCAGCAAAATCCTGCCTACAGCACCTTTAACAAACAAAAATATTCTTTGTGGTTGCCTTAAACACAAAGCACAAGTTTGAGTTCCATTTTTTAGTTCCTGTATATTTCTGCCCAGGCTCTGAATAGCTTTAGCGATGCTTTGCTGTCCTTCGTCACTGCTAGCATTAGCCGCCATCTCCTCCACGCCAGAGTTGCTATCACCCATGGTTTTGGGTGCTTTTCGTTTGTCGTGATTTTAATGTCCACCGAAGTTTTTTTTTTTTTTTTTTCTTGCGCATAATATAACATGTTTTAGTGGAGTTTTTTCTGAATTGTTAACTGGCCGAGTTAAGGATCTAAGTCGCCGACTTGGAGCGCTCACCAGAAGTCTCAACTAAACTTATTTCTTGTACTTTTTTGTCTCTCCAGAGCTTCCACAGCACCATGACTGTACGGAGGAGCAGCTCTTAAAACTAGAGATAAACTACTGTCTACAGCAGGAAGAATCAGAACCTCCACAGATCAAAGAGGAACGAGAAGAACCAGAACTCCTCCAGGTGAAAGAGGAACAAGAAGAACTGGGACTCCTACAGCCTAAAGAGGACCAGGAAGAGCGAAAACTTTACAGTTTGAGGAGCACAAGGAACTTGATACCAACCAGGAGGGAGAGCGGCTCGTACTGAAGTTGGAGAGTGAAACCTTTAAGGTCGCTTCTGTACAGGAGCAAAACTACCTGAGCGAGCCAGAAGTACTGAACAGTAAAAGACGTAAATTATGTCAGAACTTAGGAAGTGTTGCTGATAAGAAAAATATAGTTTGTGAAATCTGTGGTAAAAGTTACAGCCGGCAGAGTAAGTTTGTGGTCCACGTGAAAACTCACACAGGTGAGAAGCCTTTTTTTTGTGAAACATGCGGGAAAATTTTCCTTAGCCACAGTCAATTGTCGATCCACATGAGAACTCACACAGGTGAGAAGCCGTTTTCTTGTGAAACGTGTAGAAAATGTTTCTCTCTATATGGCAATTTGTTGCGCCACATGAGCACTCACACAGGTGAGAAGCCATATTGTTGTGAAACCTGTGGGAAAGACTTCAGTCGAAGAAATCATTTGTTGGAACACATGAGAACTCACACAGGTGAGAAGCCGTATTCTTGTGAAACATGCGGGAAAAGTTTTGGTTATCGAACGCATTTATTACACCATATGAGAGTTCACACTGGAGAGAAGCCGTACTCTTGTCAAACATGTGGGAGAAGTTTCAGCCTGAAAAATAATTTACTGAGCCACATGAGAACTCACACCGGGGAGAAGCCGTTTTCTTGTGAAACATGTGCAAAAAGTTTCAGTTATAAAAGGAATTTGTTGCTCCATATGAGAACTCACACAGGTGAGAAGCCATATTCTTGTCAAACATGTGGGAAAAGTTTCAGACGAAACGCTCATTTGTCGATCCACATGAGAACTCACATAGCTGTGAAGCCATATTCTTGTGAAATGTGTGATAAAAGTTTCAAGCAACAGTCTAGTCTGACCTCTCACATGAGAAGTCACACAGGTGAGAAGCCATATTCTTGTGGAATGTGGGAAAAGTTTTGATCAATAGTCTAACCTGAGCTCTCACATGAGAACCCACAGGTGAGAAGCCTCTCTCTTGTGGAACCTGTGTTCAAAGGAAATGTTACTGATTTGAACATTTTTGATTCTGTGCTTCAGGAAAAATGTTTCTGGTTTGTCAAAACAGATGAGAAGATTAAATTGTATCAGTTTGTGTTGAACTACAGAGAGGCCCACAGTTACATCATGAGTCTTGAAGTATATTTCATATTTCATTTCTAAAATGACTTCTTTTTTGGGGGCTTTTTAAATAACCGACAATCTTTTATGAACAGATGTGAACTTTGAAGAAATGGAGATATGTTTGTTACCAGTGATCATGAATGATTCCAATGATGATACACATTTGTATTTTACATTGTAACACACTACTCACAAAGAGGGATATTTGCATTGATGATGACTGAGTATGGAAGAGAATGCGGATCAAAAATAAATTTGAAATGTATTAAGAGATATGTCTTTTCATTTTCATTTTCAAAACATGCCCCAGCAAACAGGTGTCAACATTTATGGCAGAAGAAATTGCAAAGGCAAGCCAAAAGCAAAGCATGTTCCACTTGATTTGATGTTGACCTCAGAAAACTGACCAAAATCTGTTATTGAGGAACTTTAGAAATATGGATGAGAGGGAGATTGCACTCTTGATTAGAAAGTTGTTTTCAAAATTGTAGTTTGTACTAATGGGATATACCCGTCGGGATTTAAGGAGATCACCCATGGAGTACCCCAAGGCTCTGTCATTGGTCCACAATTGTTTATATTAATGACATTTGCCAAGTCACAGATTTGCTGATTTGTGGTTTTTGATAAATCGAAGTCAACATTTGAACAATTTTGAAAGGGATTCGGAAATCCTCAAATCTTGAGTTTGATAGGAATAAATTGTCTCTATGAAAACAAAACTCTTGATTTTGTGGAAAATAAGACAGAAATTGTAATATATTAAAAATAAGAAATTCTAAAAATGTGATTGATCACAAATTACCGTATAAGAAACACGTTTATATAAATGGCAAGTCACTGGCAAGAGATGTGCTGAAAAATAGAGATTTGCATGTGATTTATTGTTTAGTTATTCTTCTTAGGTGTCTTATTGCATAAAGCTAGGGATGTTCAAATAAACTATACAATGCATATCTTACAGAAATAAGCAATGCATCTCATAAAAGTATATTCAACAACAAAATAATCATATTATTTATGATTTGCTATATCATGAAATTATGCAAATGTAATTTCTGATGAGAAAGAGCCAGTATGTCTGTGATTCCAAGTTTGTTTCGACCAAAGCTAAGAAAGGTGTTAGAAGGAGATGTGCTTTGTTCGCTGGGGTTAAACTTTAGCCTGATTTCAAAATGTGTGACTCTTTTTTATAAAGCTGCTCTATACGTCTGTTTTTGGGAGTTACAGTTGTGAGTAGTTTATTTTTCTTCTTGTGCTTTTTTGTTGTTTTCTTTCTTTCTTCGATCCTCCAGTATTTGACAGAAGACAAAAATAGCTCAGTACATTCACCATCCAGGTATTGATCATTATTACAAATGAAAATTCACAGTTCATGCAGCACTTTTATAATATCCAGTGATGGGTGTAGTTGTGTTAAAATAAATGGCATTACTATTTTTAGTAATACGTAATATAACTAATTACTTTTGCCAGCATTACAATGCCATGTTTTTTTCCCCCAGTAGAGGGCACTCTTCCACTGGGCCGTCTAGTTTCAGTGCTGTGATTGGCTGTGACTACATTGGTAGCAAATCTGTTTCATGTTCTGGGCGGACACTTATTTCTCATATTCTTATCTTATTTGTTTTGTATAACTGCTGTCCCACAAATCTTGAAAAACAGGATCACACACAATCCTGACCTGCTTTGTCCAGACAACAGGCTCTGTGACGGTTACACTCCAGATGTCACTGGCCTTGGTTCACCACCGCTCTCTCAACTTGCGGTTACGATTTTGGACCACAGCTGTCATATTGGCTGGCATGTCCATCTCCTTTACATATTCCGAGTCTTCCACAGCTGTGCAGCCTTCTCTGAGGAACAATATATACAGGCTTGCTAACCTTTTTACAAGCTGAAGGGCAAGAAGTTCTGTGATTTCTTTTTGTGTTTGTACAAACTGCCATCTTGAGTTCGAGGCGATGGAATACATGCTTTGGACCCTTGTGTGAAGTTCATGTAGTTTCCTTGTCTGTATCGTGCCATATCTTTGTTTATTCATGCTTGAAAGTGCTCGAGCATTAACATCAATCATTTCACTTGGCTTATTCTCGTCTCTTTTCACCGGGTCGAATGACTTTGTATCAGGATTCAAAGGGTTTGTACTCATTCTCACATTATAGGCTCCTATCCATGTGCCACAGTACTCTTCCCCTCATCACTCACTGAAACTGCCGGTTCGGTAGTTGAGGGGCTTATTTCCATGTCCAGCCGCACCTCTGCTTCAGCAAGTGTCTGATTCTTCTTCATCCCCAGCCCTTAATCTCCTTGTTTTGTTGAACATGAGTGTTCTGGACACACTACGGACCAGACCAAACACACTTCACCGACATCACACTCACACACACACACACGTTTATTTATACACACCCCTGCTTCACAACCACCAACAACACACATATGGAATGGCTGGAACAGTCTGCATATATGACCATCAAGACCAAATAGTGCCATTTCGGTTAACTGACATACAAAAAAATTGAAATTCCAGAGTTAATCAGAGTTACTCTACCAAAATAAATACCGGTGAAGAGCTCGGTGCCCAGAAGTAGATCGACTACACAAGGGAAAAATGAGGAACGTCTTTCTCTTCAGCCCAAAGCATCATCATTTTTGATTCCACTGCTGATATGATCCACTCAGAACTCTGCTTATATTCGTGATCCTGGAATCCTGATTACTTGACACATCTGTAAATATGTCTGTACTATTGTTGACCAATTATTGTTCAAATTTATTGCAAAAATACAGTGAGATGAAAGACTGAATGTTATTTTTTTGTGAAATTGTAATTAATTGTGTTGGGTTTATTGTTTTTTTTTCTTTGCAGTGTCTTAAATGTTAAACCTCCAAAATGCAGTATATCAGTGAATTCATTGTGAAGCTAGCGCTACATTTTGTGTTCTGGCACCTATGAAGCCAGTATAGACACTGGAAAGTAACTGAACAGATACTGTTTAACGCCTGTGATAGAAATGTGAAGTGATATTTAATTAAAAGAACCATTTGGTTGTTTATGGACTAAACACTGTGAACTACAACCAGACAAATGTATGAACAAGAGTCTTAAGTAGGTTATGGATTTGAATATTCTGTTTAATAAAACAGGAGTTTGAAGAAGAAATGTGACTGGTTCATGTCTTCACTTCTGAAAACACTTCACCTGTTTTCCAGAGGGACAACGAACAACACTCTTTTTGTTACTGTGGTCACAAAACGTTGGGACCCCCAGCAATGACGTTGCTTACCTACCTGCTGAGAATCACTGGCTCAGAGGTTAGGTATCTAGTTTCATTTCACTGGAATGACACTTTCTTTTATTGCTGTGACCTTGAAGTCGATCATGAGTCTTATCTCAAGACTTGAATGCTGCCGAGATAAAACTGCTCATCAAAAAGAACCAACACTAAGTCATTAAACACTCCACTCCTCAGTAAAATTCAAAGAAAGTCTGTTCTCCAACAACTTCCGGGCTTGTAAAAAAATCCCTCTGAAGCCTTTCCGTCAGGTTTGTTTTTCGTCTGTGGGTAAAAAATAACCCATATGAACATTTGACAGAAGTACAAATCCCCTTAATGTGATTCTTCAGCCCTGCAGTTTAAACAGCTTTTCTTGATGCCGATCAAAACATATGAAAATGTCAAGTACTAAAGGATTTATACATTGTAATTGACATTTTACTGTAAATAGGGTTGGGATGACCTGGATCACACATATGAATATTTTCTGAGGAGCTCAGTCCTGGTTTCACTGGATCTTTTTTCTGCCGTCACACTATTGATGATCATAATATTCTGCGTCAACACTTGAAACACTAAGTGAGCATCTCTGGCACAACGACAAACTGGTTTGAATAAAACTAAGCCACTAGTTTCATGTTTGATCTAAACCAAAATTACATGCAGAGTTCCACAGGGCTCCGTACTGGGCTACCTATCATTCTGTGACATGCTTTTATGAGCTGACTGTGCTGATGGTTCTGATGTTTACATCCCATTTTAATCAGGAAATAGTGATTTGTTTCTAGAAAAAGCAGCTTTTGCATGATTGATTTCAAGTGAAAATATAGAATTTTTAAAAATAAAATAAAATTTCAAACGATTACATTTAAACTTGAAAGTGATGTGTGTTTGCATGGAAGTTGCAGAAACACTGAACAGATCATGTTCATCACCAGTGTGTTGTTTGGACATCCAGTGGGATCGTTTTCTTCTGGTTAGACAAACAGTCACAGTAAGTCGATAAGAAGCGGGTGAAAAACCTCATAAATCCTTTATCTGCTTCACATAAAAACCAATGGAGCAGAGCTGATGCTCTCATGTGTCCAACGCCTTTATTTTATCGTTTACTGGAAGATAAAACCAGATGATAAAGCTGAGACTCATTGTCAACATGATTGCAGCCAAAGTTCAAACTGCACCTATCAGAGCGATGGACTGAAAAGCTAAGTTGTGTTTGATTACAGCTGTGATGTTTGATAAACTGCTGAGTGAAGCAAACTGAGCACATCACCTACAAGCATATCAGAGCAGGGAGCCTTAAAAAATATGGGTTTGTATTTAATGACAAGTTGCGGGCTTCATTTTGTAGTTTTCACAGTTTTATATTTTGGTAAAACCACCACAAAAGTTTCATCTCCTTTTCCTTCATTCATTTGCTTCTGCACTTTATTTCTTATAATGTGTTTTTTTTTCCATCTCATTTGCCTGAAGAATTTTTTTTTCTTTCAAATTCTGCACACTTTGGTAACGGGGTGTTGATCTCCTGAGGACACACTCTCACTCATTACACTAGTACACACGCACTGATACGTTCAATTCCTAAACGCGCTCCTGTTTATGAACTTTGAAGTCAGAAAATCTGGCTAAAAGTAATGATGGTCAAAATACACACTTATTAAATATTTATTCACGCTGTGTATATTGTTGCACTACTACTATTAGCAGGAGTGGAAGTAAATAATAAAGTGCTCACGTTACTGTAATTAAGTAGATTTTTTTGGCTACTTGTTCTTTCCTGAGTATTTTTTTCAAGTGTGTATTTTTTCTCATACTTGAGTATGATTTACACCATGTAATCTACTCTGTTACTTTTAATTAACTTTTAATTAACTTCTAATATTAATGATGGAATCCAACATCCATGGGTGAAAAACTAAGTAGTACTCAGAGTTTGTTTTTTTGTTTGTTTTTGAGAAGAGTCATTTGTACTTGAGTGTTTTTCTAACACCAGTACTTTTACTTGTACTTCAGTACAAATTTTCATGACTCTTTCCACCTCTGACTATTAGTCGGAGACATGACATAGTTTAGACTCCGTGAGGTGAAATTCAGAGTTTTACAGCTTCACAATAAAGCTCGACGTTGGCTGGAAGGTCAAAGGCAGCGGCTTGATTTGCTGGAATTTTAAAGGGCCTGTGATGGCCTCTCCCGTTGTCACTGACTCCTCCTCTTTAACAGGAATTACTGACCTTTGAGCTGCAGAGCGAAACAGTTCACCAGCAGAACCAGTGAGGATCAGTGTTCACAGGAAGAGGAAGGCTTGGCTTAAGCTGGGACGTTTTTACTGTAATCTGCTGAGCAAGAAGAGAAACTGATCGAAGACTTGCTGTGTCTGAGGAGAGAAAATGGCAAAAAGAGGAGCTCAGCAGGACTCAGAGAAGTTCTCTTGTTCCATCTGTCTGGAGCTGCTGAGGGATCCAGTGACGGTTCCCTGTGGACACAGCTACTGCAGCAGCTGTCTGAAAAGACACTGGGACAAAGAGCACATCAAGGGCTTCTACAGCTGTCCTCAGTGCAGGAGGAAGTTCATGCGGAGGCCGACCCTGGAGAAGAACGTCATGTTAGCAGAGTTAGTGGAGGACCTGAAGAAGACTGGAGCCCGAGCTGCTGCAGCTGCTTCCTGCTCTGCTGGACCTGGAGATGTGTCCTGTGATGTTTGCTCTGGGAGGAAGCTGAAAGCTGTCAAGTCCTGTCTGGTCTGTTTGGTCACATACTGTGAGAAACACCTCCAGCCTCACTATGAATGTCCTGCTTTTAAGACCCACAAGCTGGTGGAGCCGTCCAAGAACCTCCAGGAGAAGATCTGCTCTCGTCATAATGAGGTGATGAAGGTTTTCTGTCGCACTGATCAGCAGTGTATCTGTTACCTCTGCGCCATGGAGGAACACAAAGGCCACCAAACAGTCCCAGCTGAAGCAGAGAGGAGGAAGAAGCAGGAGAAGCTGGAGGAGAGTCGACTGAACATCCAGAGGAGAATCCAGGAGCGAGAGAAAGACGTGAAGCTGCTTCCTCAGCAGATGGAGGAGATCAACGTCTCTGTCGATAAAGCAGTGGAGCACATCCGTCTCATCCAGCAGAGAATTTCTGAGGTGAAGCAGCAGCTCAGATCCCAGCAGCAAACGGCAGTGAGGGGCCTCAAAGAGCACGAGGAGAAGTTCAAGCGGGAGATCGCTGAGCTGAAGAGGAAGGACGTCCAGCTGGAGCAGCTGGCTCACACTGAGGACCACACCCAGTTTCTCCACAGCTACACCTCAGTGTCAGCTCTCAGCGAGCCCACACACTCCTCCAGCAACCACACTGCTGCTCCCAGATACTCTGAGGATGTGGCAGCAGCTGTGTCCGAGAGCAGACAGAAGCTACAGGACATCCTGAGAGAGACGGGGACAAACGTCTCAGAGAGAGCCACTGAACAACAGCTTTCACTGTCTCAACCACGGCCAGAGAGCAGAGCAGAGTTATTACAATACTCACAGCAGATCACACTGGATCCCAAATCTGTAAACAGCAATCTGTTCTTATCTAACAGGAACAAAAAAGTGAGTTTAAATGGGAAGAGTCATCCTTATCCTGATCACCCAGACAGGTTCACTGGATGGTTACAGGCTGTGAGCAGACAGAGTCTGACTGGACGGAGTTACTGGGAGGTGGAGATCAGAGGAAGAGTTGTGATAGCAGTCACATACCGGAACATCAGCAGAGCAGGGAGCTGCAATAAAGGTGGCTTTGGATTTAATGAGAAATCGTGGGCGTTATGTTGTAAATCTCAGAGTTTTATCTTTTGGCACAACAACATAGAAACTCCGGTCTCAGGTCCTCGGTCCCCCAGACTGGGAGTGTACCTGGACCACACAGCAGGTATTCTGTCTTTCTTCAGCGTCTCTCAAACCATGACTCGGCTCCACACAGTCCGGACCACCTTCACTCAGCCGCTACTCGCTGGAGTTAACTTTTATGGGGATTTAGGAGACTCTGCACAGTTCCTGAAACCTCAGTAAAGGACTTCCATCAGATCTCCATGTGCAGAGGCTTTCTGAATGTTGGACTAATTATTAAAGCCTCCACCTTTTAAAACTGTATTTTTTTAATGTACCACCAGAAGCAGCATCTTCTCCAACATTGACAGTTTTTGAACGAAGACTTTACTGCATTTTGCATATTTGCATTGATGAATCTTTCTTTTTTGATGATTCTTTTCTGACATAACGTAGTTCAGAGTTAAGATTTGTGGATTTTCTTTGTTAACAGTGAAGTGACTGTTTTGGGTTTTTGGATCTTTTTCTGTCACAAAGTCACAGTAACTTTGATTCTTTTAGCTGGAAATGTTTACTGAACTACAGAAATACATTCAGAGCTTTAATTTTTCCTGATTGAGTTTTAAACTTTGTAAATACTTACCTTGTTCACATTTAAAGAAGAAATTAAAAAAAAAGAGTTTGTATAGGTTATTGTTTGAATTTGTCACTGTATTTTGATTTTAATGTAATGTTTTAAAGACATGTTTTTCTTGTGGCCAGTTTTTCATCATTTATCTGTTTGTGGGAATGTTTTATTCACTTGCTAGAACAGTACAGATCTTGATGTTTTTGTTCATAAAACTCATTGGCTTTGATGTCTTCAGTGAGAATCTACAGTGTAAATCATCAAGATAAGAAAGGAAAAAAAACAATGAACGATAATGCAAGTCCAGATGTTTGACTGTCAGTGTTTGTTTGCATTGTTTTGTTTCTGTTTTTGTCTCTGTGCCTCATTGCTGCCTCTGGGCCAGGTCATCCATGTAAATGAGAACTGGTTTTTTAACTGACCTGTTTTGTGGAGAAAAAAAATGTAATAAAGATCAAATAAAATCAATGAATTCAAAAGAAATTCTGCAAAAGTTTGAGAATTAATTCTGAAACCGCTCATGAAGATCACTTTTTCTCAGTTTTTGTAATGAAGACATTCTGTCTCTCTCTCTCAGTTCTTTGACATCTGATTGAAAGTTTTTGTGTGTGCATCTTTAAGACAACTCATTTCTGGTGTTTTTGTCTTTTGTAGAAAGCAAATAACTGATTTCTGCAATGTCTTTGTTGTTCATGAAAGTGAAATGATTTTCTTTGTTTAGTGTTGTTTACCTGTCGCCAGGTGGAGATGAATTTGACTCTTAACTCTCAATGACTCCTGTTAGTTTACCTATTAAAAGGACACACACACACACACACACACACACACACACACACACACACACACACACACACACACACACACACCCTTTTTATCGGCATGAAACTGGCACAATCAGTGACACTCCCTTTCTCTTGTTGACTTGTCACCATCGAATGACTCCACCTGCTGCTGATGTTTGAAATGATGAGATGTTGCTGATCAGCTTGTTGCTGACAGTAAGATGTGAAGAAGGAAAACAATAAATATATCCAGCTGGAAGAACCACTAAACAATCCAGAGCTTGTTAAACTTCAGCTTTCAGAATTTCTTTTGAATTAATTGATTTTATTTGATCTTTATTCCATCTTCTTTCCACCAAGTAGGTCAGTTGAGAACCAGTTCTCATTTACATGGATGACCTGGCCCAGAGGCAAATGAGGCACAGAGACAAAACTATGCAAACAAACACTGACAGTCAAACATCTGGACTCGCATTATCATTTATTGTTTTTTTGCCTTTCTTGTCTTGATGATTTACACTGTAGATTCTCACTGAAGACATCAAAGCCAATGAGTTTTATGAACAAAAACATCAAGATCTGTACTGTTCTAGCACGTGAATAAAACATTCCCAAAAACAGATGAATGATGAAAAAAACTGATCACAAGTAAAACATGTCTTCAAAACATTACAGTGAAATCAAAATACAGTGACAAATTCAAACAATAACATATACAAGCTAAATTAAAACTCTAATTTTTCTTTTCTTCTTTAAAATGTGAACAAGGTAAGTATTTACAAAGTTTAAAACTCAATCAGGAAAAATTCAAGCCCTGAATGTATTTCTGTAGTTCAGTAAACATTTCCAGCTAAAAGAATCAGTTACTGTGACTTTGTGACAGAAAAAGATCCAAAAACCCAAAACAGTCACTTCACTGTTAACAAAGAAAATCCACAAATCTTAACTCTGAAGGACGTTATGTCAGAAAAGAATCATCAAAAAAGAAAGATTCATCAATGCAAATATGCAAAATGCAGTAAAGTCTTCGTTCAAAAACTGTCAATGTTGGAGAAGATGCTGCTTCTGGTGATACATTAAAAAAATACAGTTTTAAAAGGTGGAGGCTTTAATAATTAGTCCAACATTCAGAAAGCCTCTGCACATGGAGATCTGATGGAAGTCCTTTACTGAGGTTTCAGGAACTGTGCAGAGTCTCCTAAATCCCCATAAAAGTTAACTCCAGCGAGTAGCGGCTGAGTGAAGGTGGTCTGGACTATGTGGAGCAGAGTCATGGTTTGAGAGACGCTGTAGAAAGACAGAATACCTGCTGTGTGGTCCAGGTACACTCCCAGTCTGGGGGACCGAGGACCTGAGACCGGAGTTTCTATGTTGTTGTGCCAAAAGATAAAACTCTGAGATTTACAACATAACGCCCACGATTTGTCATTAAATCCAAATCCACCTTTATTGCAGCTCCCTGCTCTGCTGATGTTCCGGTATGTGACTGCTATCACAACTCTTCCTCTGATCTCCACCTCCCAGTAACTCCGTCCAGTCAGACTCTGTCTGCTCACAGCCTGTAACCATCCAGTGAACCTGTCTGGGTGATCAGGATAAGGATGACTCTCCCCATTTAAACTTACTTTTCTGTTCTTGTCAGATAAGAACAGATTGCTGTTTACAGATTTGGGATCCAGTGTGATCTGCTGTGAGTATTGTAATAACTCTGCTCTGCTCTCTGGCCGTGGTTGAGGCAGTGAAAGCTGTTGTTCAGTGGCTCTCTCTGAGTCGTTTGTCCCCGTCTCTCTCAGGATGTCCTGTAGCTTCTGTCTGCTCTCGGACACAGCTGCTGCCACATCCTCAGAGTATCTGGGAGCAGCAGTGTGGTTGCTGGAGGAGTGTGTGGGCTCGCTGAGAGCTGACACTGAGGTGTAGCTGTGGAGAAACTGGGTGTGGTCCTCAGTGTGAGCCAGCTGCTCCAGCTGGACGTCCTTCTTCTTCAGCTCAGCGATCTCCTGCTTGAACTTCTCCTCGTGCTCTTTGAGGCCCCTCACTGCCGTTTGCTGCTGGGATCTGAGCTGCTGCTTCACCTCAGAAATTCTCTGCTGGATGAGACGGATGTGCTCCACTGCTTTATCGACAGAGACGTTGATCTCCTCCATCTGCTGAGGAAGCAGCTTCACGTCTTTCTCTCGCTCCTGGATTCTCTTCTGGATGTTCAGTCGACTCTCCTCCAGCCCCTCCTGCTTCTTCCTCCTCTCTGCTTCAGCTGGGACTGTTTGGTGGCCTTTGTGTTCCTCCATGGCGCAGAGGTAACAGACACACTGCTGATCAGTGCGACAGAAAACCTTCATCACCTCATGATGACGAGAGCAGATCTTCTCCTGGAGGTTCTTGGACGGCTCCACCAGCTTGTGGGTCTTAAAAGCAGGACATTCATAGTGAGGCTGGAGGTGTTTCTCACAGTATGTGACCAAACAGACCAGACAGGACTTGACAGCTTTCAGCTTCCTCACAGAGCAAACATCACAGGACACATCTCCAGGTCCAGCAGAGCAGGAAGCAGCTGCAGCAGCTCGGGCTCCAGTCTTCTTCAGGTCCTCCACTAACTCTGCTAACATGACGTTCTTCTCCAGGGTCGGCCTCCGCATGAACTTCCTCCTGCACTGAGGACAGCTGTAGAAGCCCTTGATGTGCTCTCTGTCCCAGTGTCTTTTCAGACAGCTGCTGCAGTAGCTGTGTCCACAGGGAACCGTCACTGGATCCCTCAGCAGCTCCAGACAGATGGAACAAGAGAACTTCTCTGAGTCCTGCTGAGCTCCTCTTTTTGCCATTTTCTCTCCTCAGACACAGCAAGTCTTTGATCAGTTTCTCTTCTTGCTCAGCAGATTTAAAAGATCCCAGCTGAAGCCAAACGCTCCTCTGGTTTCCTCGTGTGATCCCTGATGCTCACTGGTGAACTGTTTGCTCTGCAGCTCAGATATCAGTGATCCCTCTGCTGTGAGCTCTTTTAAAGAGGAGGAGGCAGTGACTCAGAGTGGGAGAGAAGGGAGAAGTCACCAGAGGCGGTTTCCACTCCAGGAAATCAAGCAGCTCCACTTCACCTGCCAGCCAACGTTAATTTGCTTCTTCAACTGTAATGTGACATAATATGTAAAGATCCATGACAACTCTAAACTGTTTATAAGGCTTGCAGAATTACAAGACAGAAAAAAAAAGATTTGGTTGATTGGAAAATCAAAAGAAAATTGAACTGAACAAGATGCTGAATATCAAGTCCGGGCCATGATATTTCTGAAGACAGATTTTTCAAAGGTCTTTTTGGACTGATGAAATGAGAGTGACTCATGAGGGACCGGCTGGATTGACCCGTGACCGAAACAGCGCCAACTCCTGGTCCGGCTTTATAACTTCACTGTGTTAAACAGGAAACTTTTCTGAATTCAAAATGAAAAAACAAACAGTTGGGGCTGAAATGTGAAAACGGGACATCCAGTGACCTGTTGTTACATGACAGGACAGGAAATTACCAGAAGAAGAGGAAGGAAAAAAAATAACACAAACAGGAGAACAAAGTGCATTCAGAGAAATTTAGAATTAAAGGTATAATACAACATTTTCTCGAAAAGACGAAGCCCCACGTCTGTTACTCACTTTTTGAACAACGCGCATGCGCCAGACCATCCGCCCGGCTCTCCTGCTTCTCCCAGAAAACGCGGAAGTGTACGAGCGCGATCTCCTCTTCTCCGGCGTGCACGGCTCTGTACAGTTTCTGCGATCCGCCTCGCTCATAAATAAAGCTTTTTTTTTCCGAAACAGCTACAGTTTCATTATGTCAGACTCGCCATCGGTAAGTACTAGCTCAGAAGCTCACCGGCTACATAAACACTCTGAATGCGCATGCGCAAAAGGGAGAAGCTGATTGGGCGCAAGCACGGAGAACCGCCTTACAAAAGCAGCTCGTCAGAATGATTGACAAACAGACCCACCAATTATTTAGGTGATCCACCCGGAAATCAAAATGTTGTATTACACCTTTAATGAATTACTGTAACAAAACTTTCACGACAAGCCAAATAACTGAACAAAAGTTCAACCTACAGCCCAGTCAGTACTGTAGTTATGTTCAGCTCTGGATAGAGTGAGTGAAATGGAGAGAAATAATGATATTATTACTGGACAAACTAACGCATTTATCTCACATAAAAATGTGGTCTTCTTTTCGTGAGGCACCCATTCATTTTGAGATGGAGATTTTTCAGTTAAAACCAGAAGCCGAGAGAATTTCTTTCACCTCACTATTCCACTCAGCAAAAACACTTCACAAGAGGTCAAATACTCATCCACCTCACCTGATTTGAACACTTAAATAATAATAATAAAAAAGAAGGGTTTAAAGTCACACACCACAGAAAAATGTAAACTAATTTCTACCATCTGCTTCAGGGATGATATTCCATGGGAGTGTTTTTATAAGCAAACTTAAAGTCAACATTTTCCCTTTGTGAAGTTTTTCAGCTCTGAAAAACAACCTGCTCAGAATTAAAGCTGTTGCTATGACGTAGCTCTGTCTTTGCACAGCTCCACTGAAGCTGACTGAGCAAATTATTCCTTTTTACCTTCAACTGTGTGTCTGAATTCTGCTCAGTGTTAAAATGTTTCAAATGACCTTGTCTCTGCTCGACCACCACAAAGAAATCCAGGAAAAGATTTTCATTCATATTTTCAACAAAAAATTTATATTGAGCAGAAAAAAACTCAAATTTTTACACTGATTATTTGAACAAGCTTCAAGCTCTTCATTATTCTAACAGGTGAAAAATAACTTAAACAAATGAATGAAGGAAAAACTGTCATAGCAAGTAAAACACTTCTTCAAAAAAATGACAAGACAATCGAAATACATTTACAAATTCAAACTAAGAGAACTGATGAAAACTGAATTAAAACTCTAAACTATTTTTCAAAGTGTGAACAGGATCAGTGTTTGCCAAGTTGAAAACTTAGTCAGGAAAAATTCAATTCCTTGAATGTATTTTAATAGTTTTTAAACATTTCCAGCCTATTTTAAACCTGCAGCCCCCCATCAACCCCACACACAGCAAACTTGGAGAGTCACAAGTTATTTTGGGTTGCTTCCTACTGGATATATTTATTGTTTTGCTTTATTTCCATCCTACACTGTCGGCAACAAACAGGATCTTGATATTTCATAACATCAGCTGGTGCAGTCATTTGATAGTGACGAGTCAACAAAACGAAGGGAGTGTTTGTTTGAACCTGTGAAGTCGGCTTGTTTCACTTTCATGTCTACAAAAACTTTACAAGGGTGTGTCTGTGTGTTTGTGTGTGTGTGTCTTTGTGTGAGTGTGTGTGTGTGTTCACGCGCTTGTGAGTCATTCCAGCTCTCGAATCGTTTCTAAATTTGACACTTTCCATCTTTCCTCAGTTTCGTTTCTAATTCTTTTCATCGTTCCGCTAAAACGAGTCACTGAGTCGAGACTTCCGGTTGGGCAGCCTAATGGAGTAGTCGCGTTTCGCAGCGCTCCCCGAACTTCATTACTTCTACGTGGTCACCTGCCCCCTGAACCTCATTTTCTTTAAACAAACGGTTTTGCGGTGCGCAGTGTGCATCTCTTGCCAAACCATGCCTCCGAAAATAAAAAAGGACGACCAGGAACGGGAAGAGGCGGCCAGCGTTAGCGCCTTTACAGCTGTGCTAACTGCTAAGCTAGCGGAGACGAAAAGTGAACTCCTGGCTGAAATTAAGGACACCTATACGAGGTACGAGGCAAATCTACGGACTGTCCAGACCACTGTTGATAACCACGAGGAGCGCATCGTCAGCCTGGAACGATTTGCGGACTCTACCAGCCAGGAGCTCGCTGATGCGCGTGCCGAGCTAACAGCAATGGCCGGGGAGAATGCTAAGCTGAGGGCTAGGCTAACCGACCTCTCCGGGCGAAGCCGCCGTAACAACGTGAGAGTCATTGGTTTGCCTGAGCAGATCGAGGACCAAACGAGACCAACGGCCTTCTTCTCTCAACTACTTTTCGAGGTACTTGGTGCAGACATTTTGCCATCCCCTCCGGAGCTGGACAGGGCCCACCGTGCACAGCCGGCCCGTCTAGCATCGCCCGGTAGGCCGCGGCAAGTTGTGATTTGTTTTCATCACTTCCAAACCCGGGAGCTGGTTGTGCGAGCTGCACGGCAACTACGAGGCAAGCTCAAATACAAAGATGCACCCATTCACATTTTTGAGGATTATGCTCCGGAGGTTTTGGAACAACGCAGCCAATACCGAGACGTAATGAAGAGGCTTTATGAGTTAGGCTACAAGCCTGCTCTGAGGTACCCAGCTAAACTGTTTGTTGTGCTCGAAGACGGATCAAAGAAGCATCTCCCCACGCTGAAAGAGGCTGTGAAGTTAGCATCTCGACAACGTGATCAAGGCGAATCAGCAGTTAACTGACTTTCCCATTTATGGCTACTTGGAGGTGCTTAGCCGCATTTTGACTGTTTGTGGCCATACACACACTGTAATGGGCACTACTATCAGATCATTATACAGCTTTACTTTTGTTATCCTGAATGCTGTTTTTTGCTTTTTCTGGTTACTATTTGGTTGGTAATATGTTGACTGTTGGCGTGCAGATGCTCCCTGTGGCACTTTATATAGTAGTTTGGTAGGTAATAGGGGGGGATTGTTCATATGGATACTTTTATTCCAATAAGTATTTTCTATTTTTATTACTTTTTTTTTTTTTTTTTTTTTTACTCTTTTCATTCACAGATTCTTACTTATTTATTTTTTATATAAGAAGTATTTGTCTTTTTGGAGGCACTTTACATATTTGAAGGGAAAACAAACTTTTTGTTTTATTTTATTTTCCTGTTTTCTTACTTCTCTACTCTTTTTTATTTATTTTTATTTTTTATTTATTTATTTTTTTTTTTTTTTCTCCGAATTATTATTATTATTATTTTATTTATTTATTTATTATTAGACCATAATTTCTAGCGTTCTTGAATAATCTTTGCATCTTTTTTTTTTTTTTTTTTTTTTTTTCTCATCTGTGTATAATAAGGATGACAATTACTTGTAAGGATTTTCCACTTTTATTTTGTTTCAAGCAGATTTTTATCACTTCTGCTGAATATTACAGATGTACATGTGTCTGTTTTTGTTTTTTGTTTTTGGTTGAACAGTTATAGGTGGTCTGCCTTATTCTGAAGAATCCTTTATATACAATTTTGGACTGCCATGACCATTATTCGGATGCCTTAATTTTGGGGACTTGGACTTTTGATACTTCAACCAAGTTGGAAGTTCCCCAGGTGTGTTGGACACCCTTGTGCAATGGACACTGGATTTTTTTTGTTAATATGGGATATTCTAAGGCCAATGGGATTTTTTATTTTATTTTATTTTTTCATTTTATTTATTTTTACTCCTTTTTTCCTGTTTTTGTTCTTTTCTGCCTTTTTCTTTTATTTCACTTTTTCAGAGACCTGCCATACCCACCTTATTTCTCCAGGTTCCCGTCAGACGCTCGGTACCTCCCCTCCCCCATCTCTATAAATGACACAAGGTACGACAACCGCGGGCACAACACTTAGGTTTGTTTCGTGGAATGTGAAGGGGATGGGAAACATTATTAAATTGCAGCGTGTAATGACCCACTTAGACCAACTCAAAGGTGATATTTACTTCGTTCAGGAAACTCATATGCTCAATAAGTATGTTGCACGACTTAAAAGACGCTGGGTTGGGGATGTTTTTCATTCAACATTTAATGGTAAAGCCAGGGGGGCCGCCATACTTATTCGTAAAGGCCTCCCCTTCAAATTTGAGAAATCAGTTTTGGATCCAAATGGTAGATATGTCATGGTTTCTGGGCGACTTCAGGAAATGCCTTTTCTTTTTGTTTGCGTTTACGGTCCCAATTGGGATGACAGTCTTTTTGTATCTAGGTTGTTCTCCTCCTTCCCAGACATTCGGGATCACCATGTAGTTGTGGGGGGCGATTTCAATCTTGTACAAGACCCTCTATTGGACAGATCTTCTAACAAACCCGCCCCTCTCACAAAAGCGGCAAAGACGCTACTCTCTCTGTCCCAGCAGTTTGGGCTCACTGACCCATGGAGACATAAATTCTCACAGTCTAAAGTTTTCTCCTTTTTTTCCCACGTTCACCATTCTTATTCTCGGATCGATTTCTTTCTGTTGGATGTCAGGCTTTTGGCCAAAATAGTTTCTACGGATTATCATACCATTGCAATATCAGACCATGCCCCAGTCTCTATTGATTTAGCACTGCCCTTTCAATCCGCTCGGATTAAACAATGGAGATTTAATTCCGTGCTGTTAGCTGAGGAAACCTATAGAGAATTTTTACATTCACAACTTTCCCTGTTTTTCGAACTAAACGATTCACAGGACATAAGTAGAAGCAGTCTATGGGAGGCGTCTAAAGCCTATATCAGAGGCCAACTTATTTCCTTTGTTTCCAATAAAAAGAGAAATGAGACCGCCCGCATTAAACAACTTCTGAAGGAAATTAAGGAGGTTGACCAACGGTATGCCGGCGATCCTGCTCCTGATCTCTATAAAGAACGACTCTCTTTACAGACGGAGCTTGATTTGATTTCTACTACAGCTGTTAGGACTGCATTACTTCGATCTAGGCAGCGTTTTTATGAGTCCGGAGATAAAGCCGGCAAGCTTCTTTCCTATCAAGCTCGAGCAGAGGCATCATCTAGATTAATTTCAGCTATAAGGTCTGACTCTGGTGTAGCTCTTACTGATCCTAGTGACATAAATAAAACCTTTGTAGAGTTTTATACCACTCTTTACACATCGGATTCTCCACCTCCTCCGGATAACATATTAGATACAATAACCTTTCCTCAAATATCAGTAGAATCAGCAGAAGCCCTAGGCTCACCCATCACTATTCTGGAAGTTCAGGAAGCCATAGGTTCCCTCCAAAGTTCCAAATCGCCAGGGCCCGACGGCTTTACTACGGAATACTACAAAACTTTTTCCCTTATACTTAGCCCTTTTCTTAGAGACATGTATAATGAGGCCTTTTCTCTGGTCGGTTACCCAGTACCCTGTCGGAGGCCACAATCTCTCTGCTTCTAAGAAGGACAAAGACCCCTTATCTTGTAGTAGCTATAGACCGATATCTTTGCTGAATGTCGATTTCAAGATTTTGACGAAGGTTTTGGCTTCACGTTTACAGCGGGTTCTATCCCCTATTATAGACTTAGATCAGACAGGTTTTATGCCCAATAGGCAATCCTCATGTAATACTAGGAGGCTTTTGACATTATCACTACCCCTGGAACTGCGGTGCCTGAGGTCGTTGTGTCCCTCGACGCAGAAAAGGCCTTCGACAGGGTGGAGTGGGGCTTCCTGTACACGGTGTTGTCCAAATTCGGGCTGGGTAAGACCTTTGTGGATTGGGTTAGACTTCTCTATTCTTCACCCCGCGCTTCTGTTCGGACAAATGACACTCTCTCCCTTTCCTTCCCTTTATGTCGTGGTACCAGACAGGGCTGTCCCCTGTCCCCACTTTTGTTTGTCTTGGCTATCGAGCCCTTAGCCATTTGGTTGCGCTCTGAGGCCTCGTTTAGAGGTATAACTAGACACAATACTATACATAAGGTCTCATTGTACGCTGACGATCTTCTTCTCTATGTCTCAGATCCCGTTTCTTCTTTTCCTACAATTCTAAGTGTCCTTAACAAATATAGCCGTATATCGGGCTACAAGCTCAACTATCAAAAAAGTGAACTCATGCCTGTCAATGCACTTGCCAAATCACTTCCAACTACGATTGTTCCATTTCGATGGTCATGTAATGGTTTTCGGTATTTAGGTATCCAAATTACACCATTCTTGTCAGACCTGTACCGTATGAATCTAACCCCTTTGATGGAGAAGACCGTGGCAGATTTTGCTCGCTGGTCAACTCTGCCTGTTTCGCTGGCGGGGCGAATAAGTTTGGTGAAAATGGTAGTTCTCCCGAAGTTTCTCTACATGTTTCAACATCTCCCAATATTTCTTAATAAGTCCTTTTTTGTTAAATTAGATAAAACTATCTCAGCTTTCTTATGGGCGGGAAAACCGGCCAGAATTCGTAAATCAGTTTTACAGTCCCCTAAGGAGAGAGGAGGGTTTGCCCTCCCGATCTTCAGGCATTACTATTGGGCTGCGAATGTACAAAAAATTTTATTTTGGATGTATGATGAAGAGGACTCTGTTCCGATCTGGGTGCATTTAGAGAAAATGTCTTCGCCATTTTCTTTTCGGTCTATTTTATGTTCACAACTTCCCCTGCCACGACTGCATGGTTGTCCTGTTGCCTCAATTTCTTTGAAAGTATGGAGTCAACTTAGGAAGCAGTTCGGTCTTGTCGGCCCCTCAGCTCTGACATCTGTATTTAGAAACTGCGCGTTTGGACCATCCTTAGACAGGGGATTTAAAATCTGGTACAACATGGGCATTAAGTCAGTTATAGATTTGTATACTGATGGCGTATTCTTCTCCTTTGCCCAACTGTCTGATAAATATCACCTTCCGAGTCATAATTTTTTCCGTTTTTTCCAAGCCCGGGACTATGTCAAGAAAGTGTTTCCGCATTTTCCGAACCGTCCTCCAGAAACCCTTTTAGACTCTCTTCTTCTGGTTGACCCTACCATCAAAGGGGGTATATCAATTATTTACAAACTCATATGGTCAGAAATATTAACACCCCCCGATATTCTTAAAACTAGTTGGGAGGAGAGTCTTAATATAACAATTACAGAGAAACAGTGGAACTCTGCATTGGCACTTGTTTACGCGTCTTCGATTTATGCTCGACACAGATTAATTCAATGCAAGGTCATTTATAAGGTACACTATACTAATTCAAAATTAGCCAAGATCTATCCCTCGGTAAAAGACGAGTGCAGCCGTTGCCACCTTTCTCCTGCCGATCATTCACACATGTTCTGGGCATGTCCAAACTTGCAACAGTATTGGGCAGAAATATTTAATACACTGAGTGAGGCATATGGGTTTTATGTTACGCCCAACCCTATCTCTGCGATTTTTGGTGTTTCCCCTTCCTCAGATCTGCCAAAAGCTTTAAAGCGGGCTATATCATTTACCACACTCTTGGCTCGAAGATTAATTTTACTCAATTGGAAGGTTTCCCATTCCCCTTCACATGTCCGATGGATCCGTGAGGTGCTTTATAATCTTAAAATTGAAAAGCTGAGGTTCTCTATCAGAAGCTCAATCAAGGCATTTCATGCCACTTGGGGCCCTTTTCTGCGGTACTTTGACTCTCTAAATTTTCCTCAGAATATCGATTAAACAACATGAGAGGATGGGGGAGGGACTGTGGTATTAGGCTAAGCTGAAATTGAACTCTTAAGGTTTCTCTCTTATTTATGTACTATATTGGTATGTTTATTTATTTATTTATTTATTTATTTTTATTTATTTAATTTTATTTATTTATTTTTGGCCTGTGGGTTGGGTGGGTGGATGGGGATGGGTGTTGACAGACATCATTTTTTATTTTATCCTGCCTTTCATGAACCGATATACTGTCTGTTTTGTTCATTGAAAATGTTCCATAAATAAAATTGAAAAAAAAAAAAAAAAAAAACGAGTCACTGAGTCAAATTCATGCTCACCTGGTGACTGGTGAAGAACAAAAACAAACACAAAATAAATCATTTTAAATTTCAAGAGAGCACAAATCAGCTTTTTGATTTGTTAAAAAGACAAAGAAAAACAGAAGGAACACATTCAAAAAATCTGATTTGAAGCGGTCCAGACTGCTGGATTCTGCTTCATCCTCTGTGTCTGATGGTGACATCTTGTGTTTCCTCCAGTAGAGTTTCTCCATCAGAGAGTCATGGGGGAGAAATAAGTTGAGTTGTGTCTTCTTGAAGCTACAAACACAAAAACTGTCAAACTATCAGCTGTCAAAAAACCGAGAGAGAGACAGAATGCAGCTGTCATTGTTTCTTCATTTCAAAAACTGAGAAAAAAATGGGTGGTGGTTTCAGAATGAATTTTCAAACTTATTCAGAGTTTCCTTTTCAATTGGTTGATTATTTTTATTCCATCTTTTTTTCCACCAAGTATTTCAGTTGAGAACCGGTTTTCCTTTGCATTGACAACCTGACCAAGAGGCAGCAATGATGCACAGAGACAAACAGAAACAAAACTAATCAAACAAACACTGCCAGTCGATTATCTGGATGATCATTCAGTGTTTTATCTTTCTGTTGCTGATGATTTACATTGTAGATTCTCATATGAGAGCAAAAAAAAAAAATCTTTAATTCCTGACCCTGGCTCTGTCTCTGAGCGCTGAACACCTTGGACTGTATTTCTGGGTATTCCAGATAGGCTCTGGTTCTGGGAATATGCCAAAACTGGAGGACAATGGAGTAGCTTCATGCTTCATTTGTTGAATATCTTTAGTTGTTTTTCTGTGTCTTGCTATCCTCGACATAAATGTTTTCCGCTTGTTGACTTTTTGAAGCAAAACTTTTTATAGCTCTGTGATTGTGACTTGCCATTTTAAGTTTTTGACATCTCTATGAAAGGTTTTTCTTTTTTTAATTTTGACTTTTCAGTCAACCAAATCTCTTTCTTTCAGCACATTTTTTTGCCTCAGGAAAAGAATCTGTCTTGTAATTCTGCAAGCCTTGTAAACAGTTTAGAGTCATCATGGATCTTTACACATTACGTCACATTACAATTGAAGAAGCAATTCAATGAACTTTGGCTGAAAGATAAAGTGGAGCTGCTTGATTTCCTGGATAACGAAACCTCTGGCGACTTCTCCCATCTCTCCCACTCTGAGTCACTGCCTCCTCCTCTTTAAAAGAGCTCACAGCAGAGGGATCAATGATATCTGAGCTGCAGAGCAAACAGTTCACCAGTGAGGATCAGCGTTCACAGGAGGAGAGTTTGACCTTCACTTGGGATCTTTTACCTCAACAGAGCAAGAAGAGAAACACTTTAAACACTCCCTGTTGTTAACTGGAGAAAATGGCAAAAAGAAGTGCTCCGCAGGATTCAAGAGTGATTCCTTCTTCCAAGAAGAACATCAAGTTAGAGGACGATGTGGAGAAGACTGGACTCCAAGAAGCTGCAGGTGGTTCCAGCTTTGCTGGAGCTGAAGATGTGTCCTGTGATGTTTGCACTGGGAGGAAGCTGAAAGCTGTCAAGTCCTGTCTGGTCTGTTTGGCCTCCTTCTGCAAGGAACACCTAAAACCTCACACCAGAGCAGCTCCACTGATGAAACACAAGCTGGTGGAGCCGTCCAAGAACCTCCAGGAGAAGATCTGCTCTCGTCATCATGAGGTGATGAAGATTTTCTGTCACACTGATCAGCAGTGTATCTGGTGTCTCTGCAAGGCTGTGGAACACAAAGGCCATGAAACAGTCCCAGCTGAAGGAAAAAAGAGGAAGAAGCCGAAGAAGCTGGAGGAGAGTCGACTGAACATCCAGAAGAGAATCCAGGAGCGAGAGAAAGACGTGAAGCTGCTTCCTCAGCAGATGGAGGAGATCAACGTCTCTGTCGATAAAGCAGTGGAGCACATCCGTCTCATCCAGCAGAGAATTTCTGAGGTGAAGCAGCAGCTCAGATCCCAGCAGCAAACGGCAGTGAGGGGCCTCAAAGAGCACGAGGAGAAGTTCAAGCAGGAGATCGCTGAGCTGAAGAGGAAAGTCCTCCAGCTGGAGCAGCTGGCTCACACTGAGGGCCACACCCAGTTTCTCCACAGCTACACCTCAGTGTCAGCTCTCAGCGAGCCCACACACTCCTCCAGCAACCACACTGCTGCTCCCAGATACTCTGAGGATGTGGCAGCAGCTGTGTCACTGAGAGCCACTGAACAACAGCTTTTACTGCCTCAACCACGGCCAGAGACCAGAGCAGACTTCTTACAATACTCACAGCAGATCACACTGGATCCAAACACTGCAAACATCAATCTGTTGTTATCTGACAGCAACAGAAAAGTCAGCTATATCGAGGAAACTCAGCCTTGCTGTGATTATCCGGACAGATTCACTGGACGGTTGCAGGTTCTGAGCAAAGACAGTCTGACTGGACGGAGTTACTGGGAGGTGGAGTGGAAAGGACAGGTTGTGATAGCAGTCACATACAAGAACATCAGCAGAGCAGGGAGCTCCTATGAATGTAGATTTGGATTGAATGACAAATCTTGGGCTTTATACTGTGACAGGAAATGTCTTACATTGTGGCACGACAACATAGAAACTCCGGTCTCAGGTCCTCGGTCCTCCAGACTGGGAGTGTACCTGGACCACACAGCAGGTATTCTGTCTTTCTACAGCGTCTCTCAAACCATGACTTGGCTCCACACAGTCCAGACCACCTTCACTCAGCCGCTACACGCTGGAGTCTGGCTTAATGGTGATTCAGGAGACTCTGCAAAGTTCCTGAAACCCCGGTAGAGGACTCCCATCAGATCTGCTTCTGTAGTTTACTCAAGGAGCGTCCACATTGCAGCAGCTGCAGCTTTTCCATCATTGGGGGATTGTTAGTAAAAAATTCAGGAATTTTACTTTTTTTTTTTTTGTTTGTGTGCATTGATAAATATTTCTTTGTGATGTTTATTTTTGAAACATTCAGAGTGAAGTTTTTCGAACTTTCTTTGAAAATTAACTGATTTTGAAGGATTTTTGAAACTTTTTGTCACTAATTCACAGTAAGATTGATTGTTTTTGCGGGAAATATTTCTTCAACTACAAAACATGGTTTAAACAGGGTACTTGATTAAGCTTCAGACTTTGTAAATACTGATCTTGTTCAAAGTTTAAATAAATTAAGATTGAATTCTGTTTTTATTGGTCCACTTGTATTGTCACTGTAATTTAAATATTTTACTTGTGATCACAGTTTTTATTTCATTTACTTATTTGTGTGCATTAATAGTTTCTTACCTGTTCAAATAGTACAGAAATTGATGAGTTTGTTCTTAAAACTCATACATTTTTAGGAACTGGAAGATAAAACATTGAATGAGTGTCCAAATATTTGACTAGCAGTGTTTGTTTGCATAGTTTGTCTCTGTGCCTCATTGATGCCTCTTCGCCAGGTCGTCAATGTAAATGAGAAACTGACCAACTTGATGGAAAAATGATGGAATCAAAATAAAATAAAAACAATAAATTCAAAAGAAATTCTGAATAAGTTTGAGAATTCCTTCTGAAACTGCTCATGAAGAAATCTTCTTCCTGGATTCTTCTCAGTTTTTGTAAAGAAAACATAACAGCTGTCTTCTGTCTCTCTCTCAGTTCTTTGACAGCTGATAGTTCGACAGTTTTTGTGTGTGCAGCTTCAAGAAGACAACTCAACGTCTTTCTCCTCCACGACACTTTTAAAAACAAGTGCACAAGGTCAGCAGTGTGAAGAACAACAGCTGATTTGACTTTTTGCCTTTTTAAATGGTTGAATGTTCCGCAGTATTTTGTATCATGGAAACAATCCTTTGAAAAGATTTTAACATATTTTATTTGTTCTAGTGTTTTTCTTTGTCTTTAACATGAAGCAAAAAACTGATTTGTGGTATTTCTTTATTCTGATCTTTGCCTGTCACCAGGTAAAGGTGGATGTGATTCTTCTGCTCTATTACTCATTTATGCCGAACTATAAAATTGACTTGAAATGAAACTAAGTAGAAGATGTGAATGATTAAAAACGCGGAATCACACACACACATACACACACAGACACACACACACACACACACACACACACACACACACACACACACACACACACACGCTCAGTCTTGTATTTCTATCCTTGTGGGGACCGTCCATTGACTCCCATTCATGTCTAGCCCCTAACCCTGACCCTTACCCTAACCCTAACCCACACCACAATAAAGCCTAACCCTAAAGAAATGTTTTTGCACTTTTACTTTTTTCAGTAACAACAACATGGTCAAGAAAACACTGTTTCTCCTACTTAGGACCGGAAAAAGGTCCCCACAAGGCACGTCGTTTCACGTTTTGCTATCCTTGTGGGGACATTTGGCCCCAACAAGGATAGAAATACGAGAACACACACACACACACACACACACACACACACACACACACACACACACACACACACCCTTTTCATAGAAATGAAACTGGCACAAAACCAACTTCACAGGTTTGAGCAGTGTCACGCCCTTTCTTTTGAGTGGAGGTGAACATGGATCAACAGTCGATCTGAAATGTGTAAGAAGAAAAACCTTTCGATATTCAGAATAAAACTGAACTCATAATTAAAATCAATAATGACGAAAACTGTATTTTCAGTTTCTCCTCCAGGACTGTTTATTCTATGACTTATTAAAATGAAATGAATATTTGCTTTTAAGATTTAATTTTCCAAAGATGCACCAGTAAACAGTTGCTAAACTTCAATTTTAAAAGTCCAAGTCAAAAGTTAAAATGCATTAGCAGAAATTCCTTTCATCCCAATGCTATGGCTGTGTTAACTGACTCATAAATACAATGAATAATCATCAAAGTGTATTTTCATTTTCACCTTTATATTGCACATTTTGCTCTTTCATATTCATGCCTTGGCAGTCCAAGCGGCGCAGGAGAGTGACGTCAGTGGCCTCACTTCTTCTTCTTCTGTCACGAGCCTCTGAGCATCAATTCCCGCTTGCCAACAGCGTCTCCTGCTGTTCACTTGTGGACTTACTGTCTACTGAGGCATCAAACTCTTCCTGAAAGGCGGCCCTCAAAGGACAAAGTCCACTCCTCGGTCTCTCTGTATCTCTGTTCTTCCTGCTGGCGTCTTTTTTTTTTTTTTTAATAATTTTAATGGATTTTTGTTTGTCTAATCACTCTAATGTACTGTTGACCGATAAAACTCTCCCCAAAAGGGCTCCAGCTGATCATACTAGAGCGACTAGTTTGACAAACAAAGAGGAAAAAAACATAACTTTTAGAATTTTTTGGTCTACAGTATATTAGAATGGATTTATTGAACATTACTCACAAAAATCCATTACAATTATGAAACCAAGTGTTTTATGATCAGCAGGAGGCCAGCGAAGGCTGCAGTGCTTTCAGTGACACAGTGATGTTAGGAGATAGTTTAGTCTCTATTGCAGCAGTTTTTTGCAATTTCCAGACGGTCTCTGTGTTTATAGAGACCAATCTTATTTCTGCTGCTCAAAAGACAGATACTTTTGGTAAAAAGTTAGCTTGTAGCATATTGTCCACCACAAGCAGATGGAAAGAAGCATTGTTTGTATGTTAATGATGTTTCTTCAAAGAGTTATTGATGTCCGAATGTTATGAAGTCCGAATTTGTGAACTGCATCGAGAAAACCTCCTCATAATAACGAGAAACAGCTCTGAAAAGTATTTCTTTACTGTGGCCGTTACTGTAGAAAACTGAATTACAGGATACCATTATGAGGGTTATAATTTCCAAACGTAGTCTCCAGAACTTCAAGCTTTTGCTGCTGTCAGAAAGTAAATATGAGAACCATCTTCTCAGAGGACTGACACACAAGTCCACAGGAACGGTGTCATCTTGGTGGAGGTCCTCTGCCCCGGCCTCGACCTGCCCCCGGACCCGGTCCCGGTCCAGGTCCTCGTGGTCCCGGTGCCCGGTTGACAGGCCCTCTGGTGTTGGGGTTGGGCGACGCCAGAGTCACATCTTTCTCCAGGTTGACGCCTTTCCCAGCCGACCCGGGCTTCGTCTTGGTTGGTTTTGCTTCATGCGCCGGAGGTTTTTCTGTTTGGACCAGAGCGTCAAATCACAAGAGTCTATTAGGATCCTGACGTCTGTGCCTTGATGTTTGACTGATGGACAACTGTCGTATTCTCATGAATGTAACATTTCACGGACCGGGTTCTGGCGGGGCCGGGGGGGCCAGGGACCGATTGGGCAGCAGGTCCTCCAGGTCCTTCATGACCTGGTTGGTGCTGTCTGTGTTGTTCCTCCGGTTCTTCTCCTCATCCCGAGCCTAGACAGACAGAAAGACAGCACTGATGTGCTTTTCCAGTTGGTGTAATTATTCATTTAAAACTATGTTTAGTGTAATAAAAGATCAAACACAAACAGTTCAACATTTAAATACTAACTACAAAACCTTAGTTTTTAGAACACTAAAGGCAACAATTGGTTTCGAATGACTAAAAATGTGAAATCACTTCACTTGTTTACAATTACTGATTAGCAATGACAATGCATCATATTTTCAATTTAATGTAAGTTTTTGCTTGTTTAATATGTCAGTATTTGTTGTATTATCGTCCACATGGCAATGAACTTCTACATCTTATAGATCTTAGTTGTTTGAGTTTGTAAAAATGCCAGTAATTCAACAGCAACTTGACATGTTTTTTGGACATTTCACTGTATTTTGCACCAGGAAGTTTCATTGAAGTTGTCTTTCTGTTGACAATGTAGTAATTTTTAGAAGTAATTGTTTTCTGAAAATAGCATTTTCATCATGTAGTACACTTTCAGACACTATTTCACCAAGCTGGTCCACTCAAGATGAAATTGAGTTGAACTAAAACACACCTTATTTTAAGTATTTAATGCTTTTATCTCCATTCTCTACCTACCATCTGCATCTTCTTCTTCAGCTCCATGTTGGAGTTCTTGTAGGCCTCAGACACCGAGTTCAGATAATAGATGGCGAGTCTGCAGGGGACAGGATTGGGACAGGATTTTCATCTCAGTCTGTATTTGTTCCCGATGATGTGCAATGTGCGAGCTAATGTCAATACATATCTATTTGTATTTATGTTCACTCACATTTGTGATGAGTTTGTGTGTGTGTACTCACACCATGAGCAGCACAGCCGGTATAATGAGGCCTGGATTGGCCACATAGCTGAAGAGTGTCCCCATGAAGGCCGGCAAGTCCAAATCTATGGTCTCCATAACCACATCGAACATTTTGACCTTCCCACTGCAGACAGAACCTCGGTCAGATCTGATGCTCGTCTCTCCATACAGTCTCCCGTTAGGCTGCTTTTGTCATTATTACCTGAACGGGCCGCAGTCAAAGGAAGGTGGCAGGGTCATGATGGTGTAGACGACGGGCAGCAGGCTCAGGAAGAGGACCAGGAGCAGCAGACCCATGTAGAAGTTGTTTGATTTGGAGGCCTTGAAGACCTCTCGTGGGGGACGTTGGTGGCCATCACAGCCCAGCACTGGTAGTACATGGAGCTGAGGAGGCGGAGAACGTTGATGCCGACCAACCCCGGAGCGTAAAAGGCTCCCATCCTGGAACCAAGAGATCAGAAAAAGTTGACTATATTCTAACCTACTTTGCTCTACCAAAAATCAAAATATACCTTTGCTATAGCCAAGTCTCTTCTCCTCTACTTGCGCATGTGAATTTTTTTTCCCTCTGAAAAGATGTCTTGAAATGACTGTGTTGTATTTGATGCTCCAGAAATAAAATTGAACTGAACTGAACTGAATTAGAACACTTCATATAACCAGAATCCAGGGTTTTTTGTTTTCAGAAATTCACAAATTTTGAATGTTTTTAAAGGGACTATTAACCATGTTTTTAAAGTGGCATGCAGAGTCAGGGCCTGTTAACATCTCAACATTTTAAAATGAAAACACAAAGCTTTCATAGCGCTTTGGGTGTCCCATTACATGACATCAATGGGAAAATACTCAACTAGCACCTATGTGAAACATCACAAATGTTACATTTTCCCTCTTTTGAACATACTGTTATAAGATTTCATGGGTGACACCGTAATGTCACGAGGCACAACATAATATGATGATATTTATTTGATTAGTAGCTGCTACTATCTGTATCGTGTGTCCTTGCTGTTCAGAGTCCTGTTCACAGTGCAGCGTGGGTCCACTGCAACTTGAGCCCAAACTTTGGCCGCACCATTGGCTCTGTCCATTCTGCCAGTGACACTGGATACGTGTAGTGACACACACCCCTGCATGAACACATAATGCAGCCCGAACAGGTGTGGTGGAGGAACGGTGTTTGTACCAGATCATCCCTTGGTTGAAGACCAGTCCCAGGACGTTTCCACTGATGTCAAACTCCCCGTAGGACGGCTGGAAGGGATCGTTGATACTGGTTACTCACATTTACACCATCATTACCAGTTTCAATTCCATTTCAGACCATTTCATATGACGCAAGAATGGAAATACAACTAATCTTTGTTTACGCAACATTTCAAG
This sequence comes from Salarias fasciatus, assembly GCF_902148845.1. Taxonomy (NCBI): domain Eukaryota; kingdom Metazoa; phylum Chordata; class Actinopteri; order Blenniiformes; family Blenniidae; genus Salarias; species Salarias fasciatus. The sequence continues at coordinate 5,843,903 of NW_021941229.1, read as the reverse complement.
TGAGAACCGTATCACAACACACAAATTATTCCTGAATGTTGCTGCTTTGGCTTCATTTTCAACAGTTGGACTCACGAATCCAGCTTCCAGGTCCCAGCACCAGCAGTAGTTGAGGAAGCGCACAATGACGGCTCTGGCAAAATCCATGATCAGGATGGTGAGGTAGGACACCTGGATGTCTGACACTGTCAGCTTCACAAACTCCTGGAAACACCACAAAGTCAAGCTGCTTTTTCACTGTCGACCATAAACGAATAGAAAACAATCATTCAAAATGTGACGGTGTTAAAAAAGGAATGGAGAGGCCCCATTTCATTTCATTTCATTTCATTTCATCCTCATGTTGAAACAAGTTGATAAACAGCAGATTCCATCTGTGTAAAAGTTCAGATCATCTGGCTGAAAAGCCTTCATGAATTATTTCTATGAAAAATAACATGCAATGCTAAATGCTTGTAATTTGACACCTGCCTCCTCATTGCATGACATGCTCCTTTGCTTGAAGCAGGCAGTCGTTCGCTGCAGCCTGTGATCGGTTTGTGTAAAGATGGATTAGACTGACTGTTGGCAGCATCATGAAGCTTCAGCTTCACCTTGTTTTCAATGTGTTTGCCTGGTTTCTGTGAGCACGCTTAGCTTAGCTGCATTAAAGGTGCTGTAGGCAGGATTCTGCATCTCCGCCATCTTGCTTAGGGCTACCTAAGCAAGATGGCGATTTGACTCATCTAAAATGGCGACTTGAAACCCATCACAGCCAATCCTGTCCTGTTTTCTCTGACATCACGCCCTTACGCAAGTTAAGCCCCTCCCACAAGAACATGCGATGAACACCCCTCGACCAATCACATGTCGAGATTCCTTTTCAGCTCAGAACAGAGACAGATGGAAATGCTGCGCCCTCGCAGTAGTGCAATTATGCTACACTCCTAAAGGATTATCAATGGATACTCTAACATTTAATCCAAAGAAAACACAGAAAAATTAGCATTGACTAGCAAAATCCTGCCTACAGCACCTTTAATATGGATGTTTCATGTATAAAAAGTGGACTATTTCGTTGCCAGCTGATGTAAACATGAAGCAGTTTTTTTACTATTCCGACAGCCGTCTCCCAGCAGGGCCCCCGGATGACGTCTGAAGGGTCCATGGGAGGCGGCGTGGCCTCGCTGTCATTGACCAGACGGGAGAAGTTGGCGTAGTATTCCTTCATGGCCCAAATGGAGGCATTCTTAATGGCCTCCTCTTCCTCTAGCTGAGGGGAAACAAAGAAAGTTTTGCATTTTGGAAACTTTTAAGCTTTAGGCTCTGATCAGGTTCTCAGAATGAGGAGAAATGTGTTCAGAGGAATGGAACGCTGCCGTCACACCTTGGTGTTGACCTCGTCGAACAGGGCGAACAAAAAGGTGTAAAGGTTTCCCAGGAAGAGGGCGAAGATGCGTCCCAGCTGCCACTTGAGGGCGATTCGTGGATGGTAGTCCTCCAGCTCTGCGATGGTCTCAAACAGAGGGGGACACACCAGGCCCAGCAGGGACATGATGATCTCCAGCTGGACGCACAGGTTACAGATACGAAGTGTGAGACTGTCCCTCTGTCTGGTGATTGTAGCTGCAGCAGGGCGATCCACCGTACCTCATTCTTCTCGTACCAGCTGAGGTCGTCCCTGGTGGCGAACTCCTGGGAGCGTTTCACCACGAAGTAGATGAGGTACCCGCTGCCTCCCAGGCTGCAGGTGATCAGGAAGTTCGCCAGGACCCTGAGGAAGCGGCGCAGGTGGATGTTCTCGTCCTTCTGGTTCTCCTGCTCATCTACGATGGACTCCTGTTCTTATCAGAAGACACAACGGGTAGGCTGATCGTGAACGCTCTCCTGTAAGACAACTGACAGACTGTGAGAATGCTGGCGTTACCTTGAAGCTGGTGGTGATGGAAGCGTATTTATTGTCCGCTGTCTCTGAGTTCCCGATGAGGTAGTCCCAGCTGGTGAACATCTTCCAGGCGAAGGTGAACTCTCCCTCCTCCCCGTCCCCGCCGCCAACGTCAGCATTCTTGGCCATTCTGAACACACACATAAAAAGAGAGTTGTTTTGGAAACTGGGTGAGAATGTTGACCGGCTGATGGGATTACAGGTGTCCAACATTATAAACAGTGGCACCTCAATAACACCCAGCAGTTATCAACACTAGCAGCTTTTTTGTGTATTTCTGACACAGCGAACTCACGTGCGGATCACCAGCATCAGGCTGTAACCAAAGTTGCCGATCCCGACCATGAGGTAGGACAGAGGCAGCCTGAACTTGAGCAGGCCGATGGTCCTCTGGTCGTTGTAATATCCATAGAAGAGCACCGAGTACTTACAGTAACCCTGATGAACAAAAAGAACAGTTTCACCCAACAGAAACTAGATGACTTGTTGGACTTGAGACCTTCCTTTGTGGAGTTTGCATTTTCTTCCTCTGGTTATTTGACTTTTCTCCAGGTATTTCAGCCCATTCACACAATCCAAAGATATGCTTCTTTGGTTGATTGCTTGTACGCTGAACTTTGTGGGTGATTCTCTGCCTCTCGATGGTTACCATCATATTTTGTATATGTTTTTATAAACAAACACATGAGACTCACATTGAAGTCCATGAGGACTGAGTAGTCCTGAGCCGTGTCTTGTTCAGCTCTGGGAACAGTTTTCCGGGGGATGGATCCATATGGAAGACCCATCAGCACCTGGCAGGCAGGAAATAGTGTCATTTCATTTGATGTGAGTTTCAGCCTGATCAGACACAGACGCCGACCCGGCTCACCTCGGGGATGACCACCAGACCGAACGTGAATCCAAAGAGAACCAGGTTCATGCCATACATCCAGCGTAAGAAGATAAAGTAAGACGCCACAGATGAGCCGAAGTGACCTGCGCGAAGGGAAAATGTGAAATACCAGACCTGCCCACCAGGAGGCGCTGTTTCCACCAACACAAGTGTGTCGTCCATACACCCTACTTTCAACCTCTTTGATCTTCCTCTCCCATGGGATACACGCTGTTCTGAAGTTCTCAAAGTCTCTCTGAAACTTGATCCATTTCTGGGAGAAACAGAGTTTTGGTGAGAAAACACACCAATAGAAAAGAGGGTACGCTTGAATCGAGCATCCTACCTTTGTCATCATCACTTTGTAGGCGTACCACTTCCTGCCTTTCCCTTTCCCCAAAGCTCCTTCAAATTTATCCACAAACTGTTGAGCCTCCCTGTCAAGACATTACACAGTTAAAAAACAAATCCTCATCTCAACCTTTATGGAGAACACGTGAGCAGGAGGCTACCTCAGGTGTGTGAGCCTCCGCTTCATCCTCCACGGTTTGTTCCTGATGTTGGCGATCAGCTTCTTCTTCTCCTCCACCTCCTCCATCAGCCGAGCCATCTCTCCCTCCGACATGGACTCCTCTTCCTCCGAGTTGGAGTTGGAGTCGGAAGAACTGGGGCAGAAAGCAAAAAAAGTTGACGGAAATAGACACTATTTGATATAATTGTGGAAGAGGCACAGGATCAGCTAAGAAAAATATTAACATTTAAATTTAAAGATCTACGTTAAGTAAAACAGCTTAAGACAGTTAAGTTGTAGCTACCTGTCATCCTTCTTCTTCTTTTTCTTCTTGTCCTTGTCGTCATCCTTGTCTTTGCCCTTGTCCTTTCCTTTGGCGTCCCCCTTCTTGCCCTTGCTGTCCTCCTCCGCCTCCTTCCCTCCTTTCTTCCCTCCTTTCCTTCCTTTCTTCCCCTTGGCGTCGTCACTGTCCTCCTCCTCGCTGTCCTGGGCTTTGCCACCTTTCCTCCGATTGACTGCAGCTCCCCTCTTCCTCTTGGGGGCCTCGTCTTCGCTCTCTTCATCCCCGCCGCCTTTCTTGGCCGGCTTCTTCCTGTTTGCTCCCCTGCGTCCCCTGGGAGCCTCGTCTTCTTCCTCCTCGTCCTCGTCCTCGTCGCTGGCCGGCTTTTTGCCTCTGCCCCTCCCCCTGGCGCCTCCTCTTCCTCCCGCCTGCCTCCTGTTGGTTCTCCTGGAAGTGCCACCATCTCCATCATGGAGCACATATACAATATTTCATGTTTTCATCAAAACCAGACTCGTTTTATTGAAGATCTGAGAAATGCCGTTTCATCCACTCACCATCGCTGTCACTCGCGTCCTCGTCTATATCAATCCCCACTGAGGAAGAAACAACACAATTACTGTCTGAATCGCCTCAAAAGACTGTAAAACATCCTGCCCCCATCGCTCCAAAGGGTCTCACTTTCTAACATTAATAAATGTATTCCTCCCTCTTTAAATTTGGCTTGTTGCGCCAGTTTTCAGTTACCTGCTAACTTATCAAGCGTGACCACTGGTTGGACACGCGATTTATCCATTCATATGATCATAGGTAATATTTGATACTATTTATGAATTGTGGAAAAACAGTTCACCTTTTCCCAGAATTTTTCTCCCTTGTGTGGCTGTAAAGGGAAACTAAAGGCCATTATTTCCATTGATCTGATATGTTGATTGTCTGCATCACAACAGAAATTGAGGGAGATTATTTTTGGAGCCAACATTTTGTTACTGACTTTTTTGATTCAGCAACAATATTTCTAAACAGGTATGTGTCACATTCACTGAAACTTTCTAGGGGTATGCAAAGAAATAAAGTAGGGAAGAACAGGACAGGTCGAGTGCTGAGTACTTGGTACAATAATTCAATGGCATTTGTCCAAAACCAATGTTTTATTTTTTTTTTCTCCACACAAATCTTGATGTGAATTTACCTCTCTCTGAATTGTGTCAATGGAATCTCCACTGGTGGTACATTTTTTTCATTGGACTTGATCCTACAACTGGCTTCTCCATTTAAAGACCAGAAAATATAGTGAGGGAAATACAGGAAGCCACTGACAGGAAGACAAAAGGCTTGAACCCCAAAATTAGGAACCATTCAGAAACTGACCCAGAACACACAAAAGTGGAAATCCACGTTGCTGTTTAATGTGGTATATTGTGGGCATGTTTTAGAGAAATATAGTCTGCATGGGTCAAAGGAGAGGTTATGTAGTAAATAGTTATGTGGCAAATGGCCACATGGCCACAGGCAAGCTGACATGGTGGGAAAACAGACCTAAACATAGGCCTACTGTGGTTTATTGATAGTTATTTCCAGGTTTTGCCTTTTTTTCAGGCCAAAGCAGCTCTAATCTATACAGGAGTTGATCATGAGGTACAACTACGTAAAGTACAAAAAGAGTCAGAATTGTTTTGTGTTAACTGACCAAGGATAGTGGTGGGGAAAGTAAATTAAATGGATTCTAGACATATTATAAAGATTGAATGGAAATAAAGAAACACTTTAAAAGAATCTTTAAATCCATCTGGATGAAATTTATACGTATAAAAAGTGTGCGTGCGTGCGTGAGTGCGTGTGTTTGTGTATGTTGAAAACTTCTGGCAGGAACCTCACGCGTGGTTCGAATCCAGTCCAGCAGCGAAATCCTTCCTACTCCCGTGGTTCCGATTGGAATATTTTGAGGCGTAAAAACTCAGATTTGGATTCCCAATATATAGATGTTTACTGCAGAAATACACTCGCCGAATTGCGTTACAATTTAAAAAAAAAAAAGTCATAGCACGCGAAAGTTAAAAGTTCCGTTATGTTATGGGGGGTGGATTAGAGTTTCAGGCGTAAAACACTTTGTGAATAAGGCGACGTACAGCTTGAGGGACGCCCACTTTTTTCTCACGTACGGGCGTCTCTGTGGCGCAATCGGTTAGCGCGTTCGGCTGTTAACCGAAAGGTTGGTGGTTCGAGCCCACCCAGGGACGCATCAGCTTTTTGAGTTTCTGACACTGGGTTAAACGGTAACAGTATTTTACTACGAATTTTGTTTTCTGGGATATATTAAATCATTTACATCCGCCAAAACCTGTTTTTTTTTTCCAGACAATATTTCAAATATTGGTCATTTGGCAAGAGCCATTTGTTTTTTTACCATTTTGTCCTATAGTGAATATGGTATTACTAAACCAAGTGATTTATACTGGCTGAAAATATATATAATTATGAAAAATAACACAAATTTGTTTGCCTTTTTAAAGCTATTGTCAATGGCTGCTAAAAAAAAAACTATCTTTTGGAAGCTGTAGAGTTTTCAGTGGATACTACGATGTATTATTTTATTAATAATTCTTCATTTGCTACATTTAAAATGTTTTACACAGCAATTCACCTCAACAGAGTCCAAGAAACGCGAGCAGATCTGGTTATTGTGAAAGATCAAAATCCACAGTATCAGAAAGTTTGGAAAACAATGAACAGAAATGAAACATGCTGTTCTACAGAAGCGACTGATCCAGTTTCCTGCAGATAGCATGAAGAAGTTATTCACCCTCTCCTGTGAAACTCACCCTCCTCCACATCAGTCTTTCTGGGCATGATGAAGACTGGATGGTGTCTGTAGTCTCTGCAACCTGCACCCAGCGGCGTCCTGATCTCCACTGCAGCCTGCACCCAGAGGCGTCCAGATCCCTGCCTCGGATCCACGCCAGCACCCAACTCAGGTAACCCAGGCAGACGTCACTATAGCGACCGCTGCACGTGACCTGCCCTTCACAGGTGAGGCATTTCTGCACAGGTAACCCACTTTGACCCTAAAATAGGATGTTTTCAATCTAAATTAGATCAGTTTCCAAATTCTACCTACTACACTGTACGAAGCAGGCAAATGTACTAAAGCAGCTAAAAACTAAAATTTAATAAAGGACAAAACAATTGAATAGGGTTCAATTTCTATATAAACTAAAAAATGGCATAGAATTGTAAATTATGGTTAAATTTGCTAAAAAAAAATTGTGTTGTTCTGACTAGAACGGTTAAAAGACATAAATTGCTTAAATGAGTCTAAGACATAACACAGCTCAAACAGTAAAGACTGACTGAGGCTAAATGTAAAGACTCTAAACTCTTAAACTATCAAGTTCAGGAGAATCTGGAGGAAAACATTGCTGTTACTGACCATCTAGTCACACATGTATAGAAGAATTATTTAGACATAGTACAGCTGATATAATTTAGGTTACACTTTATAAGCGGTGTGATCTTCCTTTTTGAACTCCAGATTATGTGATTTGCTGTAAATGGCTGGAGGCCGGCTCTCTCGGGGCTGCAGGTTGTTGCAGACGGGGACTCTAAACGTCCACATTAAGCCAAGAGGCCGCCGCACTCTCACTCGGCCTGTCACCGGAGACCTGCGTCCGGGAGGAGACCAGACATCCTGAAGATTTAATGAAGGTTTAGGTTTCTGCGGGCCGAGCCGCGGCTCATCGGGCTGCGCTGAAACTCCTCAGTTTGCTCGAGAAGAAAAGCGTTTAGGGGAAAATGCGTGTGTGCCGGGCGGGAGAATGAGAAAACACTGAATAATGGAGCAGCTGGCCAGGAGTGGTGTGGATCATTACAGCTGTTTAACCACTCCTCCTCCATGGGCTGGACGCACCCTGTTTGGTCAAACATCAGCTGCAGGCACACGCAGGGCACCCTGCACATCCTGAGGACCCCATATTCAACCTTCAATAGATTTTTTTTATTGAGGCCTCTGAAGCAGCAAAGACAAATGATTTTTTTATCCTCTTCAGAAATATAGATAAATGAAATACAGAAAATATTTTAAATTAACGTGCAAAATACAAACATAATAATTAGAAATTTTACAATAAAGAATGAATACAAGTAGAATATGGCAAAAACTTCAAAAATCGTGTAAAATAAGGACAAAAAATTATTCCAATCTTAAAAAAAGTTTAAATAAATGTAAAAACGTTCATTTAAATATATAAAAGGGTTTTAAAAATATGCAAAATCATCAAAAGGTTTGAGATGGGACGGATAATGTACTTCTTGTTATTTTGTTTTTCTCACATAGTCAGATTCCACAGGTCCTGTAAACATCTCATGGTCACCATATTACTACTAAACACACACTGTGCTTCTCTGCTCTCTGGTTCAACGCGCGCGCGCACACACACACACACACACACACACACACACACACACACACACACACACACACACACACACACACCTTCAAGACGCAGAGTGTACAAATGCAGGGTGATGATTAGATCCACACAGGGCCACTTTATCATTAATATGCACTTATAGGTGGAATACCTCACTAAAGCCTCATTTCCAGCCATCTCTGTGATTTGAGACGAGTCTGTACCTCCACCTAGTGGTTGTTTAGAGAACTGCAGTCCCAGACATAAATACATTTAGTTTTAAACTTTTTTTTAAATGTCTCTACAAGTGAAGTGGAATTTAAATGAACCTAAAAGACAAAAGTAAATAGTAAAACTTGCGTTTTTTTTAATAAGTTTTTGTGTGTGAATAGAGAAATATTACATTTTTGTATTTAATTTGAACAAGTTCAGTTCCTTCAAAAGCATTTTTAAACTTAAGGTTTGAGGCTGAAAGTTAGTCACAAGCCCTTTGATTGCTTAACTCCTACACTGAATACCGAGTATCGCAGAGTTGTCACAGCGTGGGAGGATGAATCGCTCAGCGGGCTGCAGCCACATCATTACTCATCCATGTTTTTATTAGAAGTGCTGCCGGTGGTCGGCGTGTTCGGGGACTGGTTCCCACTCATCCCGGCGTGACGACGGGCTGAAGGTCACATGTCGACGGCTGCTGCACGTGCGTGGCGTCGGTGTCACAACAGAGGCCTGGTGCTGGGGGGGTCGGGGGGTCACAGCAGGAGCTCAGGCTACACCGGTGGTACGGCAGATACGGTTTCCTCCAGGGAGACGGGAGTCACGTGGAAGCTGCTGCTGCTGGCGCTATGCCGCTGGCCATAGTAAATCCTTCTTCTGCACATGAACCAATAGATGGACAATAACGTTTGGCTCCCAGGCCATATTCTCCCGAGACTCGCTGGTGTTAGAGTGGAGTCACCCGGAATAGACATCCAACTTTGTCGACTGCGCACTTCTATTGTTCTCGTTTGCTGTGAATGTTTCGGCCATATATGTATGAGGTTTCATTACAAGTCTGTCAGCAGCAAGAAAAAAAAACAAATGTACTGATGTGTCCATGCTTTTCTCAGAGTTAAAAAAAAATTAATGAAATATGCAGCAAAGAGTCCAAATTCTACATTACTTCTAGAAACATTTGCCAGTTAAATACAGTAGAAATGGCTTTTCTGATGTACTGTAGCAGCATTCTGCCATTATGCAGTGACGTATAGTGGTCCCAGATGACGTCCATAAATATATTTCGATAATTATTTCTACTGGATAAATGGTGAGACGTTCACTCCTGGGCATACGGTGAAGGTTTTGTTGTGGCACTACAGCAGTTCTGTTGTCACACAGTGACATCTAGTGGTCAAAGATGGCGTCTACAGATAAAAAAAAAAGTGAAAATGGTAGTAATAGAAGTCGTCTAGTGTTCACAGATGTATACAGGTATATTTTAATATACATGTTGCCTGACCCAAAAAACAAAAACAAAAACAAAAACAAAAAAAACAAAACAAAAAAAAAAAACACTAATTTGCCCGCTGAAGCAGCCTCGACTCAGATTTGACCCAAATCTGTTTAAACGGATTTCAAATCGAGGGCATCTGTGGTTCGGCAGGACTCTGATCAGACCGTTTTAACGTAGAATAAATAAGATCTTTTGTTGCACATGTGATGTTTTTCCCCACCAAAAAACAGCAACAGCAGAAGTTTTGAAAGCATTAAAAGCAGAACTACGACCTCCTCCATCTGTATTTGTGAACATAATTTATTTACATCATACAATTTATTCTGTATTATTGGAAGATTACGCACACTGCAGTATATAAATAAAAGAGGTTTGTACAAACTTGCATAACTAAAGGGGTAAAAACCAAACACTCTGTTTAAGCAGCCAATCTGAAACACAAACAAACGGTAGGAAATGATTGACAAACTAGGACCACGGGTCTCGCTCAGTCACTCCCCGGCTTCTGATCAGTAACTACACAGACGCTGTCAAACTCACATTAAAAGTGGAAGAAATAGTGAAGTAAACCATGAAAACATTAGTGGAGCTAAACCCTAAACAACACAGCATACAGGCGATCCAGCTAGCAGTTCCGTGACGCGTCTCCGTGGATCATCAGTGGACCAAGGTTCAAAATGGAAATCAAACTAGGCGGGCTCAGAGGTCACGTGACCAGCCCGGAGTCCGGACGCTGGAGTCTCTTTCTCGTTCTCGCTCCGTCCGAGTTCTTTGCAGATCGATCAAAACGGCATTTAAAGAGGAATCGACGCTGGGAGAGGGCATGGGGGGGAAGGAAAAAAAAAAAAAAAAAAGCACGATATCCATTTTTTTTTGCTACTCAAGCCAGCAGAGAGCAAGCGCGCCTGCAGAGGGCGCCGTCAGCAGAGTCCACACAGGCCCAGCATGTCCTCCAGGAGGGGAACCGTCTCCCTCTCCAACACAAACTAAACCAAAAGCTGAAAACAGCAAAGTTCATGCACCGGGAGGAAGAAGAAGAAGAAAAAAAAAAACAGTCCTGAAACAAAAAAAGAAGAAAAAAGCCACAGGTCCTTAAAGGTCGAAGGTCGGGCCGGAGTCTGTTCTCTTTAGCTTCATATTCTCTGGATCTTATCCGCCACCACCACCGGGTTCTCCTTGCGGATCTTGGCGGCGGCCTCGGCTTTGTAGTCGTACGGGCAGTTGTGCTTGTCGGAGTAGCGGTGCAGACCGCAGAAGAGGTTCCCGCAGCGGCAGTCGAAGCCTGGCGGAGACAGAGAGCCGGTCAGAGACACAGAAAACACGGCAGGGTTTTGGCTCTCAGCAAATACAGAAACCATGACTCCCAAGGTGGAGGCGCGGTCGCCTTGGTTTACACTGATAAACATTCAAGGCCCTGAAGAAAACGGTTGGGAGTCACGGCGGCGTTCTCTCTCTCTCTCTCTCTCTCACCTGTGAGGCCGACCTTCTTGCGGCACATGAAGCAGCGGTTCTTCTTGGGCTTGGGGGGCTCGGGGGCCGGGGACTCTTCACTGCCAGCAGTTAAAGGGTGTGAGGCTGAGACAGTGGGCTGAGTCACCACTGGAGAGGACACACAGGAGGGGAGGGGGGATCGTTTATATTTACCACACAGAAACAGGTTCAAGTGTTTTCTATCAATCCATCCACACAAGCACAGATTCTCCAGAGAGAAAAACATTCAGGCACAATCAAGCGAGTACTAAGAGGCTCAGCGTGTGTGTTCACCTGGTTCTGAGAGCTCGCCATGGCTCACAGACGCTCCTTTCTCCTCCGAGGACAGACTCATCTCGGTCATCTGCTGGGTCACAGACATGGCCGTGGAGATGCCGCTGAGGGGTCGAAGCCAGACAAAATCAGCGACAGTCAATATTTCAATAAACCGATCCTGTGAAGGGAGAGGATTTTATGAAGCTGTGTTTCCGAAACTCACCTGAGAGCTTCAGTAGCGGCGTCGGCAGAAGCGGCGGCCTCGGCCGCCACCTCGGCGGCAGCCACAGCGGCGGCGGCCGCGTTGTTCAGCGTGGCCTCTAACCTCTGGATGGCTGAAGCCTCGGCGGTGGGGCTGCTGCCGCCGCCTGAGGGGGACATTAGAGGCGTGATTAAGACAGAGAGGAGCAGGGCAGCTGCACACAACAACACAAAGAAAGAGAGCTGCAGCAGGCTTACCCACGGAGCTCAAAGAGCCCACTCCGCCATTGTTTTGTCTTGACAGGTGCTCCTTGTGGCATACGGAGCACATGCCATTAGTCCTGGGGTTGCCATAGAAACCACAGCCGGTGGCACAGAGCATTGGAACTGGGCTCTGATTGGTCTCCTGGGCCATAGCGATGTTTGCCACCTGGAGACAAGACAAACAGAAATGCAGCTCACATAACAGAGGAAAAAAAAAATACTGAATTCTCTCATCTGTCATTCACAAAAATGCCACAAAGGTCAAATAGTTCAACAAAGGGATCAACAACTGCTCCTGCCCAACACAATCTCCTCAGGTCCATCCCCACACCATTCAGCTACTCTTAATCAATCACAGTCCATTATCAGGAACACGTGTTTACATCCGACTGTGTCTCGCTCTGTCACGTTTGTGAAAGAAAACGCGGATTTAATTCACACAAATAACACTGCAGTGACACCAGAGGAGAACTTGAGCCAACAGAGTCAAATGAGACCATATTTTGTAGATGACATCCATTTTTACTATCAATCCTTTACAGCGGGAATCAGCAACTCCAGGCCTCTAGGGCCAAGGTCCTGCATGTTTTAGCTCTCTCCCTGTTTCAACACACCCCAGCCTGATGTTGACGTCTTCATCAGGCTTGCAGAGCAGCCCAGTGATGAGCCCTCATTGCAATCAGGACAGACCTGAAACCTGCAGGACAGAGGCACTGGAAGCCCGAGGTTACCTACCCCTGCTTTACAGTAACAGTTATCTGTACTTCAGGTCACTTTTAAAATGGATAAAGGTAGCTGAGGCTCCTGACTGATACAGTCTGACCTCTTGGAAATTTAAGTTGTAATGTGGAAATCTAAAGGGGAAAAAAACAATAACTCAAATGACGTTGACTTATGCACACTCCTGAGATGTTCTGCTGGTAAAATTCACCAAAGTGAAGAAATGGTGCAACTTGCCCTGACTTGTAATACAACTTTACACCACATGCCGGTGTATTATGAGAAATAAACAAATTCAAAATAAACAGTGGACTGACAGTGTCCTATTTACTGCTCACACAACGTGAGAGCGCAGCATCCAGCCAAACATAGCCAGGAGACATGAAGTTGCATCAGCCTCATTATGACCAGTGTTGTTGAAGGAAGTTGTTCAAATATGGCCAACGGGGGCAGAAGATGTTTACACTCCCACAGTCAGGAGCACGGGAGAAAGAAATAAAGGGAAGAACAAACCTTTCTGAGAACTGGAGGTTTGCATCTGTCTCTTCCAACCTGCCACCTACACAGAAACTCAGGGCTCACATGGACGTGTGTATGACTGATCCCCACTGTCACACGAGTGCAATGTGACACTGATCTAAAACGTGTGCAGACACACACACACACACACACACACTCACGAGGTACCTCGATACACACACAGCCTGACTGCGTCTATTTATAGACATCCCGAGAAGTCCTGCAATCACAGCTGGGCATCGAGCCAAAGATGTGTGTGCGTGTCTTACTGGTTACTTCAGCGAAAACACAGCCACTATGCCGAAACGACACACTTCAATCCTGATCTGACACGGATTTATTCCTTTAAGTGAGAAAAAACCGTGGATGACCTGAACAACGCAGCATGTTTACCGACGAGACAAAGGGCAGTAGCATCTCCTGACCCGGAGGTGTACGCAACAGGGCCCTTAGTCACAGACCGCGCAAAACATCTGATATCACACAACATAAAACAACCACGGTTTCTCAGATAATCTCAGTCTGATCAAAATTGCCGATTTCCAGGTGTTTGTTGGCACACATCGGGCCACAGCCGCGACACTTCATCAAATCCACTGAGTCATGCTAGCAAGCTAATGGCCGCTGCTAACGCTTTGCGACACAGTCACCACATGTTCACGGGCTGTAAGATAGTTAACGAACGTGATTGTGGAATCGAACGTTTCAACTGATGGTTAGAAAACAACACAATCGCATTAAGGTCCCGAACGATTGTTGGCTAAGCTAAAGAAGGTTAGCCACAGGCAGCGTGTAATCCCATACTGTTAGCATGCGAGAGGCTAGCCGAGAGAAGGCTAGCTCTCTTGTTTGCTTTGTCTGTAATCTCAATCAGGTAATCACATCCCGACCCGAAGTCAGACTAAATAAAATTTGAGTGGTTGAACACATAAAAACCGAAACCAGGTTGGTAAGCTTAGCCGATTTGTGTTATCACGAGATAAAGAGCGTATTTTGGGTACAACGCTCGATAAAAAGTTTCCAAACACGTGTACGGGTTAAAATCACCAAACAATACTGGGAGTTACGTGGTCTCGCGGCTTTCTCCTTTAGAAAAACATGTCCTTAATGCTGTTTATGGTGTTTTGAATGTTGACTTTAAGAGATTATCGTAGCAGCCATGCTAGCTAGCAAGCTGCGCTTTGAATAGCCGTTTACCTACCTTCTGTTTTCAAGAAACGTCGGGCTTTCCGGCAAGTTTGTGGACTCGACGGGGGAACCGGGTGGACTGCTGAGCGGTACCTCACTAGGGCCGTCTAGGTAGGTGGTCCCTCTGCTCCTTTTTCGGTCTTCTTTCGCGGAAAAGCTCGGAGCTCTCGCTCTTCTCCCCCTCCTCTCCCGAGTGCGACTGCTGGCTGAGTCAGGCGACGTCCTCCAGTGTTTGTCTTTTAGGTTACGCGCTTACGTCACCCCACTTCCGGTCAGCGTCGCCATAAAAGTGATGCCTTGATTGAATTTCATTAATTTTATTGAAGATTACAAATCTATGAAAAAATAATTAAATTGGATAATTTCTCAAAGTCCTGTCTGTGGCATTTCGTTAGGCTCGAACTAAACTCTAAAGGAACGCAAAGTTGAAGAAGTAGAATGAGAAATAAGTAAACACTAGTATGTTTAATAGTGAATAAATACTTTATATTGACAGAAAAGAGCTTGACAGTAAAAAAAAAAAAACACTGGTTAGAGAGAATTCCTTAAGAATAAAGGATCTTGCGCAGCACCCTCTTCAAGGATTTATTTGTTATTGAAGTTGCCTTTGTATATCAAATGAGGGTGACACATTAATTCAGGACGGAAGGATTTCAATTAAAACTCATTCTTAAAGAAAAAAAAAAAAGCTAAGTACTCCCATAACAGAAAACAAAGTATAGTATTGTGAAGCTTTGTCCTAAATTGATTATTGCTCAGTGTCCATTTACCAAAAGTAAAGAAGTCTAAAGCACACTTCACCCACAGCATGGATGATGGCATTCTTTAGAGTTATCTAATTCTGAAGTGACGAAATTAGATAGAGGAAGTGGAAAGAAATTATATTTTAAGATACAAAACAAGCACTAAGAGATTAAAATAAATTAGGGCTGTCAAAAGATTATTTTTTAATAACACTTAATCACATTATTTCCATGGTTAATCACATTTAATCATGCTATGAATTGCATTTTAAAAATTCTGTTGTTTTGCATGTCAAGGCAGCTTTCAGCCCATCATGTAAAGCATTCTTCAGTCCAACAAATCAGTTCAAATGTTGAATTTAAGTAATTGTTGAAGTTTCAGCATAGTCGAAAAAAATTCAAAATATAATTCGTTAAATTCTCTTCCAAAATAAAGTGTCACGTAGACCAACTTAATACAATGTCTAAATTAAAAAAATCCAGTTTCAACCCTCCCCAAAAAAGCCCAAAGCCTAATTGTGTGATCAATCACTATTTTAAAAAAAAAATCTTTAGTCATCCCTACATTAATTAATTATGATTAACGCGATAAATTCTGACAGCCCTGATATAAATAAATACATAAATTCAACCGCTGACTTCAAAGATATTGAAGGACATTTTATAAAGTGCGAAAATAAAAGAGAGACATGACAAATTACAACAAAAAAAATTAAATTTCCCATAAAAGATTTGAAATATCTACAAAATACTAGTTTTATTCTCATGCAAATTCAAAACACACTAACACACAATTCTTCCTATGGGACACACATAAAATCACGATCAATTTGAGATTGAGAGTTCAGTGGTCGTCGGGGAGTGATACAGTTTTAGTGATACTGGATGAATGATCTCATGTAGTTGTTGTTGTGGCAGCAAAGGAAAACAGTCTTTCAGAGGAATTACTCGACTGAGTGATCTGGGTCATCAATGACTGATAACAGTTTATTACTTAATGCAATGCCAGATCTGAAGCTGCTTCCTCGTGACACAACTCCAAAGTACAGAGAGCTGGTTACAACAATCCGAGGGAGACTTGGGTGGTAGAGCTGTAGGAGAGAATAGATCACACTGTTCTAATGTTTAAGTGTCCCTTTGAAAGAACTTCGTCTTGATTAAGGTTGAGTGGCTTGCACGGTAGTCATCAGCATTGGTGTGTGTGTGTGTGTGTGTGTGTGTGTGTGTGTTAGTCAACAGATGAATGTCGCTAACAGTTTATAGTATAATACAAGTTCATTTTAAAAAAGGCTTTGTATAAATAAAATCCCATAACTATCTTGATCCACACAGTGATGGTAATCAGCTTTCTAGAAAGAAATATATCAATAATACTCATTATCAAATAGCTGCAAAGGTTTGGTTTTATTTGCTTTCCAATAAATATATCTTCCTTTGAATCAACATAAGCCAAAGTCTTTGGAACAATGCACTGAGGAACTGCCAGGAATTTGTGGCTCCACATTAAAGTACTTTACTTTAGTATTTTTAGACTTTTAGGAAGTCTGGTATCTCACAGATGTTCTGTGTCATCTCCTGCATAGCCTCCAGTCCAGTCCAGTCCGTCGTCCAATTGTACCCTTATATGTCCACACAATGTCAACACAGTCCCCTAGTCCCCCTCTCCACTCCTCATACAGTTCACAATCACAGTGCCATCCGTAAAAATTTTCCATGTGGCAGAACTCCAAGTTGTATTCTAAGTCTGATATGAAAGTGAACAGGAACAGAGTACGCATGGTACCCTGCAGTGTTCCCATTGGTGAGCCATGCTGTCAGGTCTGCAGTCACATCGACTGAGGTCTGTTTGTCAGATAGTCCGAAAATCCACACTATTGATGCTTTTTAACATTACAGGTACTTTTGTTTTCTTTCCCACTATTGAGGGTATTTTATTGAGACTTTTCACCATTGGTGGTGCTCCTTTGATACTTTTTAACTTTTACTGATACTTTATTGATAAATTTCACCATTCCTGGTACTTTTTTTTTTTTTTTTTTACAATGACAGAGCTATTTGCATAGTGGGTAGCGTGGAGGGGATACTGGTGTTAGCAGATGTAGGAGCAGCACACGGTTCATCTTGAAATGTTTCAATCCTAATTTTATACATAATTTTTCTGTGGTTTTTAAAAAACATGCGAAACGTGTCGGGTGGCCCTCGTCACAGGAAGAGGAAGTGACGAAGGAACGAAAACATACCACGTGACCACGAGTTGTCCGGGGAACGCATTCGAAGCGGTTGCTGTGGACCAATCAGAAGCGAGAATCGTTTAGGCGTCAGCCAATCAGCGCGCAGCGAGCGAGGATTTAAACGGAGACAGAGACGCCTTCAGAACAACGAGCTCTTCGGCACATCCCTGCGACTCTTGTCTGTGCAAGCGACATCAAAATGGCTCTCCGCGTTACCAGAGTGAGTAAAAGTAATTTATTTTAATGTCTCCAAACTCTCCCACCGCCGCTCATCAAACATCTCCCTGCAGAACCGCTTGGCCAGCGCCAGGTCCGACCTGGGTGGGAAAGCCTGCTCGGTGGCCGGGCCCACGAAGCCTCGAGCTGCTCTGGGAGAGATCGGAAACATCGGCGCTAACAAAGACGTGCAGAAGAAGGTGAGACCGTCCCGGAGGCCTCAAATGTCCCCCTGAACACCGAGAAGGAGCATGAAACTCCAGAGCCGCTGGTCAGGTCTGATGCAGGATGACCATGCATGCTAAGCGACGTGGCTCAACACGAAACTGAGGTTGTTTACTGATCTTAGCCTCACTAATGATTCCCTGTATAATGTAACCCGGTTTTGTGGCAGCATGCACTGCTTTAAAAACATTTACTATGCGGAAGTCTCGTCTGAAATGGCTTTAAACATTTTTGACTTTACAATGGCGGCCAAGAAGCCGCGACGACGCTCAAAGAAACAAATGTAAAACTGTTTAGTGATGTTTAATGTCTATTAACTCCTATAAAAAATGCGTGCTTGCATGACTTCCTAAAGAATAAATTTGTTGGCTATCCCGAGGATAGTAGTTCCTGGTCATCACATCTGAATTTAATGAGTGAATGATGAAGCCGTGCTGCAGACAGCCTGATAATGAGTCACTGATTACTATCAAGTGTGCTGAAATGAAGGTAGATTGAAGCCGTGCAGCAATGTGGCCCTCCAACGCCATGATTGCCTAGCCCTGGTAATCTATAAGCCGGCCTGATTGCAGCTGGGACAGACCCAAACTCTGCAAGATGGAGGAGTTTGAGAGTTAAAATTAGTTTTATGGTGCAATGCACTTTCGTTTTTCTTTATGATTACAATTAATTCCCAACGACAGTACTTTTACAGTACTCTGTACCTTTGTACTGTACTATTCTTTCATGCAGTAAGTCGTTCCAGTGTAGGACTTTTTTTTTCCCCCCCAGAAAGAAAGCAGTAGAACAGTAGATGGTGCTGTGTGCTCTTAAGAATCCTCAGCTGATCTCGGTGTAACAGTGGCTCTGGGCTGGTTGCCCTGACAATATTATCTGGAAATTTTCTACATTAGAGTTTTTTAGCTGTGTATCATGACTGCATTTTTCACAGATCTGCGATTTTAAGATTTTCAACTTATTCTTCACTCATCCTATAGAGGTTCTTGGACTGGAGTATCCAGAGCATGTTTCAGATTTTACTTCAAGACAATATTCCCTTTCCCACTTTTGCCTTGACTATTTGTTTTTAAAATGTTAACCTCCCCTTTTCCAATCCCAGGCTATTAAAACTGAAGCTGTTAAGAAGACCAAAGTTGCCCCGAAAGAAGCCAAAGTTGCACCACCAAAACCAACTGATGTTCCTGTTAAACAAGAGCCCGTTAAAGCGGAGCCTGTTAAGCTGGAGCCTGAGGAGCAGGTGAGTTTCTATCTGCACGTGAACAGCTTTATCCTGACTCATAAGCGTCTCCTTGACCTCCAGGTAGATGAACTGAGATGGTTGAAACCAGTAATGGCAGGACTGCTAGACCCGTTTGGAGCCTCCTGGTTTTAGATGACTCTTTGGCTCTTGCAGGTTCCCCCTGAGACAACGTCTCCCACTCCAATGGAGACCTCTGGCTGCGAACCTGCTGACCTCTGCCAGGCGTTTTCCGACGTCATCCTCAACACCGCCGTCAGGGACGTGGATGCAGACGACTACGACAACCCCATGCTGTGCAGCGACTACGTCAAACAGATCTACAAGTATCTGCGGGAGCTTGAGGCGAGTGGATTTTCCATCTGCCCTCGGTGATCGCTCCACTTCGATCTCGGCGTAATCGGGATCCTTGTGTCTTTCAGGTGGAGCAAGACGTTAAGGCCAACTTCCTGCAAGGCCAGGAGGTGACTGGCAACATGCGCGCCATCCTCATCGACTGGCTGGTGCAAGTGAACCTGAAGTTCCGTCTGCTGCAGGAGACGATGTACATGACCGTGGGGATCATCGACCGCTTTCTTCAGGTGAGTCATCCTGACATGATGCAGCTGCTACTGGTGTCTTCTAAAAAAATAACCTGCAACTGTTTTCCCATTGGGTATCTTAATGTTTGACGTTGGACTACAGAATTACCTGAAGCTGTTGCAGACATTTAGATGTTCTGGTTCACTCCGAACAGGACCACCCAGTCCCCAAGAAGCAGCTTCAGCTGGTTGGCGTGACGGCCATGTTCCTGGCCTCCAAATACGAGGAGATGTACCCTCCGGAAATCAACGACTTTGCCTACGTGACGGACCAGGCCTTCACCACGGCCCAGATCCGGGACATGGAGATGAAGATCCTCCGCGTGCTCAAGTTCAAGCTCGGCCGCCCTCTGCCCCTGCAGTTCCTCAGACGGGCTTCGAAGATCTGCGAGGTTTGTAGCCGCTGTAGTGAGTAACTTCACCTCCAGTGGCGATCAGTGTACTTAAACTTAAAACGTCTCCTTCAGGTGACAGCTGAGCAGCACACTCTGGCCAAATACCTCCTGGAGCTCACGATGATCGACTACGAGATGGTTCACTTCCCGCCTTCCATGCTGGCTTGTGCTGCTCTGGCACTCACCCTCAAGGTCTTGGATGCCGGTGAATGGGTGAGTATGTTTCAGGGCCCGTAGTCCTGTCGTGTGTTTAAAAGATTTAATTCAAACCAGGGGTGTCTAAACTCCATCCTGCATGTTTGAGGTTTCTGCCACGAGCAGGTTAAAGGGGGCTTCTCTGACTGTGGAAGATGTTTCTGTGGTTGTTGCATGTTCAGCTCGGTAACGCTGACCTGTCCTCCGCAGGACGCGACGCTGCAGCACTACATGGAGTACACAGCAGAGAGTTTGGTTCCTGTTATGGCGCACATTGCCAAGAATGTGGTGCGAGTGAACGAGGGGCTCACCAAGCACACGGTGAGTTTGAGGGGAACAGTCTTGCACTGAAGCGTATCACCTCAGCAGCGTCAAACTGGCTACTCACTTTCTTTCCTCTCGCTCTCTCTCAGGCCGTTAGACAGAAATACGCCACATCCAAGCAGATGAGGATCTCTTCCATCCCCCAGCTCAAGTCCGCCGTGATCAAGAGCCTGGCGAAGCAGCTCACCCAGTGAGAGAACGGTCTCTGGCACCATGTGCTGATTTGTACAGCCTAACTTAATGTTTTAACGTGACGGGTTGTGTGCTTTGAGGACCGTAGACCTTTTCAAAACCAGACCACTTTTACTGCAGTATGTTGTAAATTCCTTTCGCCTCGCCTGAAATCTACCCGCTGATCCAGTGAGTTTCTGACGGTGAAACATCACTCTGTATGCTTGAGTGTGGACATTTTTTGTAGATATCAGATTTCAGGAAGGTTTGAATTAAACTGTTTGCATAAGACTTTTTCCTCCTTTGTGAAATGTACAGCAATGTTTTAAAGTGATTTTTTTACTTTGTCTTGTTCTTAAATCATTTATTAAATCTTTTAAAGCAAAATGTCTGACTTGTACTGCTCTGTGGCCACCACTAGAGGGAGCTCTAACACAAGCTTTCAGTGTCTGTCACTTTCTGTGACTGAGTTGAAACCTTCGTGTAGGATGTTGATCTCTGAGAATTCAAATCCTCTATACAGTAAGGTTTGCAGTTTGGTTAAAATGTTTTCAGCTGCAGAGGAAGTTACTCTTGGTTTACTGTGGAGTTATTCTGTTTAACTTCAGCTGAAAACAAAGGTTTGATGCTGAAAATTAAACCCTGGTTTTCATTTTTCTACCAAAATTCCACATTTTTCCCTTTTCTTGGAAAGGGAAAATGTTGCGTCCCACGTCAAACACATGGCCTGCAAGCCTAAAAATTTGAAAAATGCACCAACAGGCCTGTAAATTTCAACTTAATTGGTCTAAATATGACCAGCTTCTCAAATTTAAAGAAAATGTTTCGGTTTAACCTTTTCAGATATGAAAGTTAATGTATGGTGTCTGCGTAAGGCAACACTGTTTACATTACAAATCTGTTTTGATTAGGATTCCTTCGGGGGTTAATTTGTAAAGATTCTCCACCTGAAACGGTTATGGAGTGTTTTGCTGAGTGATCCTCACAAAGTTCCTTCCTCAGTCACCTTTCCCATCAAGGGTGTGTTTTTTTTTTTTTTTTTTTTTTTTTTTTCCTTCCTGATTTCTCTGCTAATCTGACATCTAAAAATATCCAATGAATTTCATTTCCGGATGTGAAATGAGACACCTCCACGGTTCAGCTGTGAAGCCTTCCCGCCTCGAGTGCATCACGTCGGGACGCAAGTGGTTCGATCTAATGGACGGGGCCGAGTGGGAGCTATTATCACTTTAACCCATTCACAGCTGAGACCCCTGAGGGGGCCGGTTCCCCCCCCTCCTCCACCCTCTGCCCCTCAGGGAGCCTGAGACCACCTGCCGTCTGCATGACATCAGCATCGTGAGGCATGCTGGGTAACGGCTTGACGACATCTGTTAATGTGCAGGTCCTGACCAGAAGTCATCCGGTCCTGGAACAGCAGAGGAAACATTGCGACTGCTGATTTACTGAAATCTGATGAGAAGTTACCGGTATACCATTTATTTCTGTAGTGCCAAAGACAAGTCATTCTGTGTGTTTACGTGGGACTTTTTAATCATCTATAAATCCGAATAAAGCCTAATTCCGCTCTAAAATGGCCATGCAAACGCCTGAAAACTTTATTCAGAATTAAGTTTCTGAAAACTTAAATCTGAATTGACCGGTGGCTCGATTCTACTTCGGATGTGGAATTGTATGCTAATTAGGCGCGACTTCATTCTGGTCGTTCTGCGCATGCTCCGTCGTGATGACGCAATTTTCCAAGATGGCGGCTCGCGCGCCGCGGTTCGGAGACGATTTATTTACCGGCAGTTTTAGAAGAATGGGATATAACGGAAAGAGCGGATCGACGGGCGCGTAACACGGACATTTTCAATGCTGTAGCATCAAAGTTAATTGACAAAGAAAGACGAGAAAAACGCTGTTTACTTCCGGGAGACGTCAGTACGTCGCGGCCGCCCCCTGTCCAATCAGAACGCTTCGCAGACCCCGGCGTGAAAGAGGATTTAATTCTGCGTTTTTCCCATGCAAACACGACGCTCATTAATAATTCTGAATTACTTAGTTCAGAATAAACATATTCCAAATTAAAAACACCATGTAACCACACTCATTGAAAAATCCACGAGTAAATACGTGACTTGGTGGAGAAAGTGGGGAAAAGTCCCTTTAAACAGGAGGAAACCTGCAGGGCCAGACTCAGTTCAGTTGTGTGGAGCGATTCAAACCCCAGTCACACATCAAAGGCCTCTGCTCTCATATTTAAACAGATGTTTGCAGATGTTATATAATGCTAAATTACCTGACTCAACACCAACCTGTCAGCCCGATCTGCCGTTGTACCCCTTGACAGGGTGGCAGACCTTTCATCCATCCACTCCTGTGTCCTGCACTGTTTTTCACAGGGACTCACAACAATCAGGGTTCAGCTATCCCTCAAAGCCCGGCTTCTAAACCCGCAGATCAAACCGAGAGCTCATACTTGAGGACTGAGGTCATGAGTGGGCAGCCGCGTCGGTTTACAGGACTGGATTCCTCCAGCTCGTACGCCCGCAGCTGCCTGGAACAGCACTTGGCCTTTCTGACACGGATCGGGCCGTGTCACATTTATTACGATGGAAAATCCAACGTGGAAGCTGCGCAGTTCAGAACGACTCGGCTCTCAATCACATCCGTCAGATCGGACTCACACAGATTACAAAAACATGTCATCAACTTCCAGCGCTGCGGTTTAGCAGCCATGGGAATAGCTTTGGTTTTCATGTGTGGGGTTAAAGATTGGCCCCCAGCGTGTCGCTGGGACCACCAGTTAATGAAAAAGAGAAACTGCGCTCATTTTTCTTGCTCGAGACAGTTTGAACGGCGGCCTTAAAGACTCAACAGTTCCCCGATCAGAGTCAGATTGAAGCTGAAAGTCTGGGAAAATCACTTCCTCCATACTTCAGAAAGTTGAAGATTATCCAAGAAATTCAATCATAGACACACATTCATACTTTTTTTTTTTTTTTCTTTCCATCTGTTGAAATATTTGGGTTGGGGCGAACAGGTGAGGATTTGCATCTCAGAGCTGGGACCAATAAAATAAGACAAAAGTGTTCATTTTTGCTCCAGATTCAATTTTTGGGTCTTGGCATGACTGTGTGGAGATTGCATGTTCTTCATGTGGCTGTATGGGTGGTGTTAGGGTATCATGGTTTCTTTCTATAATCCAGAAACATGTTTGTTAGACAAGACAAGGCAAGTTTATTTGTATGGTATGGTATCATTCAGAAACAAGGAAATCCACAGTCCTTTACAAGGAAAGAGCAGCAATACACAAGGAGCAGTGAAGGCATTAAAACAAAGGACAATAAAGCAAAAGCAAATGTTTTAAGGCTGAGGTGTGAACTCATTTTAGTTCAGAGGCCACATACAGTCCAGTTTCAATCTGGACCTAGTGCCAGAATAACTTTTGAATTTCAACTTTGAAGTTTTTATTTGTTGTGGAGCAGAGAAAATGGGATAAGAATGTTACTCAAAACCAATTAATTCTGATTTACTGGCACTTTAAATGTAACAAAATACAGTGAAATGTCAAAAACTCTTTCCAGCTGTTGCATTATGCATGTTTTTAAAAACTCACCCTGAACATGAGTTTGACACTCATGCTAGTTTTCTAGATTCCACGGCAGCATCGCCAGTATCTCAGCTCACGTCTCACTGTTATTTTGTAATAGCTAAATCAATGTTTTCTTTGAAATTTGAATTTATTTTTTTGTAATTTTCCAAACATAACAGGGTAGAATAGTTTTGACCTTTATAATGTCAGAACTCAAAAAACAATCTTCTTTCACTGTTCACACACAGTACTGTCTTAAAAACACAACCATTAGACTCGAGTCCATTTGTCTGTCTGTCCAACACAAAGTGGTGAATGTGAATGATTACGTAAAGTGCTCTAAAAATGCTAAAGTGGTTAAAAAAAACAAACAGTCCTGCTCTGAAGTGAAGCCCTCTCATCTTTTACCAGGGTTCAGAAGTCTTCCGGTCATCCAAAATGGCCTTTCTGTCAGCTGAAAGACGGTTTTAATGTTGCTGGATGCGAACAAACGTAATCTTTTTCAGTAACGTTTTGATTCCTGGTCAGTGACTTTGACTCGCTGGATGTTGAGACCAGTTCCGGACGCGAGGAGACAACTGCTTGCTATGCAGAGTTTGTTCTTTCTGTATTTAATTAAACATTGTCTGAAGTGGAGTTTCATTGTATTGAATAGAAGAAGAAGAAAAAAACCTCAGTGAAGTCCCTCAGTGACGAGTTGTTCAGTGACAGCATGTTTATTTTAATACATTTTCCATCGTCATTAGAGCTCAAATGTTTTGGTCCTTTTCCGTGTTTATTGAAGAACTGTCCATTAAATGCATTTGTGAGTCTGACGTCCAGAATGATTGCAGAGCCTGGCTGCTCAGGATTCAAGAGTCTTTTACCCGTGAGCGGATCGTCTGAGACGAGAGTCAGACGTTTGGAACAGCTTCCGCAGTCTAAACACCGTCCGAGATGGCCAGAGGTCTAACAAGTGCGCCCTTCAAGAGGAGTCAATGCCCATTCTCAAAATGTGTGTTTATGTATGTGTGTGTGTTCAGTAATGACAAAGTAAAACAAACAGGCGCTGGCAGAGTTTCTTTGGAGTGCTAATAGCTGACATGCAGAATGAATCCTCTGGACCAGAATGAAGCACAAATAAACACAATCTTTTCACATTTAAAATAAAAAAAAAGATTTCCTATTTAAATCCCGCTCTTGCTGAACTTTCTCGACCCTTGAGTCACTCCAAGGTAATAAAAGACCCCATTGTGGCCGGAGCGGGGAAGAGCTCGAGTTTTGACCGGACCGCCTTAACCTCCACGAGTACAGCTTGAATGAAGGGCTGAACGCTTGTTGACCGGCGTCGCCTCTTTTCCAGCAGAAAGACGCTTCCAAGCTCGGGCACAAGACGGTCTGAACAATATTTTGCATTAAGTATAAATGGAAAAAAATGAATTATGCAGAGCTGTGGCGCACTTAGGGGATGAATAATGGGCTGTCCTGAATATAGCTCCCCATGAGCAGTGCCACCCTATAGGTTGATTGTGCAAGGGCATAACACAACCTGTAGCTCTAATTATGAGAGAACCAAAGGAGGTAATCAGGCCTGTCACCAGTCGATCAATACCACAAGCTCCGTGAGATGCATGCAGGTGTTACCGAGCAATACACAGGCCCGGATTGACATTCTTACACTTGCATGAATCCACTGGAAAATATCTCCCTCTGTGCAGGGATAGAAGCAGTTCAGGCCTGAAGTCAAAATGTTTTGGCCACTAATTCAAGGAACGCTGTGCGATGATGAGTAAATGTGATATACTGCAAGTCAAAGCCTGGCCCGACGACCGGACCCCGGAATGGCTTTAAAGTATTTACCCAGAATACATTAGCGGTGATTTGTTTACACATTTGCATGTGGAAATGGGGAAGTAAAGAAGACGCTATCACAAAACGGCCATTTAATGGTTCGTTTTATTTGCAAAGCACCATTTACAGCATAACGATCTGATGGCACCCTGAAGCCGAGAAGTCCGCAGTTCCACACGAGGAAACTCAGTCCGAGGTGGATAAGGAAAAAACTCCCAAATAGTTCAGGGAATAGTAAAAGAGGAAAAAACAAAACAAAAAAACAATTGGATCGCGAGCAACAAACAAGTTGACATCAGACAGAAAACGAGTCCCGTCGCTGCAGACTTGATGTAGGGCAGAACTTTCAGTTTAATTCCCAGAGAGGAGAGCTGAGACTGCAGCCACCGGGTTACTACCCAACCAGAAACAACCACACTCAGTGTTGTTTTTCAGTTATTTAAGATTTTTATGTGATTCTAAATGACCCCTGAAGTGTAAGGTGTTTCATAAAAGCACCCTGAATGTTTTTTGTAGAAGACATCCTCCCTTTGCATTAATGTTATTGGATCACCCTTTATGAGAAGACATGAAGAGCTGACAAAAAATGAAACCATATATAGGACACAAATGTGAAGATATGTTGCTTCCAGAAGGCTTTGGGAAATAACCAAAACTGCTGAAAATGAAGTAGAGGCACCTGGCTGCAGACTTCTGTGTGTTTTGGTACAGCAGGTCGTGGATTAATGTTTTCCATTTCACTTGAAAACATCACGTGAACAGGGCTTGGATCGGCCGCTGGTGTACCTCTTGGTACCTCCCTGGGGCCCCTTCTAAAAGAATTCTATGCATTTGCGCCTCCTCAGGAAATCAAAGAGATGGAAAAAGCTGTGAAAGTCAAATGAATTGAAACAAACCTAAGTTATATAGCAGCCATTTATCTTTTCTCCATACTGAGAGCAGCTGAATCCGACATGGTAGAGCCACCGCAGGAGGCCAAGACTTTTCTTACATGCATGTTTTGGCGAGGGATCTTGTTTTGGGGAGATAAAAAGGGGTTATTTTCTTGTTTCAGCTCCCAGAGATTATTTTTGGCTTCTGAGCGCCACTCCTGGACCAGAACACAGCAGTGTGGTCACAGTCGCTCGCTTACGCCAAATGGGATTTTTTCCGTTGGCCTTCGCCATGCAAGTTTGGAGGATTAATAGGTTTAGTCCAACGATTTTAAACAGCAGCAGTAGCCTCGTAGTTTCTCAAAGTATGAAAGCATGCCTTTGAAACCAGGAGTGGTTTGTTACTTGTTTTTTTTTTGTTTTTTTTTTTAAGAGAGCAGTATGCACTGAGGTCCATTTTGCATTTTAAAGAAAAAAGCATCTAAAGAATGTATTCCAGACTATTGAGAGAGTATTTCAATAGGTCTCACTTGTGATATGATGAAGATTTTTTTTTTTTTTTTTTTTTTGCTCAACCACTTCCCAGATTTGTGACAGGCGCGCTGATGGCCAGCTTCTTTTGTTTTCAGCAGCTCGAAACCATCCTCACCTCCCGATGGAGCTGAATACCTGGCTTTCTGCTGAATGACACCCATACACGATTACTACCACAAGCCTGGCTTTACTGCTGCATGGCAGCTTAGATGAATAGCCAGTCTTCAGATGAAGGGTTTTATTGACATTTAAAAACATTTTTAGGTTAGCCGCTCCTCAACTGAAAGTGAGTTTGGGTTCAAGGACACATGACTCAGCATATTCATCTCATTTGAGAGAGATCTGAAGCCTTCCACGGTTGTCACAGTTTAATTTACAACCATCAGGAGTTTGGCTCATTCTACCAATGTGCAGATCCAGGGGATAAAGAAGCTCCTTTGTTCCTTCTGCCATTGGTTCTGCTTTTGTATATCTGTGTATTGTATACATGCTGCGGTTTCTGTTCATGACTCACTGCTTTCTGCACCACAAATTGCCCCTATTGGGGATAATCATGAAGCTCACCATGACCTTGATCAAGCTAACTCGGTGTTTATCGTGATCAGTTCCAACTACATCTGAGAAGGTAATACTACTGAATCATCTGTAATACAGGTCTCAGTGGCAATCTGTAGTCTGAGCAGCAGCATCTTGGACATTTAGCTCTCGGTTTCACACCAAACAGGTGGATGCATTACACCTCTGAACCAGTAGGAACAATAAGAAGACAAATTGATAGAACAATGAAGCGATAGAGATGCATGGAGGAGAGTCACCTTGTTTTGATTTAGATCAAGCTGCAATATTCAAGAAAAAGAAAAAAAAAACATTTGAAAGGTGAGGAATTCCCGATGCATCCAAAATATATTACATTTGAGTAAGTAAAATAATGTACAATTATGTGCAATGGGTGTAAATGAAGAGAAACAGCTGTGGTGTTTTGATCATGTTGGGTGAAATACAACAGTCCAGTCAAACATGTTCAATCAGATACTGTTTATTGTATCTTCAAGTTTCCAGACTTTTCCAAGTACCACCCAAAAATCAGGGACTTTTTTATTAGAGCTAAACCTGAACCACGACTCCAATCAAAAACGCAACGTTGTTATTTGTGCAAAGTTTGAATGCAGATTGTGCTTCGAGCTGTCTAACAATCAATGATATGAAAATGACCAATAATGTAGTACTTTGGCCAAATTAGATTTAATTTATTACACCACCGATAATAAAACAGAAAAAAATGACAGCCATAATTGAGAGAGCGAATGCAACTTAAAAAAATAATGATTTAATGAATTATCTGGAAAAAACAACATTATTAGTTACACTAATGAAAAGTTATTATGCTACTGAATTCGATGAATTTGAAAAAGCCGAACTAAAACGTTATAAGTTGCTACACGGCTGCATCAAAGTTAAAAAAAAAAAAAAAAAAAAAAAACTTTCACAAAAACATCAGAGGAAAATTTATAATACTTTCCAAAGTAAAAACCAAGCTTTGGTGTAAAAATCAAATCAAATTAAGCTATAAATGATTTAACAGTAACCAAGACTGAACACACATTTCTCTGATTTCTGAAACATAACTGAGTGTTTTTGGAACCTTAATCTCATTATAGCAAGACGATGCCACCACGTTTTTATTGTTAGCTAGTAGGACTGTCACTTTAAAGCATTAATTAGTTTAATTAATTACACCACAAATTAACACTTCATAAAAGATTAATGTAAGATTAATTATAACACAACTGAGTGGGAATAGTGAATAGAACTGCGAGTTGCATTTTTTAGAGGCATGTTATTCATTTTGAATTGCTGTATTGAGTTAGCTTTAGTATTCATTTTGAATTTAGAGCCTATTTGAGATTCAACCTTATTTCATTTCAGAATTTGTATCTATATTTTTATTGCATTTTGAATAATGTGTAAGGCTAAATTGGTTTGCTGGGATGTGCTTGACCTTTTCCTTCTTTTGAATATCATTAATGAAACACACCAAAAGTGTTATTTGAGTTGTCTGACTGGGCTTAGAATTTATTTTGGACAAGATGCCCTGAATCAAGTTTCATTCATCCTCAGTAAAAATGTGAATTTGAAATCTTCTCTTCTCAGTGGATTCATTAGATGAGTCATGCACTACAATTCTGTAACGTCCTGGAATTGAAATTCTTTACTTGGGGACCAAAAGTATATGAGATGGAAAATTGATTAATTAGATGAATTAATTGCAAATCCTTTAATTAATTAGATTATTTTTTTATCACCTGACAGCACTTTTAGCAAGATTGTCTACACAAAACACAACGTGAGTTTTCAGTTTTCACTTATTAACGTGGTTTTGTAAACACGACCTGAGCCAGGAGTGTCAAACTTAAGGCCCGTGGGCCAAAGCTGGCCTGCAAACCACCAAGAAAATCGTAAAAATTTAGAAGAAAATAGATTTTTTAACAAATTTCTGAAGAGTAGTGGACACAACACAACACTGAGACTCAAACTGAGATATCAAGACCCTGCTACGACAGATAGCTAACTAGCTTTAGCCTCACAGCCGAGAAAGACGAGCTGGTACCTCAGTGAGGAAGTCTATAAACCCTCACTTTCAGTTCTTTTAGTCGTCTTGTCGTCAGTCCAGCTGAATTCAAGCGTTCAGAAACAAGTCCAGTCCTCGTATTGTGGCTCCGTCTCGTGACCTCCGGGTCACGTAGAGTTCATCTGGATCGATCTTAAACATTTCATCAGCCTGACTGACGAACCGATAGTTCCTTGTTCCTTCCAGTGTCAAACCGAACCTTCCTGAAGGGTCATTAATGTTTATCTGAGGGAGCATCAGTCCCGCTCAGAGGGAAACGGCCCAGTGTTTGCTTTTTGATTTATGAGATCGATAACGATGAGAACGAGTCGGCGACTGACTCCAGGACTCTGTCCTGAATTTACTCTGATTATCATGAGGAGAACTATGAATAAGGCTGTTTGATTAATTATTCTCAGAATTATTCTCATTCTATCCCCCTTTAAAGGCACTTAGAATAGTTTTGTGCCACAGGAAGTCACTGTGACGGGATCACCTTGTTCAGTCTGAAGCGGTGAGAACAGTCACAGCGGTCGTCCTTTAAGATGCCTGCTGGTCTGCACAGTGGTGTAATCTGACCAGTTTGGTGAGTCAGGCTGACTGGCAATCGCTGCCTCCGATCTGTGATGAATCCTGTCGGCGTGGAGGGGGGGTGGGGGGGCCACGGGGACCGACGGCCGCTCCTGCTGACACACTGTAAATCAACCTCTGGGGTCACTCGGCCGAACGCGACAGAGAGATCGGCATGCTCGGTTTTGCCGTTGGACCTCTGCTGTTCCTCGTGTGAGTCCATGTAGTCGCTAGAAAGTCTAAGTCTTCTTTAAAATTGAGTTTTTAAAAAAAAAAAAATCTCTTGGTGGTTTAGGGAGATGGCTAAATACTTGGAGTTTAAATGATTTTGGCGATTCAACAGAGAGAAAAAGATATTTCATTTTCTGAATAATATACAAAAATGAGACTTGGAGTTTAACTATGCCAACAACTACACTTCTGGTAAACATTTACGTAATCTTGAAATAGAGCCATATTTTTCTTTCTAAACAGGTTTTCCAGAGAGTCTCATCTCAGCGCTGAAGCCTTGAACAACTCTCTCCATCGCGGCTCGACTTACTGAAATGGCTGAATTTACATGATTACAAGGTTCCTTCCTCGTTCTAATCAGTCGATACCATCGTCTGCGGAGGGTTTTTTTAGCCCTGCTGTGGGGAAATGATATTTCTGATTGTTACAGATGGCTCCTCACCTGACAGCGTCAATTACCGCTGCGATCGGAGGCCCGCTTCCAGACGGCATCTGCTCGTTATTTCACTGAGAATCAGCCATAAACCCATTTGTCTTAAAGCGTTATGACGTGAAGCCACTTATTTTCGGTGGTTTTCATGAGCATTCTCGGGTCGTTTGGCTCATCATCCCACACAGACAGCGATCTCCAGGGCCCCGACAGCATGCAGAGGCACAGATATTGATTATATTAGTCAATAAAGGCTAGTTTCCTCCCCGACTATTACACTAATGCACTTAGGGCGAATGTCCCGGCTAGCCTTGCAGGCCAGGTTATAAAGTGCACCAGAGCTCCTAAATTATTCACTAGGCCCCTTCGCCAGCTCCACGCCTCCATTAGGAGGGGAAGGGGGGGGGGGTCGAGGACGGGGGGTTGATGTCACCCAGCCCCTCGGAGCCAGGCGGGGGCACGGGGGACCGGATGATGGACTCGGCTTTGGAGGACCGCGGGGGTTGCGCCGCCAGCGGACGGACCCGGCCGGGCGGGAGGGAACCCGCCACATCCGGTGTGTGTGAACAGGAGCTTATGTAATCCCGGCTGATGATTGCGGAGAGGAAAAATGAAGAGACGCGTCCGACAAAGGAGAGCGGTCTCAAGTCAATAACACAATATCCTATAGCTGATAAAGTACGGACGGATGTAGACGGGAGACGGCGCTTTTTCACCACCAGAAAGAATCTGTGAAACTACCGATGGCATTCATCCAGACCGGATTCTTTAATTTTGTATTCAAGGGTGAGACCCCGGAATTAAAAACCTCTTCAAATTTAATAGTAAACCTCTTAAAGTAGCTCCTCTGCGACACTGCAAACCTTTGCAGCGACAGCTGGAATCAAAAAGACATTTAGAAGCATTTCTAAAAGGACGACTCGTGCTGCCTAAAGGTCTCATTCATTAAAGCCTCCTTGAAAAGCTTTACAAATCCATTAGTAATCTGTGAAACCTGCGAAAGGCTCCCTGGATTCGCCTTCAGGCCCTCTGGTACGTCATGTAAGACCCTCAGAACCAGTCAAAGCAGCGGTTTTCTCCAGGAAAGGCTGCAGGCCTCCTCTGCGACCTGTGATCACAGTGGAGCCAAATGCCGGCGGACACGCCCGTTCTCACCGCTAAAAAGGGCAGAAGCCTTCAAAATAAAGTCAAAAGACGGTTATGCAGGTCTGCTCCGGATTCTGGAGAGTGCTTTGTTTTGTTTGACATATGCAGCTCAGTTTGAGGTACAAGTCCTCCAGGCTGGGAGCCGAGGACTCACTGAAGAACAGGAACAACTTGCAAAAAGCACCTACAAATGCTAATTTATTACTTTCACGACAATAAAAGAACAAGTTTCAAAGGATTTCTCAAAAATCTGACATTAATGGAGCTACAAAATTCTCGGAAAGATCAATTACTGACAAAAGCTTCTTGTATTTTTCTTTGATTTTTTTCACTTGTGCAAAGAAAATGAAAATATTGAGAATTACAACTCCAGTGTCTTTCAGTTAGCAAAAACAGTCCAGATGGAAATATATCGAGTCAATTATTAAAACTGGTGTGGCACTCTGCGACACTCCCATAGGAAAAATGTGTTGCTCATCTGTTGTTCAATCTCATCTCGTGAGATCAATTTGAGCTTCTCATATTCATATCATTCTGTGATCATTTGTATCTGAATTACTTCTCCTAAGGGTCCCTTAGGAGCAAGAGATAAGCTAAAAAGAGACAAGACATCAGCAAGACAAAGGAGGTTAAGTTGAGAAAACCATTTGAGCAACATTTGAGAAGTGGGATAAACAGATAAGATCTCATAATTGTATACCCCTGATCTCAGTTATGTCTTGGTTATTTGAAGGAGCATTAAAAGAGATTAACATGAGATGAATCTGAGACTTTTATGAGACAAATCTAAGAAGTATGAGCCTTAAAAGAGATCTCATCAATGTGTGTCCAATGTCTCTTCTATGTCTTGATTATTTCTCTTAAATGTCTTACTGAAGCTACATATGAGAATAATATCTGAGCCATATTTGAGAAATATGAGAACAAATTGAGAATGCAATTTAAAGATTAATTATCTTTAGTAATTAGAAATGTCAAAAACATACTCAATACTGAAAATTGGAAAATTTTATTTCAGTAACACCATTTGTACAATATAATGTATCAAATCACCATTAGTATTTGGGCAGCAGCATTGGTGAACTATTTAAGCAAAACAACAAAAAACATTCACAAAATTGGAATCATGCTGTTTACACCAAGAGATCTCTTTACAACGGTGTGAAAGCTTAACTTTAGATTAGCGTTTATGGAGCTGGAGTAAGCACTACGAAGCATTCGTAAACTTTCAAATTGCAGACATTAAACACAGTGACCAGCACCGCTGGGGTACGTGGAACAATTGCACTTGGGTTTGGCTCAAATATAGGAAACCATGTGAAAAGGAACTAGGAATCTACTAGTACTACTAATTCACACACTACCAAACCTCAGTGTCAACATGGCAGGAACTGGTCCATGAAAATGAATAAGAAAAAAAAAAAGTAAGCGACGGTGAAAAAGAGATAAAGCAGTCCACATAGGGCAGGCTGTATCAGTGGGCTACTCCTTAGAACCTGTTCTTGCCCTACATTTGTTGACAATGGCTTTCTTGAGCTTGGCCTCCTCGATATGTTCTCAACCAGGCAGAGTTGCACATCTCAGGACATAAACTGTAAGACAAGAGCAATAAAATCTGTAATGAGTGATTTGGCAAAAAGACTTACCATATAGATCATACACAACTGCAGTAAAGGTTAAAGGGATAGTTCAGGATTTTTGACATGAATCTGTATGGCATCCCCATCAGCAGTGTTGTGCATTCACACAGACTGACCCCTGACCCCTGACAGCGTCCAGTGAGCAGAGGTCCTGTCCGGTTTTGGTCCAGACGAAGGTAGTCCGGCAAGTTTGCTGGGGTCCTGAAAATAAAATGTTTTCTTCTCAAACCAATCTGTGTTCGAAAGAGAGATATATTTGCATCACAAAACCGTTGTCCACAAAAAAGTCAGACCTCGTAAACGCTTGGCACTATTTTCTCTCCCTTCATATCACTCTGCGCTGCCTCCAGATGGCAGCCGCGCTGGTTTCACTTTGGTTACAGTTTAAAGTTAGCTCCAGCTGGAGGCAGCACGGAGTGATATGAAGGGAGAGAAAATAGTGCCAAGCATTTACGAGGTCTGACTTTTTCGTGATGAACGGTTTTGTGATGCAAATATATCACTCTTTCGAACACATATTGGTTTGAGAAGAAAAACACTTTATTTTCGTGAATCCAGCAAACTTGCCGGACTACTTTCGTCTGGACCTAAACCAGACAGGACCTCTGCTCACTGGACGCTGTCAGGGGTCAGTCTGTGTGAATGGACAACACTGCTGATGGGGATGCCATACAGATTCATGTCAAAAATCCCGAATTATCCCTTTAATAGGAAATAACTCAGTGAGACGTCCATTTCAGTTGAAAGAATTTGAAATCAGCAAGTAAGATTTTTGGTACAATCATAAATACAAATGTAAGCAACAGTCTGTTATCGTTAAAGGTGCTGTACATGATACTGGATAAAACTTCATTTCTGATATTAAATTTCTATTCCGAGAATTTAGTCAGACAACTATGAAATGAAAAAATAAAACTGAGTGTAAGCATTGCAAGCTCAAGTAAAGCTTAGGTATCATTGAGCATGGATGTAGCAGGTTTTGCATTGGGCTGTCTCAGTTATTTATTCCGTGTAATGTCTTGCAAAGATCATTCAGGGAATGAAGTTGCTCCTGCAACTCTTTAAAATAAATAATAAGCAGATTTAATGGCAGGTAATTTCATTTTGAGCATAATAAAAACATGCCAAGATGATTACTAGAATTATTTGATTACTTGCCTATTCTCGAGATGATTTCATCGATCCTTCTCTTTTCGTGTAGGATTTTTTCAAACTCCCCCTTACAATCCTCACATGGTACCCATGCACTGACTGGTGGACCAGCTGCATGGCCTCCACCAGACGTTGAACCAGAGGTGTTGAGGCTGTTTGGTGGTGGGCCAGCTGCATGTCTTCCACCAGGCGATGGGCCAAAGGTGTTGAGGCTGTATGGCGATGGACCAGAGGTGTTGAGGCTGTATGGCGATGGACCAGAGGTGTTGAGGCTGTATGGCGATGGACCAGAGGTGTTGAGGCTGTATGGCGATGGACCAGAGGTGTTGAGGCTGTATGGCGATGGACCAGAGGTGTTGAGGCTGTATGGCGATGGACCAGAGGTGTTGAGGCTGTAGGGCGATGGACCACAGGTGTTGAGGCTGTAGGGTGATGGACCAGAGGTGTTGAGGCTGTAGGGTGATGGACCACAGGTATGGAGGCTGTATGGCGATGGACCAGAGGTGTGGAGGCTGTATGGCGATGGACCAGAGGTGTGGAGGCTGTATGGCGATGGACCAGAGGTGTTGAGGCTGTATGGTGATGGACCAGAAGTGTTGAGGCTGTAGGGCGATGGACCAGAAGTGTTGAGGCTGTATGGCGATGGACCAGAAGTGTTGAGGCTGTAGGGCGATGGACCAGAGGTGTTGAGGCTGTAGGGCAATGGACCACAGGTGTTGAGGCTGTATGGTGGTGATGGGCCAGCTGCATGGCCTCTGTAGGGTGATGGATCAATGGCCCCCCCTTTGGTAGAGCTATCATAAAATCACATAGAACCAGAAATGGCATTTCTGTAAACACAAATTGCCCATAACAGATATGACAAATAACTTCAAAGAACTGACTGAAATGACCAGCAGAGACATAAAAGAAGGTGCTGCCTTGACAACTGGTGCTATCAACTGTTTTTATGTATATGGTGGCTAGTACTAATAATATAAATAAATGTACTATGCCCAAAATCTGCCATATTTGTAACCATTTTATATTTTAAAAACATAACACATTTCAATAGTGGAAATAGCTGATCAACAACCTCACAATATGTTGTGGCATGTGAGCTTGTAAAGTGGCTATTTCCATTCTTTGTTAAAATATTTGAAATCTATAAACATTTTTCAACAGATTCATTTAATTACATTTTTTATGTAAAATATTCTGACCATTATGCAGAAATAATGACAAAACTAATGGCAAATAATTTTCATCAGGGCTCACACGTCATTCACATACTATTTACTGAAATAATGGGCTCTATGCACAGCTCCACTACTTCCTGAACTTAAACAAGCTCCTTTATTTCCTGTCTGACATTATTGGACAAATTGATTAATCCAGATGTGTCTGACCATTGTGACTACTCAGATGTAAGACAGAAAATGAAAGAGCAGCCTTAAGTTCAGGAAGTAGTGGAACTGTGCACAGAGGCTATTCTATGATCACAGATTGGATAACAAAGTTTTCCTAATGCTGTTTAGGGGGTTTTGAACTTTGCCAGACCTGTTTGGATAATGATTAAAAGTTTTGAACACGTGAGCCCACGGGGATTATATAATAATTATGACAAACCTACCCATTGGGTGGTGGGCCAGCTGTGTTGAGGCCTGTTGCATGTCCCCCATCAGGTGATGGATTCTGCGATGAGATTTTCTCGCCATGTTCAGACAGTGGGCTCCGATCTATTATAATGGTGTCAGACCCTGATGTTGAGTCTGATGGCTCATCGTCTTTTAAAATATGTAAAAAGGACTCCTGTGGAGTTGGGTGGCCTTGTGGTGGCTTAGCCTGATCTGATGAAACATATTCAACAGTGGCCCTATGAAATTTACCATCTGACCACTTTGCTAAAACAGAATCTCCTGATTTAAGATCTTGCAGCTGCACAGGAGCCTCATCTCTTGCCAAAATGTCAGAACCTCTAAAGACTTTGCTGGTATAAGCATCCTCCCATCTGACAAATGCAACACACCCTGAGAGAGAGAGAGAGGGGGAGAGAGAGAGAGAGAAAGAGATAGAGAGAATGTTTATATTCCATTTGTATTTGAGCACAACAATTCAGACTACTATTTTTAGACATCATATGGACCTTATGATTGTTACCCCTGCCCATCCCCATGCATAACAGAAATTATTAACTCAATACTTACCAGATTGCTCATTTGGGGGAGGGGAGCTCTGCAGGGCCTTCATTTTCTTCTTGGGAACCCATACCCTCTTTTTTGCAGGCATTTTGTTTTTATCCATCCTGTTAATGAAAAAAGAAATACTGTATCAACTATAATATAAATATACACTATTTTCACCTAATGCACGTCTTTTTGAGGCAAGAATTAGATCAAAATAAGCAAAAGTCAAATCAAATTATTTTCCTAACTGATTGTTAGTTTCATCATCTGTAAATATTTTACACACAGGAAACAACATCCTGCTGCAAAGTCTGCTTGAAAGCAAAGGCAGCGACACAACCAACTTACTGCAGCACCTCAGGTAGAGACCTGCCACCGAGTAGGAGAGGCGCTGCTCCCAACATGAGCAGGATATACATTTAAACGTTATACAAACTGCAGTAAGCAGCTAGCCAGCCGTCCCATTTTCACCGGTCTGAATGAAAATAGCTACAGTTCGGAGTTTCTTTGTTAATTACCTGTTGGACAGACGCCAAACTACCTAATCCCCACCTTCCAGCGTACCACTCCGTTACCACAACTGTTAATATTTCACCTTATGATAATGTCAAAAGAATTTCTTCACAGCATTACATACCACAGCATTCTTACCTCTCCAAGTTTCGTCGTGTCTGGAGCAGCAGCCAACGGACGCGTCTCCCTCTTTTTTCCCTCCAGAAATTAACGGTCAAGTTCCTTTTTCGGATTCTTCTTCTTGGCGGTTGTGCAGCGCTGCAGCGCACTACCGCCCCCTTTTGTTCTGGAAGATACCTTCCTGGAAAATATCATTATCATTGCACGCATGCAAATTTGGGATTGTTAGTATTATTATAGATTTTTTATATGTATTTTTTTCTCTTTCTTAGTTTGTTCTTTGGAAGATTATAGTCTGTAACTGCCCACTCTGTTCTCCTAAGCTACCGCTCAATAGGTGGCGGTAATGCTCCCTGAAATGGGTAGCAAACTGCCATAAACTGCCATAAAGAAGAAGAAGGACGCTCATTCAGCAGGCAGGAAGAAACAGCGCAGCGTCTCTGTAAAGAATAACGACTAAAAGTAAGTAATAACTAGGGCTGGTCCAGAATATCCGAATATTCGGTCGCTATGATGACATAGAAAACTTGATGACATGTGAATGTGTTTTATGTTCAAAAGCCACCTTCTCTGCTGTCTGACCTGTTTTAGCCACACCCAGTCCCAAGTGCAGATGAGAGAGAGATCCTGAACACAGTTAGTTCTGACTGAGAATCACATCAAGATATGGGGAAAAAAGAATATGCAACCATTAGCTGTATTTGCATAATGTGTTCAATTTCTGTCAAATTGCCTCTTGTGTTTTAAATGTTTTCTGTTTTTATTTTGTTATCTTTTGAGTTTCTTGCAAGAAATCTTTTCTTTGCTAATTGATGAAAAATGTAATTTAAGGAAAATGTGACTCTTTAAATATTTTAAGAGGGTCTGGATCCAGAAGAAAAGGTATGAACTATTGATGTGCTCTCTTTTGTGTCAGGAGGTAGCAGCAGGGGAACACGGCAAACGGCGTCAGAAACACTCACCATGGTCCAGGAGGCGTAAAAACATGATGCCCTGGGGAGAACGCAGGTTTACGAATGGTATGGGCGCTTTAAAAGGGGCGAAATGTCCATTGAAGACCAGCCCCGCTCCGGACGACCCGCATCCTCACGCACGCAGGAAAAGATCCGCGAGGATCTTTTTTCTGGAAGCCGAACACAGCGAGTCTGTGCCGCCTGGGCAGTCTGTTAACCAGAACCACTACATCCGAGTCCTGAGGCCGCTCCGAGAAGCAGTGACGCAGAAGCGTCCGGAGCTTTGGCGGGATGGTGAGTGGTGGCTACACCATGACAACGTGCCGGCGCACCGGGCCCTGCGTGTAATGCAGTTCCTGGAGAAAAACGGGATGATCCTACTGCCTCATCCACCCTATTCACCAGACTTAGCCCCCTGTGACTTTTTTCTCTTCCCAAGAATGAAGAAAGAGCTGAAGGGGCGGAGATTTGAGGACGTCGAGGAGGTTAAACAAAAATCGAAAGACACACTGCACGGCATCATTACGCACAAGTTTTCAAACGCCTTTGAAAGCTGGAAGACACAGATGCAACGGTGTATTCAAACCAGCGGGGATTACTGTGAAGGCGACAGCTTTGAACAATTGTTACAATTAAACACATTAAAAGTTATAACCAGTGTCCGTTTTTTTCTGGTTCTCCCTCGTATATATGATGCAGAAGTTTACAAACAGCTTGTAGATGATGGTGGTCCTCTTAGGGACCCTAAAAACATCTCTCTCCCTTTGAACACAGATAGGGTACCTATTTTCAAATCGTTCAAGTTTTCAGTGTGGCCTTTTTATTGTATCATCAAGTGAATTGAGCTTCATGGAACACACAAAGAGAGAATATGATATTTGCTGGACTTTGGTATGAGGATTCAAAACCATTCATGGTTACATTCCTTAGACCACTCAGTGACACACTAAGTGAGCTTGCAAACAATGGAATTCTTGTGCAACCTGCAGTGTTGATATCTGAACCTTTTGTGTGTAAAGTGCTCACCATTGCTGGAACATGCGACTTACCTGCTAAAGCAT
This sequence comes from Salarias fasciatus, assembly GCF_902148845.1. Lineage (NCBI taxonomy): Eukaryota > Metazoa > Chordata > Actinopteri > Blenniiformes > Blenniidae > Salarias > Salarias fasciatus. Next base: position 5,804,058 of record NW_021941229.1, on the reverse strand, counting down.
TAGTCCTTAATTCAGTACAATACAATGGGAAATTGCATTGTACTGAATAATCTACTGTATTATCAGGGTGATTTGAATGATTATCAAAACAGTATTTGCTCTATTATGTGTTACACTTCCCAAGACTCTGTTGTACTGCTCTATATAATAGAGCTTTGCTGTGAATTCTGTCAAAAAAAATTATCAGCACCATGTCAACATCTAGAAAGTTCAGACATTTAAAAAAGTCTCTAAAAGGTGTCTTTGAGTCCATCACGGCAGTTTGTTTTAATGGATTAAGTTTTGGAACTGAAATTGTAATGATGATTGATAATTGAAATGAGTTATTAACACATTTTGTAAGTTGAACATGATGTATAACAAACCATATATCTCAAATTATTTGCCTGAATTGATTTTTTTTTTGTCAAATTTTGCCATGAGACAAACTTAGATATGATTGAGGTTTTATATTAAATAATGTGTCGTATTGAGACTAATTTGAGAGCTTGCACTACTCTCATTTTTCTTTTCGCTGAAATTGTAGAAAAGAGACAACTGTAAGAGAATCTGAGAACTCAAATAGTGAGCAGTGAGAGACAGAACCATGTATGTTTCTCACTGAGACATAACAGAGATAGTGCTTCCAAGTAAGGATATCAGATTGAGACATATTTGAAAGCGGCAGAATAAGTCTCATTTTTCTCTTAGTTGAGATCAGGAAAAGAGACAGTTGTGAGAGAATTTAGAGAACTTGCATAGTGCTCACTGTGAGACTTAATTCTCAGGAGAAACATTTGAGAAGAATGAGAAAACCACTCTTTTCTCGATTAGTGCTCATTTATATCTAGGAGATGTAAATGTGACATAAAGGAGATCTCATCTTCAATTTTGCTTTGCTATGGGCTGTGCCATCCCTGGGACACTTGAAGGTGACGGCTGTATTTTAACGCCCCTGTATGATGTGTGAGAGTGTGAAGTGAGTGAAAGGCTGATTGAATTCCCTCCGCTGAGTGTGTCTCAGCCATACACAGATATCAGCTCCAGTCATTAGACGGCGTCTGGAGGAAGATGACAGCCCACTGCTCCCGTTCCCGGTCTCGCTGACCTCCTGTCTGCCGCAGTCTGAACTCGGCGACCTCTGCCGAGTTTCAGCTTATGATGACGAAACCCTGCCGATAATCCAAACGCAAAGACGCGCGAGGCGTGCCATGTGCGCTTTCGCCGCGGTGTGAGGTATTTCCTCTCTCCCGCTGCTCGGCTTCTGTCTCATTTCGGGGAAGTTCGGCTCGGACTGCAACGCAGCGAAAACACTAAAACACAGTGGAAAAACATCACGGTCAGCAGCAGAGTCAAGACAGACGGAGGCAGCCAAGATGCCGGGAGTCGTTCCTCCGTCTCCGGCTCGTTCTGTCTGTCTGTCTGTCTGTCTGTCTATGCCTGCTACTGGATCCAGGAAGGGAGGACGGTTTCACTGGAGCATGGGCGTCAAACTCATTTTAGTTCAGGAGCCACAAACGGCCCAGTTTCATCCTGAGTGGGCTGGACCAGTAAAATAGTGCCGTGATAACCTTCAAAATTAAGCTTCGAAGTTTTAATCTGTGTGGCACATGGAAAAAATCTCTACAATCCCAACATTTAGTCAATTTTAGTGAAACATCCTGGAGCAAAATTCACCAAAATGTCCAAAAAAACTTCTTCTATAGCTGTTTAAATATGCATGTTTTTACAAACTCACGCTGACAGCATAGCTTTGAGGCTAATGCTAGTTTGTTAGCTGTCAAATATCACATGTCTAAATGACTACAGACGATCAGCTATCAACACTGGAGCCATACTAATTTGCATACAGGGACAACAGATCGACTGAGGACGCCGTCTTCGTTGCGAACATCTGGAGCATAGAAGCGCCTGTGTGAGTTTGGCCTTCGTGGACTTGAGCTCGACAGTTTTAACTTTTTAAGTTTCAGTGTGGTTTTCCAGGCTGATCAGCAGCAGACACTCCAGCAGGAGGTGGACACAGCAGGGAGGATCACTGGGGCCACTCTTCCAGAGATCAGTGGCGTCTACACCACCACCCGCTGACCGAGCAGAGTGCAGAACATCAGCACCGCCCGGCACATCGCCTGTTCCACCTGCCGCCCTCAGGTGGAAGGTACACACCAGCAAGAACCACCAGAGGGGCCCTTGGCCTGGTGTTTCCATCGTTGTATATTCAATTAGTTTTTTTTAATTGAAAATACATGATTTTAAATAGGTCAAACAAACACTTGAACAACATCGGCATGATGGGAAAACAAAGGAAAACATGCACACACCCACACTGCTCCACCAAAAATACACCTATATGAAGTCCTTCTCTCTGTAAACACCCATTGAAATTCAGCGCTTCATCCCTGTACTTCTTGACAATATGGCTGAAAATGAATTTAATGTGGCTATTATAGATGGATTAGTTATTTTGTTTGAGCTGCACAGAAGCACAGCACAACTTGAAGGCGATTGATCTGTTTGTGAATGGAGCGTCTGCAATTAAATAGATTGTGGAGCTCTTCATCTCGGTAGAAATGAGTCGTATTTAGAAACAGTTTTGCTGAAAAAAAAAAAAGTCTCATTGTGGCTGTATAACTTTCAACCATCCTGATCTGCATGTCGCCAGACGCCTTTAGGTTCTCGGCGCCACGCATATCGTGGGACAGCTGCCGTCTTGTACGCCGATTACTCAAAGTGACTGAGAGGAATTCAATTAGCGCGGGACATCAAGGGGCCCTTTGACGCCATATGCCGCGTTACAGCCTGACCAAACGATTACACCGATCGCAAAACCTCAGTCGGACTAAATTAGATTTTGATATCAGGTTACACTCCTGTGCAGCTCATCAGCTGCAGAGGCTCGATACGCTGATGGCTCGGTCCAGATGTCAGCCACAGATGTTCACTCTGGACTTCAGACATCCAGGATACCTTTATATAAACCATTAACAGTCCAATATGTAGATGCATTTGTACCTTTTGAGGTCTCGACATGTTTGATGTGCGAATCACTTCCTAATGAAAGGTAGTAGAGGGAGTCGACACTCAGCATCACTCTCCTCATGGGCCTGCTGCATTTGATCGCCATTAAGGTCGTGAATAATTAGCAGATTAATAATTTTCCAGTTAGTAATATTGTTAAAACTGATGACATGTTGAACAGAGGCCTCATTTACGCAACAATATCAAGTGAAAACAGTAAACTTTAATGAAACGAAACACAAAAAAGATCCATTTTTGCTTGAAAAATTGTGTAAACAGGCTGTAAAAGCCACGTCTCAGTGTGACAAGTGTTAAACAAGACAATCAAACACACACATTCACACTGAGGAAAAAAAAATACAAAATATGAAAGTTTTGTCTCCTTAAATAATTTAAATCATAATTTCTTATCTGATATATGAAATTAATGAGCACAAAAGGTTGTGGTGAGGTGGTAGAAAAACCCGGTGCTTCTGGTAGAAAACTATTATGCTCGATCATTTAGTCTTATCAATGCAAAGTAACAGACTTTATTACCAGTTTTGCTGTTACAAAGTAAAAGTTTATAAATTTGTAGATTTGTTTAATGATAGTGATTTTATAAAGCAATGAAAAACTTTGAAGTTGAAATTGAAAGGTTATTATTGCAAAACCATCTGTCTCGGCCTCTCAGGGTGAAATGCAGCTGTCTGTGACCCCTGAACTAAAATCAGTTGAATCTTCTGATTTCCTCTGTTGCTGTTTGACACTTGACACTTCAGGCTTCATAAACAGTTGAATTGGACGGAGTTGGATGAGCATGTGATGGTCAGAAGGACTTTTAGAAAACCTTAAGCTTGAAATAGTGCCAACTTCAGAGAGCAGTAAAGAGCATTATTTCACCCATTCCATAACATTTCTCCTTCACTGAGAGTCGAACCGGGGAGTTTTTTTCGCTGTGAGGCATGAGACCAAACCACTACCCCAAATTATGAGCTCTCGTTAATTTGTAATCTTTCAGATTTTATTCCTCCCCCTTCTTATGCTTCTAAAACTGCTTCAGACATTTAACACACTCGCATTTCATTTCACACAGAAAACAAATAAGCTGCAGATTCTGCAGAGATTTTTTTTTTTTCTTTTTTTTAATCTTGACAGCCCAGACAGAATAATCACCTCACCAACAATCGCTTGCAGATGTTGGTTTGTTTCTCTCCACCGAGGTTGTAAACTATGCAGAGCGAACGCCGGCGTCTCCTCTCCAGGTATAATTAGCCTCCTTTCATGGCGTAAGCTGTTCCAGCACAATGGCGGTCGTCGCTGGCACGGCTCGCTCCGCCCGGCTGTCCGAAACATCAGCGCGCTGAACGGATCCCTGCTGTCTGTGTAACGACGTAAAGATGCAGCTCTGCTTGCCGCCTGCTAATCTGATGGAGAGTTACAGTACTTCCAGTACTTTGGATCCAGTGTTTAAGTGTCTAATTTGCTTAAAACGTGTTGAATAATCAAACAAAATGGAAGTTTTGCGACTGAGAAGCAGCAGCAGCAGGAGATCTCTTAAAAGAGGATTCCGGTCTGTGTTTCCCATCAACGAGCCCAATGTGGGTCTGTAGGTCGAGTTAAATCTGGACGTCGTTTCGAGGAAGCAGCTCAAACCGGCTGCAAATCAGGGATCCTAATCAGGTCATCGTATCAGAGGCAGATTTCGAGAAGTGTTTCCGAGACCTTGGGTTGGTTTTCCAGCACAGAATCAGGCCAGAGCCGAGGCTTTTCCTGCTTCTCTCAACCTATTTCTCTGCATTTGACCCATCCTGGAGGTCAAGGGTCACACGCAGGGACCCACATCTTTAGATGTTTTGGGGGTCCGTTTACTTTTTACTTGAATTGTTTTATGTGTGGCCTGAAGATTTGTGATTTTTTTTTTCAGTTGACTCACATGAATGTATTTTACTTCTGCTCCGCTAACGCTGGCTCCAGGATCGTCCTCATCATGCGTGAAAACGGACGCCACATTCAGCACGTATTTCCTTCTGTAATAATTCATATCTGCCGCCCTGAACCCCCCCAGCCTCGCATTTGAAAGGTATTCTCTGCGTTCAGCCGTCCAGAGAAGCTCCCTCGGAGCCTGACTGTCCTGGATGGGATTGTTCCGGGGAAAACGGGGCTGAGCGTGTCGCGCCGGGCCGACAGCCGGACTGTGCTCGTCACCCTCCGGTAATGAAGTCCCGGACAGTTTCAATGGAAAGCTAACCTTTCTTTCTCCTGCCGCTGCTTTGGCTATTAATAGCGCTATTCTTCCGGCAGGAGCGCCAGGCGAGGCGAGCGGGCTTTACAACGTCTGCCTGCAGAGGATACAAAGTGCCTTTTAATCCCTCGATTAACTGCAGCAGTTATGGGCCGAGCGTTCACAATCAAGTCAAACGCAAAAACTCAGGGGGAAGAAGTCAATAATTCATGACCTTGATGGAGGCTTTTGTTGCAGTTATTTTGATAATTAGAGGTGATGTGAGAGGAGCTTGAAATTTCCAGACCTATCAAAGACAGTTCTGTCTTTCTTCTGCTTTGATTTTCCAAATCTAACTTATTTTCTCACCACCTCCACTCCGCAGAGTTCCCGTGAAGCAGCACATTTTCACTGTTTTCTCCTGAAGGTGAAAACAATCTGCTGTAAATCACAGCGTCGTCAGCAGAGAGTCAGACTCATTTTGAAAAAAAGCATTTTTCATTGATCTTGTTGAAAACACTCTGGAAGGAGGGGTTGTTGTGTAAATTGGCAAATGCAACATTTTTCTTGAAAACATTGCGTGAAGCCTCAAATCTATCAAACTCAATGACAAATCGAGAATCTCTCTATGGTGTTTTAGGTGATTAAAATCCGCTGATCACACTCAACCTTTTAGCAGAAGATGAATTACCTTCAGCTAAAAGTCAAGCCTAAACAATTCATTTTTAAAAACCCTTTTATTTATTTATTTTTTTTACCAAGTTTCCAGATGTTGCTCCTTAATGTTTATCTGTAGAATCAAAAACCTTCCATGAAACACTGATCTGAGCATTTCTGAGGTTTAAAATGCCAAAAAGACGGCATTGTAATTTCTCATCATTTCACAGAGTTTATCAATCAAATCCATTGAGATGATGTAATATTTCAGATTGTTTGTGTTTGTGAGCCAAATCCTCACAAGTCCTGTGTCTGGTTTAGGAGTTCATTTGGCGTTATCGTGCATTTTCACAGACCAGTTCACATTTTAATGTTCACTCAAGTTTTTTCAGTTTTATTCATATTATGCAACTTATAATACGGCCTTCTCTCTACATAGCTCATGAAAAATTTATATTTAGTTGAATTTCTTAGAAGAAGTTGACATTTTTAAAAGAAAATTTGTGAATTTTCAACATTTCGTCATTAAAGTCTCCAGATTAGAACCTCTGGTTCCGGTTGTTACCCCCCGGACTGTTTAATAGTCTTCAACACAGTTCAGGTTCTCTTATCAAGTATTTCCAATGCATCAGATCAATGTTTCACAGTTTAATGGGGACTTTCTGTCAGAAAACTTCCATTTTTAGAAAAGAACAGGGTTGTTATTCTTGTTATCTTGTTTAATCTGGGATGTGTTCTTTTTTCCCCTGCCTTGTTGTGATATAAATACCCTCCTCTCAAGATCGTTTTCCTCTTTTTTGTGAAGTGGGGCAATAAATAGTCAGTCATAACTTTAGTACCACAAGATTTCAGATTGTGACTCTTGAGTCATTTTAGGGGAAAGCAATGCATTTCAGTCTTCCTGGATATCTCCTCATGTCAGCATCCTGATTGTTTTTCCAACCAGAGGCTTTTTTTTGCTAACATAGAAAAAAAGAAAAAAGGTGCAGACGTTCCCACAAAGCATGCCGTGCTTTCTGCTGACTCACTCCGGAGTCTGTGAATGAAGAATGTGTGTAAAAAGCCTGCGTTCTGTGCAGGCTTTACACACAGGCAGGCCGCCGGACCCCCAATAAACTGAATCATCCCACAACTGCCCCCATGCATTAAGTTCAAGCTAAATTATTAAAAGTTTCCCTCTTATCTGGGGAGTATAATGCGTCTCCATCGATCAGTGATTGCAGAGTCGGAGGTTCAGTTCTGTTCGGTTTACGGGCCTGATGCAGGAATCTGAACTAAATGGTGGCAAATCAAAATGATTCCTCTTCTCTAACCTGCACGACACGTCTCACTGATGGGAATACGATTTAATGAAAGCATTTAGATAAAGTCTCGGTAAAGGTCAGGGAGAGTTTAATAACTGCTATTTATTTTTCCACAGTATAATGTGAATATAATTGAGCTTACAAATAATTCTAAGGATAATTAAAATTTCCTCCCAAAGGGCCCATGAGCAATCTGATTTTGCCTCTTCTCATCCACAGGTAAATGATAACATCCTCTGACCTTTCCCGCAGCCTTGTCTCACCTTATTTTGGAGACCTGTAATTTCCTCATATCTGAAAGCATCAAAGTAAAAAATATTCTCTTGTTTTAGTGCTGCTGTTTTCCTTTGAGCTCTCATTACCTTAAATAGCAGGACTTAAAGGAACAGGACGGAACAATCCAGGAAGTATTCCTCAAGCGAGTTCGGGTTTGTTTCATTGTTTAAAAGGCACACATAGAAATACGTGGGAATTTCAAAAGTTGCTGAAGCAGATTTTCACACATTTTTTGCTTTTATATGCCATTTTGTTACACATAAAACTGTTTCACATGGAGGGGAAATTGTGGCATCTTCAAAAAGTTTGTTTTCTAACAGTTGCATTGTCCCGTGTGCACACTGAAATAAAGTTACAGCATTTTCAAAAAGTTGCGTTTCCAATTGTTGCCATGGAGACAGAGTCGGAGTGTTTACAAAAAAGTTCTGCTTGATGCTTGTGGTCTGAAGTTAAAGCTGCTGACGTAGCGAAGAAGCAAACTAAAAACACATTAAGCAAAATAGGAATATCAAAAACGTAGGGCTGTCAAATGATTAAGATTTTTAGTCAGATTAAACACAGCTTACAAATTAATTAATCATGATTAATCACAAATAAACGCAATTTCCAACTATGTCTGAAATATACCATTTTTTTCCTGTATTGCATTGACAAAAAAAACCACAGGACATGATTATATATATTTAACACGTGATGCGTTTTTTATTTAAGGCTCCAAATAAAATAAATATTCAAAAAACTAAAACATGCACACCATAACATAATGTCTGTGTGTGTAGTGTATTTGTACGTGCACCGCGCGTCGCCGCTCTGCGCTGCACGCCGCTCTGCGCTGCACGCCACGCTGCTTGTTATGATGCGCATGCATTAAACTGCGTTAAAAATTTTAATGAGATTGATTGCATAAATTAACGCCATTAACTAAGACAATAGTTCTTTCACGCTGCTCTGATGTGTCAGTTGGCTAAGAAACAGCACTTATGAATGACAAACAGCAAAATGTGAATAAATTGATTCCTACAACATTAATCCACTCGACCCCTGAGTTGCTGATGACAGATGTCACATTGTTATTAAAAAGCTTCTCCTGTTGGATTCAGATCAGGTATTTGGACCAGCAGTTACAGTTTGTTCTAGAATAAGCGGGAACTGAGTGATTTCAGAGAGTTTCCAGAAGCCTATTTGGTGTCTGTCATCTCCGTGGTTTTGATGGAAAAGCTGAAATGATTTTGCTCGTAGTTGAAGGCATGAATGACGATACCTGATCTGACCATCTAAAAGTGACTGAGTCTGATCATCTGGACTTGGTTTATGTCCTGGAAGATTTTTCACCCCATTATTCATGTGTCTTCATCAGTTCATTAGTTCACGCTGTTCCAGAGCCCAGCTGAGTCCAGTCGAAGTGTATAAAGGATAATCTGGACTGAGGGTCACGACGTTCTTAAGGCGGCCATTGTTGTTGTTTCATTGGCCCTGAGCATCGCTGTCGTACAAACGGACACACAAAGTGCAATGAAAGTTTTGTGTTTTCACAAATTCTTGTGTAAACTGGAGCTTAGATTCTTCGTACCTTGGCACATGAGAAGATGTACAAACATCACTCTTCCCACTGAAACAGCTCTGGATCTGTGAAGCTCAAAATCAATAGTTGCAGCGATTGCTCGACCTGTGAACAGCGGTAAACGTTCTCAACCGGGAATGGAACCTTCCCAACTGGTGACTTCCCCGGCTCCCAGCTGCACTAACAGACTGTATAAACCACTTGATGCTGTCTGAGTTTAAGAAGAGCGATCAATACAGTATTGGACAGAAAATGACAAAAGAAGAAAAAAAGATTTTCTTTTTCTTGGTATCACTGACAGCGAGAAACAACCTCTCAACAATAGAAATGGAAAAACACTTTTGCGATCCTGTGATTGAAAGCGTGGATCATTTTTATTGACATTTCTGAACGGTGAGTCACTTCAGCTACGCGTATAATAACTTCATAATTTAATAGTCTGTATCGTATCACCGGGACTCAGGTGTGTTTCTGAATGACTAAAAGGTCATTTTTTTTCTGCTGAAAAGCAGACGAAGGCAGACGTGACGGGCACATCTGTAGCATTTACAAAATCACTTCAGCGTAATGCCCCGGCATTCTCACAGCACACCTCCGTTTCCGAGGAAGACGAGTTCCTATGCCGTTACGAAATCCTCCTCTAAAAGTTCCCCGGGTTGCGCACAGCAGCCTACGTAAGACAGTGATCATTTACCAGATCTGATGCAATAAACTTTTCTAAAGAAAATCTGCAGGTGATTAAAGAAGAAAGGCGAGTTTTTGCAACGGACGAAGTCGACGAGGTGTCTCCTCCCTCCACAGATGTTTGTCTTGACCTGAAAAGCCTCTGGACGAAAACCGCTCAGATCCACCAACCTGCTGCTGCTTCACTACGCTGTTTTAAGATTCTTTTATTTCTCTATTAGCTTTTCAGCTTTTTAGATCATTGCTCTCAAATATGAGGCTTTAGTTTGACGATGCATTAAATAAGATTCTACCAAATAACAAATGCTTCAGATGCTCAAGAAATCAACACGGAACTCTGACCTTCAACATCCCATCTTTTGAGGAAAACAGCTATCAAACACGAAGAAGACAAAAAGCAGAATTCAATGACGTTTATTCTCTGATCTGACACACAGGTGTATGTTGCAGCTCGGTGAAAGGCAGGAACAGGATGTCGCGGTCGTCCTCTGAGCTGTCCTAGACCTCCCAGCACGGCCGGTAGACTCGTCCCACCATGCACCTCATGGTGTCCCTCCTCAGGATGGGGAAGCCCTGCTCCACGTCTCTGTGCTCCGCCGCCGGGCTGCTGTCGTCAGCTCTCCGCTTGTGGAAGGACGGCCCGCCGCGGAGCATCCGCAGCTCCCTCCACAGGCTGGGGTCGGCGGCGACGACGATCATCCTCGGCCCCCTGGCGTTGGCGGCGTTGGCCGCGGCGGCCAGGTCCACGTCTCCGAAGCTGTTCTCTGTCGCCTCGTCGCCGAGCAGCGAGGCGAAGGCTTCCTGCTCCAGGGAGTCGCCGTCGGACTTGCCCGTGGGTAACGCCACCGACAGGGCGTAGCACTGGAACAGGAGCGCTGCGGCGAACACGAGCGACGTTAGCGACTGCCTCATGGCGAAGGTCTTCGGGGAGGTGCAAGGCGTTGGCTCGGCTGGAAGAGCTCTTCTCCAGAAGTCCTGCTCCGATGTTCTGCCTCTGCTATCGCGTCATTGCCTTTTATACCTTTCGGGACGCTCTGGATTTGCCACGTTGGAGCGTTTGTCATCAGAGATCGTCCTGTTGCGTTCGGGAAAGTAGCATTTCAGTAGAACCCTTGCAGCGTTCAAGTATGTTGTTTTGCCGAAAAGTTAATTAAAATCTCCGTTGTGGAGGTTCTTTTTGGACACGTGGCAACAAAACAGCAGGGATTATTTGAGAAAGAGGCAACCAGGAAAGACACCGACACAAAACGGCTGCCCTTTAAAACAACGAGGACGGATTACCCACCCGCGAAGCTCTTGTCGTCTCGGGTACTTGACGATGAAAGTAACATTGTTGCAACAACGTTCAATAAGGAACCTGACCAGGGATTACAGAGAGCAGGAAGGCAAACAAATGCCTTCTGAAGTGTTTGTGTCTCTGAGGCGTCGGTTCTCAGTCGACGTGTCAAAGCTGAGAGGTTGGGAAGAAGAATGAACATCAGACCCGCTGCCGAGGCTGCGAGCCGAAGGAGAGGAGCTCGGTTTGATCTCACACATCATAATTACAAACCTCCCTGATCACTTCCGCCAGATGAGACGCACACCTGCACCTGCTCAGCTTCCACTTCAAATGACTTGATGTGATGTAACGGCGACTCTTCGGTCCGGTCAGTCAAGTTGGCGATTTTTTTATTTATTTTTTTTTTTGCCAGTCGTCTGGTTCCCAGTAAAGTTCTTACTTTCACCTTGTCAGCATTTCAGACGATGTATTAGAAACCGAAGCATCTTTGTGAAACAGGAGTTCGCACTCTGGCCTCACAGCAGGAAGGTTTCCTATTGCGGCCTTCGTGCTGAGGAGGCATTACCGAGCAAATGTTATGCAACGTTCATCAGAGCAGCCCTGGATCCGTCGGTGGTGGAGTGGCTTTGTATTCCAATTGCAGGTTGAAGGTTTAAACCCCGATGTGAAATGCTGCATGGCAGCTGGTGTGTGACTGTGTGGGTGGCTTAAAAAATAAGCTTAAAATACATTTTTTTTGAGGGGAAAAAGCACTATAAAAGTCAAAAATCTTCGTGTTGCACCTTTTTGCGTCTGTTTAAGGTCAATTTTGACCAGAATTTCAACAGTGCACAGAAGCAATTCTGTATGATTCCAAGTGAAAGTGTTTCACATTTCCATGTTCGGTTCCAAGTTTGTACAACCAGCTGAACTCCCTGACCTCCTTTCAAATGGCGCGTCCACTCTAAATCCAACTGTGTTAACATATGAAATTAGTGCAAAGATACGATCATAACCTGTCTTGGATCGTAGCAGATTGAGACAGAGCTACTGCGTAGGTCCACATTTCTCTCTGTCTGGATATAAACAAGTCTCTCTTCGGTTACCGGTTTAAAAAACACTCCGGCGAAGCGCTCTGCATGTTCCCTGACACTCTGTTCCACACGTGTTAATAGAATAAGCCAATAATTTGCCCTCAGATTCCAGTAAAAGCAGGAGGGGGGAGCGTTTTCCATGTTTGCCTTCGGATATGAAGCAGCAGCTGTCTGCCGGAGGTGTCTGAAGACGTGCAGGAGGAAAGAGAGACGGGGTCGGGACGTGTGCTGACCAGCCCACTGCGATGGACGCCGGCCAAAACACAAGGCCTTGGCTCCGCAGTCAGACGGCAGCGTTAAGAGAAAAAAAAAAGAGGGGGGAAAAGAAGAATCCCCAGTGGCTTTCGAATCACAGCAGCCCCCTCAGGCACACAATGGCGCTTCTCTTCATGACGCTCAAGTGTTATTCCAGCTAGGTAAACACTGCCATCTGACAGCGCCCGCCGTATTAACACTCGCAAATTGAATTATATAGTTTAAAATTCCAGGGCGGCGCGAGCGGCCAGACGGTCCCGAGGTCTGAACAATTTCACTCTCGGGTTTCACCCGCTCATGCACAGGTTAAGGATTTCTGCACCGCAACATGCACGCAGGACTTCCCTCACAGCGGCAGGAAGTCCTGGGAGCAATTCACCGCGCTCACATGAACGGCTGCAGAAATCTGCCCCGACACCGAGGCAGAGGGGGAATGGAACTCTGGAATTAACCTCGTAACTAATACTGAAGTTTGGTACATGTGAGCATTTTCCTCAGGGGCTGAGTATTTAGCATCATTTCAGTGAAATTCTGCATTTCTGAGAGCTGCATGTACAGATGAATATTTAACTTGTTTTTTGTTCATTTCTTCCCTTCTGACTTTCTTTTTCCTTATTTTTGTTTTTTCTTTTTTTCTCTTAATTTTTTCCATTAACTTTGTGTTAGTACATAATGTGACGCTACGTAACCTGACACAACATAACCCAACGTAGTGCAATGCAAAATAATGTACCACAATATAACAAAGTGTGTAGCGACGCAACATCAACAACACAACATAAGGCAACATACAACATGTCTATCGAGTGAACCTGTCATCAGACTGAGCCCCTCAGTGGTGGACTCAGCCAACGTAATACAGCTTTATGCACATTATTAACAGACTTAACAAGTAACAATACGATAAATGTCTTCTTATTTGGAGTATCTCGTAATAAAAATGCTAATGATATAAAGATCATATATATATATACACAGTGGATATAAAAAGTCTACACACCCCTGTTGAAATGCCATTTTTTTTTCATGAAGTAAGAAGATAACAGCAAGACAAATAATTTCACAACTTTTTCCACCTTTACTGTGACCTATAGCCTTTATAACGCAATTGAAAAAACACGCAGAAATCTTTCAGGGAGGTGAAGTAAAAATAAAACACTGAGATAATGTGGTTGCATAACTGAGGATGTGGCAGTGTTCAGAATTAACCAATTGCGTTCAAACTCAGGTTAAACTGGAGTCAGCACACACCTGTCACCAATTAAAGTGCCTCTGATCAACCCCGAATAAAGTTCAGCTGTTCTAGCAGGCTCTTCCCGACATCTTCCAGCACCAGCCTTGGTCCGCAGAGCTTCCAGCATCAGAGGATCTCATTATTCAAAGGTATCAGTCAGGTGAAGGCCACAAAAGAACCAAAGAAAAACATCCAAGCCCGAATTCATTTTACAAGAAGACATCTGAAATCCCCCAAACACGTGCGGGGAAATGTGTTCTGGTCTGATGAAACCAAGGTTGCACTTCTTGGACATAATTCCAAAAGGTACATTTGGCTCAGAAACAACACTGCACATCGCCAAAATAACACCATGCCTACAGTGAAGCATGGTGGTGGCAGCATCATGCTTTGGGGCTGTTTTTCTTGAGCTGGAACTTTTAGTCAGGGTGGATGGAATTATGAACAGTTCAAAATACCAGTCAGTGTTGGAACAAAACCTTCATCCCTCTGTCAGAAAACTGAAGATGAAGAGGAACTTCATCTTTCAGCACGACAACGACCCAAAGCACACATCAAAATCAACAAAAGAGCGGCCTCCCCGGACTAAGATGAAGGCTTTGGAACGGCCCAGCCAGAGTCCAGACCTCAGTCCCATCCAACATCTGTGGGGTGATCTGAAGAGGGCTGTGCTCAGGAGATGTCCTCGCAATCTGACAGATCTGGAGCGGTTTTGCCAAGAAGAGTGGGCAAATATCACCACACCAAGATGTGCCTCACTTATAGGCAGCTACCCAAAAAGACTGATTTCAGTTGCATTGTACAGGTTATAGGTCACATTAAAGGTGGAAAAAGTATTTCAACAGGGGGGTTTGGATTTTATATACATCACTCCAAAGAGATGTTTTGATGTGACCTGGGAGATAATTACATGTCACCAAACGGACCTGGAAAAGTCCGGCACGGCGCCAGGAGTGAGTGGAGCTGGTGGTCTGGCAGCAGCAGCGGGGGGGACGATGAAAGAGGACAGAGATGAAAGCTGATGTGGGGCCACGTCTCCGAGTGATTCGGCCAAAACCAGCGGCGTCTCCAAGGAAGGGAGCGAGTCTGAGCTAGGAGGAGACACAGATCAACGCGTCCATCCCTCATCGATACATCTGCAGAGATGCTGGTCGCCATGGAGACGGTCACGACACTTGTAATCACAGTGCGGCGCAGAAAATAGCAGCAGCGGCCGCCGTGTGTTGGAGACACATGCACAACGTCCTGCGAGGAACTTCTCTTGCTTCGTGTTTCTGATGGAAGAATGGGGATAAATCGGTAAGTAATAATAGGATCAGGCATCCCATTATTGATACACTCATTAACAATGAGCTGGAGCGAGTGTCACGCACAATAAAGCAAAAAGGAATGAAATGTTTCAATTTGTGTATAAGAAATCCAAAGTAAGTTTAATTATTTAAATGAAATAATCTGAAAATAAACTCATATTTTGATTTCAACCTGTTTACAGTATATCCCTAACAGATCATTTAAGCTTCAGCCTTACTGTGAACCAAATCATATAATCCTTCAGTTTGGTTATTCATCCTAAACAAGCTGAGGGATCACTGTAATAAATCCAATACTCATATTACTGGAAGCATTCTTGGTGTCTTGTAGTTTTCTAGAGTAGTTTTTGGGTAACACTTTACTTGAAGCACCTGGTATAACACATTATAAGTAGTTATAAACACTCATAAATGACCACAATGCTTTATAACCCACTATATGGCATAGGATCAGGGTTAGGGTTAGGGTTAGGGTTAGGTCCTGATGTTATAAAGCATTGTGATCTTTTATGAATGTCTATAGCTATAGTTATACAGTGCTATAATATACTTATAATGTGTTATACAGGGGGGCTTCAAGTAAAGTGTTACCAGTTTTTGTAATTCTAATCGCGTTATGTAACCTGCTATGATACTGCTGAAATCCCAACACCGACATTTAAAATCAACACTCAAATCTTTTAATCTGCACGTTTGCAGTCAGTTTATTCTTGAATGGACGCCACTGAATGTTGACAAAAAAATGTTTCCCTCTGTATTACAGTCAATGAGCTATTTTCAACCAACTGATCAGAGGACGAACGGCGGACGGCCGACGGTCTGCAGGCCATGACGAGGCTCAGTCACACAGCCTGGGAGTGGACCTCAGACTGGACGGAGAGGGGCTCGACTCCTCCAGACGCTCCGGCCGTCTGACGGCTTCTCTTCGCGCTGTCTCTCGGCAACAGGCGCCGCGGTTTGTCTCTGCGGTTCATATCCAAGGTAACAAGCAGCGAGTGTTAAATTTAGCAGCCTTTGCATTGATATGAATAAACGGTACGTGACTCCCAAGCAACGAGCGCTTGAACAAGGTTACCCGGCAAAAACAATAAAGAAAAGACGGAGGCAAATGGATGTTCGTCCTTCTGACGCCGCCGCTTCGATTTACAGCAGATTGTTTTCACCTCCAGGAGGAAACAAGAGAGAGCCGGTGAAAACAGCGAGACGCTCTGCAGGATGGTGGACCTACCGAGGCTCTGTTTACAACGTTTCCAAGCAGAAATGCAAAGATTTCGTGGGTTTTTGTGTCTGTTTACACGACAGCGGTGGTCTCCACCAAGGTGGAGCTTTTTGAAAGTGTGAAACTTTAACAAAACAGAGTCATTAAAAATGGCAAATCCTTAAAAACAGCTGCTGATGTTCAGCATTCTCTGAACGCTACGCTTTTTAACCTGGGAAATCACATGGCTCAGTTGGTAGAGCGGGTTGTCTCTCGTTTGGAAGGTTGCAGGTTTGATCGCCCATATGTCAAAGTGTATTGAGCAACGCACTGAATCCCAAACGACCCCCAGGGGATGGACGGAGCTCCGGGCATGGCAGCTGCCTCCAGTGGTGTGTGAAGGTATGTGTGAATGGGTGGATGTGTTAACATCGTAAAGCTCTTTGGGAGTGGAAAAACCACCGTAACAGTGAACTCCATTTACTTATATTTACTCCTGGGCGGAGGTGGTTTGCAGCAACGCATGCAAGCCTTTGCGTATCGTTTGCATATAGAGACTGATTTCACTCTCTCAGTTAATCTGGGTTTGATGAGCTTGTTTTTTTCTCATTTCTGGATTCAAACAGCAGAGAAAAAAAACCCACGCTGTCAGAGGTGGCCATGATGCTGTCGAGTGGGAAATGGAACCTTTCCATGCGGTAACGTTCCAATTTTCCAGCTGAATGAACAACAATTAAACATTTCAGCACATTTTGAAATGATGAAATAAACAAAACAACTGCAAGTGTTTTGAGTTACTATATTATTATTAGCTGTATTCATTTCTTAATTTTTTTAAATCAAAGTGAAGCAGAATAAGATGTATCGTGTTAAAGAAATGAACTTTAATAAGATGATCTAAATTCAGTGAATCCGTTAACTCTGTTGATGATTGTCACTTTTTTATTTTCGCTGTTCACGTTTCCATTTTCCCTGACATGAGCTGTGACTCGCAACAGAAGAACTGGAAATACGCGTGACTTCAGTTTGTGACCACAGCCCGACCAGGGCCGAGCGAACAATGAGCTCTGATTGGACGAATCAATCGGAGAATGGATGTAGAGTCGGTAACCAGGCAATCAAGTGGCCGGAATGTCATCCTCGACGGCTTTAATTGTACCTATTGGGACATGGCTTTCAACCGCAGCTGTCTTCTGGAGGCCAGCAGATACGCTTCTGTGCACATCGAGGAAAATCATCTCCAACTTCAACCATTTTAAAGTCACTAATGCATTTTTACTGGCAGCATTTTATGACTAAATCCAGAAAGTAACATTCATATTAGA
Organism: Salarias fasciatus; assembly: GCF_902148845.1. Classification (NCBI taxonomy): domain Eukaryota; kingdom Metazoa; phylum Chordata; class Actinopteri; order Blenniiformes; family Blenniidae; genus Salarias; species Salarias fasciatus. The sequence goes on along the minus strand of NW_021941229.1, from coordinate 5,786,705 downwards.
GCGAGCATCAACGTTAAATATTTATATTTCATTCAAATAAAGACTGAGGAGGTGACTACATGCAGATGAGGGTAAAATCAAAGACCTAAGCTATCTGACAGCAGGCATTAAGTAGACCCGATTGTTTTGAAATCTGGTTACTTGCTAGGATTTACAGTGTGTGCTTGGTATTCTCTTGGAAATATTGTGCATTACTGTGTGAAATTCAATAAGACCAGCCTGTTCATTACAGAAAAACTCAGTCCACTGTACATAAAAAAAGTCCAAAACGTAACAGAAAGAGAAAAATAACAAGTCGTAAAGCACAAATGGAAGCCGAAAGCACAAAAACAAGAAGGTGGAGGAAATGGGAAAACTAGTGGTGCATAAATGGAAGTCCCTTTTATGGTACCTATTCAGTCATAAATCGTGAATAAGATAGTTTTCATGAAATGTTTGTGGAAATACCAATGAGTAACTAGGAAGTGGGAACTGTCCCTCCCCAGACTGGGAATAATCTAAGCTGAAAATAGTGGAACTTCCCACGTGCAAAGTGGAAAGAAGAATATGTTGGAATTCATAATGGGGGGGAATTATCTCGGGTGAAGGAGTTTCTGCATAATTAAAGAAAATAATTTCTTTATTCAATAAACAATACTTTTCTTGGTTGAACTAAAGTAGTTTACAGTATTTCTTCTATGTAGAGAAGATTTTGACACTTATTTACATGAATCATGAACATCCGTTTTTTTATTGTAATATATCCAACATTTTTCATATTTTTTCCGTTCCTGTAGTCATGTGAACACTCCAAAATGGGAACTGGGACTTTTCCATTTGATGAACGGCGAATTTCCCAGCTTCAATTGAACGCAGCATGTCACTGCAGCCCGGTCGTCGCCATGACGACACTTCCGTCAACTGAAGCCTGTTGCTAGGTGACATAAAGCGGAAACGCTGCGGCTCCAGTTCCCATCCCCAGTTCGGTTTGGTTCCAGCTGTTTTCTCGTCGATACAATGACGGAACAGGGAGAAACGGCGAAGCGCGCAGCGGCAAAATGTCTCCAACACAACTGGGTGGAAGAGGTGAGTGAAGAAACTCTGCTAGCTAACGCTAACCACAGGGATGCTAATACCAAATTAACTTATTTATAATGTAGCCTCTTGTTTTGGTCAAACCCAGAACACCGCTACACATTCCCAGACATGACTTCTGAAGTAAAACTTTAAACTGTGGCCACAAATCACTATTTCAGGTCCACAAATGACTATTTTGTGGCTACAATGGACTATTTTGGGGCCAGAAATGGCTATTTTATGGACATATGGGCCGTAAATTAATATTCTTTGGTTACAAATGACTGTTTCTTTGTCACAAATTACTACTTCATGGCCACAAATTACTATTTTGTGACTTCAGATTACTATTTCGTGGCCTCAAATCAGTAGTTCTTTGGCCACATGTTTTGTGATCAACAAATCTTAATTAGTGGACACAACTTAAAGTTTTATTTTGGATCTCATGTTCAGAGCTCTGTACATTTCAGAATATTTGGGTCATTTCCAGATTCCAAAGCTTCCATAAGCTTTAGAGTGTGTCATAGTGAGATTTGTTCTCTCATTATAACAGCAAACAGAACCAGACTAGCTAAATATCAGAGGTTTAGATAAGAAAGGTTCCACCTGTCATTTAGCAGAAAGGATTTCTGATTATACCGGTTCTATAACATTCACTGCTAGATTGGAATTTATCTTGTACAAATTAATATTTTATACAGTTGTGTGTTTGAATTGATGATCATGATTCATGATCAGTGCTTGTTTATTTTTGTACATGACTGCTTTTTTCATTTTATTTATTTATCTTTTTAAATATCAAAAGTTTGAATAACAAACTTGCTGCTTCCTAACCAGGTTCTGGAACCTTCCATATAAATTAATTGGACTTTTAAAGGGCAGAAATATACTGACAGTCTCATGTGACTTGTCTTTTGTTTTTGATTTATGCAAATTAAAGCAAAATACTGATATTGACTTGGATTCGTTTGTTTCCTGCATTTATGAGTGAATGAGATGTTTGAAGTTTCATGGAGTGAAACTGAAAAGTAAAGCTACCGATTCCCAACATGTAACCTGTGTTTCTCCTCAGAGGGCCGTCGCAGGTCTGGACACTGCGGAGGACAAGAGGAGGATCCAGAGACACGGGCACACCGGGATCCTCACCTTAGACCTGGGGGCTAAAATGGAAAACACCACCACCCTGAAATCTGCGTTTGTCGCTCCAAAGAGTCCCGGAGTGAGACGGAGAGGTACGTGTCGCCATCTGCCAGCATCCAGCGCCAGAGGCTGTTGAACCTCGACTGTAAGCCGTGAGGAGGGCACACTGGCAGTTCACAGGAACTGGAACCTCCTCATCCAGGTGGATGCTGTGTTACTTGCGATGCCCGTTCAGCTCATTACCTCCTATTTTCTTTCTGTTTCCACGATTCAGGCATCCGAGGCGAGCTTTTGGAGAAACGCGCCGCCCAGATGATAAGGTGAACCGACTGAACGAGCCTTCTGAGGCAGAATAACACGTTGTGGATGTGGTTTGTTTGTGGAAAGGGCCGCAGCTCGGGGGGAACGTGTCGGAGCGACGTGATGTAATATTTACACGTCTGGGTCTGGCCGGCCGTGCAATCGCAGCCGCTAATAACCGAGAAATCAAGTTTTACGGTGTTATTTCACGCGGGGGCTCGTCGTCCTAATGAGGGTGATAAAACCCGGCCCCACGCGTGTTTTTATTAACGCTGCTCATAAATTAAGTGGCCATAAAGAGTAGAAAACATCAGGTCAGATCTGAGCCTGGGTCTGTCCAACGTCAAGACTTCTCCCCCCAACTAACTGTATGCTACATTTACAATAACAACCGGAATAACAATCGAAAACACCTGTGTAAAACTATGTACAAAAAAGACAAGTAAAAGCAAGTGCTTTTGAAGTGCTATTCGATTTGCAATCTCATTTTAAAGACATTTTGCAGCAGAATCAGTACAAATTATCATCCGTTTCACAAAACAGGAGCCAGCTTCTCCTGATTTTTTTTCCCCGTTTGACCAGAATCTGGTAAAATATCCATGTTGACACCTTCATCCAGACGTCTTTGTCATTATCATCTGGAGTCATTTTAATCAGGCATTCCTTTACGTTTGAATCAAAGTGAACTTTTCCATTTTAAGAGTTCACAGTAATAGCTATATTCAGTGTGCCGCTAATTATATTTTCTCTGGTATTTTCGACGCCCCCTGAAAGCCTCTGTGACCTTTAGCCTCAGCCTGTGGTGCCTAATGGACCAGCCAGCACTGGGTCGCGCGCAGCAGCAGTAAATCTTCCAGTCAGTCTGCTTTCTGTTATGTTACACGTGAATAAAAAAAAAAAAAAAAAAAAAAGAGCTGGAAGCTTCAGTTTTAAAGCATCTAACCTGTGAATCTCAGAAGCGTCTCTTCTGCCAGGATGTTTAGGCGATGCCCACTGATCCCCCCTCATAGCGCTGCTCCTCCCACACTCTGCTGGACTGTGTGGGCTTCTGCGTCTTCTTCCACCTGCCACAACTTTCACCTTTTATTCTTTTTTCAAGTGACGGCAGCGGCTCATCCGTGTTTACTTCACTCGCATTATTCTTTATTATTAGTTACGTGCAGAGGTGGGAACAGCCGTCCTTACTTCTCGTTATCATTTCCCACATAATAGGTAAACTATAGATACGCTTCATTACTTAAAGGCAGGTTATGACCTGTATATAGTTATATTTCTGTCATTTGTTTTCCAGCAATGCAATTTTGATCGTATTTGTACACCATCTACTTGTTTTGCGGATAAGTGTGCAAATGATTGGAAATAATATTGATTAAGTTAATTATTTTCACAGCAAAAAAACTTACTTGTTTCTGCTTTTATTTACAATTGAGGCATTTTTACAATGTTTAAATGCTTTAAATGTTTGTATTTTAAACAGATAAACTGAATCAAATGCCAACTATTGACAATATAATGAAAACTAAGCGCAAGTAGTTCCTTGAATACTTGAAATTTCCCAAAGCTGCTGGTAAACAACCTGAAACTAGTTTTTAAACAAGGCAGTCTAAAATCGTTTTTGCTGCAAAACGTGCACAGCCCGAGTGTTTTCATCAACTCAGCCTCATGGAGGGTTTTTAACATGATGCTGTTTTATTCACTAAGAGGCAAAAAGCTTTCCTGCTGGAATCAGCTCTTCACTTCTGCCTTATTGTGTCGTGTCAGATAATCTCAGTAAACAGTATGAAGCGTGGAAGCTGCTTTTATCAAAAGAAAAAAAAGTCTGCTCACATTTCTGAATGATGATCCTTTTTGTATGTTATTCTGAACTGAATGAACGGAAGAATGAGATATAAACAGAGAAAGTGCGGTTGTTAGAAATGCTCATCGCTCAGTGTCGTGCTGCGTCCGCTGTTCTTAAGAATTTTTAAAAAAAGAATCATTGTTTCTTTGAAATTCATCCATTTTCTTGGAGATTCTTCTCCGGTTTGGCAGTTTGACACCCTGGAATGACTCCAGTCCTGATCAAACCTGGAGCTTCTTGTCAGATGTGCACATCTGGAGTAACACGGCACATCATTTCCTCATTTTAGCAGCCTGTTAACAGGCGTGAAGCCGCTTTCTGGTATTAATCTACTGTCACTGCCGGCGTTCATGATTGCTCCACCGCAGGAGGTGAAAACACCTGTCAGTGAATTCTGTAAAACACTTGATTAATCATTTGATCTGACCGTCAGAGAGTCGGCGCTGAAGGTTTTGTTTGTTCACAGAGAGGAGAGGAGGGCTGCAATGAACCCGCCGGCTCCCAAACCCGAGTACCGCTCCACCACCCAGAGGGATTTCAGCGCCCAGGGATTTCTCCCACTTCCACTCCAGTCCACTAACGTGCACGTAGGTCCTCCCAATGTTCTCAGTGCACGTGTTCACAAACAGGGAGAGCAGATGTGGAAAGTTCAGCCACAGAAATCTTTCTTTTATTGTGCAAGCGTGGAGGGTTTTGTATTTGTACGTGTTTGTTTTCCTCTTATTTTCTTTTACTTTTATCTTGTATTTTTTGTTTCCTGTTGGAATTTAATGTTCATCTTGCTCTGTTCGACAATGTTTATGTGATTGTGGATCATCATTATAGTGCTGAATCTGTCAGGAGATGACGATCGCTCTCATTTTAGCCCGCTGATGGGGAAGCTGTCAGAAACCCCCTCCGACATGCATAATAATCACGTTCAGCCATCCGGCTGACCACGGATGCTCATTACCGAGTTGAGCGGAGCTGATTGGCTGATCTGATCTTTATCAGAAGCAAGCTGCTCCGCAGGCTTTCTCCCGCTCCGGATCGGGCAGTGAGCACTTCGTGTTCCTTCTCCTGAGTTTTTTCAAGTGTTTTCAAGCTTCCTCCAGCTGAGGAACAAACCATTTTGTGTGGAAGAGACTGCGGCAGGTCAGCTGTGCAGTGTACAGTAGGTTACCATGGTGACACGCCTCAGATAGAAGCCAGTGTAGAAGAAAAATAACCTCATAAATAATATTTATGACACTGTGTCAATGTCACAAGCGCTCTCCAGGTCCTGACAACACTAATCCTTAAATCCTTATTTTGCAGTGGCACTTGGCCCGCATCTTATATTTTAGCTGATCTAATTGTAACCATCAGAGGAGACGTCTCTCACACACACACACACACACACACACACACACACACACACACACACTCAGAGAGGCCTCACACTTTCACATCACAGTTTGTCACACAACTCCTGAAACACGGTGCCGCGGCGCAGCTGGTTTCACAGCCTCTCCTCTCTTTTCCAGGGTCATGATTACAAAACGGAGCAGGCGGTGACATTCTGGAGTGAAAACTACCGGCGGATACAGGTGTGCCGCCCGCTCCTGTTTCTGTTTTCTTCTCTTTTTGTATGAGCACATTTATTTTTCCTCGCTAAGAGATGTAATTACGCTCTCGCCTAATGTGCACTGTACAGACACCTTTGATCGTATGCTCTGGAAACATGCAAGGCAAGAGAAATGCATTTCTATAGCAGCATTCAAACACAGAGCTTTATAAAGAAATATATAATATAATGAGAATATTCATCTGAAACAACTGAGACGATGAAGAGATTGAAATAAAGCCATTAAGAAAGACACAAAAAGGAGAATAAATTAAGTAAAATTAAGTATAAAATAACTCTTTGTGTTGGCGAGGTGCAGCTGTCTGGCAGGGTTCTTCTACTGAGACCTGGAAAGAGACGACTGGAATAACCCAGCCTGTTGAAAATAAAGCTTCTCTCATCAGCAAGAGCTAGCTCTTTAAACAGTTGATCAGCAGGCTTGAAGATGTGAGATCCTTCAGTTCCTGGGAGTTAGCAGGAAGCTGGTGCCATGAGGGAATACTGCTTCCAGGAAGGGCTCGCTGCCGCCGTGTTTAGATAGATGGTTCATGTCAACGTAGCATCCAGATGTCGGTCGCTGTTCTGTCGTGTTCATTTCTCAGACTCGGTCATCCTGTAGGTCCGCTTCATCAAGTGAATGAAGTGAGTACAAAACGTCAGTGCTTATACGTTCCAACCGTTAGACTGCCGTCTCTCCACCACAACATATTCACAAGCACATTACAATAATGTACCTGCCGTGCTGATGAATTCTGTTTTTTTTTTTAGTTATGCAACTTTTATAAAACCATACTTGCTATAAGCAGTTTGCTCCACATCAGTTTTTTTTTCCCAGCCTGCCCGGTCTGCAGTCTGTCTGTACGCCGTGTCTGAGTAGCTGTTTTTTTTTTCTGTCTAAAAACACCATATAGTGGCTAATGGCACCGTAGAATACGTCAGCGGAGAGCAGCAACAGCGGCAGAGAGCAGGAGCATTGCATTTATCTGCCAAGGTCAAGAGAAGGATGATTACAGACTCCGTCGGCGGCTCTTCCCCCCTCCATTACTGCCTTTCTGCTCAGGCTGTTCACAACGCCTGTTGTCTTGGTGTCAGATGCCTTCGTCTTGATGACTTTAAGTTGCTTTCGGAGCGCGGGGGGCCGGAGGAGAAGACGGAGAGCAGCGATCCCGGCGTCACGGCGTTCTCTGTTGTTTTCTGTGGGCGTCAGGGGTGTGAGCGCCGCCCGGACCTTGAAGGCTCCCTTCCGGAAGTCAGCTCAGTTCAGCACCCCCATCAGCGAGCGGCTAGGATGACCGGAGCTCCCGCCGACAGCTAATGTTCCCATATCATTACCACACTCTGCTGTCAATAAACTACAAGGCCCAAACGCTGAAATGTCTGAAGATGCTGTGGGTTTGTTTTATAACCATCTTAGGTCGGGATGCACTCAGCAGATTCTCTGTTGACATCATGAAAAAAACGCAGGCTTCAGCCTCGTGACATCTGAACTTTAACAAGCCAATCAATCTGCAGACTGAATCAAACACATGGACAAGTTCCTTTTTAAGGGTTTGGAAGAACATCATGCTCCATGTCTGACTGCTGAAGAATGTGTCTGTTTCTGCGACAGACTCTGGTCCATACTGGACCAGAGCTATAATGGTCAGAGACGCAGTGACGAGAGGAGCCAGAAAACATCTGCAAAATGTCTTCTGTGTCAGGTGTGAACTTTCACCAGCTCCATTTTGACCCCGTAAAAACAAGGCCACTCTAACCATGTTTATTTGTCTCTGTAGGCTCACTTAAATTACTATCTGTGGGTGTTTGGATGCAATGCGTGTTTTCAATTTGCTTTTTATTATAAGTGTTCTACTTCATGAGTTAGGTAAAATGGTAATTATGGTAATCCTGACAGCTTATTGAGGAATTCTCAGTGTTTTAAGAATGTTTCAACCCATATTATGATAGAAATGCTGAAAATGATGGAGTGTAAGAAAACCGTACTCACAGAACAATAGACTTTAACATTATCAGTGTTCAACACGGACATTCATATGGACTGACCGACGAAGTTGGATTCTCATTCTGGATCACTTTCCACTCTAAAACTAACCAGAAGAATAGGGACTGGAGTCATGATATTCCCCCGTTTCCATGAAGGCAACGTCGAATCGTATTCGTAAATAGACACCTAAACACAATAAAAAATTTTCCATTTTACTTGAAAATATTTGCAAACACGAGCCTGAATTTAAGGTACGCTGTAACACAGAAAACATCCTGTCACAAAATCAGCAAATAAAAGCCATGGTGGGCCAGCTGGGGAATGTAACTCACAACTTCCACACGTCCAATTTTTCATATTCAGCCGTTAGACTCTCGCTTTCATATGGAGAGAGAAATGGCCAGGATCAGGATCAGGTATGTATCTAATATATATTTACATTTCCTTGTCTTTGCACACTGTGTGAAATGTTGTGACGTCAGTGTGAGTTTGTGTTTGTGTGGATTTGGTCTGTCCTGCAGCTCTGTGCCGGTCTCAGCTGTTTTCCCTCCTCAGCTCTTCTCTCTCCACGTCCCTCAGTATTGATGTTTCCTTGCGTTGCCTCTTGCCTGGCCATGGGGGATGGGTTGGGGGGGGGGGCTGTTTACAGGCTCCATTCGTCATTTTCTATAATCCCTCTCTGCAACCTGTAATTATTACAGTCGGCAACACCGTCCTCCTACAAGATGTTGCTGCTGTCCTCAAAGAGAAGGAGGCGCCGCTGCAGGGACTCGAACAGGAGTTTGTTGGGAATTCTACACGTTCATCTGCGAGTTCTGTCAATCAAAACACGGTTCCCGGCTCCACCGATGTTTTCTGCAGAGATTAGCAGATGGTCGCCCACGGCAACGAGTGATTTTAGTTTATTTCTGGGCCGCTTTTCTTTTCAAAACATTTCATTATTCGGCAAGATGATACAGGGAAACTAATTTCCCTGCGAAACACAAGGCTGAAGAGCTGAAATGAAAGGCAGCACAGAAAATCTCTTTAATTCCAACCCCTGGATGTCTGAACGGACGAACCCTCACACGGCCGTTTCAGATCTGTTTCAGGTCAGAGAAATTATTTTCCAGATGTCCCAGTTACACGTGGATGTTAGGGTTTTATCATCAGAATTGCAATGTGAATGTGGTTTCACTCTTATGTTATTCTGAAGGTATTTTAGAATCTTTAAGATCTCGAAGCGCTTTCCAACCCGGCTGGATTCACTTCATTGAATGGTCGCGACTGGAGCCGACAGAAGAAATCAACATGTAGTTTTGATTTGCAGTCGCGAGTGAAGTGAAGCTGTAACTGGTGTCATTCAGCACTTGCACGGTTTCTCGTTAGATATTTGCGCCTCAAGGCGTGGGCCGTGAGGGTCGGGTGACGGGCAGCGGGGGTCGGCTCGGAGAGTTAACGGGTCAGCGAGGGGCCAAGGCGCAGACCCTCGGCCTGCTCCATCAGGCGCTGGCAGCATGCTTCTCTAACAAAGTGGGAGGTAATTACAGCTGTGCAGGAGGGAGGGATGTGCTCCTGCAGAGAACACACACACACACACACACAGACACACACACACACAGGTGCGTGCGCGCGCCTCTGTTCCATAACTGATAATGAGCATCTAATGAGCAGCGATGCAGCCGCCTGCTGCAGAGGCTTCTCTTCCCTTATCGCCACACACACACACACACACACACACACACACACACACACACACGCTGCATGTTATTCTAACACACATTCACGCTACAAACAATTATAATAATGCAGGTGGAAGGGGAAATAAGAAGGGAGGATTTCAAATAAATATATTTCAAGAATGTGGGTCTTGATCGTTGCTGTGAGTGTTTCTGTTCTGTAGTGACAGGTGGAAGCGTTCCCCGTCTAACCTTGTCTTGTTGTCTTGTTGTCTTGTTGTCATCGTGCCAACATCTAAAGAGCCGAACGAGACTTTCAGGAGGAGGAAGGCTGGCGAAGGTTCACGCTTTCACATTATCTCACAAAAGAGCACAATCCTCTCAATCAGTGCAGAGTTTAACCGTTTATTGCCCAGGTGGCCAGACTGAGTGCCTGTGGCACATCTTTTCCTTTTGTTCATTACGGACAGAAACCCTGTATGTATGAAAATTAACTTCAGTTTATGGAATATTTGTTCTAAAACACTCTCACAGTGTTTGGTGTCACCTCATATTCCCAATTAGTGCAACTTAAAAATTAGAAAAATTGTGCTTTTGCAAGAACTCAGTGTCTTTAAAACTACTGTATCTACAATTAAATCTACACCACAGGAATAAAGTAAAGGAGGCTGATGGTTCTAATCCACATTGTGTATTGTGTCATGTAAAATGTCCTTATTTTGGCCGCACTGACCAATGTAAGGACATTTTACATGACACATTACTTAATCTAGAGCAGGGGTCTGCAACTGGTCGCTCTGTCCCTCCGTAGTGGCTCCATGAAGCTTTCACAAAATGAAACGTGGATAAACTTTTAACTTATTTTTATTACGGAGACACGCCACAGTGCTATTCAAGATGATTCATCACTCTTCATTCAAAGAGATTCAAAAAAACGTGCAAGTAAAATTGGAGAAATGAGCTGAAAGCACAAGAAGAAAATGATAGGACAGTTTAAAAAAACCTCAAATATCAAAGTTTCTTCAGACGAAAATTAATAGCTTAAAAAGAGGAGTAAACTGTTAAAATCGGGTACGAAACGGGTTAAAAGTAAGAAAATGTTCCTATTCTGAACTGTAGTTCACTAGATAAACTGTAGAACCTCATAAATGCATCAGAAGATGTAGTTTTTGTTTGTGCATCAAAACTACATATGAAACTTAATAAGCTGCATTTGCCTGATTTTGACCAAGTTGACTTGGCAGAAAGTGACAAAAATGGGTCATAGAAGTTGCAGACTCCTGTTCTAGAGCATGTCAGAAGTGACCAGTTCCTTCATTTTAGGTTGAAATGATGTAAAGTGGTGTTTACACAGCTGCCTCCTATTCTCACACAGATGCCCTTCCTGCTTCACCTTGGATTCAATCCCAGGTCCTGACATTCGGACCGAAGTCTTATGAGACACAATCCTCCAATATTTTTTGCGGGGGGAGGGGGAGGGACGCCACAAGGTCATCTATAAATTCTTCCTGGGCTGAAAACACGCAGCTGAGCTTCAGCAGCAGGAGGATGGGCCCAGATCGGCCGGGAGCGTCAGGCGACAGTGAAGTTACGCAGCCGGGCTCCCGCCTGCTCCTCTCAGGTTTCTGGAACCGACCTCAGCAAGTAACCACCAAAGAAGCTCAAATACGCAAAGCAGCGGCCGTCGATACTGGAAAAGAGAGCGTTGACTCAGTTTATTGGACAAAATATTTTACAGTATCTTGGATATACATAGTTACAAGACTGTGGTGGTGGCGCGTGACGCGCTCGGTTGATCCCTGCAGTGACATCGGCTGCTGTGCCTCCAACTCCAACGACATTTCAAGGAAATAGGTATACGTCATCCACTTCCAAACACATTATACAATCTTAATATAGAAAGCACAAAAAATAAGAATTTATCAGTGAAAAGTACCCACTCTTAGGACAGAAATTCTTCATACAAAAAACAAGTTTTTTTGTCTGTTTTTCTTCTCTCTCTCTCTCGCTCTCTCTCTTTTTTTTTTTTTTTTTTTTTTTTTTTGCAGTTACAAGTTTGCAGGTAATAAATATACCTGGAATTCCCTCTGTTGTTGTCGGATGGGATTCGCTCAGGGAAAAATCACCATTAAGGACTTATTCTAGAACAAATAAGTAGTGGCTCAGCCACTGGAGAGCTTCTGCTGTGGTTCTCTCTAATCGCCGCCGCCGCCGCCGCCGGCAGGCCTCTCAGATGACGTACACGTCGTCTCTCCCCAAGAAGCAATACGTTCTCATTTTGCCTTTTCCCCTGGAAAAAAAAAAAAAAAAAAAAAAAAAAAAAGAAGAGAACAGAAATCAATGGGTCATCAGTGGGCGGCTGAGTGTGTGTATTCATGTACGTTGTGGAGCGGGCTGGAGGTTTATCAGGTCGACCTGAAGCTCCCAGCGGTAAAGGCTAATCACTGTCACCGTAACAGGTCTGATACTTCCTCAATGCCATGCTGACACACTGATTAAATCATCAGAGAACGCATCTGGAAGAGGTTGATTTCTCTCATTGTGAGCGATGATGGAGCGTTGACTCTCCGCGGGCCTCAGGGTCTTCATCCACGTCACACCCTCCAACAGCAAGTATCGTCTCCGGCGCTCCGTTTTCCAGTGTTCCAAAACCGTGCTGAACTGAAAACAGCTTGTCACAGTGGTGTAGTGGTTTGACCGCCTTCGCCTCATGGAGGGAATGTGATTCAGGGTTTGGGTGGCGTGGGATTTTTTTTTTTTTTCTCCAGGTCTACTGCTCAAATACACTGGTGGGCTCGCTTCAACTGGGGTCTTTGAACTCTATGTAGAAGGACTATCATGAAAATTACTGCAGTTAAACTGATAGCCTGTTCATCTTGCGAGATCTAGACAGTATTTAAAATGTGAGGAGTGCTTTCTGTGCATCGACTCCTCACGGTCACATGATTGTTCCAAATTAGCAGTGAAATATCCCAGCAGCATGAACACGCCATCCTCTGGCGGCGGATCCTCTCCTGGAGCATGTTGTTATTTCACTCCTCCTGACGGGACGTGGACCTTTCTAACCTCGTGTTCGCTGTCGCCTCGGCACGGCGTGTGCGAGCCGCGGGAAGTGTGCGGAACGCCGACCCTCGCTGTAACCTGTCTGAACACAACAGAGCTCAGACCAAAGTCAGCCCGGAAACAGAGACGGTTACCTGGATATTCAAGTAGTAGCTCATTATGAATTTGATGGCAGCAGCACACTGGTTTTTTTTTTGTTTTTTTTAAAGGTTGGAAATGTGGTTCAAATGACTCTTTAAAATCATCGGTTTTCGGCGTGGCGAACTAACAGAAAGAGATTCACCATCAAGCGTTCATCGGAACTTTAACTCTCTCTTTCTGAACTCGTGCCGCCAGTCAGGACTCGAAGAGCGGTGCTGGCGGACTGGTCGTCATGGCAACGTCTCCTCCGTGGGACCGGAGCAACAACAAGAAGACGGAGGTCACGCCGCCATCAGAACCGTGTGCGCTCGCCACTCGAGTCGATCGACAAGAACAACATTTCCTCCACATAAACGACGTCTATTCTTTTCTAGTGGCCCATCCTGTTTTCTACGTCGTTTCAGCTTTTTTGCCATTTCCCGTGTGAAACGGTTGTCGTGGAAACGAGGCTTGAGACTGTCTCCTGTGACTGTCCCGTGGACCTGAAGGTTAAATGAAATCACTCGGTTCAAATGGAGACAATCAGACTTCATTAGCGCCGTTTATTGGCTCGCTTGGCTCAAAATGTGTGATTAATGCTTTATTTATTCCACTTCATATTCTGTGGGGCAGCAGACGCTTCAAAGGTAAAGAAGCGAACATGTATTTGGGAGGCGAGCAGGTTTTAAATCCCTCTGAGAAAGGTTAGCCCTGTCAGTCCTTGACCCCCCCACCACACACACACACACACACACACACACACACACTGCCCCAAGCACGTGTGCTCAGGTTAACTACGAATAGGAGAGATTTTGTTTTCGGTGTTCTCTGCGATCTGTGAGTGGAGTTGGCGGTTCGGTCTCGCCCCCTGGGTCCCGTCCGCGGGTCGGAGTGTCCCTGAAAACACTGAGTCACTAAAACCTGCCACGCATGCTGCTGCGAGAGGTGAACAGGTGTTATCCAAAACCCAGTTTACTTCATGTTTCAAGAGAAAAGCACAAATTTTGGGTTTTTGTTTCAGAAAAACAGTTTGGGCGTGTAGAGAGAAATTTCCATTGACAAGGAAAGATGTAGTTTTCACATTCGGGGCCACTAGTAGGCGCTGACGTTTGTGATTGTCATGAAGAAACACACACGTGTTCAGAGAACGATACACTGTAGACATTGAAAATGGAGAGAAAACAGACATTTGTATGGATATAAAACCATTTTAGTCTGCTATTCTGGTGACTGGAACTCTTATAAACGGTCTTCTCCGCCGTCTCCAGGGCGGCGGGCTCAGCGGGTTACGGGTACCTTGTCTTGTACAGGTACCTCTGGGTTGCAGTTTTCCAATAGTTTTAGGCAACGCTTCTTCTTGGTTCAAAGTCCTGATTACAGCTGACTTCATGCTCATGCCTGGGTGTTGTATTCTGGTCTTCCCCCGAGATCCCTGACGCCTCCTTCCAAATAACTTATTCATGCAGATGCTATTGTAGCACTTCATTCAGAGGTCGGCTTTTTATTACACACGGCCAGAAAAAGGAATCAAGGTGCTTACCTTCATTTCTACGTCTCCCCGTAACTGGATATCGCAGTATCCGAACTCGTCCAGCACCTCCTTGGTGGCCGAGGATAAGTGGATCTTTAAGGCTGGAAAACAAGCAGAACAATGATCACGGTTTGATCGTTCTCATCCCCATCCCGTGAGGCATCATGGGAGCCAGACGAGCCGGTCGGGTCTCATCCGACGCCGGCGGCCGAAACGCAAGCGGTGATGAAACTCCTCGCAGTTTCGTCCAATTACAGCGCGCGGTGCAGAGATGCTGCCAGCGAGGCTTCGAGCTGCACGGTTTCTCGCCGGCTGAGGGCCCTCCGCCGGACGCGCTATCAATTATTTACCAGAGCAGGCACAATACAGGAAGCCGCTCAGCAGTTAATCAATACATCTGATGATTCACTGGCAGAATTTTCCAGCCGCGGCTTCATAACAGCCGCTCCTGTCGCCGGCAGTTAAGAGCAGAAAACGTCGGCGCAGATGTTTGAGGATCAGCAGCTCGGCGCGCCTCGCGTTCAGCCGACGGGTCACATTTCCAGCAGAAGACACTTTGTTTATTTCAGCGAGTGTCGGTTCCCAGTTTCACAGAGCGGAATGACAACACGGCGTATTTCGGATTAATAGAAGCATTTAGACGATAAGCTTCTCCATTGCTGAGTTGTGTCGGCTCCCGCCCCCCGCGGTGACGGAGGATGGAGGTTTTCGTGTTTTAGTGATTCAGTGTTAATGATAAAATGTGTTTGGTGCCCCTGTTTGAAGCAGAGGTTTCCAGAAATCAGAATCTGTGTCTGGGACGGCGGCGGTGAGACTCACCCTCGCCGTTGGACTCCATCCGGGACGCCGTGTGGACCGTGTCTCCAACAAACAGTACCTGGCATTTTCAAGCCACCACACCGGCACACACAGGACCTAGAAACAGCTTGGGTTAAATTTGTCTTGTACAGAGGCGACTGCTGCAGAGACAAATACATAAATAATTGAGAAAAACGTGGAAAAAAAAACAGCATCATCAATGTGGAAACCGTGGAACAGGCCTGGTTATCTGGACCACCTCACCGACTTCCTGTTTTTCTGTTCATCTCTGCTAATCTGCTCATTAATGAGCTCCGCTGACAAACGGATCAATGAGCGTCTGTACCTGCTGTGCTTACAGAGCGGAGCCCCGAGTTCAGCCGAGTGCAGCGCATGAGGCGCATCTGATAAACAGTATCTGTCTGTCCTGAACGTTGTTTGTTCCAATACTCTGGAGGGACCAAACACACACTCTCTGCCCTCTTAATCATCAGCATGACATTTTTAAAAACGTTCTTGTTCTTAAAAAGTGGCCCAGCATGAAAAAAAAACCCACGTCGTTTTCAGCATTTTTGCGCTTCGTGTTCTGTTTCTGTGTGAATGCGAAACGTTCCTGAACACGTTTGACAGCTGAAGCCGGAAACATCACGAAGTCTCTTCTGTAAATGTTGTGTTTGGAGTTTAAAATCGTCCCGATTCAGACAGTTGACTCTGCTTTGTCTGCCGCTGCGCTCATTAGCGGCCAGCTTCCCTTCTGGGGCCAATCAGCCGCTGATAGACTCCACGCCGGAATTACAAAGGGGGATAATCATCTTCCTGAGGCGCGGCGGAAATAACGGAATCGCAGAGAAATGGAGATGGATGCAGCCGTGGCGAGCGGACTGTAAACAACCTGAAGAAGACAAGGACCGATCCGTCTGCGGTCTGTTCAGCGTCTCGGCAGGATAAACAGCGGCGGCGCGGACCGGGGAAGTACGCCCATCCTTCACTTTCGGCAGAACTTGTTGAGAACAGGAGGGTGTTTACGCGACACGGATTCTGCCGAACCCCTTCAAACCCTCGAACGCTGACAGTTATTGAATGTTCAAAGTTCTCTGTGATTTAAAGACTGATTCAGCAACTTTACTTGAGTAAATATTAGTGACGATTATCACGGAGGCCAGGGAAACGTCATCTACTTCTCTTTTCAGTATTTAAATTTATTTATATGGAAAAATAAAATGTCTTTTGGCCAAAACGTACAAAACAAGTATATAAATACCACAAAAGCTCAGAGTACACATGAATTAACCATTATCATGACTTCAGTTGTTTTTGTGAACTAATATTTATAAGCCTTTAGTGATTCAATTAAAAACTAAAAAAGAAGTAATTTTCTATTGTTCTTTTGTTGTATTGGGTTCTAAACTGTGTCCGAGACTAAACAATGATGGGAGATTTACTTGTATTTCATACTGGCCGACAAAATCTTGAAATTACCCACAAATGAGAGAAAAAAAAAACAAACTGCGGATGAACCCAAAAGAGAGAGGAAGTAGTGACATGCAGGATTCCTCTGGAAATCACACAGCATGACAGTGAAGGCAGTGGTGGACAGGATGTGGTTAAAGCAGCCTGGAAACGCCACGTTTTACAACCCAGTGGCAGATTTATCAATATTATTATATCCTTTATTTAACGGGGTTAAAACTGAGATAATAAAATGTCTTTTCCAAGAGGAAACTGGCAAATACATCAGTCCTGGCAATGTTTGGTGAACTTCTCCTGTTATTTCATTCTTCGTCTTCTTATCGTTCAGTAGAACTTCATTGAACAAAGAAGGTACACACAAATAATTGTGCAAACACAACATTAGAAAATTCAACCATTTTAAATTGTAAACATGTAGCAGCGGCTGAGGATGAAATTAACTTCTCTCAAAGTTAATTGTACTTATAAGTGCTGGTTTCCTGCTTCTGTTATTGCTTGACGGATGGAACGGGATGGTGCGGGTGAGTGAGTGGGCGGGCTTCTCACCTGTGTGAATCCCTATCCTGAGCCTCAGCTGGTCGTTGGGTCGGTGCCGGATCTTGAACGTCTTCACCTGCTCCAGCAGGGCCAGCGACATCCCGGCGATCTCCCGGGCGTGGAGCTTCCCGTTGCGCACCGGCAGCCCGGACACCACCATGTAGGCGTCGCCGATGGGTCTCCACCTGAGGGAGCGACCACCGCCCGTCAGAGCGGCTGGGAAAGAGAGAGAGAGACGCCGGCCGCTCCACCCTGACCTACCTTGTATACGTCGAAGAGTTGTCGATGATGGCGTCGAGCACGTGTACAGGTCGTTGAGCAACGTCACCACCTGCAGAGAGACCGCGACGGCGGAGGAGAAGGGTTTCTCAATTCAACTGGGACCGGAGTGAAAAATGAGCCGGAGAGTGTAAATTCAACATGAGACAATATGTTTTCTTTAGTTAAAAGGCTGACAGATTGGGAGTGTGGCGAGCCTGCGAACGCTCACGGTCTCACATTATTCCCGTGGCTGGACGGCGGCCCACCGAGGCTCCCTGACAAACACACTCACAGCTTCATAAATCACTTCCACAGATGGAATATTACAAACACAAGCTGTGATGCATTTGGACCTGTGGCGGCTTATAGTAACTGTAACACAACAGTACTGTCAGAGGTTAATTATTTAGCCAGCGACTGTCAGAACGATTTACATTTCTTTGAATGAGCTTTTCTTTCTTTTTTTTTTTTTTTAAAGCTGCTTTTAAAAACTGAAAACTATGACGAAGCGAGACTGTCGAAGGAAGAGAACACGGCGGCGCAACGGACTCAACTCTGCGTCAACTACTCTCCCATCCAACGACCGAACTATTTTAAGTGTGTGTGGAAAACACACTGTAGGCAGAGATGTGATGCCAGCGAGCGAGACGGAGGGATTCGCTGATCGCTGGAAGTTGTGAGACGTGGAGGAATCCCAGGAAACCGGACTGGCGGCTGGTGTACCTGCAGCGGCGTGCTCTCGCGGACATGGACGTGAAGCCCACGATGTCGCTGAAGTAGATGGTGACGCTGTCGAAGGCCTCGGCCTGCACCGTCTCCCCTCGCTTCAGCTGCTCCGCACCGAGCTGCATGAAAACAGAGGCGGGAAAAACCGGTTTACAACACAAAATGATCGTTTTGCTTTGTAAGCACGAAAGTTAAAAAAAAAAAAAAAAAAAATCACTTTAAAACATCATCGAAACAGGGTCTTATGTCACTTGATTTGATCTTGATGAAGTAAAACCAAATTCTATCAACCATGTGACCCAGGAGCACACTAAGGAAGACGCCATTCTCTCGTTCTCCGTCTGTCTGGCTTTGATGGAGAAAACCGTGAGAAAAAAAGGACAAACGGCTGAGAGAGAGACGGGATTTGCCTCTGTTCGGTCCTTGACAGGCGCCTCGTCTGTCAGCCGTTCTCTTTCATCTGTCTCAAGATCGCACCGCTGGGAAACGGCGCTCCGTTGATGAAAACCCTTCGTTGGGAGGAAATCCTGACTTTTTAATTAATACGGGGATTTATCTGACGGGGCGTCGTCGGAAACGCTCGATCTGGGTCATTGGAAGTGTTTTGAAGCGTTCCATTGGACGGTCCAGAGACATTAAGTGTCCTCTTACTGCGGGAGGATTTGGTAGAGCAGGTTCTCGGCTTTGCGTTTCTCCTCCAGGTAGGCCTGGTCCGCTCCTCCACCAGGTTCTCCAGGTTGTTGGCGTACTGCGCCATCCCGGGACAGCAGGTTGTTCAGGATGCTGGTGCTGCCCTCCCTGGAAAACACACACACACACACACACCAGCACAGTGAGACCACTCAGCCCCATTCATCTGATTGCTGTTCCTGCTTTATCAATTTACACTGGTTGAAGCGAAAACATTCTCAGACCGAACCAGACCAGGGAGTCTTTCCCTCCACTACAACTGTAGATAATTGTCAATGAGGCAAAAATCGAAGGGTTTGCAGCAGCACGTATGCAGATGACTTACATCAAACGTGTGAATCTGGCACGTCGAGCAGAGTCACAATCCTCCACAAGCTGCCATTTTTCATCAGATTTTCCGAAACAGAGCTCTGTGTGAAAAGCCCTCGTCGCCCCTCGACGCGGGCTCGGGACGGCGATCTCGGGTTTCGCGCAGCTCTCGTGGGACTCACGCGTCGACGACACCGGGAACGAGTGCTTTCACCGCTGCGCATCGCTGAGTAAACTGACCTTTACGGGTACAACCGGCGAGCGCTCTGCATGAAAGGACGGCAGGAATTCAAGTACTTTTAGCACTTTAGCAGTTCTTTCAGCTTTACATAATTTCTGACTTTACAAGTTAAACGGTGGGTGTGTGTGTGTGTGAGAGTGTGTGTGGATGGCGGAGTAGCTCTCTCTCACTCTCTCTCCTAGTAAAGCCCATCAGTTTCAAGGGAAAAATAAAGTAAAGCCTCAAAGTGAGCGAGCGCCACAGAAGCTGTAAGCTACTTTCCGAGCGGCTTCTATTTTCATCCCCGCCTGTGCGATTCCACATCTTTTAACATCACAGAATGTATCGCTGCATTCATGTGCCTTGCGCACACACCGAACGCGCGTCGGTTTACTCCGACGTTAGCGAGAAGGAGGTGAGTCACCGTCCATAGCCACGGTGGCGGCTGACAGCGTCAATGTCTGGCACCCCTGCCACGTTTCCTCTGGTCACGCAGCCCACACGCGCCCACGCTTGTTTAGTTTTAAAGAAGCACTGATCAGAGGGAGACATGAAACGCCGGTGAGGATCAACACGATGGACGCAACCGAGCCGGCCGCGCACCGCTAACTGCGCTCACAGATATTTATTCCAGTATTACACTAAACTAGTAACGGGGAAACGTGAGGGAGCTCTGCTTTAACCAGTCTGAAGAATAACTGGCGGGGGGGGGGATTAGCACCTCTGCAATGCATTGTCAGTGTTAGCGTGTGAGCTAGCATCATGGAGCTAGCTAATGCAGCTAGCTTAGCCCACATTTACACAACAACGTTTCAAGATACTATTTAGGTTTAATTCTCTGCAGCTTAACAACCCGTCTTTAACAATCATCTTGGCTGGCTAAACAGTCAGTGAATCAATCCCATAATGCCTTGCACTTTGCACACGACTTCCCATTTGGAAGTATTGAAGATGGATTCGTTAGCTCATCTAGCTGCTACTGTCTTTAGGAAATGCAACAAAGGAACTTATTGTTTTCTTTCTAAATGAGCGTGAAGCATCGCTACTGTTACTTTCATTCAATCCACACGCAGACGAAGAATCAACGTCTCTGCTGTAGAAGCAGAAGACTGCAGCTGTGTGAGCAGAAGGATTCTTCATTCTAAGTGATTTTCAAGGCCTGTTGTCCAAGACAATAGGATTTTTCTCATGTACGTCATAGAAAAGGCAGAATAGACTTTAATCTGATTCTTTTGACTTCAGTCACTTCGATCATTCTGATACTAAACTGAGGATTCCGGATTGTTGACTAAAATCAGGATTCTGTTTTCAATTGGATTGTTAGACTTGATGTGACAGATCGTCCGTTCAGCCCGGCTTCTAGTGAACTCATGAACACCTTGTTGTCACCACGCCCTTCAAACCCAACACACACACACACACGAACACACAAACAACACGGCCAAAATAACAGCCATCCATCAGGTCATGTCAACAACATACATTTGGCTAATGAAAATACCGGACAGACAGTGCATTAACGAAGAGGCCTCCGAGGTGAAGGAAGGACTCGGGGTGCCGCTGTCAGGAGCATCCTTGAGTGCCTCCCGGGTTATCAATCACATCCGCTCTCCACTTCCAGCCACTCCGATGGAAAGCTATACATCAGCGGGCGCATCCTGTGCTGAGCTAGCGAGCGAACAGAGGGGGAGGTCGAGCTGCGAGGAGAAACACACAGATCTATTTACAGGACTTCCCGAACGCCTGCTTTATACAAATCCAATGCCGTCTTACTGTGTGGCTGTCGCGCCGGCACACAAGCTCCAGCGGCGAGAAACCGATGTGTCTGTCATCTTTTTCCATATTCTCAGTTTTCACTTTGCTTCAGCTGCAACCCTGAGCAGGAAATGGACCTCAGTGTGAATTCTGTCACTCTGAGAGACTCTTGAGCCGGAGTGCCGCCGCCTCACCTTGTGCCGTGATTACCTTTTCAACTGACAGAGCTGTCAAACATCCAGACAGCAGAGAGCTTTTTATTTCCCCGCTCATCAGAAAAATGACAGGATATATATAGATAGACAGACGGAAAAACTGGGAGACAAAAATAAAAAAAACAGGCAGAAGCTTCTGTTTTTGTTTTTTGTTTTCTTTTTTCAAAACCCTTCTAAAGGTACGGATGATGTGTGAACTATAAAACAAGTTTTGGTGATTTTCAGATCGGATTCAATCCACTGTATGCTTTTTACATTTAAACGCTGCAGGCTTTAGTTTTTTAAATTAAAATGTCTTATCTGAAACAGCTACTGCTTGTGTTATATGAACTTTCTTTCACCTCCTCTTGGAAACAGGGCATGTCGTTACTGCAGTTTTCCATACTTGTGCAAACTAAAATTGTTAATACTGTAAGAAATTCCGACTTCAGGGTTTTTTTTAACATGTTGAGGAAGTGACAGGCCCCCAAGAGGTAAATAAATGAGAATGAATCAAAAGTGATGCATGACATACAAACTGGTGTATGTAATCTCTGTAATGTGGTGCAGGAGATCCAACCTTAATCCATCTTCACTGCTGGAGCACTCAGAACCATCCACTGCTATCTACAAGTATGAGCTCACATAGAAAGAAATGAATGATTAATGTAGAAATTCCAAGACGCGGACACTTATGCACTATTTCTACTGAAGTCAGATGGAGAGCTGAGTCCGTTGCTATGACATTATCATACAAAACATACGGAAAAAATAAAAAGACGGACAAGAAGCAGGAACAAATATGGCTGTGCTGGCTAATCTGCACAAACAAGCAAGGACTGCTGGGTACACTAAAGGCATCCAGAAGTTGTTACAAAGCTGGTGCATGAGTTTCTTTCTGCTGTTCCAACACAAGTGAATCTAATGATTTTTCTCTTTTCAATCACGCACATCTAACAAAGCCATCCTCACTGTGCTCCTACAGCTCGCCGCATCTCTTTGTTACAGTGAATAAAACGCTGCAATCAGTTACTCTGACGACGGACTGCAGAGCAGCAGCTCCCATTCAGCAGCCAGACGCAGTTAAAACTTTCCGATGCTGCTCGATAAGGCAAAGTGAGCACTGCGAGGCAACGCTGCTCATGCCAACAGGTGAAAGTCTGAGCGATCTGTCAATTTTTGAGGCTGCTGGGGATCCTGCACGACACTGCAAAGGTCGCAAACCTCCAACAGGTTGTCATTCAGCTGGACGACAGACCATTAAAAGCACTTCGTCTGCATGCATGCTGCCCAAATTTCATTCACACTCCACAAGAGACACATTCAAACCCAAGGTGACATGTTTTACTGTTACACAAGAAGGAACGAGGTCTCAAACAGAGTCCTGGAATGAATCTTCTTGATCTAAAGAAGAAGAAGGTACTCTGGCAGCGGCGGAGGACATCGCTCTGGATCATGTCGGAAAACAGCGACACTGGCATTCATGTGGATGTTATCGATGATATACTACCTTTCTAAACATTAGCAAGGACATTAACAGATGACAGCCCTCTTCCAGTAAGTAACTAAACACTGCCACGCTGATTTGATGAATGCTCAAAGAGTTCAGGATGACTTGGCATTCAAACTATCCAGACTTCGACCGAATTGGGATCCATCCATCTTCTTACCCTTCTGCCTTTTCGTCCACATGGAGATGGCGTTACACACACCTGAGTTAGAAACACCTCCGACGAGATGCCACAGTCACCTCGACTGTTTTTTATAAATGCAGATGTACTAAACTCCGCCTTATCAGCGCACATGAGGATCATTTCAGTCTCCTGTATTCATCGTCTCAATCTAAATGAGATCTGTGGGACGTGCTGGAAAACCAGGTCGGATCAGTCGACGGTTCTTCTGGCGACTTACAGGACTTTCAAGATCGTCAGATTAGGAAATGACGTCTGATAGCCGGAGGCAAGTCCACGAGCTGTGGCTGGGCTGGTGAGCACAGATGTTACAGGAGTTTAAAGGGCGGAGAAAGGTCGGACGAGGTTTCAGCTCCATAATGAGCTCCATGAAATCACCATGATGGAGTCTGTCAAAAGAAAGTGCTTTGGCTTTCACGGTTGTAGTATAAATGTGTTTATACAGCGTATTTTGATGTGTGTGTCCTTTCATGTCACTGTGCTTCCCGCAGTGGTTCACACAGTAACTCGTTCTGACAGAGCTGCCCTCCTCCAGGGGAAACATGAGCGCCTGCCGCCCCCCTCCACCCCACACATCCACCCAAAAGTCAGATCTAAGATATTCATATGAATGATTCATAAGATCATCGGAAAACAATACCAGAAACACGGCCACACAAACACACTCCCTTCTGTTACACAAACACTGACACACACTCGGAGATGGAAAGGCAGCATCGCGTCCAGAAGTGCCTGTCAGGAATTACAATCAGTCTTTTATCTAAAATTGACTCCGTGATTTCCAGAACTTGATTCTTTCTTCCTGTTTGCCTTTCTGAATATCTCAAATGAATCAGCTGCAGTGGGCGTAGACAGAACACGGGGGTTCACAACACACTCTTTGTACACTGCTCTTAGGAAGCGAAGTTCTCTCTCACAGACCTCTGATCTTAGGACTCGTTTTACGTGACGAAGTTTTCAGGGGAGATTTGTCATAAATTGCGTGAACTGACCGTTTGAGGGAAAACGCAGTGGAAGAAAGCGAAGGGCGGTTCTCACTTGTTGAGTTTGGCCATGTAGATCTTGATGTGGCTGAAGTCGGCCCTCTCCGCCGGGTCCTCGGCCCAGCAGCCCTCCATCAGGATGGTCAGCTCCTCCGAGTGGCATCGGCTGTCTGTCGTCGGGCGGAAGTACGGCTTCTGGCCGTTCCTCACCTTCTGCACAATCTCTGCAGGGGAAAAGACAAAGTATCATCTATTCTGTCGCAGCTTTTTCATTCAGGCTGAAGTATTAGCAGAGCAGAGTTAAAAGAGAAAAACAAATGTGTTTGAAAAGCTACAGTGAGCTTCGTGTTATGCTTCACTTTGTAAGTATTTTGCTGAAGGGATTTCACCAGAAGGTGCTCTGGACATTGTCTCTCAGTCCTGGTCTCTGGGGATCGACAGCTCTCCATGTTGTAAATGTTTCTGCACCATCAGGTGTTTGAGCGTCTGTAATGGAGGGGGGGTCCCCAAGGACCAGGGTTACGAGAGCGTCTCAGGAGGACTAACAGCTGCAGGCCCAAGACGGACACTGTGTGTCCTCTATTGTTTTATTAAATGAGTTCATTGTCCTGTGGTTAAATTCAAACACTTTGAACATTTGTCCAGAAGAGTGTTTCTGCTAACTAAGGCTCCGTTTACATGGCAACGATTTCAGGTGAAAATGAGAAAAAGTTTTCTTGTGTTTCGGGAATCTCATTAAATAACAGTGGTCCTCGGAGCTACTGAAAACACAAATTAATGGAAACACCTGGGCTCCATCTCCATTCAGAATTCACGAATATCCACTGTTTCAGTACAACAACGCACAACAGCTCCCACTAGTGGCCCACTGTGAAAATTACAACGTTTTTTGTGTAACCGCAAAACTTTTCCTCAAACAAAAATGCAAAAACGTTGAAACGTTGCCATGTAAACGGCATCTAACAGAAGGAATCTCATGCTGGACAATTTAAACTCTGGAGGTTTTAATGCGTCTAAACTCTAAATGGAAACACATGTTGTGAATAACTTCCTCCATCTCTCTCTGACTGTAGGAGCTTTGTCTTTACACAACCCTCCTTCATCCATCAAAACCAAGGCCAACAGATAATACAGCACTTTGTAAACGAAAGAGTAGATTTCCTCACAATCACAGGAACAATAAGGAAAACGCGAACAAAAGGATCTCAAGTGGACAACAGTGATTTAATTTCTCCTTCAGCAGATGAACCTTTTGTTAGCGTTTGCTCTTTGTGTCTCATATCTTTGTCTGTTTATTGTGCTTGTTTTTCACCGATCAGTGTGCGTGTGTCATGATGCACTAAAAGGAAACATTCGTCTCTCTGAATGGCGTGTTTTAGTGGCGTTAAACGTGAGTCAACAGTTAAAGCAGTGGTTCTCAAAGTGCCACACAATTTCTTACTGAATCTGTTGCAAGCAGTTGTCCTTTAGGACAAATCAAAGTTTAAAAATAAACTTTAGCATGAAATCATCTGTGTAACAGTAGTTGCCAACAATGAGCCAGATCTGATAAAAACCTTAAATAAAGTGTGTTGAACAGCATGCCCACGTAAATACCGTGCATCAAGGATGTTAAACAAAAGGCCTGAGGGCCAAAACTGGCCTGAAAGTGGCTCCAGTCCGGTCCCAGAAAAACCAGCAAGCAAATGATTAAAACTTCAAAGAAAACACAGATTTAACACAACACTGAAACATTGAGTCATTTACAGTAGTACCTCTTCTTTTCACCATTTTTTTGGCAGTTCAGTGGCCAGATTAGAGCCAGTTTTGGCCCACGAACCTTATGTTTCACACCCCTGCTTTAGTCGATCAGGCTATAAACTTCTAACTAGTTTTGTATTGAATTTCAGAAGTTATGAACAACACTACTGAACAAAAAGAGTCTGACATTCACCCAGAAGGACTGCCTGGTGCGAGATAGAAGCTGTGGGCTGAGAGTTGAAGTTGTGGGGGCTGAAAGGGGGGGCGGGGGCTCATCCATCCACACTCTTTTCCAATTCTCTCTTCAATAATATTTCTCTGCTTTTACAGCTTCAGCTTTCTGTCAATTTTCTCTGAGTGCTCGATGAGCCACTCCTGCTCAATGCTTCAATGCCATTGATTCATTTATCATATCAGGTGAAAAAGCTGGAAGATTCCCCCTTTTCACATGATGATTTCTTCACATCCCTCACTTCATTTTCTGAGAATCGCTGTGAAAGATCGATAAAAGTGAAGAACGGAGTCATCTCTAAGCTCGTTTGAGCCCATTCACACATGAGGGGAGCAGGTGGCGGCTTTCACCGCCATCAGCCGGTTAATGGATGAGTGTCGAAGCGTGAGAGTGAATGAAAGAGAGCCGAGCATGCTGGGAGGGGTTTTCACACTTCTCCTCTGGACGCGGAGATGCTAATCCCCCGGCTGCTTCGGAGGCTCGCCTCCCTGGCTGTCACTGAGCAGAGGCAGCAGCGGAGCTCAAAGTGGATGCTACAGAAGAAACTGGTCAAACCGCAATGGCCAACATGTGTGCAGGAAGCTGCCGAGCCAAAACGTCAGCCGCGATTAGCGCGCGCGAGGCCCCGAACAGTCGGGAGGTTTCCACTGAGGGAACGCCGCGCAGCCAAAAGACCGGCGTGGAGGAGCGCTGACATTTCCTGCTGCCTGGGAAGAAGACTCAACCCTCAAACGCATCGTCGTGGTTCTTTGTCTCAAATTTTCTCTCTCAGTTCACAGTTTTTTCCACAGACCTGCGCTGCTGTTCATTTTCAATCCACGAAGAATTTTAATGCTTTGACGGAGCTTACATAGATCAGCTGGATCTCGTTTGTCTTCTTTGGACAAAACACATTTGTTTTTCTTAATGGCCATCGTTTGGACAGTTCCTCCACTTGGACTGAGTGTAGCTTTCTGTCTCGCATATGAGAAGTGTTGGTTTTCTGGACTCCACCTGCTTTGACATGTGGCCAGCATGTGTTCTTTGTTTGTGGACATGTCTGCAGGGGGAACCATTTAATAGCCCGGCCGTACAAAGGTCCATTCCCGAAGCCAATCTTAAATAAACCGTGCTGAATTATATCAGGGATGTGTGGTTTGGTGGAGAATTAGAGACACAAGACTTCATTGTTTTGATTTCTTCTCCTTCGTGTCGTCATGTTTCAAACTCTGCTCTGCTGTTTTTAAAGGATCTGGGTCGTCTGATGCCACGGGGGGTCGGCCGCCGTCGCCCCCGGAGGCCTGTAAAAGACAGTCGTGTTTACCTTTGGGGCTGAGGTCCATGCCTTCCACGTAGAAGGGCCCATTCCTCAGAGCTATTTCCTGCAGAATGATGCCAAAACTGTACACATCCCCCTTCTGGGTGCCTTGAGGAGGGTGTCTGTCGTAGATGAGCAGCTCCGGGGCCGTCCACAGCTTCTCTGCAAGCGACACGACAGCAACAGACGCTCAACGCCGGCAGATCGCCCCGCGGCGGATTCTTCCATCAAGGCCGATAAAACCACTTACTTGCATAGAGTGCGTGCGAGTCGTCGTTTTCGCAGGACGAGCGGAAACTGGCCAAGCCATAATCCGTAATTTTCAAAACAAATCGACTGTCCACCACGCAATTAGATGACTTCAGATTTCCATGGCAGCCAAAGTAGCTGTTGTGGAGATAGTTCATTCCCTGGTGCGGAGAAGCGTTAAGTCAAGCATTAACTGCTGTCTCTTCTTTTTCCCCTCCAACTTTCTCCTCCCCAGCATGCAACATGAAAACACAGACGTACGTCCACACATGTGGGAGTAATATGCCCTGACGAGCGGAGGTGTGCTGAGGACTGTGAAAAGGGGGACAGCCGCTGTCACGGGGCGAATTTCTCTGACATTACGGCTGATTCCCCCGGGGAGCGGTGTCTGGGAGGGCGCCACATTCAGTGGAAACGGTGAGTCAAGCGAGCTTCGGCGCTTCACCTGGGCTTCGCCGTGGCCATCGGACGCGTCCAGACGAGGCTTCTCCTGATGGACAAGCCTCTTCGTCCGAACCTCACCTCACCAAATTTTCTGCTGTGCCTTACTTTACATTAGATTACTGGAACCTTTACTGCAGTTTCCTGCACCGCGTTGAGCCAGAAGTACATATTTCTCACTGCATGTTGCACGGCCGCGCTGGCTCAACGTGCATGTGAAACCATGGCAACCCAGACATTTTCTTTTTTGTGCTTCTGGAAGACACACAAAGCCTCTTATGTAACACTGCAAAGTGACCTGTTTGCCAGCGCTTGTGCGAGACGTATACATGCGTGTGCCTCTGACTTGTGGTTTTCTGCTCGCCGTCGGCGTGAGGCGTACCTTCACGATGTCGTTGATCAGTGAATAGCGAAACATCCAGTCCAGGTTGATGCTTTCGTTCTCCAAAATGTCCTGAAAAAAAAAAAAGCAGAGAGAGATTAAAGTTTCTGCCTTATTCTCTAAAAACTTCTCAACAGCCTCCCGAGACTAAACACAGAACCACCTTCGGTCTGGATAAAGGCTTTTTCGTATTTTCAAGGTCAAGAAAACAGCGCTGCGGGACGTTAATGGCCGACTCTCGGAAGCCCCTGCAGCTGGAATCTGGAGCCAGCTCTGACATCCAGCCACATCACATCAGCTGCAGCTGTAAACTAGCTTCAAACACAAGTCGTCGCTCTCTGACAGCGTGACTGATCAAGTCCACGGCTCAGCTTCTCCCAGCTCATTGAAGCCGCCTGGCAGGTCCACACTTTGAATAAACACAATAAATCACAATTATTGTACATGAGATTAAAGATTAAGTTATGTCAAACTTTGAAGTCTAATGTCTTTTTTAATCTTGCGGTCAGTAAAACACAGAAAACAAGCTTCCAGTGCCTGGGATATGTGTGTGTGTGTGTGTATGTGTGTGTGTGTGTGTGTGTGTGTGTGTGTGTGTGTGTGTGTGTGTGTGTGTGTGGTGTGTGTGCTGGAGGGGTGAGGCCGCTACCTGCAGGCTGCCCCGGGGGCAGTACTCCGTCACGATGCAGATGTTGGGCGGGTCGATGCAGGCCCCGATGAACCTGGTTAGATGGTTGAACTGAACGTCCCTCATCTGAAAATAAGACACACAAACAGCGTAAGATTTTCCAAACATCACGCGGAAACAGAGGATGGCGGCGGCGCTGGACTCCAACTGACGCTTCATTTATATATACATCGCTGGGAGGATATCGCTGCCAGCGGTTCATCAAAATAGTCTGTTTGCAGTCGGGGGGGGGGGGGGGGGGGGAGGCACCGGGTCCTTCTCTACGTGTCGAGACGCATTCCTGCTCAGGGCACCCGGCTGAAACATGTGCCTGTGCATAAGTCGCCCCTGGAGGTTATGAATGAGCCAGTGTGCCGAGGGCGTTTTTTTTTAAAAAAAAGGAAAGACAAGAAAAGAGACGTTGAGGTGTTGAGAGGATGTACGAGCAGGAATATCGCAGAAACGTGCAAAACTGCCCCACGTGGATATTAATCAGCAAATGACACGCACCGCTTGGTGCCTCCGGGACGTGAATCACCGAAAGCGTGCGGCGGTTTGTGATTAGGAGCGGACGTTTCTTTGGGGCTGATTATCGACGAGAGCGTCGCTGCGAGTTCCCGGCGGCAGGAGGGAGAAAGAGGGACGTGTTTCTCCTCCGCCCGCGGGAAACTTCAGACACGGTGTTGGTGATTTCAGCAGTGTGTTTTTTCTTCTTTGAAGGCGGTGAGTGGCGGCGGCGAGCAGGTCGGGGGGGGGGGGGAAGCGAGCCGCTCCTGTTTCACAGCTCGGCCGAGATGTTAGCCTGACCTTCGGCCCATATAATTTCCCCCGCTGCACGCCGATGAGACGAGGAGCTGGAGGACAAGTGGTTAAGTTTCCACTGGCAGGCCTGTCTCTTTCCCTCATCTGTTTTTTTTTTTTTTTTTTTTTTGACAGCCGATCAGCCCCCCCCCTTCCTTCCTTCCCGGAGGGACGGGGGGCTTCTGAGAAGCTGCCAGCTCAGACAGCGCCCCCCCCCCCCCCCTTGGCCCCCGACGAGCCCGACGACTGGCCGAGAGGCCGCAGAGGCATCCGAGAGCTGCAAGGACATGGAGCCGTTTCAACTTAGACAAAGTCAAGAAAAGAAAAGCAAAAAAAAAGGCCTCAGAAATCTTCCCCACAAGCATCCATCTTCATTTATTTCCGAGTTACGGGTTTCCCCCGTGCCACACTGTGTTTCCCTCACCAAACCGCAGAAATCGTGCAAATTGTTTTTCCAATTCCAGCTTCTTTATCGCTCAATCTTAAGTATTTCTCAAACCAAAAGGGACTGATTCACGAGCCGCCGCCGCCGCTGCTGCCGATGTCAAAGCGACAGTTTGAGGTTGTTAACTCTTTGCTGTGAGCGACAAACGGCGTCCCGCTGCTCACAGACGCTAATGACAGGCTCGACCTGCAAACAGCTCGTAAAGACAGAAAATGATGCTTTTCCTGTCAGACCGAGGCAGAAAGAGAGCCGAAGGGGGGAATAGTTCAACCTTCTGAGGATTATTCTGTGACCAAAGAGTTAAATGAAATCAATTCAAACCGAACACGGCGATGTGAATGAAATGTTAGCTTCCCTTTCTCAAGGCTACACGCCAGTAGCTGTGTTGCTAGTTGTTTTGATTGTCATTAATTCATTAAAGAATCATGTGTTTAAATGTGGAATAAAGCCACGCTGAAGCAGAGATCTAATGTAAAGTCATGAAAGTAACTATAGTTTAAGAGAATCAACTAGAGAAGAACAGCTCGCTGTATTCTCTCAGTAACTCGATGGTTTGTACTGTTACTAAAAAGCAGAATGGATTTCAAAGACGTTTCAAAGCGAAGTCGATGAAAGTATTCGGAGAGAGCGGCACAAACAGAGCGTTTCTGCGATAAACATTCACAGCTGAATGGAAAAATTGCCTTCCGAGGGACAATAATTGAAGCCCCGACACAAAAACGTTGAATGTAACACAATAGCTGAGCGCCTGTTCAGAGGTACGATCCTTCAAAGGCTGCGTTTCCAGACCGATGCCACGGCGGCGCGACGAGGCCGTCCCGGCTCAAAGACGCCTCAGATGCGGCCAAAAATTAAGTCTTTCATTTCCCTGGAAACAGAGATCCAACAAGCGAGCACTCGCAGTGACTAATAACTGGCTTTGAAGAATTGTGGTAAAATGGTTCAACAGAAAAACACATTGTCAGCGTGCAGTTTAGCAGGGAAGAACAAATAAAAGGAGGTGAGTCAAGCAAACGAGTTCGGCTCATAATACAGTGAAGGAAGAATCAGAGTTTGATTTCAGAGAGAAAGTATTAAACCACCACAGACTGAATCCTCCTTTAGCTGCCTGCCAGTCTTGAGTCGGTCGGAGTTCCTGCTCAGAGCAAATCCAGCTACAAAGGTTCAATGAGTACTCAAGTTTGGACTTTACTGATGAGACGCTCATGAAAGAATCCCTCCAGTGGACCGTGGCGTTCACATGTATGTGGATGACTCAGTGCTTTTTAGTCTGTATTTAAACAAACAACAAAATGGTGGATTATTCTTTCTTTCTACAGCCTGTTATTATTATTATCATCATCATTGTTATCATATACTTCCTCATCATTATTTTCCCGTCATATTGCTGCTTGTGGCATTTATATATTTTATAACCTTAACTTCGATTGCAACGTGTGTTTTAAACGTCGTCATACATTATTGTGTGGGTATTAATCAATACGTCCAGCAGAAGACGTGCTCATTTTTAATCAAGAATCTGTTAACACACACGCAGTCAAGAGTTCTGCTGTCTTCTTTGTTCTCTTCACTGGTGTCACACAAGCGATACTGCACAACACTGCCCCCACAGGTCACCAGTGGTATTACTCCATTTTCAGAGGCATCACTTAACGAATGAATATGAAAAATGTGTCAGACTAAAGAAAAAGATTGATCGAACAAAAACAGACAGAGTGTACCAAGAAAGTTATGTGGAATGTGGAAAATGTTGGCACCTGAAGAAAAATGGTTGGAAACTAACTCTTTCTGCTAAGTTCCTCTGAATAATATTATTGTTTCCTTAAAGGTTTGATGCTTTTTTGGTGCTAACGTTGGTCAGTTTCTCCTGTTCTTCACAGAAAGTGATCTGAATCCATGTAAATAGGAGAAAAAGCAGTGATTCACAATATGAGAGTGAGGAATTAATTCATAATGCCAAAAAAACAGAAGAACGACTTACATGCTTGAGTTCCAGTAAAACCTGTCTGGTCAGCTCGATCCGCTTCTTGTTGACGTGCTTGATGGCCACCAGGTTCCCCTGTGTGCAACACAGCCATGGAGAGTTCACATTTCAGGACGTGGAAGGAGAGGCGTGAAAGCACAGCGAAAAAAGAAATGATGAGAGGAATCCAGCGTCTGGCAGCTGAATCTGGAGCCTGTTTCAGCAACAATCATATCTGCAGTTTGCTGTGTGAGGATCAGTAAATGAAGGCTTTTGTCACAACTGGGAGAATTTCACCAAAAAAGTGATGAGAATTAGCATAACTTCTCCTTTCTGAGGCTCTTAGGTCTTTCTGCGCTGGTGCATGTTTTGTCAGATTTAATCGCCTGTGGCCTGCATCGAATCGCAGAAGAGCATCGCCTCCTCCTCCTCCTCCTCCGTCGGTGTTCAAACTGCACCGTGACAGGAAGAAAAACCCAGCATCACTGGGCCGGAGACAAAGCAACCCGCCTCATTATTCAGAGGCCTCTCTCTGTCGCAGCTCCTCTGAGTTAAACGGACAAATTAACAGCCGCAACAAGTTGACGCTCACGTCCAGACTGCGAGGCGGGGAGCAGAGAAACGGAGAAGGAAAGAGAGAATAATAATAATAAAAAAAAAAAAAACCTGACGCATTCTGCAGCTCACATTAAAACCAGCTACCTAAATTCGCCCACTCTCTCTCTCTCTCTCTCTCTCTCTCTGGCTTTCTCTGCCAGTGTGCACATGTGTGGGTGGTGGGAAAGGAGTGCGCAGGAGTTGAAAATGTCAGAACTCGCTAAGCCTTACCTTAAAATAGCCCGTTTTTGCAAATAGCTGATATTTTCCATGGGCAGTTATCAAGGAGCCGTAGCTGGAGCCTCTCTGAGAAAGGTGGAGAGGGAAAAGTGAGGGAGGGGAGGGAGAAATCGTCAGTGTGTGCAGATTAAAGCGGAGAGGATTACATTGTGCTCATCGAAGAAAGCGCTCCGGCTTCATAAAAAAAAAAAAGTTCAACTGCTGACATTATGTTTTATTCACAAAAAAAAAAAAAAAGAAATAAATTGCCTTTTACTTCTATCAGCGAGCATAAAAGAGTTTTCAGTTTCCAGCTGGAGTCCTTGGGCGAATGTCTGCAGCGCACACACACTGAATCAGATTCAAGTGGGCGCGCTGCGTACAGACAGCCAACACAGTCGGCTACACATTTGCACAAAATGCAAATACTGGCAACGCGCGGCACGCTGGAAAATACATGGCTTTGGAAAAAAACCTGCAGTGTTTTTTCCAGACACACACACACACACACACGGATTATCCCGGGAAACTGCAGCGGGGAGCGGGTAATGAAAAAGGTGTGTGCGTGCATGTGCTTCTGGTGAACGCCCGCACGAGCCTGGAGGAGACGCCGCGGAGAGACCCACACCCGGAGAGCGGGAAGGGGTATTAGAGGCAGGCGGACGGGGGCAGACGGGGGCTTATTTTAACAATCATTTAATATGAAACTGAGGGGAGAAAAGAAGGGGGGAAAAAAAACGCCGGGAATGTTTCAGGAATGTGTAAACTCACAAAGGATATCGCTGGAGTGGGGTTAGTTAAAAAAAAAATCACCCAGAATGCAACAGCTACAGGAGAAGTGTGTGTTTTGCACAATTACAATCATTACAATTTTCTTTTTATGCAGAATTTCAATATTTTCATCATCTGCATCAGAGAAAAACTTTCAATTCAAAATTTAAAGGTTATAATTGCACTGTTTCACCAGTCCAGGCCTCTCCACATGAGACTGGGCTGAAAGTGGCCTCTGAACTGAAATGTGTTTGGCTCGCCTGTTCTTGAGCCTTTCGGAGAAAAAAAAAAACAAAAACAAAACACAAACTGTGTGTTTTTTTTCTTTTTAAACCAGAACAGGTAAACAGAGTGAGGCTTTCAACTCCAAACGTCCTCGATTACAGGCTGATAATCAGCTCCGTATGAATCAGAGCCAGTGTTGAGGCTGTCGCGCTGGCAAACACGTCCCGAGTTACCGTCCAAGTGAACAACCTGTTAATCACACGGTGGCCGGCGGCCAGCGGCGCCCTGCCCAGCGCCAGCTCCAGCTCCGCGCTGATATCATGCAGGAATCGGCTCACCCGCACATTCAGACCGCTTTTTTTTTTTTGTGGAGGAGCTACAAATGTGGGGAAGGCCAGGTGAACAGAGAAGGGTTGTGACTGACGGATCTGACACGCAGCTGGATGAAAACCAACATCCACAACAGAACCAGTGTCTTTTGATGAATTCACGAGGAACTGGGAAAACGGAACAGTCCCACTTCCAGGTGGGAAAAATAAGTAATGTGATTTTTTTTTTTAACCTGATGTGAACTTGTTAATGCACTTTATCATAAATCAACTTTGTTCCATTTGAAGTGGGAAAATTAATGCTCATTAAACTACATTAAGTGGTTGCCGAGCAACATAAAACCGCAGTGTTTACTGCAGACAGAACTGCTGTCGATCAATTATATCCACTTTAAATGCATCATTATGTTGGACTTATGAGGACAACATTGTCATTTATCTACAGATTTCTGAACAGCGGAGTTGTTCAGTTTAAAATTTCCCCAAACACATGAATGCAATTAAGTCGAAATCTACAACATAATTATAACAGTTTAAATATGATTTGATATCAGGCGCTTCTTCTCATGAAGCAGCAAAATAGGATTATAATACTAATAATAATAATAAACTGGGACAGTATTTCTGAAACTCTCTGTTAAAGCAGATGATTGCTTTTCTGACCCTATGAAACAGAGAAGGCTAAGCGTAAATCTATTTTAAATCTGCACTTCGTGATCATTTTGATTTTAGTCAACTAAATTATCTAAATATTTACTCAACTTAAATCTCTAAAATACTTTATTGATTCAAACTGAAACTAATGTGATGACTAAAAACAGACTACAACAACCTTAAATTATATTTCTTATAGAAGAGAATGACTGAAACTAAATGAACATTTTTGTGAAAAGTGAAAAAGGTGAA
This sequence comes from Salarias fasciatus, assembly GCF_902148845.1. NCBI lineage: Eukaryota > Metazoa > Chordata > Actinopteri > Blenniiformes > Blenniidae > Salarias > Salarias fasciatus. The sequence continues at coordinate 5,751,530 of NW_021941229.1, read as the reverse complement.
CCTTTTACCAAACTACACCGTATGCTTGGTTTCCACCTTATTTTGTTGCCTCTTGCCAGAAGTCTGAGGTCCAGCAGGACTGCCGGTGTCTGTCTACCTGTGAGAGGGTGAGCCGACTGCCCGCTCGCTTGTGGTATTTATTGGGGCTCTCGAACTGAAGATCCTCCCAGCGAATCCTCCACAGCATCCCAGCCAGCTCCTTCTCCAGCTTCAGTTTCCTACAAAGAGGACAAAAAAAAAAAATGGTGGCGAAACCATCAAGGACGCTGCAAAGGAAGAAGTGTTTCAGGTGACGTAGATCAGCTTGGTGCTGCACCAGCGGGCAAAAAGCTCATTTTTTGTCAGCAGTTGTCTCAAGGTGGTCTGTGAACTCTCGGCTTTATTTCCCGTAGATTCGGTCTGTAGGAAATCACTGATCTCGTCTGCTGGAATCTGTTTGATCTCCTTGATTTCTGCTGGCGTTTCCTGAGGCACTGATCTCAGATCAGATTACACAGAACGTCATGCTCCTGCCTTTGCATTCAGTCATGTACGTGAGATGATGCATGCCGGCCCGGGTTCACTTTTTTTTTTTTTTTTTTTTTTATGAGATTTTAACATTTTTTGGTCCACATGGTGCACTCGTTGAGGATCGGTGAGATGGAAAAGTACTTCCCCTGGAGCAGATTTGGTAATCGTCCGGGACAAAGAGCCCCTTGTTTGAAGTAAATGCAGACATATGGAGCAACATTTGACAGTAAATACCTATACTGCAGTGCAGTGAAGCCACCAGATCTGAAAATTAATACTTCACCAAAGGATGATCGTGCTATGAATCCTCAAGGTGAATAAATGGTCACCAGACTGTCAAATTTCTGATTTAATTTCTTATTATTCTCTGCACACATGCGTGTGTGGTGTCATTAGAAAAACAGCACCCACTAGTGGACCGACAGACCAACTACACCGTTTTCAGTGTTTCTTCCGTTTCTTCCGAATCGACATGAGTCGATTCGGAAGAAACAGAAGAAACATTGAAAACGGAAAAGAAAAAATATATATATTTGAACTGATTGAAAGTCCACTCTCTGTACTGTATTCAAGCTAAAGCTTCTTTAAATCTTCCACTCTGAAATAAAGCGACGCCGTGGAGACTTGCTCCGATGACTCACGGGTCTTTCTACTGTTAGAAACAAATAGAACAAATAAGCAATGATTAGAATCCAGTCGAACTCCCACTCGCTCTATTTTAAACCCAGCTGGACTCACGTGTGCTGACCTTGCCTCGGAGCTAGCATGGTGGCAAAAGTAGTCCCCGGTCCAAGAACCGTAGAAACGACGGCCTCTTCCAACCAGAAGAATTGACGTAAGGAGACTGATGGCGCACGTGTGTGTGATTATAGTCCAGAGTCTGACAGTAAATATCATTTTGCAGTGTTTTACGACTGGATCGGTTTTAAAAGCGGCTACATTTCTCAAAAACAGTCTCAACAGCTGCATCAACAGGTAACGGTTCGGTTCCCTTAACGTCGTTTAGGCGCGTGACGGTCGGACGTTACGAAGCCGATAGAGCCGGCAAAATTAAAGTTCCTAACGTCTGGGAATCAATCCCATCATCTTCCCGTCCGCGATATTTCAGACGTCTGTTATTTTATCGGCATCGGTCTGACGGGCAGCCGCCACACAGACGGCGAAGCATTCCAGCCAGTCGACACATCTGGGACGGATCTGTCAGGAGCTGCTGTACCTCTGACACCTAACGATCTCCAGTCAAACATGTTCAGAAATAAAGTGGCAATAATTCTGGAAACTATCGCTTTTTTTTAGTGAGTTGTTTTGTCTTTTTTTTTTTTTTTTTTCAGGGGCGGTGTGGGGGGATTCTCTTTCTGTTTAAAACACTTAGACATGAAAAATGAGCCGAGGCCGCACATTCCAAACCAATCTAAAAGGTGTAAAACACTTCCAGATGGTGGCAGGAAATTATTGCAGCGTTTGCATATCGCCGGTATCAGCCCCCCCCCACCCCCAACCCCAAACCATCAGGGCTGGCCTCAAAACCCGTCTCCTTCTGCCGCTTTCTCACCGGGACAGGCAGAAACTTTAAGGGAAGCTTGTTTACGTCTGCAGAAAACCCCGAACCGCCCCATCATGGTGAGGGGAGGAAACACCATTAAAGCACCGGTGCCCTCCAGCTCCACCAGCCCACCACCATCAGTGGGGGAAAAAAAAAAAAAGAGGCACTTTTCTATTTAAGGAACCTCGTTTAGAGACCTCTGGCAGCCAGAAGGGCAAAGTGTGGAGCTCCACACTGGGCCTATTGTTTCATAAGTCCCATTTGTGAATACCTCTGCTCGGACCAACCCCTCCATTAAAACAACAGAGCCTCTGCTGCTCTGCTCAACATCGACTCACACCGATTCCGCCGCCGCCGCCGCCGCCTCACTCCAAGATCAACTGAGCGCGGGCCGACCCGTCCAGCTGCTTCGCCCTGAAGTGCTGCGGGACTCGGCTTCGGCAGCCATGAAATGTGAACATTTATGTGTGTTCTTTTACTTGGACCGAGCTGCGTGCGTTGCGCCCTCCAAAAACAAACCCAACAAGTCAGCTGGCGCGTTTTCCAGCTGCTAAAATGTTGCAGAAGGTAAAGCGGTGCAAACACGGTTTTCTGGACGGAGAAAAAAAAAGAGTTTGAGCTTCAGTTGTACAAATAAACTTGTCAACTAACTGTTATTAGATTACTGGATCTGTTGACTGTTTGATGTTTCTGTCTTCTCAGATCAGTTGCTAGCTAACTACGTCCTTTTCCAAACATTTCCAAAACACTGCTGCGTCAAATCGAAGCATTTCCGAAATGAAAACGCAAACGCGGCGTGTTTTCAGGTGAAGCGTTGAGCTAACAGAGCCTCAGTCCTGAAACACACAACTCTCCTCTATGAAGGATGGGAACAGGACTGTTTTTTTTTTTTTTTTCCTCACCGTTCCAGCTCCGGATCACAGGAGGTGTTGAGTGAAGATGATGTGAAGGTTTTCAAACATTTCACTGAGCATGCAGCATCAGGACGAGCCGTATATGTAAAATTCCTGGACCTCACGAACTCAGTCGTGTTGCACATACTTTTAGATATTTTTGCACACTGTTTCTTCATGTGCACTTTACTGGAAAAATGGAAATAGAAAACGTTGAAAAAAAAAGCTACTTTCTAAAATCTTCCTGATTAATCATGTTGAGGCTGGTGCTAAATTACCTTTCATCACGAAGCAGTACAAACAACCAGGTGATTCATGACACAGGTTTCTTTATTCAGTTGCACATTAATTCCAAACAGATTTTTTCTGCATATTCCGCGCTGGCAAACTTTCCATGTTCTGCCGATATAAAATACACCAGTAATGCTCCAGAAGGACGCCTTCCTTAACAAATCGTGGTTCTAGTTTTCATTTTAACAGAGAATTACTTTTCTCAAGGAATATAAATTTGATACCAGAAGAACATACATTCTTTAAAAATTATATTTTCTATCAATATTTCATATAAAAATAGAGAAAACACTCGTTATTTCTGTCTGAGACCACTTCATTGCTCCTTAATGTGAGGAATTGATCAGATCGACTGGCCTAAGCTAAATTCAGAGAAACCTTTAGTGGTGTAGAGAAGACGGGTTGATCCATTTGACAGACGTAAAGAGATTCCCCTCGTTGTCCATCAGCAAAACGACGCCATTGTCTGCAAAAACAGGAAGTCGTTTGTTAGCTCTCGCTATCGAACAGACAAAAAAGCACAACGTTTAAATCCTGAGAAGTTGTGTTTTTATTTAAGTCGGGCAATAATGAATCAGGCTGAAGACCAGGTCAAGTTTACACAACAGTGTTTCAAGTAAAACATATTTGTTTCAGAAAAGTTACGAGTTTACATGGCAACGTTTTGAAAATGATGTCCATTTACATGGAAATGGCAAAACCTGAGTCTGACCGAGACGACTGATGTAAATACCGCGAAACCAGTGCAGAAAGTTTAAAAAAAGACGGTCAAAATGTAACACAGAATGTGCCTGTTCGATTCCCATCACAGAAATATACACTTCAGAAGTTTTTTTAGAATCACATAAATACATATTTAATAAAAACTCACTGTCTAAAAGTCCGGGAAAACTAGCCAGCTGGGAAGTCGTCCTGCGCTCGATGGACACAAAGCTGAAAAAGACACAGAGGAAGGTGTTAAATCTCCTTAAATAAATCCCCCACTTGGCCTTTAAATATCTGGTAGGTATTAAATTATTGTCATGATTAAGTCAGATTCAGAATTAGTGGATTTACCTCGGGTGGAAAGCCGCTCCGCTGTCTTTCTTCCACCATTCCTCTTAAAAAAATCCATCGTGATTGGCTGGTGATTGATTAACACTGGACTGTGTTAGTTGATGGTCAGTATTACAGGTGATCACACTGATTGGTTAGTGAGATTGAACAAAGTCTCCCCTCTGAACACTTTACAGGAGGACAGTGTCGTTAACTGTCTTTGGATACCTTGGGGTGAAGAAAGGTGACGAAAGAGAGGAAAATAGAAACATTAATTTTCTTCCATTACATGCTGAAAATCCCCGTGACATTTCCCGCGGCCTAAAAAGCCTCGGGTGATTGCTGGGAGCGAGCGTGAGATCCTTCTTATTTTCATTACAGGGCTTAAAATGCCGCGACACAAACATGGAGACGGAGCCACGTGGGACACACCGTTTCATTCAGATTTGTTTTTACAGCCCAGCCGTTAACCGTCGGCGAAGCAACGGGCCACTGAAGACAGCAGGTAACGATTAAACAGCAACACTCAGTCAAAGGCTTAATCACACAACGCCAAGTCCTGCTTATTTTCAGCTCCAGTCGGTTTTATGTGGAGGATTTCACCCAATGAAATGAGATTAGTTTCTCTAAATCCCAATCGAGGCAGGCGAGCAAGAGTTTTTGAGAATCCTCTGATCGCACACACCGATCAGCCATAACATTATGACCACCTACATAGGAAGTCTCTTGAGAGCTGCTTTGGGGACACGCCGGGCAGCAAGTCAACATTTCATCAAGAAAGTTGATGATTAATAAAGGAGAAAAATGAAAAAGCTTCTGGATTTGAACACGTTTTATAAGGGTCCAACTGTGGCAAGAAGACTGAGGCCCACTTTACACAGCAAGGGGGATCCCGGGGATCGCACCTGTGACTTTTTGATTGAGAGACGGTGCATTGTGCCAATGAGAATGTTGATCTTTAACAGCAAAGGAAACAACTTCAACCTTAGACTTGTCTTTTTTGGATCAAACAAGGAAATATCTGAAGGTAGTTATTCAGTGAGCAAAGTTTCGAGTGGTTTAAAAACCATTTTTGAAGGTATTTCACAAAATTTTAAACAGCTTCATGTGAACTGTATAAAAGGTCAGTGAAAGTAAATCTCAGTACACGGTCCACACAGTCTCATTTATCCAGGTAGGAGACATCTCAGACTCAAAGACATCGAACCAGGTCAACTGGACCTGGTCTTAAAGATGTTTCACCACTTCGAGACATGTGACCACATCCAGTTGACCTGGTTCAATACTTTTGAGATGACTGAGTAAGCCGAGTCTTAGAAAGTTCAAGGTCCACCGTCCTTCAAAAACTCCTCTATACTCCTTTAATTGGGAATCAGTACTGGTACTCAATGGGACCATTTTTCGGTATTTTAGTGTGTGTTCGTGTGGTAATAAATGTTGCTCGTTGCAGACGAGGAGTTGCTAATGGATGCTAGCGTGCTAATGGATGCTAGCATATCAGAGGTGTCAAACACCTTTTGGTTGAGGAGTCAGATCCAGTCCAATTTCATCCTGAGTGGACCCGGCAAGTAAAACAATGCCGTATAGAAATCCTAAATAAGTTATTACCTCCGCCAGGAGGTTATGTAATCACGTCGGTTTGTTGGTTGGTTGGTTTGTTAGCAACATTACGGAAAAGGAATGGACGGATTGCAATGAAACTTTGTGGAAAGGTGGGTCTTGGGCTAACTTAGAATCCATTAAATTTTGGTGAAGATCCGGATCACTGTCTGGATCCAGGAATTTTTTTAAAGGATTCTTTATCATTGAGAGATAGGGCAGTCTTTCACACAGTTGGGCAGGCCCGCCGACAGGGGGCGTGCGGCATGCGGTGCGGCTTGGTGACTGACTTGACCTGTGGCGGAGGTCTGCGCTCTCCGAGTGCCAAATTCTAGTTTGTATATATTTTCATGAGAGTATTTGCTCACAGTGAAGTTTTCAGGCAGCAGGTGCATTCAGATGGATACTGACTCTCATCACGTCTGGCAATACGCCACAGACTCAAAAATTCTAAATTTCACTTAATACTTGAAAGAAAAGAATAACGAGTGGCTAATCATTGTTAACTTTAAGAAATGAATGAAAGAACTGGAGGCAATCCACACATTTAACACAGTGTCCCTGCTTCTCCACTTTGGAGGCAGGCAGAGGCTTCAGGGCAGCGACTACAAACTTAATATGGATAAAGATTCTGAGGGATCAGACATGTAATTCAAAACCCTGGAACTGTTATATCATAAAATAATATTTATCCTCGTTTCGATGAGCTTAGAGAGGTTGGTTTGAAGTGATGCTTTCAAATAGAAAGTGGAAACTTGTGCCAGTGGAAAACAGAAAAAAAAAAAAAAAAAACACATTCAACAGAGACAAATACAGCCTGTAACGCCATGTTAAATTATTTCTGAGGTAAATCTCTGTGAAATCTGACTTTCAGAGCCTGGAGAACTCGCTTCACTGTTTTCATGACTCCATTTCTTCTGTGCAAAGGTTTGTTCCACAGTGAGAGCGAACGGGCTGATTTTGGCTCCTTCTAATTGGATTTCACAGGGTTTTCATACGCCAAACGACTTACGGCGGCCTACAAACAAGACAGGCGTGTAATCCTTCAAGAGAGGCAAAAACAACAAACAAACGGGCCGGACTGACGTTTTCTCCTGACATCAGCGGCGTGGGAATTATTTAAAGCGGGCGCCGTTTCATCAGCCAGGGGAAAAGTTAACCGACGGGGTAATGATGGCGAGGTGAGAGTGGCGCTCCGCGACGCCTGGGCCGGTTCGTGAGCTCACCCGCCGCTTTACCGTCCTCGCCTGCTGAGCCGTTACCGCGGCAACTGTCATGTAAATAGCACGCAAGCACCTATGGCGGCGTGATCCGTAAATCCCGTTCCGAACGTCGTGCGAGGAGATTGAAGCGATTTAAAAGAAAGAGAGGAAATCAAAGAAGACAAAGAAACCGCGGTGCGTTTGCAACTCACCTGTAAATGAGGAAACTGGAGATGCCGAAGATGATGAGCGCCAAGCCGGAACCCACGGCCACAATCCCCAGAACTGGCAGGTGACCTGGAACCAGAGAGAGAGCGAGAGAGAGAGAGAGAGAGAGAGAGGGAAAAAATAAAGGATTAAACTCTCATGTGCTCAACAGATGTGCACTTTCATAACTTTGAAGGCCTCGGAAGGGAGAAAATAAAACTGCAGCTGTGACTTGCTGAAGTGCCGCTGCACTGCTGCAGCAAATCTGTCAAACCGCAAACAACCAGACAGGATCGCGCCGCTCGGCTCCCCTGCTGAATATTTAAAGCCTGGATGAGGAGTAATGATGGCACCTGCGGTAAATCACAGGATAAGCTGATTGAGCTAATTAGAGAAAAATCATCTCTTGTTAATCAGCAGCTGAAAACGTTCCATTTCAGAGCGTCGCTGGACATTTTGATCCTAATTGCTGCAGTCTGTGTGAACAGGAAGCAGGATTTCTCCTTGGTTCGTGCAGTGGAACTAAAAATATTAGTTATACGTTTGCTTTAAATTAGTAACCAGCCACTCAGCTTCTGTCTAGACACACACAAACCTGTAAATCAGATATATCACAATGTCGCCGAAAAGTGTTTCATGAATAACTGGGAGATGGGGGAGTGTGTTAGCGCGGACATTGATTCTGAATTTAAGGATTTACAAGTTATTAGTCGGTCGTTGATGTCTCCAATCATTTATTGGAACACGATAAAGGCTTATTCAGAAGACGAAGGCGAGCTATTAATCTGTAACCAACCTGCTCTCTGAAGAGCAATGTTTACAAGCACAGATGAGCTTATAGAAGATGCACTACTAGTAGCTGTGGTCTAGACTCCCCCCCCCCCCCCCCCCCCCCCCCCCTTGGTGGTCAGGTTGGTCCAGGTGTCTCGACTCCGGTACAGTCAAAGAAATGAAACACTGGTGTTGTTCAAATTAAATAAGTTCTTTATGGTGAATTTACTCCTACTTATTACATTTTGAAAGTCAACACAAGTACATTTTGTTGCATTTAAATAAAAATGTGTCATGTTAAGGTTATTAAATAAAGCTGTTTAAAACCAACGTAACCCACTTGCTTAAAACGCACCATCCCTTTAAGTGAATGAAGATTGTCCCCATGCGCTTTCCGTACTTGCACATGCGCTGTTGACTCCAGTGGCGATTAGCGCCATCGTTTTGCCTCATCTGTGACATGTGATTTGGAAAATCTCCATCACCATCCATCTGTGAATTGGTAAGTTTAAAACTCTACATATATTCCTAATACAACACAATATGTATGCAAGTATTTATATAATGATGGAGTATGTTTTAAGCAGGTTCTTATGGGTGAGCCGACTACTTGTTGCAGATTATGCATTTTTGCCGAATCAGAGTATAGCCCGAGCTTTATCTGTCATTATTCGTACTCGTGCTGATGGAAAATCGTCATTGGGCAAGAAGGACTGTATTTCATTCTGCTCAGTGCTCAACAAGACACTGCAGGCTCGTTTTTTTTTTTTTTTTTTTTTTTTTTTAATTCGGGCGTTTTTAAGTTTCGTTTTCCCGAGCAGTTTAGTTTTTTCTTTTTTTCCTCAGGGAAAGTGGTAGAAAATGGATGTATGGATGAAATTAAAGCAAGAGGATGATTTAGGCCTCTGTGTAGTCCTTTCATTTTTATTGATTTTTTTTGTTAATAAATGTGTTATTTTATTTTTTTCCTTTTTTACCTTTAAATTTAACCTGAATGTAACTTATAAGTTAAAATACAATTTGGTGTCCCACAGAATCCCAGTGTTGAAGTGAGGCGGGAACGCGTTCTGAAAGCTGTGTGCCTGTACTTGAATGAGAAGCCAGACAACCTCATCAAGGAGCACTTGGTAAGTTGCAAGATTCCTCACTAAGCACTGCCAAGATTTTGTGATGCGAAAAAATAAATCCAACATTTTTGATGGGTTTATTTGAATGTCTTAGCTCAGCTTACTGATGGATTGATGGATTTATTCACAGTGTGTGATATCATTTTGAACTTGATGTGAATAGTTCAGAACAGATTCCAAATAGAAATGTCACTGAAATCTCAACTTTAGAGCTCTTATCTGCTTACTTGTAAATTATCTTACTGAATATAACACCCAACAGTGAATTGCCAGTTGTTGGTTTATAAATTGGGACCATGAATATTTATAGTTGTAATCAGAGCCAGCCTCAAAAGTAATATAGAAGATGCATTGATATAGTTATGTAGTCAAAAAACAAAAATTCAAGATTTCATTTTTACTAAATATGAAGTAATCTAGACTTAAAGGGAAAGTACGGTTTGAACAGCTTTCACGTTGTTTGTAGAGATGAAGTAAAACAACATACTCGCCCAGAAGGCTTTTCTGATCCGAACAGTGCTTTGGGAGAAATTTAGATCCAAAATCAAGCGGCAGACATCCGTATACGTCTAGCAGACGGGGCATCGGTAACGCCGCTCCTAAAACAGCTTTAATTGTCCAAAAACTCATTAGTTTCACCAATATTTCATCATGATCCGCTCAGCCTCTCCACCCACAGCCCTCCCACAGCTCCCCTTTCGATGTGCTCTTCGTCTGTATACTCTGGCTCGAAACTTCATATTCAACGTTCTCGTCCACAACATCTTCATCTGATAGGCATTCGTCCATTTTGCACTAAACTGGAAGAAGAAGGTTGCTGTGTAGCCTTCGGTTGCCCCAGAAACAATGAGCCGTACTGCGCATGGCGCGGCAGCCGTAAGCAAACCTTTCAGTTCAGAGGTCAACAGAACCACAACATTTAAAGCGATACTTCAACATTTTGGCAAATTGGCCCATTTAGTGCAATTCCTTCGTCATTTCGAACAGCATACTTACTGTTTTTGTGAGGGCGAGCTGTTGTTTATTCAGAGGTGAGTCGGGGAAGGCTTTCGCGACGGACACAATGGAAGTGGATGCTAATTTTTGGTTCCCCTCGTCAAACTCATCAAATACACAATCCAACAACCTCAAAAACACTTTGGTGGACACGTTATAATCCGCACATTCACTACGCTCACTAAAACTGCTGCTCTAAGTTTCAGTCCTCCTTTTATTTATATAGAAATGAATCCTCAAACATCTGTGATGGCATTTTATTGATTGATTGAATCTTTTTGCCATTTCACGGATGTCGATCTTCAAGAAAGCTGTGATATGGACAGAACCATTTTGGCCGTGTACGTCATCCAGAGTGAAGAAGCTGACGCTACAGGTCCACCCGAGGATGTTGGCATCATTGTTGAAGGATGCTCAGTGCTCCAAGATTTGAGAGACGTGGCAAGTGGCATTACACTCTTGGCTTGGCGTGACATACTGTCTGAACTTCAGCTATCCCAAGGACCTGAAGTACAAGTTCGAGTATTAATCAAAAGTGCTCATGGATTTGGATGGGAAGAAGCTCTCCACAAAGGTGCAGGTCCTCAAGAAGAAACTGTGCGAATAAAGTCATTGGACTTCTCTTTAAGTTTTCTAAACTGGGACACTTTTTAAATGCTCTTTGCACATCAGGTTCAATTGTGTTCACTGTGTACATATTGCTTCTTGTTATTACAGACTTTGTGATGTTTGAAACTGCTTCTGTAACTTCGATTGCTGTTGGACAGTAGAAGCTGCAGTCTGAAAACAATTCTATTGTCTGAAGACCATGTCATTTTCCCAGTCACTGCACTGAATTTTTGTTTTTGTTGTTGTTGCTTATGAAAAGTCTTTATTTTGTTCAGGCAAGGTTGATGTGTCTTATGTTACTTGTGAATGTTTCTTTAACCCTTTAAGCCCTAGGCTATTTTTTAGGGGTGGGACGAGACACAAATTCCACGAGACGAGATGTCTCACGAGATCGAGTCCACGAGATCGAGACGAGACGAGACCGGGGGTGGGGTGCGGGGGGGGGGTACTCAAATGCAGCGTCGGAGCGGCGCAGAGCAGTGCTAACACGGAGTTTCGGGTCGGGGTGCCCCTTGTACGGCCACGGCGCCCTCCGCTCTACACTGCGCCCTAGGCGGCCGCCTTGTTCGCCTATTCCCATTCAAACCGCGGCGCACAAACGACGCCATGACTGCATTTGCACTTCATGCCACTAGGTGTGCTGTTTGCATGTTCAACCTTATTTTACACAGACACCACAGAGGAAGAAGGGCGCTGCAGGCTCTCTTTCATGTCCCTTTCGACCGGGTTTTTAAATATGAATATGAGCATATTCAGGGGTTTGCGCGTGTTCATATGGCTGTGCGCCATGTAATGTATCATTCCATCAATATTCCAGTTAATAAAGAGTTTTTGCCTGCATATAAACCTACTCAATCTCGTGGCATTCGATCTCGCGAGATCTCGTCCCATCCCTACTATTTTTACAATCTCTGAAATGTTTGCTGTCAGGCCCCCGATTGGGGGGCGCTAGGGCTTAAGTGGCGTTGTGTTTTAAGGTTGTCTGCCTGCCTGGAAGTTCTTAAAGCGATACTTCAAAATTTTGGCAAATTGGCCCATTTAGCGCAATTCCTTTGTCATTTCGAACAGCATACTTACTTTTTTTGTGAGGGCGAGCTATTGTTTATTCAGAGGTGAGTCGGGGAAGGTTTTCGGGACGGACACAATGGAGGTGAACGGTATTTTTAGTTCCCCTCGTCAAACTCATCAAATACACAATCCAACAACCCAAAACACTTTGGTGGACACGTTATAATCCACACATTCACTACGCTGTGAAATATTAATGCAAAATTACCAGATTGAGTTGTTTATGCGAAGATTGCTAAGACGGAACTACTTACTAAACATGGCGTCTGGGCGTAGTGATCTCAAAAGAAAAAGTAGTTCCCAGTATTTGCTTCAGTGTCGTAACGCTAAAATATTATTTGTTGGTGTTCCACAGCGTAGTGAATGTGCGGATTATAACGTGTCCACCAAAGTGTTTTGGGGTCGTTGGATTTTGTATTTTTGATGAGTTTGACCAGGGGGAACAAAAATACCATCCACTTCCATTGTGTCCGTCCCTAAAACCTTCCCCGACCCACCTCTGAATAAACAACAACTCGCCCTCACAAAAACAGTAAGTATGCTGTTCGAAATGACTAAGGAATTGCACTAAATGGGCCAATTTGCCAAAATGTTGAAGTATTTAGCTTAACACAGCGTATTTTAGTACTGTCATCCTGAGTGTCACATCATGTTAAACATTCAGTTTAATATACACACCTTGTGTATTATTTGTGGGATTTGTTAAGCCTTGAATGTGTCGAACATATTCGCGAGTGAAATGTTTTTTTAAAAAAGTGTTCGATTGTTTGACATGGATCCAGTCACGATTTTGTCAGTTGTCAGTTCAATAAAGACAGTTATATTGAATTGACTTAAGTTGTATTTATTGAACCTGCACACAGATACAGAGCAAATCTTGTTCGATAAAATTAACAAAATACTGCAATGTTAATACAGCTTGCAACAGTTTAGTAAATCAAACATAACAATGACATTTAAATGGAACATATTAAATATATTCAATATAATTTGTTTAAGTTAATGTAACTTAACTGGATCATGTATCATTTAATGCACACAGTTTAGTTGAATTTATTTAAAAATACATTGTCAGAATTAATTGAACAGTTGATTAATTGAACTCAGTTGAGTTGATTTACTCAACTGAGTTTTGTGGGACCGGTTGACGAAACTGGGTTGATTAAATACAACATTTCATTTCTTTGAGTGTATTTTCAGCCAGTCAGGTCAAGAACTGCTGCCTTCCTGAACCTCCTCATCTCATCTAGAAGCTAGCTTATAGTAGCATACCTTTTTTTCATAATAAATCAATATGAATGAAGGTGAAAAATAAAATCAAACTTAAAAAAAAAATTACATAAAAGACATTTCAGTGAAGCCTGTCTTATTTGTAGTTGAACTTCATCAGTCTGGCAGAGATGTTTTAAACCTTTAGGATGGAAAATGGTAATTTTTCACTTTCCGCCGAATAAACTTTGTCTTATCAACGGGACGCTTCAAAGTGGACCTTTAGACTTAAAACAAACATTCCTACAAAGGTAGAAGCGTATTGACTTTACTCGATATTATGTGGTCTGTGTGATGGAATGTTTCAGTGAAGGACAAAATATTTGGCTTCTGTCGATATCTAACGGGAGTAAACTCCTAAATCAGAAGTGAGTGTTTCTCAAATGATAACTGTTCTGGTTGTCATGGCGACGGTGATTGGTCATGATGAAATATTTTGAACTGAACAAGAAGACCTCGGTTTCAAGATTTCTTCCTGACACTTTGTCGAAACACTCAAAAATGAGTCAGAAACCAAAGCAGAACCGCAAATCCACTGAACGAAAGCTCTTCTTTTCGCCAACATTCATGAATCCGAACACCTGGAAAGTTACCGTGTAGCCTCTCTACTCTGAATATTGTTCCCGTCGGACTGGCGGAGCCGGTTCAGATTCATTGCTCCTCCGCCCGTTCAGAAATGCAGATCTCTCCCACTCAGTTCATCCTCTCTAAAAGTGTCACTCTGTTCGCACAACAAGCCACTTATCTTCCACTCCGTGTCACTTCAGCGGATAATAAACTTTACTCACTGGAGCTGGAATGAAACAAAAGCGAAACAGGACATTTATCAGCGGCGGAGTCGATGAAAACATGAGGAGTCAGATAAAGATGACAGGGATGATGAAAACAACGCATTAGCGCGCCGTAATATCCACCGGCGGAGCGACCCGTCGCGCCGGGCCCAGATAAAGACACAGATGCCATTAAGAGCGGCGCGATGCCTCCCATCGGCAGCGTTCAGGTCATACCGTCGTTGCAGGAGGGGTCGTCGGTGGAGAAGACGCAGGGGGGGTTGTCCAGAGGCGGACCGCCGCTGGGCCAGTGGATCTTCTCCGTCTGCGACCAGACGATCTCCTTGGTGGTCCCGTTGTAGAACGCGATGAGCTGCAGACACAGGGAGAGGACCTGAGATCAGCCTGCACTCCGACAGCAGCATCCATCATCTACAGCTGCTGTTTAAAGCCCATTTTCAGCCCATTCACTCACTTCCTAATAGCCTTCTCCAATACAGCACTCACCGGTTGTAATTTGACACCAGATTCATTGTCTGCAGAATCAGACGCAATGCAGACAGGCAGTGACACTTGGTGATTCCAGTAAGTCAGAGTAAAGCATTTATGCAAATGTGTTAAATGGCATTATGACTAGGATTGTTGTTCTTTTCACTACTGAGTTTTAAATGTAGACATTTTCATCATTCATCATTTGCACGGCAACAAAGAAAAACTTTTTGGTCCCTGAACTGAAATATTTTTGACACCAGTACCACAGAGAGTTATGGGCTAGATGTGATTTACAGATCATCCTGCTTCTTTTGGGCGGGGAAAGCCATTAAAAGGCCTCCAAAGTGAATTATTTCCACTGCTGCAGCAGTCTCACATCTCCTCATTTACACACGCCGATGGAAACGGCGAGGTGCTGGACCTCCTCTGAGAGGTTTACAGCTTCTTGCCCGAAGGCGGCGCGAGATGTGCGAAACCACCAACCTCCAGCTGATCCACAGCCATCTGGAATTATCGCAACCTTCCAGATCCTTCCATCGTTAATCTTCCAACTTATATTCAAAGATGTGCACGATAATGACAGCTACTCTTATGTCCTCAGCAACGTTTAGAGTCAATTCCTCAAACTAACACCGAAAGAAAAAACTCGACCTACAGAAAAGACTTCAACTCTAGAAGCAGGAACTTTTCTTATGTTGTGAAACCCGACTCTGATGTTTCCAGCTCGTCGGAGGAGATCTGAAGCTTTTCCATCCCTGGCTCCCAACGCCTTCTGTTCCTTCCATCAAACCCTGGAAAGCCGCGCAGAAGGTCATCCAAACGATGCAGAAGGTGAACGCTGCAGGCTGCACCTTCTGAAATGTGCTCGCCACAACCTGCTGTTTGGTAAATCTCCTCTTACGTGTCGTAACATGATGATCGCTGCTTATAGAGGCTCGGACATTTACTCCATTGACTCCCAGTCCATTTCTTTCTGAACATACCTGACACATCATGGAGTTAAAACCAAATCAAAGCGTACATATGCGGATATTATCCTTCAGTTCCAATAGATTATCTGCGTCTTTTCAGCAGAGCCTGATTTTCCAGTAAAGTCCGGATATCTCTGACAACACGGGCCCGTTCGATCGTCTGAGGCCGTGAAAGCCGACACCGTCTCTCTGATGTTTTTCAACCAGGCCACTGGATACTCGGGTCAATCGGCCACGTGGACGCACCAATTAAAAGCCGAGGATAAATGAGAGCAGGAAGCCCCGCTGACAGCCTCCCAGGGCCGCTCTGAAATTCTAACTGAAGTCAAATGTAGCTAACCCACTTCTCCTCCCCGCAGAGGGACAGGAGACGCACTCATACACTCATAGCGTTGTTTTCAGAGCTCTACACACACACACACACACACACACACACACACACACACACACGCTTTCATCAGGCTGCCAGGGAAATGTGAGGTTTTATGCATTTTATCATTAAAGAAGTCACGACCCCGGGATACCTCGCCGCTAGCTGTACTTCACGCGTATTTCCACGCTTTGGGCTGAAGTGCTTCTACGAAGAGCGTGAGCAAAGTCTGCGGCTGTGAACTCTGATTGAGTGACGGCGCTGAAAGGGACGAGGGGAGGCCGTTGTTGGAGAAATGGAGTTTTTCGTTGCCCGAAATAGTTTTGTGTCAGCAGCTTTGCGTCAACTGGAAATATTCATGTCCTCGTGAAGATGTTAAAGTTAAATCTGCAGCGCAAACAGCCACAGAGCTGCACTGGAGTTAAAAACAACAACAACAACAAAAAAAACTAACACCAAATCATCAGCGTATCAGAACAAAGTACTTGAACTTCACAAACATTTAAAAACCCTAAATACCAAGTTTCACACGATAACAAGCTGCTAGCATAATGCAGCATCACATTAAGCCACGGGGTAGGTAATGTTACTTATTGCACGTTTAAGCTATTTCACGCTACTGTATGCTATGTTAAGCCACATTATTTTATGCTATGTCATGTTATGACTTGGCTTTGCCATGTTATGCTAGTGTCTGTTAGCTTATGTGACGCTCATTAACATTATGCTACGTCATGTTATGCTATGCTTCACGGTGCCAGGTGATGCTATCATGCTATGCTATGTCATGTCATGGTATGTTATATTAGGCTATATATATATGCAGTAATTTGTGAAACATGTAGGCTTTTAATGAGTTCCATATGGTGCAAAACCCAGAAAATGTGAAACAGTTCTATAATTCAAGAAGTTTTGGGCTTAAAAAAAAACCTTCTACAATATTACATTTTGAAGCATTTCAGTGAGTGTTCAATAAATGCTTAAACAAACCCTCGGGACACTTTATTAGATTTCATAGCATTTCATAAGGACTCGTGTCACTCAGTATGGGCATGCGGCCAAAGGTTTGAACTCGTACTTGTACTTGTTTTCTAAAAGAGTGGTATCAGTGCACCCCGTTGTAAAATATTGAAATAAAGCTGAATTCATCGTTGAGTTTTAGTAAAACCGGCATCATGAAATCCACTCTATGAAATGTTTAACCACATGTTAAATGGTCAGCGTTAGAAACTTCAAGACAGGCATTAGCACCACATTAACAGATTTCCACGTTTAAACGCTCGGAGCTCATGTTTTATTGAAACACCAACATATTGCTTTGCAAAAAAGCTTCTTTCCAGTCGGCCATATTCTGCACCAATATTCGGCTGTATGGGAAAACACTGCAGGCCAAAGGGCTTGACTAAATTTATGGGAGTATGCTATCCCCACCCTTTGCTTTTTATTTCAGATCATTCCCAACAAAAACAGAGCTAACAATCTGAAAGAGCCATCAAAAGGACTCTGAAGAACTAATAATCACAATTTTATACTCAGCAACCACTTTGTGGTTTCGTGTCTGTGCCGAGCGGTGCGGCTGCAGCCGCCATTAACGTCTGTCCGCGGAGAGGAGGCCGTACAGGAATGTGATGAAAGGTATTAAATGTAGCTTTTGGCAAAAAGACGGAGATTAGCAAAAATTTTCCAGTCGAAAACATGCAGCGACAAATTTATCGGTATCTGATTTTCGAACTTGTTTGACTTTTGTGTGAAACTGGGCGTCGTTCAGCATCAAACCGTTTCTATATAAAGATGAAGAGAAAATAATCACGTCAGTCAACTGGATTCTTAAGAACATAAACGTCCGTGAAATCAGGCTGAAACCAACAGAAACTAATCCAGACTCGAACTAGCAAGAGCTAACAAAGAGAGTCAGAAAAGTGCAACGAAAAGGTTTGAAATTATCAAAAAGCAGCGAAAACTGTGAATAGACTGGAAATGGAGACGATATGTAGCGAAACTAAAGACAAAGAAGGGAAAATGCTTGAACTGTAACTGGCAACGACAGTCCAAACGCGGTAAAGAAGCAGTCTAAAATTAGCAGAGTGTGTCACACGAGCAAGCATGATTGAAGACATGATTAAAAAAGGCAAAGAAACTGCATGAAGCCAGCAAAAACTTGCAAAGCTAGTTATAAAACAGCACAAATACAGTCTGGAGCTGACAAAAACAGTCTGAAAACTGCAAAGCGGTAGTCTGAACTGTGGAAAAAAAAACCAACAAAAAGTTTGAAACTTGTAAAAAATTGTAGATACTGACTGAAAAGGTGACAATGAAACTGTCTGAAATTAGAACCAAAGTTAGAAAACAGCAAAAAAGAAAATACATTGAATGTTCAGCAAAAACAATAACTAGGAAAATGCTGTTCAAACTGCAACGATAGTCTGAAATTGGAAAAAAGAAAAACTACAGAAGACAGTCAAAGCTTTCAGCCACTAAACCCAAGAGACAACAGCGGTCATTGTTTTCGGTCCCGAAGAAGAAAGTTTAAGGGTCAGCGCTTATCTTGACTCCATGTCACTCAGGGTATCAAGGCAGAGATCTGGGTGTAAATCATCCTTCAACATCGAAGGATCAAAAAGCTTTAAACGCTCAGCCGCCACGAGCCAGCTGAAATTCAACAACCACATTAGGCAGCAACATTGAATTTAATGTATTTCTTTTTTATTTCTTTGTACAGCTTTAATGTATTTCTTTCTTTGAAGGACTGTGAATGAGCTCGAGTCTGAATGGCGCTCTATAAATTAATTTATGTTGCCTTGAAACTCGCAAGAATCAGCAGCAAATAAACAGTTTGAAATTAGCAACATCGACCGACGGTAGTCTCAAAACAGCGGGGAAAAAAAAAAAAATTGTTAAAACCAGCAAACATAGTCAACAAATCACAAAGTGTAAAAATAGAAAGAAAGCAGAACACACTCTAAGGTGGATCTGAGAGGTTGTAACCACAGAAAGCGAGGTCACATTCAGTTCGTCTTTTGACCTTTCACCCTCCGCTTTATCCTCATGCCACAGTTAAACTTTCTGCTCGTCTGAAGGACTTCCCTCGAGCTATCCTTCAGAAATCCCACCGCTTTTTGAAAGACACAAATGAAAATCCACCAAACACCAACCGAAACGACCGGCAACGGCTGTCTCCAGTGCAAAAACATACAGTTTTTTTTTTTTTTTTTTTTTTTTTTGTGGTTTTAAGAAGTACAGATCTTCACATTTGAGAGCTCGGACCTCTCCCCTTCAATTAATAGTTGTAGAGGCTGATTTATGTGGTAATGAGACGGCCATTAGTGAGCAGAGATAAGAGGAAATGAGGGCTGAGAGAGCCGGGGAACGACAGGCCACTAATGAAGCTTCGCCAAAGCTCAATCAAGAAAGACCATTTAGTCCCTGCGTCTCTGTTTCGGCCCGTCAAACGACTGCCGCTGCTTTCCATCAGACCCGATCACATCTCCAGCCTCATCCTTCAACGTCCTGCTCAGGAGTGAGTGAACCTGGCTTGTTAAGAGGATTTTTTTTTTTTTTTTTTTTTTATCTCATGATACAAAAACACAACAGAGAATGCTTTTAGTTTGTGGAACTTTTTGAAAACAGTTGTTCTGCACATGCTCAGTAGATGAACAACAACGTCTGAGGAGAAGGTTTGACTTACTCCGTATTCTCCCGTCTCCTGGTTGGTCATCGCCCACAGGTCCACGTCGATGTTTCGGGCATTTTTGTCATCTGTGGAAACGAGTCCCGTCACTCCTGAAAACACAAAGAAGGAAGGTTTATGCACAGCGGAAGACTCCCGAGTCTGTAGGGCCAAGTTTTGGATTGAAAATCGTGATAATAGCTGTGAGTTCAAGGGATTACCTGAGCTCACAAACACACATTTAGACACTTTTATGAGCAGAATTTCTGAGAGAGGCCTTCTGTGTGCAAAGAAAAAGTCTTAGATCTTTGAAACAGAGTTGCATTTATTTTTCTGTGTTCAGTGTCTAATAGCCAAGAACTGCACGGCCAGGTCTTTAAAGGCCTGACGAGAAACAATTTGAAGGTTTCACTTTTGAAAAGAGCTCCCAAAAAATTTGTGGTTAAGCTTGACACAGAGATTTCAGTTGAGGGGGGGGGGGTTGTAAGCTGAAAAGTGCTTGTGTCTAATAAACCAGGTAAGAGAATCCACGATAATGAGCTTTCCATGACTGCGGGCCTTGTTTTCTTTGGGCTTTTCTTTTTTCTCACCGGCGTGAGCCAAACAGCTGTAAAGCCGAGGCAACAGGATCCCATTGTTCGCAGTCCGAGCGCCGATCTGCCAACCGGCGGGGTAAACCAGGAAGTGTGCGAGCGCCCACATCAAGCACCAGCGGACTATTAACCGGAGTGCCGTGTGATAACTGTTCAATAACGCGGTGATTATGGTGTTGAAAGGGCGCGCTGTAATGGCACTGTGGGATCAGCGGCGCTTCTGACCGAGCAGGTCATTGTTAACATCGTTAACATCATGCAGGACAAATGAACCAAACGCAGTGGATTACGTTTACTTTTACTGGATCTGACATTTTACTTTTGACTTCATTTTATCAAATAGGTTGAGAACCTCTCCATCTTTCTGCACCTCAACGGTATTCTGTTGCTGTCTTGTGGGGATGGCTCCTGGGAATACTTTGCAATCAACTTCCTACAATTCACTCAATTATTGGCTTCACAGGTGATGAGAAAATCCAAAAAGTTATTACTAACTATATTCGACGGGGAAATCTACCTTGCAAATTACCTGAATGCTAACGGACCTGTTGATGTGACAATAGACTTTTCTGGTCCTGATAATGAGCCTGGTTCAGAGGAACATGGAAAAACAGAAAGCTTTCAGTACTGTGACGAACCTCACTTCATGCAGCGGTTTTATAGTATTCATCATGTTTTATATTTTGGTTTTGAGTGTATTTTAATCTGTCATTCCGTCTTCCTGAGGCAGTGATGCGTTAAAGAAGCATATTTGGGCCTTTCTCTTCCACTCTAACTGAATAACCGACCCTCACTTTTATTTGAAATACTTTTTTTATCCCATTCGGTCTTAATTTTCCGTGTCTTTGCCCTTCTTTTATGTGTTTCTGAGTGTATCAATCTTCCGGTGAATCACTCTGAATTGTACCAACTGTATGAAAAGTGACATAAAACCAAAGTTTGACTGACTGATTGAACTAGAATGGTGGCTCTAAATCTCTACAAGTAATAACCTTTCTGATTCAAAACGGCATTAAAAAGAAATTCCCCTGAGATGAGTCTTGAATGCATCACACACGATCAAAGATTGCGAGCATCAGGCTGATCCTGAAGGTGTGAAGCGGCTCTCAGCGTGTCGGCGTCGGCTCACCCCAGAAGTTGCGGTTCTGCGTCCTCATTGTGATGTTGATGCCGTCATTCTGGGCGCCGCCCTCCGCCAGCGTCTCCTGCAAGGCCATGGCGTAGAGGACGAAGCCGTCGTAGAAGCTCCCGGCGATGTAGTCCATCTGCAAGAGTCACCGTTGTTACATGAGATGAAATCTTCCGGTGCATTTTGGACTCTGTTCACACGACAACGGTGCTCAAAGCCACTGAAAACACAACTTTCTGAAAAACGGCTCCCAAGATGGGAATTTTTGAAAATACGATTCCGTCTCTCGAGAAACGTTGGAAAACCAGAGTTTTGCTGCTGCTACTGTGCATTTTCGTGGAAAGTCACTTGGCCATCTGTCTATCCGAATGTCTGTTTACTCACCATTCAAAGTGTACTGTTCTCTGCATCTGTGTGTAGTTTCATTAGAAACACACAGCCAAAAGCGCCCACTAGTGGCCTGGCATGTTAACTACATCATTTCCAAATTGTTTTTGAAAAACATTGCGGTTTTGAAACAAAAATGCTAAAATGATCCGTTTTCACCTCAAAAGGTGTGCAAACTTGGTCTAAAAGGTCTTGAAGGTATACTAACTTTGGAAAAATTGACCCATGCCCTTCATGACAAGACGGAAAGATTTGTAAAGATCTGGCAACCAATCCTGAATAATGTGAACATTATGAACCCATCTGAGTCTGGACCTTCCTCTGTTTAGTCACCAACATTCCCGTCAAAGGGGGGAATTATCATTTCTTTCCTTTGTTGTTCTCGTGGTTTTTCTTTTTTGATCTGTTTCTTAGTTGTTTTTTTTTTAATTTTTCATTGTATGTTCATGCCTGTTTAATGGTTTTTAAAAATGTAGGAAAATAAGGTTCTGTTTTAGATTGTTCTAGTTCTGTGTGAAAATATTTACCTCAACAAAGAGATTTGGGAAAAAAAATAAACTTGGTCTCAGACTGTTGGACCTCAGTAACTTTCACATAATCAGACAACCCTCACAAAAAAAACAAAAATGGTTTGGAATCTCTTCACCTCAGTGAAAAAACACCCAATATTCTGAAAGAATAGCCATTTTTCAGCCAGTGACGTTGTTATGGAGTTAAATGAGTTTTCTGGCTGAAGAAAGTGTGAAATATCAACAAACAGGCCTTCGTGATAATAATCACTTAGTTTTTAACGAGGACGGCTACTGTACTTCTATAAAATTGGAGTGGCTGAGATAAAAGCAGCATTAATACAAGAATTAACTGCTAACAGGACTGTAAACATCATTCATCATTAAGCGCTGACAATTATCCAGCGCAGCAGGATATTTCTCAGCACAGAAGAGCCTATAAAAGATGAAAGAGAGGGTGACGCTGTGCAGAGCTCACCAGCGATGGTTCCAAGTGAACGCCAAACTCCCTCTGAGCCCTGGCGTGGAGCCTCCTCTGGAAGTCCAGGTACTCGGGGTTATCGGGAGGTCGGTACGTGATGACGAACACAGACTGGAGGAAGCAGGGAGATAAAGACCAAGACGCAGCATTAATTCTTCAGACGATCGTCTGCAGATGATCCGCGGTGACCTCTGACCTGGCTACATGCATTGCTCCAATCCATCCTCGCAAAATGTGCAAAATGTGAGATATTTTGGTCATTTCACAGTGTCAGCTTACTTTAGGCTTTTGATGACGCAATCCTAAAGAAATAATAACTTTACAAAATAGTCACAGGTCTCAGTCATTTATTATTCTTCAACTTACATTGCAAAAAGGCATAAAGTATTTAAATGGCACAAAGAGAAGAGATCTCGCCTGCCCTTAAATTAAGAATGTGAAAATGAGCTCCTCTAACTGTGTAGCTGAAGCTACGTCGGCACTCTTGAATCAGAGGGAGGAAACTGAAATTTGAGTTAGTCTTAAATACTCACAACAGAAAAAGAGGAATTTTACTGGAATAAACAGAATTCTCAAATGATTACTTCAGTTGGCATATTTCCATATAGTGAAGAGATTTTTGAAATGTAGGTCATCATGGTAAACTTAAGCAACACTAGTGCTGGTTTTAACACTGTTTAGACTCCTTGAAGCGTCTGCAGGCCATCCACTATACTGCAGGTACTGCAGGGCCGAGACCGAGTTAAGACCGAGAACAGAGCACCTCTGGACGAAGACCAAGACTTCCAGTTCAAGTTCCAGACCTTTATTTGTCACAAACACAGTATGACATGCAGTGAAATGCGTTTCACACCTGATCCAGACCAAGACAAGACAACTATGATGATAAAAACAGAATTAGCATTGCAACAACACATCATCAGTAGAGTAAAACCAACCCGTCTCACCACAGTCCAGCCATCTCCGTTCCCTATTAGCGGGTGAACAATCCAACGCTTGATGAATCCTGCTTCATTAAACATTAAAGGAGCTGTATCATGCTTTTCCAAGCCTGCCAAAGTCATCGACAGTCAATAATAAGCTATTTTAGGACCCCGAGCACTACGGAGTAGTTTTGTATTACGAAATATTAGTAATTCTATATGCTGTGTGAAACAGCTCGACCTCACGCTACCCCCGAACCTGCATAACAGCAGAGCCTTAATGAGCATGCGCTGCCATGTTGTGGAGGATGTCAGTGAAGCAGCAGTGACTGAAAGTCTATG
Source organism: Salarias fasciatus (assembly GCF_902148845.1). NCBI lineage: Eukaryota > Metazoa > Chordata > Actinopteri > Blenniiformes > Blenniidae > Salarias > Salarias fasciatus. Next base: position 5,727,776 of record NW_021941229.1, on the reverse strand, counting down.
GAGGTAAGAGGTTCTCCTGGAGTGCAATATGATGCTGCGTATGCGGATATTTAACTCCGTCAAAAGCTCATGAAAGTACATTTTTCATGATAAAGCCCCTTTAAAAACACATGAGAAGGGGCCAAGACCCAGTCAAGACCAAGACCTTGAGACCAAGAATGGTCTCCAGCACTACAACACCGTGATGTACTGAAGGTTTACGGGAGTAGAAATGGGAGAAAACGTGATACTGATAACAACACGTGTGAACTCTAACCTATAACCTTCAACATAATTTAAAAACAACACACAGCACATCAGTCTCATTGATTATTAGGCATGTGCGACAGATAATATGCACAAAATCCTGAGGACTTCATGCTCATAGATTAATGTAGAACATGCATGATTCTCTCTGCCTGCACCGACGACAGCCGTGGTTTCAGAAATCAGTTCAGGCTTCAGCAGAAATCTGCAGTTATTGTGGTGAAAGGCTCGACCTCAGCTGGCTCCTTACTAAAATCTTTTCAGAAACTCTTCTGTTGCTCTTTTTTCTGACAGATCATCTCCAATAAGTACTTTTTCTGGCTTCTTCTTCTTCTTCTTTTTTTTTTTTTTGTAAATTGTCAAATCCAGGTTTATTCGTTGAAATATTTGACAATTTTCTGCACCCAACCTGTCCAACATGTTTTGTGTTTTTTCCACTTCATTGTGAGCTTTTCAGGCCTCACTGCCCGGCCGGTGCATGACGAGTGTCGTATAAAGAGCCTCAAACTCCTGTTTCACATGTAAACCTTCTAAGGTGGAAGCTGTCTGTCTCCGTGTAAACTGAGGAAAACACAACTTTTCTGAAATGCTTGCACTTTCAGCAAGCCTGTCAGTAGGTTTTGGGTTTGATTCCCACTGAGTGTTGCCTTAAGGAGGGCATTCGACTGTCAACGTCCAGATCCTGCTCCACTGTGGAGACCCCCCGAGGGTAAACAGCCAAAAGACAATCATCACAGCATCCACGGGGATTTTCTGTCCCACCGAGCCAGAATGGAAGGAATTTTTTTCAAAACAGAAGAGGAAAAACACAGTTTTCCAAAATAAGCGTCTGCTTGGGGATTAGGATTCAGCGGCGAACGGGAAGAGGAGCAGAGCAGGAGGTGTGCGACGGGAGGAAGGTGAAAACAGGATCAGAGGATCGAGAGCGGGCGAGGGCGAAGGCGAAGGCGGACGATCGGGAAACGAGGCAGAGCGATGGCGAGAAGCCGCATTTACAGCACGGCAGCAGATGGAAATAAGTGAAAACAGAAGAGGGGAAACTGAGGAGGAACGTACAAAAGGGCAACCACTGAAACAAAAACAAAGAAATACAAAAACCACACTGACAGAAACGCTAAAGGAAAGAGACAACTACTAAATCCTGGACTTATTCAGAGATGAGCGTCACTAACTCTGAGCAAAACGGTGAAAGCATCTTTCAGTCCAAATGCAAATCTATTGAATTACATGCATACATATGCATAATTAGCTTCAAAAAGCTGTTTAAAGGGAAGAAAAGTCAACTTCAATATCTCGGACTGCATTAATGTTTTTAGTCAAATGGCGTCTCACCATTCAGAAACAAAACATCATTCAACTGAGCAAACCATTAGAGTGTATACTGAAGGTTCGCCTCTCCACAATGGATCGCTGCTTTCAAATGAAACATGGCTTCAGGTTTTGAGAAATCCTCAATGACGGTCTGTGACTCAGTTGAAAAGAGAGCACTGAGCTGTTTTTCAAGCCGAACCCGAGTCACAAACTAATCACAGCCTTAAAAGACAGTCTTTGGAATGTACTGATGGCCGTCTGAAGGGATGTAAACAGCAATACTGGCCCACTTTAGCTCAGCTGTTGGGATTAAAGACGAATGCCTTGCGTGAAAAAAGTACAAATCTGAGCGCTGTGGAAAGGTACAGTCGCTCAGAGAGTTTCTATATCAAACCGAACCCCTTGAAAGAATCTGATGGATCTTTTTTATCATTCAATGGTAAATGGACTTTTCCGTCTCAACAGATCCCCAACACCAAAACCAACAAGTCTCCAGAAAGTATTCAATTAAAAACTAAGCCCTGTAAAGGGATCGGAGGTGAAAGAACCGTCTATGACAGTTAATGATTAATAAATCAGACGATGTCCTTTTGAACAGATCAACAGGAATAGAGCTATTTACAGGGCAAAGTAAACACAGCTACAAAAACAGCTGATGATGGTCTGGAGGTGAAGAAGAAACGCAGCCTGCTTTTCATCCGTATTTAAATGTCTGTAACGCTGGAGTCTGGGTGCGAGTCTTTCTAAATCTGACGCGGCAGAGAATCGACTGCACCTCATTCAGCCAGGTTCTCTGGCTCATTGGCTTGATCACTCATTTTGATCTAACTTGATTTTCTGCAATAAATCATTCAAACTGTGAGGCCTTCGCTTTCTCTCCCCACCTGGATCCATGGAGGATTTTACCAATGCTGTTTAAAATCATCAGACGTACAGTGGTGCAACGCTTTATCAGTCAACCTGCCAGCTGCGCGCCGCAGTGGCTGTTTATGAGACACAGTGCAGCTACAGTTACAGGTTGACCATCGGCAGTCAGATTGGTCCGATCTGACAGAAGTGTTGCAACTCCGTTCATGATCAGAGTCCACATGGGATTGATCTCCCACTGCTGGACCTTCATGTGTTTATCAGCCACGCTGCACCGTCACGCCACGCTGCGCACGCGGCGATTTGAGCAACGCAAAACACAACAGGTCGATGCAGCAGATAACAGGAGTGGAACGGGCCGGTAAACACGAAGTTTTTACAGCTTTAAAGTAAACATTACAGTGAAGCCAAAACACCGGCAGACACACACAAACAGGTTAGTCAAGGTTTTCTTTGAAATAACAAATCATATTTTCATGATTTCAGTGCAGGTGAACCTTAGATCGCGTGTCAGAAACCTCTGGGATGACAATCATGTGAGATACACAGCTGCTGCACGTCAATCTGATCATTCACACCCTGATCTGATTCTATTAAACCAAACCACCGTGGGAGTAAACACTGTTTTCCAGGGAACTGATGGCGTTTGTGCACTGACAGGCAGACAGTCTGTTGTTTTCCATGCTTTCACCATGTTGGTTCCAAACTGCTGCAGCTCCACAAACACTGACGCAGACCTTACAACCCAATCGAGCGAGCAGGCCGACACTTCGGGGCAAATATTTACCTCAGCTGCCCCGCGTAATGCTGATGCGGTCACAATCACGGAAACCCGTCCCTGGCGTTTCTGTCGAGGCTTTCACAATGTCTGAGGTCTCGTGTGGCCCGGCTGCAAGCCGTTGTTGGAGTTACGGCAGTCATTATTGGAACCCCAACCCAAACTGCCACAAGTAGCAGGCATGTTGCCATAATGAAGCCTGCTGTGGCCCGCAGACAAATAAACGCCTCCATGATCAGAAACATGAGTTCCAGAACCTTATTTTCATGTTTAAGAGCAGTTAGTGTTCACATACTGTGTTTAATATCAAGGCTGTTTCATATTTATTCACTGGGGAGTCCTCAATTAGTGACTTAACCCTTCATCAATCTGCCCTCTCAGCATGCATATTGAATAAAATCAGCCATCATAACAGAAAGTTCCTGCAAACACCAACGGGACGTGAATGAGCTGTGTGCATGGATCTCATTAGTGTCTGTGGATCTGTGTTGGAATTTGCCACCACAGTCATTTGTCACAAGCCAAACCATGTGCAAATGTGCTTTAAATTCAGTGAGGTATGATTATTTCCATTCAGTGCACTACAGGCAATCAACAAGATGTCTATTTCTATGTGTCTCAGGCCCCACGAGTGAAAACGGCAAACTTTCATCAGTCCATTTCTGTGCAAACGGACATCGTTTTTAAACGCAAAACGTTTTGGAAACGAAAACACAAAAAACTACGCTTTTTCACTTGAAATGTGGTGCAAACAGTGCCTCAGTTTGTTGCCTCCTGCTTCGGTGTGCTCGGTATGTCAGGGACTGACTGAACTTTCTCAGGTGCTCTGAGAAAAGCTCCATGTCGAATTAAATCCAATCATTATAATGTTCCAGTAATTAATCTATTGGAATGAACTGATTGAGTGTGTGTGTTGAGCTGTAGCTGAATTTTGTCTTAGCCTGTCAGCACAAGAGAACATCAAACCTCTGCTCCATATTGAAAAGTGTATCAAGACTTCATATTGACTTGTTTGCCAGTTTTTCTTTTGCAGTGTTGTAACCAGAAGATTCAACCACTGTGGCTATAAACTGCTGTGCTCTGAATATGGCACGAAGACGTATTGATTAGCATAGATGATTAGAAACAGTGCTTTCAGTGCATATTAACGTATTTTTTAAAAGCTATTTAATCAAGCTTTCTTTGAATATTTCATAGATGCTTTTCTTCCCTGGACAGAGGAGCACAGATCCTCCCTCCAGGAACAAGAGGATCCACGTTTTGAACGTGTTTTAAACACTTCATTCAAACGTCTATTATTCCATCGTGACACAATCAGCCTAATCAGTTTAATATTATTCCACATTTATATTCCATAAGCCCCTCTCCCTCAAAACTTTGGATTAAGAGAATTAAGTGAAGCGACTCTGACATTTAGGAGGATGAATTAGCGGAGCGACACATCTGTGCCTGCTCTCTTATTTCTCTAATTCGCCGGTCTAAATGGCTTCCTGCGAAAACACACCCCTCGTCCGTTAATGTCATGCAAGAATTTCACTCCCTTAAGTGGTCCTGGGAGCTGGGCTGGGGCTGGGGGTGGTCCGTGTCCTCTGGGAGACTCAATCTGTGCCCCGAAAGCTCATCAGGCCGTGCGCGGAAGCTTTTCTTATACACGTATCATCGTAAAAGCTTCACCTGCTTTTACTTTCCAGCTCCAATGCTCTGGCTAATATTTACCCAAGTCAATGGAAAGGTTTAATGGGTGACGGTGCCTGGGGCGAGGTTGGTGCAGCCCCCCCCCCCCCCCCCCCCCCCCCCCCCCCCCCCCCCACCTCCTGCACCCAATGGAGGTCTCACATTAGTGCCAGTGGCCACAGCTAATGATTATATCAATACATCTTTTACTGAATTTACTTCGTGTGTGTGGTCTTTAAAATGTGAATAAATCATGGAGAGTAAAAAAAATAAAAAAATCATTCCCAAAGCCTGAAATCCAGATGAAATATCAAGTTTTGCCCAAACAAACCAAAGCATGTGAATATTTGGAGCATGAAGAACTATGAAACTGGAGATATATTCATTTCAGGATCAGCTGATTTTCCACATTTTCCATAAAACATTCATGGATTATTAAAAAGATCGATCAACGAGTGGAGGAGATGAGACTATGACAGTTGGTATCTAATAAAACTCAAAACATATGTGGACATCTGAACAACGCTCTGTGCCGATCATACCTTGAAGACCTCGATGGGGTCGGCCCAGTCCGACTCGGGGCTCTTCCACGGCTTGCGGTCCGTTAAGCTCTCAGCAAAAACATCCAGATAAAAGATGGCGTAGTTTTCAGGGTCCTGAATCTCAGTCTGGAACAGCTTCATGATGGCCAGGAACGTCTCCAGGGGCCCGCAGATGTATACGACTGCAGAGAGAGAAGCAAATACCACCGTCAGCTTTCAAAAACTCAATAAAGCACACAATAATTTTCAAAAAAGTTGCATTTTTGGTGAGATTTCGATCATCAAGGGCACGCACACAAATCGTGAGTCAATGTTTTACGTGGGTATGTGAACATTGGGTCTCTGGCTGAAAACGTGGCTTCGGCTGATCAATAGTTGATACAGTTTGTACTTTCTTAAAAGAGCAATTTATCACGAATGCATGTGACCACAGCACATTTTAAAAATGACAGGCCTTGAGGGGAAAACTGTCTTCAAGCACGTTTGTTGTCAAAGCAAGTGCTGGGACTGAGAAGGCCAACGGCGTCAGCAGTGGGGCAGTTCCTAGAGAGTGTGAGGGTACTTTCTCCACTCCTTCAGTTTGAGGTCTGATGCAGATTATCCAAACACAATAATCGAGAACAAACATCTTATGAAGCAGTGGATCAATCGCTCTCTATACCCATGGACAGTAAGAGTCATAGAAACATAACTCCATCCATGAAGAGTAAAGTCGAAGTGACAGCAGCAAAGTAAATAAAAACCCACAAAATTGCATGCAAAAGCAATTAAAACTGCGTGAAATGGAGCATTGTGATTTTGGCTACCAAGGTGGTATTTTGTCTACAAAGTAAATCCTAATTCCTCTGATTTTATAGCCCAATTTACACAAAAAAATGGAGATATTGATGTTTGTTTTTGCATATTGTATGATTGTGAGAGCTGTTTAACACATTTGAGAAGGAGGAACAAATCGGTTAACTTTCAGCAGAGATGCTGCTGTGGTGCTGAGAGGATTTTCCTCAGCTGGGCCCCACCATGACTTTTATTTGTGAACTTTACTGTAAGGTGTTTTCTGTGTTGTAATCCCTTCCCCCATTTAAGCACAGGATTGCAGTAAACCAGACAAATCTGGAGTGGTGTAGAAAAAGGACTGATAAAAGAAGGGAATGTTGTTTAGGAACATACATTTAACTAAGAATTCAATAATCCTTTTTAGCTCTATTTCTGTGACAGTTCTTTTAGAAGAAAGGTTTAAGGGCTTCCTTTGCAATCTAAAAGTTTGCTACCATTCACCAAAAACCAACCACAACCAGAAACGGGTAACTATCTTTTCCACCATTTCTTTTGGTCTCATACAACAACACAACACAAGCACTGATCGTACACTTCAACATCGAGCAAACGCTTTAACTTTCTTCATGTCTGAATGTAATAAACATCAGAGAACCGGCTGTAGGAGGTGGAGGAGTAAAAAAAACTACCATCGCGGGCCAGCCAAGAAAAACGTTTCAAAGATGAGAGTGAACGTGAGGAGGAAAAGAGAGGTGCAGAGGAGAAGCTGGACGTTATAAATCCACAGATACAATCGTAAAAAGGTACTTTTTTAACGATATTTTCCCAGACAGCAGCTGACTGTGGGCCGAGTCTGCCCACACACAGAAGATCAAAGTTACCCTCGCTCCTGCTTCCCTCTCCCGCTTCAAATGCAGCCTGGCTGTAGAGGCTTCGTTTCCAACCCGGAGTCAGTGAGCGGAATGAAACGCAGAGAACAGCTACAGATGAATATTGTGTTGAAATGTATTTATTTATTGATTGTCCTCTCTCATACATAATCTCATGGTCGTGCCCTACTAGTAATTTAGAGCCATTAATTAACCTCACATGAATGTTTCTGGACTTACACCACCGTGTACTGACTATTTTTTTTAGATTGCCCTCAAACTCTGGCTGGTAATGTTTGAGTCAAGAGTGATTATTCAGTACGAAGACACTCGCTGTTTTAACTCTTCGGACCGGTTTTCAAAAAGCTGGAGCTCAAGACTGAGCAACAAATGAGAAAAGGATTTCAAAAACCTCTCCGTCACCGCTTTTAAACTCAACACTGTTGGCCACATTCATCCGCACGTCAATGGTGATAGTTGCCAGGCAACCTCACACATCAATCGGAGCTGCCGGTGGATCAGTGTCTTCTCCAAGGACACTTCCACATGTGTCTCATGGAACAAACCGCCGATCATCAGTTTGAATCTCCACCGGCTCCATCAGCTGAGCCACAGCCACAAAACACATAAACCGTCTTTGTGACACAGAACAATAATATAAAACTGACAAAAACATATACAGATAGTTCAGAGGCATCGATAAGCCTCAAATGCATGTTTTTTTTTAAATGTGGGTGGAAACTGGAGAAAATCCAAGCGTGCGCAGACAGAACATGCAATCAAGAGAGTGACAACCACAACAAAACTCCAGGGCCCCAAATTCCTGTCTCTTATCAATATTCACCGACCGGAAATGTCTCCATCCGTCTTGAAAAAGCAGCAGATCAGATAAAGAGTGGAGAACAGTTAAAGTTATCAAGCAGCGAGACGTTAAAAATGAAACCGTGCCGCTTGTTTTCTTTGAAATCAAGCTTCAGACCTTGGCTTCACCGCTGACAGGTGTTCCGGCGAGTCATTAAGTGTAGGACACCTTTCAACGACAACGATTTGAAAATAACTGACTTTTCAAGAATGTTTCGGCTCCGCTGTCATGTAAACGTTGACGCTGGTTGCCATGCTCCAGTTCTTGAGCCATGCGTAAACAGATGGGCAACAAAAACATCTGCCTCCAGAGTGTCATGACTCCCAGTCCAGATTCTCCAGGGCCTTGACAGTTTTAGAGTTGAGTCACCCAGAATAGCAGTGTAAATACACACGACAGCACCCACTAGTGGCCAACACTCGTAACGTTAAATGTAGAAAGAGAACATTACTCTCTTCGGCGGTTAATGTCAGAACGGCTCAGCCCAGCGAGCAGACATTTCCTCAAGTGTTGGACCGGAGTCTGCTCCCGCCTCGACCCCGACTCTCATCCCGTCCAACATGGCTCGCCATGCCAAGGAGCCCCGCTGTCTCCTGGACGGCTCCCAAAGTAAATGTGGTGCACAGCTGGGGGAGAATGTCCTCCTGGTTTGCAGCAGTCACACTCGACTGTCTGTGGACCCGAAGCCTGCACCGAGCTGTGTTTTCATTCGATTTTACAAGATACGTCCGAAGCTCAAAGAACGGAGACGCTTTTTGATGCGGCTCCAAGGATTCGTCAACAACAGACACACTGAAAGAAAAAGCACCTTCCCCTTTGGGAACATGAAATATCCCTCTTTTATGAAGTGTTGTACAGCTTTTATCCGGTGGGTCTGTTTGACTGTGCTTATTCCGATTCAATGCCAGATATGAAAAGCAATGACAATGCGAGTGCAATACCGAGCGTGTCAAAGACGGGCGAATGAGCGCTCTTACTGCTCTGTTCTTGTAACCCGGCAGTCTGTCCTGTTTCAAGATAACAGCACTCATTTGAGGAAAAAAAAAACAACAAAAAAACACAGGCCTCAACCAGAGGGCGCGCACCTCAGAAAACACAAAAGATAAAATGCAGTAATCTCATAAAATGAGTCATGAAGGAGAAAAAACAACTCGAGAGGGAATAATAGGAAGGGTTTTTTTCTCGATGTTCCAGGCATATTTTTCAAAGGATAAACACAATACTTCTGCCACAATCATAAAAGACTTTTGTGTCTGATTGGCAGATATTAATGTCACAATACTTAATTTCATACATCGTATCAAGCAGCCTCTCGTGTCTCACCATCTCCACATAATAAGCTCTTTCTGAAGTTTTCTTTGTTAGTTTCGCGCCAACAATCGACTGAATCTCACAGCGGATCTTCTTTGTTTTCATTTCTTTGACCCTGTTAACACGTTTACGTGGTCCCGACATGCGAATCCGTCATCCACCCCAGGTGCAGGGGCCCAACTTCTTGATTCATGTGAGTTAAAGGTCAAGCTGAAGGGTCGCTGTTTTAGGAAACTGGAGGAGATCCGGCTCACAGAGCAGATGGGCCACGGCACAATCAGATGACAGGACTTCCAGGGAGGTCTCCAAACCCGGAGACCTTCAAGGACAGGACCGATCCCCTGTCCCTCGAGGCAGCAACCCGGCTGCTACGACCATGAAACAAACAGTTCAGCCCGCCAAAGCCTCCAACTCCCACTGTCCTCGACACTTTCTCAGTTTGGAAAGCTGTAAACTCTGACATATCCTGCCTACAGTCAACCCCGAAACTCTAAACGTCTGGATCTCATACAGATTTGTTATCAGCGACTGAAACCCGGAGTTGTTTCAAAGGTCCATCATCTACACGGCGTTGTCGAAATAACACAAGATCTCTTCAAAGTAATGAAATGCAACAGTACAACAACCAAGTAAGTAAACCTTTAAATTTGAGTCCTTATAAATAGCTTCAACTAACATTTAACCAGACATTTTTAGCCTTTACTACAGGAATGTTCTATTTAAGTGCAGTTACAGCGAAGTTATGGGGAGCAGTGAGGCCTCAAGATTAATGAGGTGAGCCTGTAACCCTTTGTGGGAGGAATATTAAAATCTGTGGCATTCAGCAGAGTTTATGTCAGAGGTTTGAAACTCGTTTTAGTTCAGGGGGCCGAACACAGCCAAATATTAACTCAAATGGGAGCATAAACAAGCTATAAGTAGACGTTTTCCATGATGAAAAAACCTTCATATGATGAAAAAACTTACATATATCTTTAATAACTTTAAAAAAAAGTCCTATTTATTTGACATTTAAAGGGAAAATGCATCATTTTTCATTTTCTTTCAATCAAGTTCAGCAGCATTTTGAAAACAACGTCCATTTACACGGAAACAGCAGACGTAGTTTTCATGTTGGGCCACTAGTTGGTGCTGTTTGTTGTTTCTGTCGTGCAGCAAACAGGGAGCAAACTTCACCGAGGCCTTGAGTGCAAATAAGAGAGTTGGTAACTAACTGAAGCGTCCCGCTGCCATTCATCTCCCGGCTCTTCTTACGGCTAAAGCGCCGCGCTTCCGTCTCCTCTCCCCTCGTCCTTGCTCGCTCCAGGTGTACTCCGGAGCGTCTTCCCATGAGTGTGCACCGCGACGAGATGAAAAGGATGAAAGACGGACGAGTGAATGAGGGAGGCCTTGAACAAGATGAAAACCGAAGAGTTTCGGGACAATATGTGAACACTCAAACTGCTTTTGCCGACTGGGGCGTTCAGCTGTTTTTGGGCGCTTCTTTGATAACCGCATGCAAGCGTGGATGTTTTTCAGCGGATTAGGTTGGATTTTCCAACATCCTGTGTTTGTCTTGTCGCCGTATCGGAGGAGATTAGCCTCCGACTGGCTGTTTGTTCATCTTCCAATCGGTCTGGATTTTATGGCTCTGTTGTGAAGTTAATGACTTGAAGCTCAACATGAAGGGCCTGTTTACACGACGGCCTTTTCAAGAGTCATCGAAAGCTTTGGCTGAAAATGCAACTTTTTGAAAATGTTCCTCAAAAACGCAACTTTCCTGAAACGCTACCATATAAACGGGAATGAAAACTTCTGGGAGTTACGCCTACAGACTACCTGAGCTCCACTTTCTTTCCTAACTTCCAAACCGCTGCCACATGGAGACGAAACGCACACAACAGCACGGTGTGATGGAGTCATCCGATCGGAGCGGAAATCTCCCCTCCTGGGCGCCATTAACGGACCGAAAGCATCAAAGCTGGAGCGCGGCTGAGGAAGCGGCTGAGGAAGCGGCGGCAGCGCTGCGTGTGCAAAGAAGGGGGACGAAGACTTCACCTTAAAAAAGTCCATTCAACTGAAGTACAAGAGGAAAAAAAAAGCCATTTTATAGTATTTGCTCAATTTTAATGAGTGAAATTTCACTTTCAGTCCACAAAAGCATTGAAAATAGTTCAAATGTTACAAGAAGAGCGACACGCAGCCGGGCCTGGTGCTGTAAGTGGGACAATCTGTGGCCGAGCTGTCCCTCCAAGCAAGACAGCCGAATTGCACTGTAATTAAAATAACAACGTGTAATGAGTTCACCCGTGGCCAGATGTGGCGATTAGCGAGCGCCAGTGCAAAGCAGCGGCGCGCTTGTTACCCGCACATCGTTTCCTGCAATCCGCAGCGCACCGAGGAGGCGGAGCTGATCTACTCGAGGTCTGGATGGATAAAACCAGACAGGAGCCAGACGCAGCAGGAGGCGCTGAGGATGCAGTCTGACTGATGCTCCAATCAAAACACAGAATCGGTTTAGAAATGGATTTCTAATCTACTGGACGACTTTACATTGATAATATAGAAAATTAAAGAGTTGTGATCAAATCTGAGTCAAAGTTCTTCCTCTACTTCTGCCTCACACTCGTCAGAGTCGGTTAAGCGTTTTTCTCTTTGCCTGCGTTTGGCAGTGCTGTAGGTTATAAAACAGCGGTCAGCTGTAGACTTTTAAGAGTCGTTGCACACCTATAAAGTGAGAGCAGGCTCGCCGAGGCGTCGGGCCGGGCTGTGCGTGCGAGGGGGTTTGCTTGTAATGAGCTCAAGGTAAACATCGCAGCTTCATATTAACAAGAAATTTAAAACAATGAATCATTTCAAACTCATTAGTCTCCCTACCCGAAGGTCCCGGTTTGGAATAATTTCATTAATATACCATTAGGAATTAGCCAACGCTGCTGGGAAGCGCTGCCAGAAAGCATCATGGAGGTTTCTGGGGCATGGCGTCCCCACTGCGTCTCCATCATGGCTCCGTCCGTGAAACAGGTATCAAATCAAATCAAGTGCTTTTAAAAAGGCTAATTTTAAGAAATCCTTTTTTTTTTCTTTACTCCATTCAGACACGAGCTTCTGGTTTGGTGCATCGGATTAATTGATCTCTTTCAAGCCAGACACCATCTCCATGGCGATGTTTCCACTCACTGCTTCTGGAGCTGACGTCCTCGGACTGGATCCCGCCCACAGAGGAATATCTATCTCCCCGTGCGCGCTACCTGCATCCCACAGCTGCTAGTTCAGGTATTAAAAGTGAGGAATTCGGGGATTTGGAGGCAGCGGCGGGGCCGCCGTGTCGGGGCTCCATTAACGCCCCGCTCTCGTCTCTGCCTGCAACAGGTGACGGAGCGGAGCTGGAAGCCCCGGGGATATCCGCCAGCCGAAAGCCGAGCCGGGACAGGCCCTGACAAAGCCATTAGCTCCCGTGACCTCCAGCTCCATAACTCATCCCAGAGCAGGGCTGTTTAGCCTCCGTCTTCTCACCTCCTCTCCCTCCGTCCCTTTAATTACCTGCGTTTATCCCATTATTTGTTGACGCCGTTCCCGTGACGACAGATTAGGATGTTTCAAGCCGGGGTTACTTCGGCTGTGCCAGAAACCATCGCGCTCCGGGATTCATTGATTCACAGCTGTCTGGTTTTTGTTTTTTGTTTTTCCCAAAAGATGTTGAGCACTTTTAAAGATCCCTCGGAGCATGAGGCCCTGTTTACACGACAACATTTCAAGTGAAGATGCATCTTTTTTTTAAGTTTTAGTTGCACAAAATTTCGCTTTTACATAAAGATGTCCACTGAATGGCATGTAGTTTTCATGTCGGGCCACTAGTGGGTGCTGTTGTCTGTTTATGCAGAGGACAATATCATATACTAATTGACAATTGATTAATATTAATATCTGAGATGCGTCTTTATGTATTTTTTTACCAAACAAAAGTGGAAAGTCAAGTTTTCTCCAACTTGAAGGTTTCATTTTTTTTTTCACCTGTTTGCAGACAAGAGTCGATTTACACGTTCAGTCAAAACATACACTGGAGGTGAGACGAACATGTGTCATCGTCTGCTGAAAGAGGCCAATGTGTTCGCCAAACCGGAGGACAAAGTAGGTCATTCGTAGAAAAAGAAAAAAAAAAAAACCAACCCTGGGAGCGGTTTTCTGATCAAACAGTCTCGTCAATACAGCTTTGAGCGTCCTGAACTGTCACCAAGTGTCATTAAAGAAACACCAACATTAGTGTTTCTGCAGTGTGTGAGGTTTGCTCGCCAAAGCACAAGCCTACATTTGTACCTTTACGTTGTGCAGAGTTAAACAAACAGGTTTATTAATAAACCTGAGCTGCGTTCTGGGGAGTCAGAACCAGATCTCAACATCTGAACATCCTTCATGTTTTTCAAAAACTCCATGTCGCTCAGGCTTTGTTTTTTTGTAAAATTCAGTCTATATCAGGGGTTTCAAACATAAGGCCCGTGGGCCAAAACCAACCCAGAACAGGCTCCAACAAAGCAGCAAACAAACTGTATGGATTTCACAGAAAACACTGATTTTTAATAAAATTTCTAAAGAGTTAAGGACACAACACAACACTCTGGTCCGAGATGGGAAATCAGTGATGCTGCAATACAACCTGGCAACCTTAACGCTGTCCAGCTAGCCTCAAAACATGCTGTCAGGGGGAGTTTATAAAAACATGCAGAATGCAGCAGCTGTAGGAGAAGTTTTTGAACATTTCACTGGATTTTTGCACCAGAAAGTTTCATTAAAATTGGCCTCATATCGAGGCTGTTGTCATTTTCAGAGGGGGTTGTTTGGTTTTGCAAAAACATGAACATTTCCATCACCTATGCTCTCCTCCACAACAAAGAAAAACATTTTAAAGTTTAGATTGAGAGGTTGTTATGGCACTGATTCACCGGTGTGGTCCCTGAGGTCAAACGTGTCTGACACACCTGATCTACAGTCTGCAGGCCGCCGTGTTCAGGGCTCTAAAAGAAGGAATCAGATATACAACTCTCTGTTTTACTCCTTCGGAGGTGATTTTTTTTCCGACACATTCAAATAAATAATGGAAAAGTTTGATAAGCTGTGCAGAATAAACCAAACTAATGCTAACCTCACGGTGTGTTCTGTTCTCAGCTGCCAGAGCACTGAAATTAAGTATTAAAGACACTTAATGTGATATTTATACAACAGAAGTCTATTTTAATGAGAGATTTTATGTTTTGGATTAAACTCTCAAACTGCTGATCGTAAAGACAGTTATGTTGCAATAATATGTGACTGAAAAAGAACACAAAAATAACTCTCTCTCACACACACACACACACACACACACACACACACACACACACACACACACACACCGCCTAGCTGTGCAGCACAAATCTCCAGACGGAGACAGAACAGTGGTTTCTGAGCACCTTGCTGTCAGAGGTGAAAGAAACATGTTACTAATCCTCACATTACTGTAATCAAGCCATGGTTTTGGGTGTTTTAATGAGTATTTGGAACTTAAATGAAAATATCTTGTGTACAAGACAATTAAATTAGAACATAATTTACAGATATAAGTGCATTAAAGTGGGCTTGTCAAACATAAGGCAGGCGGGCCAAAGTGGGCCCACAAGAGGTTTCAATCTGGTCCACCAGACCAGACATTTTTTTAAGACATTTGTTTTACACCAGAGGGTTTTATTAATATTGGCTTTATGTTGAGATGGCTGTCATTTTCAGCTGTAAATATTCATTTTTGTGAAAATATCAACATTTCCTTCATGTATAATTTGCACTGCAACAGAGAAAAGCTTTAAAATTTGAATTAAAAGTTTATTATGACACGATTTCACATCCGTTATAACGGGTCAACGCAGTGTTTGAACGGAGGCCGGATACTGAATCAAATGATTACTGCTGGTGATTAAATGCGGTGAAAATGCTTCAGTACTTTACCTGCCAATGCCTTTAAAGCCAGGTTTAAACACCTCAGTATTTAATGATTTTTCTCTTTTGATTATGATTCACAAAGTACTGCTGTGCATCGGTTTGAACAGAGCAGAGACATTTATAGCAGCAAATGAAATCAGACACTGAAAATTAAATTAAGCTAAAACGAACTTTTTGTAGGGAAATATTTTGTAGTGAAGCTTCAGTATTTCTGACATGTGACTGCATTTTAAGACGTGTAACAGTAGTTTCACCCATTTATTGTTTTTCTCTTAGGATTTATTTGTTGTTGTTTTTTTTTTCTTAAGTGTTTTTAAACCTTTCTTGAGTTGTTTGTTTTTAGACGTGGGCTAACTTTGCCTGTGCGTGTGCGTGCGTTGTGTGTGTGTGTGTGTGTGTGTGTGTGTGTGTGTGTGTGTGTGTGCGTGTGTGTGTGTGTGTGTGTGTGTGTGTGTGTGTGTGTGTGGTGGTGGTCCTCCACAGCCCATAAACCAGCAGCAGACTGCGCACAGCCTAAACATTCCTGTGTAATAACTCCGGAATAAACACGCGCGCTCTCCCTGCTGCGGGGGGATCAACTCTCCACCCTGTGGGGGGGCTCAACACTTTACCTTCACCCTGGAAACTCAACTCATCCATTTTTAAATTGTCTAAACTGGGATCTGAGGGCATTTTCGCAGACCGTTTCCCTCTCAGATGGTCCAGATTGGAGGAATTCCCTCGTGCTCTCTCTGACTTTATCTTTACAGTAACCAGCTGCTGCTCTGCTGCACACAGAGATAAGGCCACGAGCTTTAAATCACGTGGAAAAAAACATCCTGTGAATGGATGAAAAATGCGCTCGGAAATTTCTCCCCCGCGCGCGGACTTACTTCTGCCCCGCTCCTTCATGAAGGCGATCAGCTCCTTGTAGAACTTGGAGTCGTCCTCGTACGGCTGCGCCTCCACCGTGATGTTCATCTCCTCCTTCAGGTTGAGGTAGATCCCCTCGGACAGGAAGTAGTGCGGCCGGTCGTCCTGCCGCAGGTCGTGGAAGATGACCACGGCGCGCGACGTCCAGTTGAAGTGCGCGTGCAGCGCGTTGGCGAAGTCCCCCAGCTTGGTGGTGGACGGCCCGCTGCGCACGATGGTCCGGTACTCGTCGCGCTTGTCGAAGCCGTACGCGGGACCCCCGGCCGTGATGAGCGGCAGCTTCCAGTGGGACGCGAAGCGCCCGACGGAGGCCAGCGGGTACACGCACCCGGGCCCGATGAAGGCGTCCGGGTGGAGGTACAGCTTGGCGTCCACGGCCACCACCTGCGCGCGGCTCTCGGCGCACGAGCCCGCCGCGGGGTCCTCCGTGCTGTAGTTGAGGATGCTGATGGAGCGGCCGAGCAGCAGCCGGTGCTTCCCGTGCAGGTCCTCGTGCGCCATGAGGATGGCCGGGAAGACGCGCGGCAGCGCCCACGGGTACTTGAGGTGGTTGTCCGGGAGCATCACGGCCACCGTGATGTTGGCCCCGCAGCGGGGCACGAGGAGGAGGAGGACGAGGAGGAGGCAGCAGGAGAGCGCCGCGAGCAGGCAGCGTCCCGGCAGCGCGCGGCTGCGGCCGCGTGCCATGTCCCGTCCCGCGGAGGAGAGCGCGCCGTGTGGAGAGGCAGCCCGGCGCCGCAGCATGAGTCCTCCACCCTTCGCTCTCTGCTCGTGTCTCAGAAGTGGCTCCGAGTCGGTAAAGGCTTCATCCCGTGGACCCGGGCCGGCCGTGCCGTGCCGCGCCGCGCCGCGCCGTGCGTCCCCGCTGCGTAAATCCACCCCTCAACAACTTGTGGTAGTTCCCAGAGCGCGGCGCCGTCCTCAGCCTGGCAGTCTCTCCCTGAGAGTGATAACACGCACTCAGATGACTGGAAGTTAAGGCGCAGCAGCCCTCCGCTCGGCCCCCACACGTCACACACACTGCGAGCAGTGCGCGCACACACTCCTCCGTCCATAAATCACTCCGAGCAACTCTTCCAAGTGAATCAAGGCGTCATTACTCGTTATATCTTCATCCTTTATCACAAAACAGGATTGCATTTGTGTTTGAGAAAACAATAACTGAATCTTAAATCATCTGGATTAAAAAACAAAATAGCAACAGAAACGGACTGAAATGGATTAAAGAGGTTTTGTTTTCATCTAAAGCAAAAATCAGAAACGAAATAAGATACTTCGAATTTTTTTTTTTTTATGCTTTTTGCAGCGTGTGTGGAAATATTTACCCTAAAAACCCAAACATGTGTCGCCTCCTGTCGGAGGGTCTTCATGTTGCAGCAACAGACAGCTGTGATGCGCTTTAATTTTATGTAGTGTTGTTAAGTTTGTTTGTTAGTTTGAATAATTTGCATTACCTGGATGTATGATGTTCAGGTTATTGCTTCATTTGATGGTCAAAATGTTTCATCTGCTTGAACTTCATGATTAGACAATACATTTCATCCAAATTTATCTACGATGAATTCGTCAAATACAAAAATAATCTGAAAAGTGAAATCCAAAAATTCTTGATTCACAATGCTAATTTATCCCTCTCTCCGTTGATGTGCTGTTGAGCATTACAGTACAGGTGAAGGTTTCACCATAAAAGGGTGACTAAACCATCACAACACAAAAATACGTGCGTTTTCATGTTTTTTTAAACAGAATATCCAGGAAAACCCAAAAGACATCCTGGAAGAACATGCAAACTGCACAGAAAGGCCAACCTGGACTCAAAGAGGGAACATTCCTGCTGTCACCCATGTTCTCTGTATCATTAATATGTGTTTGGGATTTGCAATCAAGCAAATTGCTTGAATAAAATAGTCGCCCCTGTAGCGGAGCCAGAGTGGGGGCAGGGGGCGGTCGCCCCAGGGCCGATAAGGTCATAGGGCCCCGTTTCATGCGATGTGTTCACATTTACTCGTGAATAAATTATTATAATAAAATGTGCAGTGTGTGCGAGAAGGTATTCGCATATGGTTGTGGGCTCCAATTTGCCAATTCTTAATTTACGACTGTGCATGAATGCATCAGAGCTGTAAGCCAGCGCTGATTGGCTGAGCGGCATTAACAAGGTTTTTCTTTTGCACTTGATCTGAGCTCTTTGGATGAAGTTCAACAGTATGCTAAACACTATGCTAGCCGCTAGCGGTACTACCCGAAACCTAACATCGGAGCCACTGGTGAGTCAGTGAAACCTTCAAAAATATTATCTTTATCAGAATGTTGTGGTCTAAAACACCTGCCTATTTGAATGTGCCTTGTGTTGCCCTCAACTATAAGAGACCGCCGAGTCTATTTTTTCCTAATATACGTGAATTCCAAAAGATATTGATAGCTGTGTCTATATCTATCTGAATAGATTGTGTAATTTTAGACCAGCTGTGTTGATTTTATATTTAAGCTGTATCAAAGATGGTACAGATTTAGCCCGTGACTTTTTAATTGAGCTTTCAGCACCATGGACAGCGGACGCTCTGAGTGACAGCTGTCAGCCTGCAATTGTATGTGTGTGTGCGTGTGTGCATATGTGTATTTGTTCTTTAGAACAAGTTTGTGAACTGGTTTGTGGCTTTATTCTGTTTTCTGAGGCATATAGGTTTGCTTGGCTCAATAAAAGTGAGCATTAGTGTGTTGTTTGATGGTAGCATGAGGAATTGTTTGTAAAATTACTATCATAAGGGCCAGTCGAGAACGCTCCGCCCCCTCTGTACTGAGACCCACGCTCCGCCTCTGAGTCGCCCAGTATGTACACAAACTAGAGGAGAAACTTTATACCTGCAAACAGACGGCCATACTCTGATAAAATGTTGGGATCATAAAATGTGAATAAAATCAGGATGCACTCGGTTCAAAATCTTATCCATATTCAAAGTAATAAATTTTGAGAACTTGAAGGCATTTTTCTGTGTTAAAACCAAGAGTTGCTGTTAAACAAATTTTACATTAAAGGAGCATAGCACAGTTTTAAATATTAAATTATCAATTATTCACACCCACACACGTTTTCACCTTTGCCTGATGGGCAGCAAGAGCTATTTCTGCAAGATCGCAGTCGCTCCTATTTTCCTGTGCAGGGCACTGAAGGCACAGAAATATGAGTGATTCGGGTATGAATCGCTCTGAGCTTGACGTAATGCGCGCTCCCGCTGGCCTGATATCCTTAAAGCTAGGGTAGATGATGTTGTCCAAAAGCATTTTTTGTCATACTGAGTGAAATGCTCCTCGCCCCCTGGGAGAAGTCAATACATTATGTGGACGGAAAAAAGTGCGGAAAAAATCTGACCACTGTAGCGGCCACAGGAGTGTAAAAACTCCGACCAATCGTATCGCGCGGACCGCTCTTAAGAAACCAATCAAATCCCTTCGCCGTTCTACCAGCCCCCTACGCGTTCATTTCAATGGCGTGCACTGGCTCTGGTTCAGTGCGCACGCGCGTTGCCAAGGACCTCTCGGCGCTCGCGTGAAAAATAGAAGGAAGTGGAGCGGTCGCGCTGCGCTCCTATGCGCGTTGTGCGCGGGTAGTCAGAAAACTTAATAACATTGGAGGCGATCACAAACTCCGAGCCCATGGCGCTTCCGAGCGCGTGGCGCTTCCGTGCGCGTGCGGCCCTTCCACATCCAGTGTGTTCGCTCCCAACGGGAGCTCCTCCAATGGGGTGGGAGCTGGGCGGAGCCTTGGGGAGATGCTACATTCGTGCTGCTTGCTAGTTTTCCAAGATCGTCGACCCTAGCTTTAAGTTTCGTTTTGTCCGCCATTACTCCGCCAGATGCTTAGCAGCAACAACTGAGCAGTATTGAGGATGGAGCTTCCATAAAGTAAGAAAAGACCGGCTTCTAGCACTGCCACAACTCCAGCACAGAACCCACCAGGCAAAAGAAACTTACATTTTACTCGAGTGCTGCTAAAAGAGCGAGGAAGGAGTTCCCCTCTTCTGTGCACATACATGGGCGCAAGCCACAGACACGAGCGTTTCACTAAGCTGCAGTTACGCCCAAGGCCTGCAGGGGTCGGTGTTTCACATAAAACGAGCAAACTGCTTAATGCACCTTTAAGCACCATTTTCTGATTTTAGTTGTGTTTTATGAGCATTAGAAATCTTTAAAGACTTGTTTTGTTTCTGCTGATACAGTTGAGGCAAACCAAACTTACTGCCAGTGGTTTGAAGGCTGCAGATTCAAGGCCGGTTTTCAGGGGCCTGAACACCTGAGAGGCGTACGGAGGTGTGCCTGACATGATGCTGCTTCAGAGCAGAGAGGAATTACTCATATCTGAGCAGATGAAAAGGCTCCGGGGTGGATGTTTTCACTGAGCGTTAACCCCTCCACTGCTGAATCAGGAATTGTTGCAGAAAAAAAGATGAATCATGAGCGGTTCATTGAAGGTGCTGCGGCGTGGGCGAACGGCCGCCGGCAGCAGCTCTGAACTGAACACAGAGGGAACATGCAAACTACACAGAGAGGCCTGGATGGATGGATGGCACAACCATAGGCCAAATACTACACTGATCGTTTGATCCAATCAGATTATAATCAACATCACTGACTTCAGTGCTTGGATGACACATTTTAAAGGACAGGTTATTAAAAGGTAGTTATGTAGGATTCAGTCAACTTGTCCCAAATCCCTGTTGTCATACGTGAACATATTTAGAGAGATGATGTTTAAAATTAGTCAGTGTTGTGATGTTAATGGTTATAATCATCATAAACTCCTGGTCACTGAAGTCATCTCCTGCTGTCTCCTCCCACAGTGAACTGACATTTCTCCACAAAAGAAAGACTGAATCAACTCCACACACTCCAACTCATCACACCTTGCAGACATCCTGAACCTGCTCCAGTCCATGTAGACCTGAAGCAGAGTGAAGTGGAGCCAGTGGAGTTCTGCCCTCTAGTGTTCAAATGCAGCTACTTCATGGTTCTGCTCCTCGCTGAATTCAAGAACATGTCAGATTGTGTCTGTTAATCTGAATGAAAAATGGAATAATTCATGTTTCTAAAGTCAAATGTTGAAATTGTTAAAACTTTGTTTTACTGACTGAAGACAGAGTGAGTTTGTAAAAACATGCAGAATGCATCAGCTAGTGGAGAAGTTTCTTAAACATTTCACTGCATTTTTCACCAGAGGGCAACATTAAAATTGGCTTTAGGTTTAGATTGAAGTCATTTTTCTGTAGTAACTGGTTTTAGATATAAATGTAGCATTTACAGCTACTAGATATAGTTCGTAAACTGAATATGCTGCAAAACTTGACAGTTAAAATAACACTGACAAGAACGGATGTGAATTAAGAACTTTATTTTCTGTAATAAGGAGCAACATCGATTAACATGACGGATAGCTGAGACATGTTGACTAATAGTGTTCTTTATCAGGGTGGTTGAGATACACTGACTTCATACAACCTCAATATGACACATGGTAATTTTTGGTGCTGAAACACTAATCAGTCAGCTTTTACATTCATATTTCCCATTAGCCCTTTGATCTATTCACTTAAAGTAAAACCGATCAGAACCAATGAACAGATGATTGAGCCAACAGGAGGCTGGTCCACTTCAGGGTCCGCCTGGCCGCCGTCACTCCTTCAGCCAGCCGAGCAGCTGAGGTGTGTAGTAGGTGATGATGATGTCGGCTCCTGGGATGAAGAACAGACCATCAACAAAACCGCTTCCGGCCAGTTTGGCTGTTTTACCTCCTTCAGCTGATTTAGAGATAAGAACATTTTTGAAAATGGGACTCCAGCTGTCCACTGCGGCAGGGAGGTTTGGTCTGACGGTGGGAATATCCAGGCTGCGAGGGAAGATCCCAGACTCTCACCTGCCCGGCGGAAGGCGGTCATGGCCTCCATCACGGCCGCCCGCAGGTCGAAGGCCCCCGCCTGAGCGCCGTGCCACATCATGGCGAACTCCCCCGACACGTTGTACACCGCCAGAGGGTGGGTGGGGAACTGGAGACACGAGACATGAGACATGAGACATGAGACACGGCGGGGGATCGGTGAGGTGTGGACGAGGACCGCGGCGGTGGCGGCTCACCTTGTCCTTGACCTGCCTGACGATGTCCAGGTAGGGCAGACCCGGCTTCACCATCAGCATGTCGGCCCCCTCCCTCACGTCCCGCTCCACGGCCCGGACCGCCAGGCCCCTGGCGCCCGGAGGCAGCTGGTAGCAGCGCCGGTCCCCGAACGCCGGCTTGGACTGAGCCGCGTCCCTGAGGGGAAAACACACGGCGCAGCGTCAGCCGGCTTCGGGCTTCGCCGGCACAATCCGGGAGAGGCCACTCACCTGAAGGGACCGTAGTAACACGACGCAAACTTGGCGCTGTAGCTCAGCACCGAAACCTGAAGGAGAGGATTTAAACATCACTGATCATAGATCGAAACACAGGTTCCAGGTTTTACATTGTGGTGATGTCTGCAGGTTTTAGTCGCCTTTCTTTACCTTGTTCCCCAAACCATTGGATATGAGTGCGTTTTTTATGGCTCGGACTCTTCCGTCCATCATGTCGGAGGGAGCGATGATGTGGCAGCCTGCAAGAAACCATCAGTAGGTTCAGTGCAAAAAAAAAAAAAAAAAAAGGAGTGGCACAACATGGAACCTGCACTGTCGTTTTCAAAACGTTTCTGAAACAAAAATGCAAAAATGATCCATTTCTACCTAATAAGTTGCGTAAAAAGACCTAAATCAGTGGCTGTTAGAACCAGAGAGGATCAGATTTACCGGCTTGTGCGTACGCCAGCGCCACTTCGCCCAGACGCAGACAGCTGGCGTCGTTGTCCAGAGTGCCGTCATCGTTCAAGATGCCTGCAGGGAGAAGATCAGGGATCAGTCACGACTCGGCGCCACGTTGATCGTGCCGATCTCCGCTTGAGACACCGACCGCAGTGTCCGTGTGACGTGTAGGGACAGAGACAGACGTCGCACGCCACCAGCAGCTCCGGGAACAGCGACCGGATCTTCTTCACCGCCAGCACGGCCGGCGTGTCGGCGGTGTCGGCGCCGGAGCCGCGGTCGTCCTGACCAAACACACAGGGCATCAGAGAGCCTCAGAGAACAGGCGTGCAGCTCGGCTGGGGGAGAACATGAAGACAGGCAGGAAACCTCGGCTCAACGCACCTTTTGGATTTTTGCAGGGACGCCAAATATCAGGACGCATTTCAGGCCGTTGTCCACCAGCGGCCGCAGCATCTCCTCCAGCTTGTTCACCCCGTATCTGCAGAGGACGTCCAGTTGAAAGTGGAATAAATACATCTTGATATTCTGTTCAGCCACTGGTCTCCAGCATCAGCTCACTTTGTGATGGGAATACATTACATTACATTACAGTGAAGCCAAAATGAGAGCAATAGCATCTGATCTGGTGTCAAACATAAAGCCTGTGGGCCAAAACCGACCCCCACGATGCGCCAACACGTCCCGCCAAACCAACAAGGAAATGATGCAAATTTCAAAAGAAAACACTGACTTTTTTTTTCTTTTTGTAACAAATTTCATTTTCATTTCAAAACAAATGTTTTATGAACATTTCACTATATTATTCACAAGAAGGCTTCATTAAATTGTTTTATGATGAGACAATAGTAAATTTCCATAATGCTTCTTAGTTTTGTGAAATCATAGACATGTCACCCCTGAACTGAAACGTGTTTGACACTGATCAGCGCAAAGCTTTGAAACTGATCTGAGGATATTACAGCTTGACAACACACAAAAACAGCAAATGGGAATGTATAGAGGGAAATATTCCTTTTCACTTTCAATTTACTGAACTTTGATAAAAAAAAAAAAAAAAACCTCTTCATTGAAGTAAAGCTTAAACTAGCAAATAGCAGTTGCCTTGAAAATGTGCGTGGATTAGAAGATCTGGAAAATCTCATGACATCTTGTGACTGATTGATTGATAAGTCAAGAACTGAATCAAAATTGACTCACTGCTGTGAGACAAAGTGTGTGTGATGTAGTTGGGGGTTTAAGCTGTGAGGAGGGAGGGGGGCTCACACTTTAAAAAGCTAACGGATTCTCTCCTTATCTTCAGCTCCACCCTCCTGTTTTTATCTGCAGGCGAGGCGACACCCCGAGCACGAGTCACAGCTCTGTGTCGTGTGATTTTTTTTACTATTTTTTTTCCTAAATATATTAACACATTATTCACAATCAATGTGATGGACATGTAATTTTTCTGGGGTGAGGCTTACCTTGCCTGTCCCGGCAGGCTGCCGATGGGCTCCACTGCATCCGCACTGTCTCTGTAAGAAAACAGCGCAAGGTTTAGATCTGACACATTCTGCTGTTGATTTGACCTGTCGTATGATTACAAAAATCTAAATTCCACTCACGTGATGAATATGGGGTAGATAAGATTGTCCGGTCTCAGATCGGCCGCGCAGGTCTGCCAGCACCTGAGCGTGGGGTGGAAGTACCCGCTGTGGAGGATGGACTCAGCTGGCGTCTGCATCTTTCAGCCTGGAACAGAGAGGACATCAGCAGCAACGGGAGTGAGTCAAGGTCTGTTTCGTCTTTACCCTGAGAGCAGAACCAAAACAAAGCCATCACAGTTCCTCCTCCTGATTCGGCTCAGCCACGCTGAAAAGAGAGCAAGCATGCGTGATGCTGCTGGACCAACAACCTGCAGGCTTCCTCTGATGCTTCTCATAACACAGAGAACAAAACTGGAACTGTCTAGACATGATCAAAAACAACCTGAAGATTCTCTTGATCACTTTTTTCTTGACAGTGGAACACAATAAATTAATCTGAGCATGAATTTAATCATCTGTGTGTGATCATAGTCTAAAACACAACCAGCTCCAAACTGCCACTTTAAGATGACTCACAGCAGGTAAAATAAAACTTCACTGACAAGTCCTGATTACAACCCATACTTATTGAACAACGTGAGAGGGAGAGAGCCACGTCTGGATTACTGAAAAATGAAAACCTGTTTCACCAAAAAACAAGAAAAACTCTCTGATCGTCAATGACAAATACATTCCATTCATATTTATTTTAAGGTTGCTTTAAAGCGTTTCATGTGTCAAACTGAAGAAGGTATGAGCGATTCTGTATAAAACACGGCATTTCCTGCACTAAATAAACATAGTTTTGAGTAAAATTGGCAGATTTTATCAAGTTTATGGAGTAAAAGGATGAAGACATGTGAGATGAGATTAGATTACAGGTTCATTCAACCTCGTACAAGTCTAAATGTCACCTTGCTGAAATAGACATCCTCACGCCGGCGATACATGCAGCGTAAAAGCCACTGGTGAAGCCGCAAACAAGCTAGCAGACTGAATATATGATCAGAAAATAAGGTCAGAGCCGTGATCTTACCGGGCACTTTGCAACTCCTCCACACTTCTGTAAGGACCGCGTCTTCTTCGTTTATTTTAATCCGAGCACCTCACGACCGCCGCCTACCGACCGGGGTGTGGCTTGACTCTTATGTTTCGTCATTATATCTCAGTTTTTAAAAAAGTTAGATCCAAAAATACTTGGTTTGTATGCACACGGACTCTCAAAAGTAATTTAAAATCTTAGTTTGGCGTTAAATCCTCTACAAAACCGGACTACCGGAGCTAAACGAAACCATCGCGAGAAGACAGCAGCTGGCTAAAATCACGTTAGCACCCGAGCTCAAGTGGCTGTTATCTCGCGAGAGTCTCCTGTGACAGAGTCCGACTGGGTTCTCGCGAGAAGACATCAGCTGGAGCTAGGAAGCTAACATCTTGTTAGCACTGTTGTGTTCTGACTCTTTCATGGAGAAG
Organism: Salarias fasciatus; assembly: GCF_902148845.1. Taxonomy (NCBI): domain Eukaryota; kingdom Metazoa; phylum Chordata; class Actinopteri; order Blenniiformes; family Blenniidae; genus Salarias; species Salarias fasciatus. The sequence goes on along the minus strand of NW_021941229.1, from coordinate 5,701,824 downwards.
AAGACTTTGTAAGCCGATTTAAGGTAAAATATTGCGTCTTTTCACTTAAATACTTTTTGTATGCTTGCGCGAATGGGTTGTTTTTAAGTAGAAAATGCTCCATTGTGCCTCTCTGTCTGTATTTAGCATACACTGTTAGATGGATCGTCGTGATTTCGGCTAGTTTAATTTAAAGTGATTTTCTCTTTAACCTCATTTATGAACTCGAGACGGCGAACAGCTAGTGTCATTTATACTAAACAACCAACTGACAACCTCAGTAAATGTGATATGTAATGTGTATACCGGGCTGTACTCACTAGCTGCTATCTGGATTACCAATGGGCCTTTACAATGATATAAAAATGTTATTTTATGGGTTTATACTGTTTCGGGTCAGAATGTGATCATTTCTGACATTGTATTGTATTCAGCCTGTTTGTGATCATCCTCAGGGTGGATCTGAAGATGTAGCCAACAGTGGATCCTCTGCAGAAGAAAACCACCCCTGACGTCCTCAGTGATCCCTCCTCTTCAGTCTAGTCCCGGAGGACTTCAAACCCTGACCAGGGTCATCCTCAGCCTGTCCAGGCCCCTCCTGTTCAGTCCAGTCCTGGAGGGCTCCCCACCCTAACCAGGACTTTCCACGGTCCTCGTCCCTCAGTCCAGACCCCTCCTGCCCCGACTATGCTGTTCTCCCTGAGGGAGCTGGTCCAGTGGCTGGGCTTTGCCACCTTTGAACTCTTCCTCCACCTGTTGGCGCTGCTGATCTTCAGTATGCTGGTAGCCCTGAGAGCCGACATGTTCACCCCCTCGCTGAGCTGGTGGCTCGTATTTGTCCCGCTGTTCGCCGCCGACGGCCTCAGCACCTACTTCACAGCCATCGTGTCCATCCGGCTGTACCAGGAGAACGAGAAGCGGCTGGCGGTGCTGCGGCTCCTCTGGGTGCTGACGGTGCTCAGCCTGAAGCTGGTGTGCGAGGTGCTGCTGTGCCAGAAGCTGGCCGAGCAGGAGCAGGCCAGAGACCTGTGGTTCGGCCTCATCGTCTCACCGCTCTTCATCCTGCTTCAGCTGCTGATGATCCGGGCATGCCGAGTTAACTGAAGAACAGCGCATCAATCGTGCAATCACTGACGACGCGGAACCAGAGAGCAGTTTTCATCTGCCGTTAGAGATTTAAAGTGTAACAGTGGCGTCACCTTTCTTCCGGCTAACAGCCCCCTTCTTACAGAAGACACCAGAGATTTTCACACTCCACATCACACAAGGATCTAGATTTCTAGAAATGGTTTATAACAGCTTTAAAACCAACACAAGAAACATGTTGTGATACAGTATCTGAAAATAGATGCAGACAATCCACTGTGTTCACTTTCCATGAAGTTATTATCTCCATTTATTTAGATCTGTTTTATTCAGGACAGCCTAATGACTCAAAATTGTCAAAATCCTTTGAAGATGATGAAAGTGTGTGATTGAAACACAGCAGTGCCTCGACAATGTGCAATCATTGGTAAACAACAGACCACGAGGAATACCTAAACCAGAGTTAAGTTTTAATACACGTTGATCCAGTGGGCTGGTGAAATCTGTAAGCAGTGATGTTTGTGGTAACACTCCAGAGATTCCAGGGTGTTTGTGCAGCTTTGTTGCCCCCCCACCTCGAGGAAGATGCTGCTTTCCAGCATAAATGGAATTTCATTCATCACACTGCGTCTGACTTCTGCTCGTCATTGTTCCCCCTCATCACATCCTAACTCGTCAGTGAGAATGTTTCGGACTGACTCGCCTCGCGGTCTGTTGAAGGAACTGAATGTGATTCCAGCAGCGGCTTATGTGCACACAACTTCCATTTCAAATAGCTGTTTATTTTCACTGTTTCTGTACCGCATGTAATTTAAAGCCTCGTTTTAAAGGTCAATTCCTGATGTGAATCCTGTGTATTATGTATATGTTTGGTTATTTTTTTCAAACAAAAATCGTTATATCTTATTTATCTTGCGTTTTTGCTATGGAACCTTTATTGTCATCTGTACATACATGTAAATAAACCATCCAACGTCCTTAATAATCAGTGCGAGTTTGTGGTTGGAGGAGCTGCTGTACACTTTCTGGCCACCAGGAGGTGCTGCTGTATTTATATGTGGGTGTGGTGGTGAGCCAGCCTGCAGGCCCATCTTTTATTTATAAATCTCCACCTCTTCACAGTTTATAAATGACAATTTAAAATAAAAATCCTGAGGGCAGTGATTGTGTAGAGGTTCGAAGACCACTGCTCTCAGCATTTCTAGTTTTGCTTGACTCTGGATCAAATAGGTTGTTTCCCCATTTTTAAAAGATAGTAAATAAATGTAACTTCAATTAAGAAATGTTTGTATGCTGTCATTGTAAGCTAATACATAACCTTAATTAGAGTGTAGACTTGAACAGCTGTTTCACACTATTGCTTTAACCAACTTAAAGTTTCAGGAAGTTGATCCTGACAGACAGGAGGGTACGCCCCGGACCGATCACCGCTCCATCACAGAACAGGAACAGAAACAGCGGCACACATTCACATTCACAACTCTTTTAGGACTGCTGGGAAAACTGAAGAAAACACACATAAATATAGAGAAGATCAAACTACACAGCGATTGTGTGATTATCTCCAGCACCCTGTGACCTGACCGTTCACAAAATAAAGGGGTATAGATTGGAAGAGGCCTGATAAGCACTTCTTATGCAAGATTTTTTTTTAATCTTGTTTGCACTGTATTTGCTGCACTGTCCTGCAAACTGCAATGTTTTCTAGTATAGTCCTACATTTTTATTCTGTAATTCATTTATGCTGATGTATGCTGCTGGTTCAGAGAAACAAATATCATCTTCATTTGTAACCTTCAAGTATGAAAATGACAGATAAAGAAGTTGAACCTTGAACTTTCAGGAGGAAAAAAGTTGGGAAAATGTATTAAGACCTGGTGTATAATAAAATAAATGAATAAATGGGAAATTTATCTGTGAAACATGCAGTAGGATTTCTTTTCTTTTAAAGTTGTGTTTCTCTGGCTGTATGCAAGAGACTATCATATGTATTTTCAAAGTTATTAAAATAAATTCTTGGTTTGTTCTGTAATGCTTTTTTTTATTTTGAAAATAATCACTTGAGAAGATTTAAGAAAAAATAAAAGGGAATCTGCGAACATAAAACGTGTGAGAAAAAACTCAATAAAACAACTGAATATCATCAGGTGAAACAAAAAATAACATGTGAAACGTTTGGATGGATAGCTTTAAATCACATGTTCCTCTGTCACTCCTTCTGCTTAGCTCTTCTTAATTATGGCTCATGATAAATATTTGAAGAGGTGCAGTAATCTCTTGTAGTAGCCGAGAATAGGCCTCTAAGTGCTGATTCATGTGCATCTCCTCATGTGTTTACTGTATCCGGATTATCGACAGGTGGCATCACCAGCAAGTAATCACCAGCACGCCTCATACACCATCATGCCTGAAGCAAGGCAAACCTTTATCATCCATTGGATGTAATTATGTAGCACTGAAAAACGTAAATATTGATTACTGATGTCTTCACATTAATCAAATACATGGTACACCTGCTAAGAGTAGAAGCCGTAAATTCGAGTTGCATTTGAACGCAACATATTTGATTGATAGGCGCGTCTCGCCCGGTCAACAATAGAAACGGGAGTGGTTTGCGTCAATGTGCGTAGGGCACCATAAACAAAGGGGGCGTGTCCGTCTGCAGCAGGAGCCAATCAGAGGGCAAGTGGGCTGGCCATAGCCGCTGTGTCTGCAGCGGAGGGGCGGAGCCGCGTTCAGGGGCGGTGGGGAGAAACGGAGGCAGGCGGTGTGCAGGCAGAGGAGAGCAGGGAGAGAGAGCCGGGGGTGAGTGAGCGGAGAGCGGCGCTGCAGGTACACACGGAGCCGGACACGAGCCTTCCACAGCCGCACCGGACCGGACCGGACCGCGGCAGACACCGCCTCCGAGCCTTCCTCTTCCCCCTCCGTATTGCTTCCCAGTGACCCTCCGCGATGTCGGGCGGAGGAGAGGTTCGCGTCCTCCGCCAAGAGCCCGGACAAGAGAGTCCGAGGATGCCGGCCTGGAAGCGAGAAATCCTGGAGAGGAGGAGGGCGAAGGGCGGTGTGTCTGGAGGAGCCGGGGCACCGGAGACCAGCTCCGGCGCTGCGAACCCGCAGCCGCGGCTGAACGGGGAGGCAGCGGGGAATGTGAACGGCAGCGGCGGCGGCGGCGGCGGCGGACCCAAGAGAGACAGCGGAGCGAGCGGCGGGTCCGGGCGGAACTACACCATCACCACGGCCAGTCAACACTTCAGCAACAACAAAGAGACGCGGTCGGAGACGGACGGCCAGAGGACGACGCCGAGACACGAGAGCCTGGTGCTGCAGGAGAGCCTGGGGCCGCTGGAGGAGAACCCCTTCATCAAGCTGGAGAAGGAGTGGAGGAGGCGGCAGGACCGGGACAACGCCGCCCGCCCGGTGCAGCACATCCTGGAGCTGTACGGCAGCGTGCCCGGCATACGGACTATCCGAGCGGATAACATTATCATCATCGAGTCGGACCCGGATTTCTTCCAGGAAGACGGAGGGGCGAGGACGGGCTCGAAATGGCAGCAGAACGGCGTGAGCAGCTACAGCTCGCTGAACGACCTCCTGGACCGGAGAGGGAGTGCTGTTACCGAGATAAGAGCCAAGGAAGTGGTCATTTATGACACCACGTTAAGCAAGAGCGAGGAGAACCTGAGCACCCTGGGCCGCCCCGACCCCCAAGACCCCTATGAAACGGGAGAGGGTCAAGGCAGGGTCAGCCGGATCCTGCAGAAGTTTGACAGCAACTACGGGAAGCTGCAGAAGAAGTCCCACAGCACGGAGAACCTGCTGGACCTGGACTGTAGTGCCAGCAGCAGGCCGAGACTCTGGCCCAAGCCACAGCCAGATCTGGTGCCAAAGCCCAGGCCGAGCCCCTCGGTCAGCGGCCCGGGCAGCAGCCAGCCATCGTCACCCGTCTTCCAGAGTCCCCGGTCTTCCAAACCAAAGCCACACCCCACTGTCCCGGAGCCGGGCAGCCCCCAGCGCTCCCCCGCCACCCCACAGTCCGTGTCTTCCTTCCGTCAGCGGTTTGAGGACAGCGGGTCCCAAGGCGTGGCGGTCGCCCCCAGGGACGAGTCAGACAGGGGGCCAAGCAAGCTCACCAGGGAGAGAGACTGGGAGGGTTCTGAGGTGCCCCCTAAACCCAAGGTGCCATGCTCCCCGGAGACCCGGCGTGCCCGTGCCGAGCCCCCCTCCAGTCCCATCTCGTCCAAGGTGGCGCACTCCTCTCCCCAGTTTGAGATCCGTCCTTCCCCAAAGCCGGATCTGAATCAGATTCCAGACGGGGACGCCCAGGCTCGGGCTCTGGCCAACCTGCGCCTGCAGTCCCGGAACTCTTTCACGGTGATCCCCAAGCGGCGTCTCGCCGCCGCGTCATCTGTAGCAAGCAGTCCTGTACCACCTGGTCCGGTGAAGTCCTCCCCCTCTCACAGGGTGGCAGAGGGGGCCAAGTCCGGCGTGCCAATTTCCCACACCGCCACTGTCACTCCAGCGTCATCCAAAAGGAAAGAGACGGTGCAGGAGGTGGAGAGAGTGTCGAGGGAGTCCAAGCGGGAGTCGTCTCCAACCGTTGCCACAAATCTCACTCCTCGTCTGCCCTCTACCCCTGTATCCCCCACAGCAGCTCCCCCCTCTCTACCTGTCCTGACTTCACCCCCGGCGTCTCCTGCTGTCCCATCCTCACCCGTCTTCACCCCGACTCCCTCAGACTCTGCTGCGCCTCCCTCTGCCCCGTCCGCCCCCTCCTCAGCTCCGGGGCAACCTCCCGCCGAACAGCTGCCGGTGACAAACATCGACGACATCGAGGTGGAGGCCACACAGAGGGTCCCCGCTCCCAGTCCCATGGTGCAGAGGAAGAAGGCCAACACCTTCACAGTGGTGCCTAAACGCAGGGCGGAGTCCGACGGGCTGCCGGCCTCCCCCGAGCCCCCACAGGAGCCTTCGGGCGAGGCTCCGCCGGGGTCCACGCCTCCTCAGGCGCCCTACGCTCAGCTGGGCACCCTGCTGAAGAAGCGCTACCCTGCCGTGGAGGAGATCGAGGTCATCGGAGGGTACCTTTCTCTGGAGAAGTCCTGCCTCACCAAGACAGGCTCCACGGGGAAGAAGGTGAGAGCAAAAACAATCACTGACCTGATTTTACAACTTGTGCTCAGATTTTAGCAGAAGGAATTTATGCAAAATGTTTGCCTTCAGCTCTTTGGAATGTTTTATATGACTGAGTATTTGTGAAAGCATGCATTATTTACTTGTGGCCTCACTTTTGCTGATGTGGATGTCTTGATGTATCGAGTCGGACTAAAACACGTTTGTCATATAGATTTTAGATATTTAAACTTAAAAAAAATCAGATTTTTGGTGACAGATGAAAGGTTGACAGGTCACCATGCCCAGATTTTCAAAGTTTAATAATGATTAATAGCAAAATTCTGGCAAATTTGACCATTTCTGCCTCCAAGAACTCTGTAAATTACATACTTGCCTCACTTGATTTTTTAAAAATTGTCTCCACGCTATGGAGCATCATTGTTTTGAATACATGTTGCACCCTAACGAAGACGTACAACTGAGCCTTTATGTATGCTCATATATTGACATGCACTCAGTTTTCATAATTGTGCTGTTCCCTCACATATTTTTCAAGTTAAAAACATCCATCGGAGATATTTCAACCAAAGCAAAGGGCGCCGCATCATCCCATATTCTCAGATATCCATTGATTTTCAAATTAAATCTTCAGTGTCAAACTTAGCTGAAACCTCCATCTTTTTCCCAGGGCACATCCTCCATCAGCCATTAAAAGCAGTAATGTTGCTTTTTTTTACACAACCCTCCTGCCCAGCACGTGCCAAATGTTTCTGGCGGGCTGATCCGAGTTTGCTCTGATCTTAAGTGGGGCAGTGAGGCGTCAACACGGGAGCGTCTCCTGTTTTTGTTTCTCCGAGCAGCTCCACGCACCTGCCACACTTCACTGTTCTCCAACCTGGCTGTACTCACCCGGTTGTACTCGCTGCCCGTGTGTGGTGTGTTCGTGTTGCTCTAAATCCCTTTCCGTCGCATCTCTCGACCTGCCGCATGCCTCTGGTGCCTAAGTGGATTAGAAGCATGTGTTTACACACCGACTTGGAGCTGCACGCGGCGCTTTTCCCCCCCCTCCTCTTTCCTAGCTGTGAAGTGCTTGCCCACAAAAGCGAGTTATTCGTCGCTGAGCTCATTATTGGGTTAGGTGGAGGTGGCCCTCCGAGCTTATTGGCGGAAAGATCCCATCAAGGCTGTATTGGGTTCCTCAGGAATTTGGCTTGTGGATTCAGGCCAGTTCTGACCCGCCTCTCTTCTAGTAGAGAGGGAAAACTATATTTTCCAAATGGACCACATTGATTTTATTTTTTTTAAAGAATCAATGTTTTCTTTGAAATGTTTATAATTTGCTGGGTTTGGTGGAGCTTTTCGTGGGCCAGTTTTGCTTTGTTTATGCTTGACACTCCTGGAGGAAACCATAAGCCGAACTCAAGCTGGTATCGCTCAATAAATCAGAGTACATGACCTGGTTTCGATAAGCTACCAATTCCGCTCTGCATGAGGCAAGTTCTGGGACTGAACTGCAAGTCCTGATCAGGAATTGTGATAAAGTGATGTTAATAGACGCTCTCGTGCCGATTAATCACTAGTCTGACTCTGTCCTCTTGGGACAAACGTTACGTTCAGATTTTTAGCTCAGCATGCTAACACAGTGAAGACTGGGGAAGGTGTCCTCTTTAAGATAGGATACATATTCTGAATAAGGGCACTCTTCAGTGTTTGGGATTGTGAATTCAGTTGTGACATTTGTTGCGTTTTATCACGTTTCTCAGATTTTTGTGCCTCTAATTTCTTCAAAGTATAAAATTTGAAGAAAGACACTCCATTAGCACAGTCCAGTGCAGTAGGGCTCCCTCTGATGAGCCTTATTGAGTCAGTCCTTTCTGATATGTACGTTGTTAATATAAAGATACATTTGCAATGTATTTCAGATTGTAAAAGAAATCATGGCCATCATCAAAATCAAAGCAAAGCAGTTGTGTTTCCTGCCTGGTAATTCCTTTATTCAGTCCATAATTGCAGTCTGACCTCACTCAGACATCAGTCGAGAGCACAATACCCTCGTCTGCTCTTACATGAGCCGCATTACAGGTTCTCCTGATTCATTCTGCGCTCCGTTTTCCCCTCCCTGGCCCTAAATCATAATTAAATGATAGCGGAGGGGTGTGTTTTGGGCACGGCTGCTATCTTAATCACCGATCCGCTGCTTGCCTGGTGAGGGTCTTTGCTGCACGCCGCTCCTGTTTCATGTGTATTAGGGATTAATTAAATATCAGCCGAATGTTGCTAATTAATTTTTGCGAGGTGCTGCGGGCTGCGTTGGAGCCCGGCATGCCGGGCTTTATTTTTCAGCGCGTCGGCGTTTGTGCTGCACTGAGGGGGGGAGGGGGGAGGGGGGAGGGGCTGGGGGTGGGCTCCAGCCCTCTAATGTGACACATTAGTGTTATTGACATGTCGTTGGGTTTAGATGTAGCAGTTACATGTGGCAGGAGTCCAGCTATCTCATCCCTCATGGTTCCTCTCATCTGACCACACACACACACGCACACACACACACACACACAAAATGCACAATGTGTTCGGTTACATCACAACCAAAAAAAACTGTCTGCTCTCCAAAGCGCCACATCGCCTCCAATTCAGATTGTGTTGAGGCTGGCGGCGGTTCAATCCAGGCCCGCGGCGTAGCTTCTCAGACTCCCGCTTCCTTGACCCGGCACGCTGTAATCCTCTGCTCTCCCGAGCAAATCCAGGCACCTCGACCCGCAGGCCAAGAGCCGCACTCACAATCTCATCACATGATTTTTACGGTCTCGTCTCGTTCGGCCGTTTCCTTAACAGGAAGGCCACGAGGAAATATTAAACATTTACCCACATGGGTTGGTTATCAGTAGTAGTGACAATGTCACATTTCTGTTTCTCCTAAAAACTCTTAAAAATTTACTCAACAGTGAGTTTACTGTGTGAAGTACCTCCATAGCACCACTTTCACACTTTTCAGTAAATAACCTGGACTTGAGACTGTTGTCTACGACCAGTTTCCTTAACCACAGTTAGTTGGAGCTGTGTTGTAATCACAGTGTTTGGGAAGCTGGGAATGATGACCATGGTGTCAAATTACTGGCACCTGATGCTCCTGCTTGCTTCCCTTTGTGTCGTTGAAATTTCCTGTGCTATTAAATGGGAACAAGAAAGTACTGCAGGTAATCCCAGTCTCTGATGGGGTTTTTAGTTGCAAGACCCTGAAACAACCGGATGCACATAAGATAATGAATCCGGTGTCAAATTACAGGTACTTACTAATCATAAGGAAGTCGGCTTTCAGGTAATAGATGAGGATTCGCTTTGGTAAAAATGGTGTGTGACGTCCCTTTTAATCACAGAACAGTGAGCCAGTATTGTAATGTCAAGATGATGGGGCTGGTGTCAAATTACAGCCACCAAAACCTGCCGCATCAGTAGCATGTAGTCATTGATTGGCAGATTCAGCATGATTGACAGTCACAAGAAAAGCAGTATTACAGTTTATCACGATGTTTGATGTTGGTTTTAATCTCAAAACTCAGTTTATCAGATGCCAATAGGATATTGAGCCTGGTGTGAAATTACAGGTGCTTGATGTTGCTGCTCATAGCTCCTTTGAATAAACTCTGTTGTGGTTGTTTGAGAAAGGGTTATTCTAGTTAATCACAGTAATGTCATGTCTTCTGAGATCACATGACCCTGAGGAGATTTACTGACCATTGTAGAGCCTGGAGTCAAATAACCGGTTCTCGATGCCATAGAGGTGATCTGAATAGCTGCCATCGATTATAGCAGTCTCAGCAGTATTTCCGCTCTGACTTTGCTTCATGTTGAAATCTGTTAGCGTCTCCGTAGCTGGATTTCGCCTTCTTTTCCCTTTAGTTCAGTGAGAATGCAGCGAAGTGGCATTTAAGTGAACTTCTGCGGCTTTTCCCCTGATAATGATGACCGTACGGAGCGTGCAGGTTTGGTCGTGCAGCCTTGTTCCTGTTGCGTAGATCACTTCCGACGGCCCATCCTGGCATTTGTGCCCCAGTGGCTCAAACAAACCAAACACTTTCTTCCTTTTGTTGTCTGGCCAGCTCCTCCCGGTCATCATCAAGGCCCTGATTTCTTTTCCTTTTTTCTTCTTCTTTTCTCTCTTGGGCAGGGCTGTGCAGGCAATTACAAAAGCACAGAGGCTCGGTCTGGCCTGTGTAATTTGGGTGGAATTTTTTTTTTGTTCTTCGCTGCTTCTGTATGAGAGCAGCCTTTTGAACGGCCTCGGCGTCCTAGTCGGGGGATTTTTTTTTTTTTTTTTTTTTTATGAGAAGCTAGGCTGGAAAAGAATGTTCCATATGCACGTCACCAGTGGAGATGATGAAGTCTTCCTCTTGCTTTCTTTCCGTCGTCGTTCTTTCGCTGCACACCCCCATTATTGCGAGGTCCTTTCAGGACCTCTAAAGATGCTGGTGGACCACATCCAGCTCTCCTTTCTCTCTCCCTCCCCTCCCTACCCACAGTGCACCGCTTTATTCCTGTGCGGTGGTGGTTAATAGGGCCCGTCCCCTCGCTCCCAGCTTCCTGTGATCTCCTCTCTATTGGGGAAGGAACGGTGGAGGAGCTATGTAGGTCAAGTGCAGCTTCTTGTACCACATCACTTCCACATTAGCATAAAATTGACTCTTCTTTTTTTGTGTGTGTGTGTGTCTGTGTGTGTGTGAGACACAGGCCAGAATTGACTCAGTTTCCATCAGCACTTTGATTGGATTGGGAACTCCTGGCTTAGCTAACGCAGGCAAAATTGGCAGATTTTTCTCTCTCTCTCTCTCCCATTTTTTTCTATCCCTGTGGTAAACGCAGCAGCTCCCTGTAAAGCAGAGATGCGGCTGGAAAGCATTCAGGACGCCGGGGGAAGGAGTGGTCTGTTTTTAAAGCCGCTGCTCCCTGACTGGTCATTATGGGAAAAGGAAGACGGGCCCATGTGTTTGTCAGCACAGCATCCAGAGAGAGCGAGGCAGAGGAAGAGATTTTCTGTTGCACCCCGCCTTTCTTTCTTTCCCCCCACAGGTCACGGTTTCTGTGCACTCGCAGGGGAAACACATTGCCGGGATTTAAATAGCTCGACAGAACGCTCATAATCACACATAAATATGCTAACGGTCGTGTTTAAAGAGGAGGTTGGAGTGCTTGTTATTGAAAGGAATTCATATAAATGCCTCTTATTGTAACGAAAGCTGGATTACAGTTTAGGTTGGTTTCCTCTCGGATGGAAACGAGCTCACGATTGGACGGACAGATTTTGCCTGCTTTGGTTTGCCGTAAAGTTTCAAGTGGATTCTGGCGGATCTGGTCTGTGGACCACGGCAGCTGCAGAGCTAGTTACAAATCTAGTATTTTCTTAAAAAGCTATTTGTGGTGTAACACTATTCATCTAACCACATCCATACATTTTATTGGACCAAGCTTCAGTTTTATAACACTTGAGATCGTGATATCCCCAAGAACTTTTGTGTGACTTTTCAGAACTTTCTAAGATCTTGCAATAACATGGACATGGTCTGGTCTTTTCCTTTTTTTTAATTCTCTTTTCCTTCTTTTTGGATTGCATGAACTCCTGATGGCAACAAAACCAGTCAAATATTGCAAATAATGTAATGACATTTTGTTGAAATGCACCGTCCTGTGGAAAAAAGGCAGTATTCCACTCCTCTATGTAGCAGCAGTTAGCATATTTCTGTCATTTTGAATGGTATCATAAAATGTTTGAAAACGCATGGAGCCATTTTTCAAAAAGTTGCATTGTCAGTGTCTCTGAGTGCGGTTCTCATGTAAACAGACGCCCAAAATAAAACAAAACATTTGTGTTTTCGCTTAGACCGACACTTTTAGAGCCCTTTTTACCCAACAATGTTTGATTCCAGCACTCCACAATCCTTTGATCGCTTCCTGAAAGGGTTTAGTAGAGTCTGTGCATCAATATCTGGAAGAGTGCTTAGTTGGTGGTTAACACCGAGCATGAAGCTACTTTACAACGATCCATCTGGAGCAAACGATGTGTTTTTAATTTCCCAGTTGCTTCAGTATGAAGCCCTCTGGTTGACTTCAGTAGAACAGAGCTGGTCGTTTCGTGCCCTTGTGTTTGTGATTCAGCGGGTGTGTCAATGGAAACAGTGGGCCGATCCTCAATCATAAACGCATTCCGCATTCCTTATCTTTTATTGATAGAACTCGAGATTCCTCTGATCGGAAACTCATTCTTTCTTCCTGAACTTAAACCCCAACAGCTCCAGTATCAGAAAGCAGAGCAGATCAGCCTGTAGAAATGAATGTTATTTACAACACGTACCGCAGTGCATTGGCTACAAATCATTATATTTGACAGCTTAGACAAAGGTGTAGTCAGCAGCTTCAGAACTCTGATTCTACAAAGTAAGTAGTAAAACATGTAGTTTAAATTCAGCGGAGTGATTCCTGCATGCTGTGGAACAGCTTTCTTCAGTTCTGTGAAATATAAATATAACTTATAGTTTCAATTTTGTTTGAACGTGACAATAAACGCCGGGCTTTTCCCCAACGCCACAGGAAGTGGGTCGGGTCGCACAAATGTGACTCAGAACGCGCCCAGCCGGCTCTAACGTTGTACTTTTTATGACGCTGGCGGAGATCACCTCCACACTCAAGACCTACATGGAGAAAGTTAGTAGCGGTGGCACGGAGCGACAGATAGATGGACGAGTGACGGCCCTGCTGCCTGACCACGCGCTTGTGCTTTTAATTGTTAGAATCAGACTTTAAAATTACAGTTTATTTCATTATTGGACAAGTTAGTGCTTCCAAAACGGTGCCTGAAATCCAGGCTCTCCTACTTGTAGTTAAATGTCAGGCCGGCGGGGTTAAAAACCCCGCTGAACCTCCAGGGCTGAGGCTCGGCGTAACACAGGAAGGCCGATGAAAGGGCACACTCCTACATTTACATTGTGCGCCTGCTCTACAGGTGTGAAAGTCCATTGTGTTTAATTATTTACATTACCCCCCCCCATCTCCTCCCTCAGACTTCCTGACAACTCGCCACTGCGACCCGCCCCCTGACTTTTTCTTTTTTTCCCTCCTTCTTTCTTCAAGCCACGTGTCTTTTGAAATAAAAGCCAGACACCCGGTGTGCCGACGGCTTCGCTCCTGCATGGAGGATGCAGATGCAGGAGGGAAAGCATGTGGCTCCTGTAGACAGTTAACTCTCAACACTTTGTTTTGACAAATTCAGACAAAGCTAGACTGTTGTATTTAACCACTAACGACTAACTGCGTCTGTATCTGAGAAGCCGACGTGAACAAACGACAGAGAAAAACATAAATGTTAAAGCTGCGATCTTTAAACAAACGGCTATGGGATTCAAAAGGCTTGAAGTTTCCGGATTTAGACGCCGAAATTTTTAAGCTGCAGGCGTCAAAAACACGGAGATTTACACCAAAAAACATCAGGTTTCTAAAAGATTTAAAAAAAAAAAGACCTGGAGTTCGACAGCAAAGCTGTAAAACAGACCACTGAACTTAAAAGGTTTTTTTTTTTTTTTTAAATGCTGAGGTAAATAGACAAAAGTAATCATTGAAAACCACAAAAAAATAAAAATCAAATTGATTTTTTTTGTTGTTTTCAAAAATCGATTTATTTTTCCATATTAGTTTAACAGTAATATACCTAAATAACTTGTTTATGACAGGGCTTTTTGTATTGTATTGAGAAATAAAACTATACTACCGCCTGTAATGTACTGTATTTTGAGAAGACATGGGAATGGGTTTTAACAGAGCTCCATTTTTTTCATGCTATTGTTTTTGATTCTTTTACACACAGTCGAAGCTTTTGAAAAGAAAGTTCAAAGGTAAAAAAAAAAAACAATAGACTCAGATGTAATGTGTGCATTTTTTGGGGAAATATGGGTCCTGACATAGTTAGTAGACTAAAAGACTTTTTCACATGGTCTGTCAAATCGTCTGAATCAAAACATTTGAGTTGCAGATTCCTTTGAACATTGAAATAAAGTGTGACATTAACCGTTGCAGTTAATGGGAAAATGATGCGTTTTTACATGAAATGCTGTGTAAACGGGGTTTATCGTCTGAAGTAATGCAGGAATGGCTTTCATGGAAGTGGATCTGCTGCTTTCTGACTCCTGTTTTTGGATTTACCTGGCTGCCTGTTTTCATCCCGTCGTCGTGATATTTTGGGAATGTAAACCGATTTGCTATTGCAGGCCTGCTTCTTTCTGTGAGGTATTTCGAGGTTAAATCCAGAGTTTTTACTCTTTGCAGCAGATAGAACTCAGACATCCAGCTCTACAGGACAGGTCTGCACCGTAGACTGCGACGTTGTGATGAACTGGACGCTTTGACCTGTTGGGTATCTGCGTTTGGAACATCGAAGGAGCTTACTGACTGCGCGCAATAGTGTCTGTCCTCCTCAACTGAATCTCTCAGTCTTTTTCTTCACTCGTCATTTGCAGAACTTAAACTTTTTTCGACATAATTCCAAAAGAAACTTCTAAATGGCTGTTGCTCTGCTTGTTCTGCTTTTATTATTGATATGACAAACGCTTGTTTCTTCTGAGGCTTACCCACACACACACACACGCGTGCGCGCGCGCACACACACACACACAGCTGTGCTTCAGTGCTGCATAGACACACACACACTCGCACACCTTGCAGGGTTTCCCACACCACCCCGAGGCACATGTGCAGCCCTGCGAAGTGTGTGTAATTAGAATTCCGGCGAAGCCGCCACGATCGTCGTCATGTTTAATTCAGGGTGCGTTTGTGTGTATCTTTAGCTGCCGGAAACCAGCAGACGAGGCGGACGGAGGCTTTGTCAAAGTTTATAAACAGAAAGCGGAGTGGGCGAGCGAGAGTGAGAGACAGGGCGAAGTAAAGGCCACCGGCTTGTGCTATCTGCCTCTGGATGGTGCCGCTTGGTTCCCGTTATCTCGATCGCTGGAAGGCGAAATCTCCCCATGTGGCTAAATGACGGCTTTCGGCTCCGTGTCCTCGATTACCGTCCCAAAACACAGGCGGCGGCGTGGCGTGCGGCGCTCTCACTGCCACATGTAAATGTCATTCAAATGCACCTCTCACATGACTGTTTTCATGCTAAATCTGTTTCCTTGTTCTGCTGTGTGTCTCTACAACTTCACGCCTCCTCCTCCTCCTCCTCCACGCACCCGTCACATATCCATGGCGCCTGTCGCCGGGGCAACGCCAGCCGTGGCCATTCTATCCTGTCATTAGGATTTCCGCGCGCGCTCCCGCCGCCCGTGTTTTCTCCCGTCCTCTGTAATTGGTGACGGCGCTCCGACGTGACGTCGGAAGACATTTGTTCTGTAATCAGCCGGAGCCGAATCCGTGTTTCGGTGGGCGGAGGACCAAACGACACGGCGTCTTCATGCTTTAGGCAACGCCGCCGGTGGGTTTCATGAAGCAGGCCTGTCATTTCCCGGGCGATATCTTCCTGCTTTGAGATTAATTCTTACAAATAAATTAATTGCATAACTTTTGTTAATCAGCTTTTTCACACATAAACAAGAGCGGAACAAGTGCTTGCTGTGACTGTGATAACAGCGTTTCAGAAATCTTACGCTTTCCTCCGTTTCCATGGAGACAGAGTCGGAGCGTTTTCAAAAAGTTGTGTTTTTGCATGAATTAATGAGACACATTTTGGAATTTAGAAAATCTGGGAATCCCCCCCTCACTGGTTGGGTTGTGCTTCAAAATATTGGATGACAGAAGCGAGTTTGGCAAATGACGGGCCAGAGAGAGGCGGCTTGGAGCCGTTCTCATGGACAATCTGAGTGAGATCTCCGGGGACAAAAAGGCTGGGAAACACTGAACCAGATACATTTCCTCCAATCAGCATCCAGTGTGTGGCGTCCTGCACCATCCTTTGTCCCAGACACACCCATCCACCCTGCCATTCACCTCAGAGTCCAGGAGTGAGCCGTCAAAAGGTCCCGAACGCTCCCACAATGACGGCACATGCACGTGTGTGCGTGTGTGCGTGTGTGCGTGTGTGCGTGTGTGTGTGTGTGTGTGTGCAAGGTGGGGATTGCTGATAGGTTTCGATCTCCACCCTTCCCGTGCGGCCCTCCATTTAAAACGAGCTCAGTTCTGCTCCCAGTCGGGGCCTCTTTCTCCGGCTCCTCCTCTCTGAGCTGGAGGTGTGACGGCTCACTGATACCAGGAGATTCTCCCGTCCCGTTTTCTTATCAGTCAGATAATCCCGCGGCGATTACAACGGGCACGCTCGCCAACGCCGGGCCACAGCGGACGTACTATTAGAGTGACTCACGGCAGCGGAGGAGAGGTTTCATGCCGGGCATCGTCCTCTGCCCGAGCTGCGAGCGCCAGGCAGACACCCACATGCGTCACGGCGTTTCCACAGCTCGCTTTAACAGTGTTGTCATGCTTAATCACCCACAGTTGTAGCACTTGAAGCGCTTCCATATGAAAACAGCGTTTTACTGGACCGTCTGGGTCAGAATCCCTGCGTGCCGGAACTTCTTTTTATCATTACTGTTGGAAATCTGAAAATTACTCATAATTTCTACTTATTGTAAATGAAATGACTCATACCAGGTGGGCTCAGGAGTCACATTATTTTCACATTACCGCCTCAGCTTCTTTTAAAAACCTTAGAAAGAAATCCTTCACGGCTTTCCCAGAATCATACCGTGTTAAACTTCCATTTAATTCCTGCAGTCGATCAAGGTTGTTCAATGGAGCGGTGAGGATTTTTAATCAAGGACGCACTAAGAAGTGAATTGAGGGAGCGGTGATTGCATTGTGGTGTAATTGTACCTTTGTGCCTGACGTATAATGATGCACAACATGCCCTTCTCTGTTACACTGTCCTAATCTGGCGGCTCAGCGGCCGGGTACACAGCATGCTTTGTTTGCGTACGCGCAGGCTTTTGTCATCCCTCTCCTCAGGTGCTAATGCCGCTGCGGCTGAACTCCTCAGCCGGTTCTAATATTATCCACCTGCCGGGGGATTAGCTCTAATCGGGCACCTGGTCGGTCTGCCGCTAAGCAGCATCCCTTTAAGTGGACTTGAACGTGCCGCGGACTTGATTTACGTGTTTACTCGGGCCGGAGCGGCGGGACGCCTCGCTCGGCCTCAGGTGCACGGTCGAGTGTCGCCGCCTTGGCAGACGCGGAGGTCGGCGTGAGGAGACTCAAACACAGAGCGGCGCCGCCGCTCGCCCGCTCAGCTGGAGCCGCTCGTCAACAAAACCAGGACACGCCATGCCGGGTGGCCCGGAAAGACATTCCTGGCACGCTGCCCATCTCGCCCATTGGCCAAGACCCATTCATAAAGACATAATCTCATCCACCAGCTCTCCTCCTCCGCCTCCTTCATGTCTTCCTTTGTCCGTCTTCACTCTTCGTCTGTTCCTGAAAAATATTGGCTCCTCAGCAGTTTTTTTGGGGTTTTTTTTCCTTAAGGCAAACCTACCATATGAACGAAAAAGAGAAAGACATTCGTATCTTTCATACTCTACGCCAAAACTAAGAAAACTTTGAAGTTTCAGGGTTATTTAGGCCATGTTTTACCGGTCCGGCCCTCTCCAGATCAGATTGGACTGTTTGTGGCTTCTGAACTGAGCCGCTGGTCTAAATGCTGCCTCAGCAGGTGGAGCATCATGTTTCCACGCCTGCTCTGCATGGTGAGGCGTTTTTTTGGGGGAAAAAAAACAGAATCTCTGTAGAGAATTGAGAAGTTAACAGTGGAGACAGAGGGCGAGTGTTGCGTTCACGCCGACCTTGCCTCAAGATAATCTGTCCCATAACTCAATTCGTCTGACCTGAAAACGCCAACCGTGGATCCACTTTCCAGAAGATGCTCCTTTGTGTCTTTCTTTATGCCAGCAGAGTTCTTCCTAACCTTTAACCTAAACTTAGACATCTCATTTCTGGAGGGTTTCCACAATCGTGTTAATAAGGTGTCCCTGTACAATAATTACAAGATGAGGCTGCAACACATGCATGCGCTCGTATTGCTATAAACAGAGAGTCTTTGATTCGTCCTGGACAAAGCCGGCCTAATAAGTCAGTTGTTGGTGTCCTGGCGTCGCTGCAGCGTCCCGCGGTGAACAAGAAGGCCGGCGGGCCTGAAGCGGGCCCCAGTTGGCTCGTCCCACAGCCCGGGGACACAAGACCGATCGCTTCTGCCTCCGCGATGCCGGCGTTTTATCAGAGACGGCTTCAGCCGCGATCACGATGAAGTGGGTGTTTTCGGTGTTTTCTCTGCGTTTCTCTGAATGACGGGGAGCGTCGCAGTCTCACCTAACAGGGAGTCTCATGTGAGACGAGGAAAAGTGAAAGACGGTGAAAGAGGAAGCGAGCCCAGCGGCCAGCTTGATTTATTGATGGGACTGGCTTTTGGCATCCAGAGACTTCCTCTAAGACAGGATGTCTGTTTAGCAGGGAAACACAGGCTTGGGTTTTTTTTTTTTTTTTGCTTGCAGTGTAAGATTCTACACAGGAACTAAAGAAAGCAGTTTGAGGGGCTAAAAATAGGCGACGTCTGGGAGAGAGATGCTAACATTGTGTCTGTGTATATACACACGGCACTGCCCTGTGTGAATTGTGCTGCCTGTACAGATGTGCAAAAATGGTTTCTTCTGCTCAATAGGAGGAAACAGCAGCTGAAAAATACATGCCCAGGTAAATATCCGATCTCTCTGCAGCATCTGTTAATGGGAGCAGTGATCTCGCACTGTTTTCATTTCACTGGCTCTAAAACAGAAGCAATTGTAAGCTTTCCGATGTTAAATACCTCCAGAATAATCCTGGGGATGCATTCAGGTCAGCATTACTGTGGAAGTCAGTGCAGTTTCCCACAAGACTTTGGTGGGTGGGCTTTGTTTGAACGGCCCTGCTGCCTTGTCTCACTCTGCAGAAGTGTAATATGTTTGTAAATAAAATTAGTCCAAGTAAAAAATATCCCATGCAGGACAACGTTTAGTGAAGATGCATGGTTTTTTATATCCGGAATGTGAGCGGAGGGCTGATCTGAGGATGTCGTGAGGAAGTCCGGGGAAACTCCACTGGAGGAACAAAGTTTCGACTGTGATCTGCGTTTTCTTTCGATTCAATCGGCCTTCTGTATGGATCTTTTGGTTCAATGGTTAAAAATTCCAGTAAGAATACAGAACGAACTGAATCGGAGTGCTGTCATTTTTGGAGGTTTGAAGAGCATTTTTCTGGAATAAATCTTCGTCCAGAATCTGTATCTTTTGATATTTGACATGACCGTACAACTTTTAGTGCCAGACACGACTACATCGTATTCTATAAAAACTCAACTAAAGTGTGGTGTTTCAGGCTCAGCCGAAAGGCTGTTGACCTGTCTGGAATCTATAAACACTTGACAATGTTTAGTCATCACTTCAGAGCCCAGTAGATGAACTCCAAGTTTACAGTATGGGATGGCAGAGCTGGCAGTGAATCTAGTGGATGAATGTTTTCTGCATTCACTCATCGGATCGTCGTTAACCCTGCAGCGCTTGTGGATTCCTGGAGGATGTGGGAACGTGGAGGAACGCAGGTGAAGCGGGAGCTCGGAGCGCAGCGGCCTGGTTGAAGCGGAGGCGCCGTGGCCGGGTGGCGGCCTTGTGATGCAGATTAGAGCAGATTTAGATCCCCGGCCACGGCGTGGATGGAGCCAGGTACAACACGTTAAGAGCAGTCAGCTGACTGCCTCGGGGGACAGACGTGGACAAACCGACCGGGTTTATACGAGCCGACGTTGATTTATCGGTTGATCTCCCTGGCAACTCGAAAGAAAAAACATAAAACCTCCTGTGGACCGCCTGCATGTGGCCAGAACACATGAACAGTGACTTATTATAAACTGTTTGTGGTCTTTCTGTTAACTTACAGCCTGATGTGCATATGAGAGCTCAAAGGCAGAGTTTGTTTTATAGGAAGCGAAACTGAATTTCTGTGCAGTGGAAAGTCAGAGAGGAGCCACATCGAGCGGCTGGATGGTTTCTCTATAAACTGACAGACGCTTGGTGAAATCATGTTGATTTTCTGTCCATCTTCTCATTTGTCCAGGAAGGAATCGCCTCAGGGAAAGTTGTTTTCTTATCTTGGAAAACATAGTGAGAGAGTTGCGCCAATGGCCGTTTGGTTCTGCCATTTTTTGGTCCAGTTCTGTCGTAACTCTCTCACTATAGGGCTGTAGCCCGAACCAATGTGGCGCCTGAGGGCAGATTTTCTATCCGGATTTACAAACACTTAGAAATTAAATGAAATAGCATGAACATGAACCTTTTCGGTGACCCCTGAAGGCCGCAGCGACCTTTGGATTTGCCTATATTGATGGATCTGACGTGATCCATAAACCTTTGAATGTATGGGAGTAACCCACCTCAGCCTGCCGGTCGTATTGGATCTGTCCCACCCCCCTGTTCGCAGACCGAAAAGCCCCGTCGATCAGTGGCGAGCAAAGAGGCCTCCGCTCCGCCTCAGTTCCAGTGCAGACGGCGTCTGGCTCTCTGCGAGAATCGCCAATTAAAAGCCCTGCTGAATAAGTCATGAAGCGGCCGCTCGACGTCGGGAATGGACCGCCGTTAGCGCTGCATCAGCAGATGACTCCGGCTCGTGATGGCGTTCGATTTAATCGGCGCGCCGACGAGGATGTAATAACTGCTCATAAAACGCTGTCCGCTTGAAGGACCGGGCTCCGTTTGGTTGGAGCTTGATGTGCGGATTTTTCCTGGAGCATTTGGTTTGTGGTTTTAGTGCAGTAATCAAATTTTTTTTTCTGTCACCCTCCAGCTGAAGATCTCCTTCAACGAGTCCAGCCTGCAGAGTACGTACGAGTACCCGTCCGAGAGCAGCGTGTGGGACAGCGGGGAGGAGGACGAGGACGACAAGCGGGACGGGAAGCCGGCGGACGAGCAGCCCAGCATGGTGGGACGCATCCACATCCCCAGGCCCAGCTTCACCGTCTCGCCCACGCACACGGGCAACGGTGAGACGCAACACACTCCGCCGGCAACACACCACCGTCAAGGTGCGCTGGTTCCTCTAGACGCGTTCACGGAGATTCCCAGGGAGCATCTTGATATTCAACTAGACGAATGGTTTTAGCTGTATTGACTATTTTTCTGTTTCTGAGGGAGGAAAACAAAGCTGCACGAACCACTTTCACCATTTTAGTTTGACAGTTTTTTCCTGTATTGCTTCATTTCTTTGAGTAATATCAGTTCGGGTTAGGCCTCGCCCTCACTTCAGTGAGAAATACTAATGAAATAATACTAAAAATAAATATTTATTTTGATTCCGTATTGTAAGACCTTCACAGAGCCAAAGAGCCGCAGGTTGCAGACCCCTGCTTCAGGTTGACTTGACTGTTTATTCGTGATCTCCCGATAACCTTTAGCATTAATGTCAAAAGTCGGAGAACAAAGGCTGCAGAAACATGAAGTCGTGTGTATGTGTGTGTGTGTGTGTGTGTGTGTGTGTGTGTGTGTCCTGTGGCTGTACCGTGCGTGTATTTGTTGACTGATGGAGGGGGAGTGCTGGCTGGTTTTTGTTGTGTATTGTGTCTGCTGGCTCCATAAAGAGAAGCGCGGCCTTTTGAAGTCCGTCTCGGGCTGAGTCACCGAGGTGTGCAGACGTTCGAGAGCTCGGCTCCGCTTCCTCTTCTGCGACCGTCTGCGGTTTGAGCCCGGCGAGATGTGAACGACTGGAGGACCGAGCTGAGAAACGATGGCGATTGCGGCTCTGACTGCCTGACGGTTTCAGCTCAGCGGCCTCATTGGTGTGGAGAAGGCGTGAGCAGGGAGGGAGCAGAGGAGCAGGGCGACAGAGACCTCTAGTGGCCAGACCTGGAACTACGGCGGAGTGCAGGCTCGACGCTGACCCGTCTCTGCTGCGTCCGCAGATCTGTCCAACTACATTCCCAAGCACTCGGTGGACTTCAGCACCTGGCAGGAGCTGAAACGGGACGAGAGCGCCCTCCAGGAAGAAACCACGGCACAGCAGGCGCAGCTGACCGAGGAGGTGATGGTGAGAGAAACACACTGGGCGAGCATCGACACACAGACTGATCAAACACCGGTAAATGTTCCTAATCTACTGAATTTGTGCGACAAACAGGTTCTCTGTATCGTAAAACTCAGAATTCGTTTGAAATATGAAAGGAAAGTGTGATTACTCTCTAAAATTCAATGCGGCTAATCCGAAAAAGTAGTTAAGGGGAAGCAAGAAAAAGAGCACTGTGATTTTGAAGAGTGTGTGTGTGTGTGTGTGTGTGTTTGAATCGTATTTGCACGCCTCCTTGACGTTTGCTCGGCTTCCTCCCCAGCTCACGCCGGCAGACAGCTCCTCGCTCTCCGACTACAGCAGCGAGCCCGCCCTTTACTTCTGACGGTCCAATCAGCCGCCTCCTCCAGAGAAGCACACCGCCCCGACGGGCCCGGCCTCCCGGCTCTCTTCGTTTTTCGGGGCCGATTTCCTGCCACGGTACCACTGCAGCCTTCCCTTCTCTCTCTCTCTCTCTCTCTGTTCCTCCCTGAAGAAGAAGCAGCTGGTCTGTCTCGCCGCCACTCCGCTGTCTGGACAGCCGACACGTCTTCACCACGTCCTCGCCCCGGCAGATTCTTTCCTTTTTTTTTTAACTCTCTTTTTGTACGTGAAAGAGCGGCGAACGCGAGGAAAAGGGAACGTGGCGGTTCGGCCGCCGGTCAGTGTTAGCACGGACACTCGAGGACTTCCTCCAGAGGAGCTGGGGAAAACTCCTCACCGCAGATTCAAAACACACAATGAAAGGGTGCCACAAATGTTTCTCCTCTTGTTTTTGTCGTCCGTCGTCGTTCTTGTTTTTTATGTGGCATGTTTTGATATCAGCTCCGTCGGTCCTCTCTATCAAGCTTCCGTATGCCTTTTTTTTTTTTTTTTCTACGTTCTCTGGCAAACTATGCTGTATCCAAGCTGCTGGACGACCGGCGAGGAGGGAACATATGCACCCCCAGAGGGGGGAGGGGAGGGGAGGGTCCTGTCAGTCAGTAGCAACTCTGTTTAAAAAGCTTGAAAGAAGTGACCTTGGCCAATAACGTCTGTAACGTCCATACTGCTGGTGAGGAAAGGAAGCGTCCCGCTCTAGAATGTCTGTATATCCTCTGTGGAGAAACTTCTCGTGTATTTATTCCTGCTTAAAGTTTTGCATGTTTGAAAACCTGCTCATGTACAAAAAAAAAAAAAAAAGAAAGAAAAACGACACTTCTTTGCTTTGTCGTATAAACGTTCTGCTTGATGTGGGAGGAAGCAGAACGGTTTGTTTCTGTATTGTTTTTTGGTTTTTTTTTTTTTCCCAGTCGGACCTCGCATACTTTGACATTCCGGTCCATTGAAGACGACCGTCGCTGCCCGATCCGTCTCAGAAGCCTCTCTTGTTCAGCGGATGCTGCAGATTCAGGCCCCGGGGCCCGGCTGGTCGGCGGAGCCTCGTCATGCAGCGCTAACCGAAACCAAGAAACGGTTTTACATAAGCTAACGGTTAGAAAAGCCACATGAAGCTCTGCCGTTCGGTACGTCATGACCACGGAGTTCGCCGGGCCAAAGGCCGCTCTGCCAGCTAGCACAGCGTAAAACACCAGCCCTGGCATCAGAAACAGGCCAGACAAATGGAGTTATGCATTCTGCACTCAGTCAGACCTCGACCTTACGGGGTAAGAAACATGTTGGCATTATAATCTTCAAACCGTTTACATTGATTTACCTTGCGTTGACAGAAAGCAGCATTTAGCATCGAACAACTGAGAGGTCTCAGCGGATCTGGGTAGTGATTTTTACCGTGGCGACGACGATTATGATCATCTGTGAGAACGAATGCCAGATTTTTGTGTGTCAGAAATTGTCTTTTTTTTTCCCATTCTGATTTTTTTTTTTTATATCTTTTTTTTTTTTTTTAAGTCATCATGCCAACTGATTGAAGTGTTGCTGTAACGGCCTCACACACACGCTCCTTCCGTCCGGGATCGACGCCCCTTCGGCCAGTATTGCTGTACAGTTTACACCCGTGTTTTCAGAGGGTCCGTCTCCTGCACCCCCCCGTCCCTCCGTCCTCTTCTGTTCTCATCCAATCAGATGAACTTTCTTCAGTCTTTTTACTGTACGGAGACCGTTTGATAAATCTTTTGTATCGTCTTTGATGTTAAATGTCTTTTTTGCACTGTCATGCTTAGAAGCTTTGTTTTGCACCTCATGAGTTAGAAGAAGAAGAAAAAAACGAGGCGACAGAGGAAACGTGCACTTAAAGAACAAGACGCCTAGATGAAGAGCTTGATTTTAAAAGGTCTGTCAGGGTGATTTTTTTTTTTTTTCTTTTTAACTTAAACTGGAGGTACAGACTGCATTTTGAAAACAAACTCTTCACTCCATGATGAATGCACTGCCGATGATTGCCATGTCCACGTTTTAGATTTTTTTGGGTTTTTTTTTTTTTAAACTTCTATGCCACAGCCTTGCATCAAAACTCTTACAAGTGTCGGCCTTGTCACTGTGACCACTGACAGCAAACTGAAAACTCCTTTTAGCAACAGTGTTGGCACGATTTAGCACCTCTGCTACAGGTAACCTGAGCTTGACGGCTGATTTCCACAACTTCAACCTGTTTTCTACAGTTTGAATGTATTTTCTTAGAGGTGCTGTACAGATCAGTTAGCAACGACGCTCAGCAGAGGACGAGTTTGGCTGTGAAATGCCAAAAACTGAAGATGTATATACATACAAGACCTATACATGCAAGTTTGGTAAAAGATTTCCTTATATGGACATCTACTCCAGCCACAATCATGTGAGGCTGGTGTCAAATTACCAGCACGAGAAGCGTACAAATTTGACCAGATGCTTTTTCCAATTGCACGTCTTTGGTTGGAAACCGAGTCTTTTCTCAAGACTTTCAATAGCTACGTAACGCAGCCAGAGAGGCTGGTGTCAAATTACAAGCAGTCAGAGTTGCCCTGTGGAAGACAGACTGAAACCTGTGGGTGGATCAGACCGTTTCCAGTTGGTAGCCGAGGAGCTAACGCACGCCAACCCCTGACTCCTTCCCGCTGTGGGGGCGTGGCCACCGGTCACATGACTTGACCCGCCGGCCTCTCGACGCGCGGACGTCAGAGGTGTGACGCGGAGAAGACGTCCTCCGTCCGCTCACACTGTAGCAAATCTGTGGTAGAAGCTCCATCTTTTTTTTTTTTTTTTTGTTTCTCCCCTCGTCTGTAAATCTACATCGCAGATGTGCTTACTGTAAAGTTATCGTTGATCCGAGCAAGTAAAAAAAAAAAGAAAGTGATGTCATACTTGTAAAAATAAAAGCTCAATAAATAGAAAAATTTGAAGGAAAGTGGCTGCTGTGTTGACAGGAATCTATTTATTGAAATATATTACAATTTGAGGTCTGTGGCTGTGCGACCTGCTCCTTCCTGGGGAGGTCAGGGGTCACGGGAGGGGGAGGGGGTGGGTCAGTGCTCCTTCCTGCGAGGCTCCGTGGCTTTGCTGAGGTTTCCCGCCTCCTGCTTCAGGACGCTGAGCAGCGACTGCGAGCTCTCCAGGATCTGCGGGATGAGAAGGGAGTCGTGTTGTTTCTAATCAGAGCGGCTCAGGAGGGCCTGTTTGTGTTCGAGTGGGACGAACCACAGACATTTACAGGAGGAGGAAAATCATCCTCGCAGGAAACTTTGCAACATTTTTAGGGATTATTTAACAGGAATTCATAATAAAACAGACATAAATACAGTTTAAAACTACATATTCCAGCTCATACGTTTGAAGAGCTGACTGTAAAGCCCCGGCTCAGTGGACCCCCACCTTGGTGTAGGCCGCCTCGGTCTCGGCGATGGTCCGGTCGAAGGTGGCTCGGGCCGCCTGCCTCTGCGACAGGCTCTCGCTCACCCTCCTCAGCTTCTCCGACAGGACATGGATGTCGTGCTCCAGGCGCTCCTTCTCCTCCTCCTCCTGCTTGATCTGCCGGTTCAGCTCATCCCTCTTGGAGCACAGGTCCTCGATGCCTGAGCGGGGAGATTTCACTCGTTTACACCACAGTGCGAGTTATCAGCACATTAAAGAAACGTTTGGTCACGGGGATTATTATGACCGCCGTGGGGCGTAAAGCGCAAATCCACAGATTCAAACACTTGTTGAAGTGTTCAATGTCCACCGCTTCTGCAAACCATGAAGGACAAACAGCAGAGCTGGTTCGAGAAGGAGAAGGACATGACTGCCAGGAGAGATGAGCTCCCCTGCAGGACGGCTCAACAGCCCACAAAGAAGAGGAGGTGCCGGCCGGCCAGGCTCCTCACCTGCTCTGGCAGCAAGTGAGCAGCAGCTCCAGTCCAGCTTCCCTTCAGTCTCGAAACTGCAGCATCATTTTCAAAAACTTTAAAAATGTGATATTAGTCCTGTATTTGGTTCATGCGGAATTTCACACGGTCGGGGGACGGTGCCTCTGGATTGGCAGACCGGGGTGGTGGTCCCCCTGTTTAAAAAGGGGGACCGGAGGGTGTGCTCCAACTATAGGGGGATCACACTCCTCAGCCTCCCCGGGAAAGTCTATTCCAGGGTACTGGAGAGGAGGATCCGACCGATAGTCGAACCTCGGATCCAGGAGGAACAATGCGGTTTTCGTCCTGGTCGTGGAACAGTGGACCAGCTCTATACCCTCCATAGGGTGCTCGAGGGTTCGTGGGAGTTTGCCCAACCAGTCCACATGTGTTTTGTGGATTTGGAGAAGGCATTCGACCGCGTCCCTCGTGGTGTCTTGTGGGGGGTGCTCCGGGAATACGGAGTCCGGGGCCCCTTGTTAAGGGCCGTCCGGTCTTTGTATGACCGGAGTAGGAGTCTGGTCCGCATTGCCGGCAGTAAGTCGGACCTGTTCCCGGTGCATGTTGGACTCCGGCAGGGCTGCCCTTTGTCACCGGTTTTGTTCATCATTTTTATGGACAGAATTTCTAGGTGCAGCCAGGGGCCGGAGGGGGTCCGGTTCGGGGACCACAGGATTTCATCTCTGCTTTTTGCAGATGATGTTGTCCTGTTGGCTTCATCGAACCAGGACCTACAGCATGCACTGGGGCGGTTCGCAGCCGAGTGTGAAGCGACAGGAATGAGGATCAGCACCTCCAAATCCGAGGCCATGGTCCTCGACCGGAACAAGGTGGCTTGCCCTCTCCAGGTAGGTGGAGAGACCCTAGCCCAGGTGGAGGAGTTTAAGTATCTTGGGGTCTTGTTCACGAGTGGGGGACGGATGGAGCGTGAGATTGACAGGCGGATCGGTGCAGCGTCTGCAGTGATGCAGTCGTTGTATCGGTCCGTTGTGGTGAAGAGGGAGCTGAGCCGAAAGGCGAAGCTCTCGATTTACCGGTCAATCTACGTTCCCACCCTCACCTATGGTCATGAACTTTGGGTCATGACCGAAAGGACAAGATCCCGGATACAAGCGGCCGAAATGAGCTTCCTCCGTAGGGTGGCTGGGCGCTCCCTTAGAGATAGGGTGAGGAGCTCAGTCACCAGGGAGGAGCTCAGAGTAGAGCCGCTTCTCCTCCACATCGAGAGGGGCCAGCTGAGGTGGCTCGGGCATCTGTTCAGGATGCCTCCTGGACGCCTCCCTGGGGAGGTTTTCCGGGCATGTCCCACCGGGAGGAGACCCCGGGGAAGACCCAGGACACGCTGGAGAGACTATGTCTCTCGGCTGGCCTGGGAACGCCTTGGGATCCTCCCGGAAGAGCTGGAGGAAGTGTCTGGGGACAGGGAAGTCTGGGCATCCCTGCTGAGACTGCTGCCCCCGCGACCCGGCCCCGGATAAGCGGCTGAAGATGGATGGATGGATGGATGGAATTTCACACATGCAGGGCAGTGAAACAGATCAGTGATCTGAACAAGAAGTCATCAGAAGTTACTGTTTCACAAATAATGACAAGCTTTTTTGTAGAAAAAAAAAATCTGTTTGTGGAAATTTGTAGTCTAGTGTGCTGAGCACAGTTTACCATCACTTGATTGATACCTCCAACTTTAATACACTTGGGGTGAAGTAAAAATACTCAGGCATCTGCCTGTTTGAAATGTTCCTGCATGTAGCCTTTGTAAAATATTATTAGTCCCAAAATAAGCCACTAAACATTTAAGCTGAGTATATTAGGTGGAAAGCATCCTCCAATAGATCATGTCACCCTGTCATGTTATTTGAAACATGATCTCAACTTTTTTAACTCAGGGTTACTCATCAAACCTGCTTAAGAGTCAACGAAAGTTACAGATGCTGCTGGAACTTTGTAAATTCCCTCATTATGGTACAAATAAAGGAATAATTATCCATCTATGTTTAGACTGCTTGCCGGTGCCAGATAACACACGGTTAACATTAGATTGCAGTGCAGTGGTCTGCAGAGGGTTAAAAGTCTCTTCCAGCTGATCGACAACATAATCTGTGCAGGTTAATCAGATTGTGAGGTGCAGGAGCTCACTGAATGAGTGAAAACCTGACCTGGATCGATCTTAGTGCTAATTTCAAACACAAAACCAATCTAAACAACGATGAAATGTTACCATTAAAGCGACAGAACAGAAGAAAACATAGTTTAAAGCTGGTTTACTTACACTTGACAAGTTCATTGTTGTAGGTCTGCAAGGCGGCCGCTTGTTGGGTCATGATGCTTCAAGCCTATTAAACACGATTATCCTGTCTCTCTCGGTTCCGGGAGTCGCTTTTTGTCCGCACGGCAGTTTTCGGGAGTCGGTATTTGTCCACACAGCAGTTTGAAGAGTCGGTATTTGTCCACGCAGCTGACTGAAGGAAAGCTGGAGACTTTAATTTAAGAGCTGCCGGGCTCCTTCATGGCTTCCGGTTTCCCGGTCAACTGGAGAAGTGACGTTGTCACTGTCGACCAATCAGAGCGCAGGCCATCTTCTTCGCGTTATTTATTCGGATTCTCTTTAATTTGTACTTGGGCTCCCCCTGGCGGTGATTAGTATGTACTACAAAGATGCATCAAAACGACAATACGGTGCGGGGCTTTCGAACACATTTTAGTTAATTTTCCAAACAACCCAGTTTCATCTTGAGTGGGCGAACTGGTAGAATAGTAACATAATGACTTTAACTTTTAGACTTGTTTATATATATATATATATATATATATATATATATATATATATATATATATATATATATATATATATATATATGTATATATATATATACATATATATATATATATATATATATATATATATATATATATATATATATATATGTTTTTATTTGTTGTGGCTCATAGCATACATTTTACAAGTGCATTTTCACAAAACCAAACTAAAATGTCTCTTCACCAACACAAAGAGTGGGGAGCACATCCCACCTGAGCTTCAGTCTCTGCACTGGCTGCTTGTGTGTCAAACAATCGACTTCAACAATAAAAAGATGAACACGGCTGAACTGGAAACACTCATGAACCATCTGCTGGGTGACACGTTCTGCGGTGTCTGGGCTTCGGATGAATTACAGAACCGTCGCCCGTCGAAGCTACCCGCATATTACATCGTAAACACTCACCCTCACCATCTACCCGGTGAACACTGGTGAGCAATCACGCTGGAGGCGATTCAACCTATTCTGACTATTTCGGATAAGGTCCTGACAACCAACACTATCCGAAAAGCATCCTTCATTTTCTAGAAAATTATAGTGGGACAAGGAACATCAGAAACCACAATCGTCAGCTCCAGCACGAACTGTCTACCATGTGTGGGCATCACTGTCTTTAACCTGTGTCATAGAGCCAGTGGTTTGTCTTACAAACAAGTGGTATCTCGCTACACAAACAATATAAGAAACGTTATGGTGAAAATGTTCAGAAATATCAGCGCTGTATTTGCGTTTCTTCTTCTCATCAACTCTCATGTTCATTACAAATGTTTAAAGATTGTTATAAAATTTGAATTGTATTGCTTTGTTTTGCTTTTGTGGAAAAAAACCCCCATCAGACTCTGTATCTCATTCATTTCTACTTTATTGATGCTAGTAAAATTTCAAAAGACAAAAAAGAAAAACAAACTCTGGTCATGGTGAATGAGATCATGGCGTGAAGTTGATCCACGGAACATTTCTCTTCTTAGACTTCTTCTGTCTCGTCCCGGTACTCGGCGGTGATTGTGAGGAGAGCATTTCATCTTCATGAAAGTCTGTATGTGCTCCTAACCTCAGTGGAGGAAACTTCGGTCTCATCGTTCAAACCAACCTGCTGCTGAAACCGCCTCCCCCTTTCTACAGCCCGTGAATCCTTTCATTTGAGATCTGGGAACAGAGCCTGTCAGTCCTGTTGTACACGATGTAGAGCTCACTGCGCTGGGATTTTCATTTATGTACTTATTTTGTTATTTCTGATATGTAACATCATACTGCTCCAGGATTTCTTTCTTCACAGAACAAAAGTCTATTTCAATGTCGTCCAAGCTCTTGCCGATGGAACGCTTCAGGTCATCATACTGGTGAAACTGGATCTCTCCACGTGTCAAGCAGCCCATTAGAACTTCGTAAACTGCTGCTTTCGCCCTCAGAAGCATCGTCTCTGCAAAAGCCTTCACGATGACGTTGAGAGCAATCTGGTTTCCTCCCGAGCTGGTATCTCCGACAGAAGAATCTGAATTTAAATGGGCATGTAAAAAAGTGATTATATATATATATATATATATATATATATATATATATGTATATTAGTGCTGTCATGCAATCAAAAAAATTATCTAATTAATTAAAGTATTTTTAATTAATTAATTACCTCATATCTGCTTTAGGTCCCCAAATAAAGAATTCAAATTCTAGGAAGTTACAGAATTGACTCATCAAATGACAAGATTTGAAATCCACATATTCATTAATGATGAATGAAAGCTCAGTCAGGGCGTCTTGTCCAAAATAAATTCTAAGCCCAATCAGGCCACTCAAATAACACTTTCAGTGTGTTTCATTAATGAAATTCAAAAGAAGAAAAAGCTTAAGCACAACCCAGCAAACCAATTCGCCCTGGTGTATTATTCAAAAATACAGTTCAAATATAGATAAAAAATTCTGAAATAAAATAAGGCTGAGTCTCCAATAGGCACTTAAGCAAACTAAATTCAAAATTAATGCTAAAGCTAACTCAATACAGCAATTCTGAATGAACACTACAAGTAGAACATGCCTCTAAATAAGGCAACTCAATTCACACTGAATTGCCACTCAACTGTGCTATAATAAATCTTAGATTAATTTTTATTACATGTTAATTTGTGATTAATGAAATTAATGCATTAAAATGACAGTCCTAATACATATACATATTATATACATATATATATAGTACAGAACATTCGAGAGAAAAAAAATAACTACGACTACTTACCAAGCACAGAGTTTGCGCCTCTTCCTGTAAAGCCGTGATTCACTTCCATCTGCGTTGGTCCTGAAAATTAAAAGAAAAAAAGAAATCATGATTACATACATACACTATATTAGGGCTGAACGATATGGGCAAAATCTCATATCTCGATATCCAGGCCAGATATCTCAATATCGATACGATACATTACAATGGATTCAGTGAAAGTTAAGCATTTTTCAGAAAAATAAAAACATCATAATACAAAAGAATGTAAAAAAAAATGCAGTTTTATTTATGAGAACTCACTGCCACGACCACCAAACTCGTTTGTGCAGATTCTGCAGACGCCCTCTGCCATCAGCTGTCAACCAGTAAAGGAGGTTTGTGGTTGGCTGGCCTTACCTGTGCATGGGCGAGCTGACATGCAGGGCAAGCAGGGGAAATCTTGATATCGTTGATTTTGAGAAACTAATGTCCTGAATGTTCATATCCCGATATCGATACGTTAACGATATATCGTTCAGCCCTACACTATATATAGATATATATATTTGGATATGTGTATATACAATGGGGGAAATAAGTATTGAACGCATTAACTGTTTTGTCATTACATTTATTTCCAAAGATGCAATTCATGTGACATTTCTTCCAGACACTGGTATTAACTCAAATAATCCACACATGAAAAGAAATCACAACATTCAAATCCATAAATAGTGATTATGTGGAATTAAGTGCAATAACACAGGAAAAAAGTATTGAACACACCATGGGAAAGCTGTATAGTTTGTCAAGGAAAGGCACCATACCATCTCACACCTGAAAGTAATTAGTCTTTGTACTTCCTATAAGTGCAAACCAACATCAGCTGGGTTAGTGCTAATTGATGGCCCTATAAACAGGTTGTTTTTTCACCAAGTAGTCAAACAAGACACATCTCATGATGGGTAAAAGCAAGAAGCTCTCTTAAGACCTTCGCAGCCTGATTGTTGCTCAGCATCAGAATGGAACTGGTTACAGACTTATCTCAAAGAATCTGAGTATTCCAGTAAGCACCGTTGGGGCCATTATCCGCAAGTGGAAGAAGCATCACCTTATCATCAACAGGCCGCGCACAGGAGCTCCTCGCAAGATTTCTGACCAGGGAGTCAGAAAGATGGTCAGAAGAGTTCTCAAAGAGCCAAGGGCCACCCGGAAAGCACTCCAGCAAGACATGGAGGCAGCAGGTACAAGTGTTACAGAGAAAACGATAGGCAATGCACTCCACCGCCATGGCCTCTATGGACGCTCAGCCCGCAAGACTCCGTTCCTCAAAAAAAGGCATGTTGAAGCTCGTCTAAAGTTTGCTAAACAGCATCTGGATAAGCCTGTGGAATACTGGGAGAATGCTGTCTGGTCAGATGAGACCAAAATTGAACTTTTTGGCTGTCATACTACACACCACGTTTGGAGGAGAAATGGCACTGCACATCACCCAAATAACACTATACCAACAGTGAAGTTTGGTGGTGGAAACATCATGGCATGGGGTTGTTTCTCATCTCGTGGTACTGGCAGACTTCATATAATTGAAGGAGCAATGAATGGAAACATCTATCGGCAAATTCTTGAGATGAACCTCCTGCCATCCACCAGGATGATGAAGATGAGACGGGGCTGGACCTTTCAACAGGACAACGATCCGAAGCACACGGCAAAGTTGACTCTCGAATGGTTTAAAAAAAAGAAAATCAATGTGTTAGAATGGCCCAGTCAATCACCTGACTTAAATCCGATCGAACATTTGTGGAAAGAACTAAAGATAAGGGTTCACCAGAGGGCACCAAAGAATATTCAGGATTTGAAGACAATCTGTGCGGAGGAATGGGCAAAAATCACACCTGAGCAGTGTGGGCGATTAGTTCATACATACAACAAGCGTCTGGAAGCAGTCATTGCAAACAAAGGCTTCTCCACAAAGTATTAAACGAGTCTCAGATAGTGTGTTCAATACTTTTTTCCTGTGTTATTGCACTTAATTCCACATAATCACTATTTATGAATTTGAATGTTGTGATTTCTTTTCATGTGTGGATTATTTGAGTTAATACCAGTGTCTGGAAGAAATGTCACATGTATTGCATCTTTGGAAATAAATGTAATGACAAAACAGTTAATGCGTTCAATACTTATTTCCCCCATTGTGTGTATATATATATATATATATATATATATATATATATATATATATAAAAATAAATACTTTGTGGATTTCAGCTCCGCTTTCAACACCATCGTCCCAGGCCTACTGCAGGACAAGCTCCACCAGCGTGCCAGTCTACAGACTTCCTGACAGACAGGAGGCTTGATTAACTCACCTCCGACTCCCCTCAGAGCAGTGTTCTCTCCCCCCTGCTCTTCTCCCTGTACACCGACAGCTGCACCACAACGGCTCTGCCCCGGAAGCGTCGACAATATGGTCTTCAGCATTTCCATGCAGGTCTGTTGATTGTCCATTATGGTGTCCAGTCTGCGGTCACACTTCTCTTCCCGCTCCTGCAACATAACACACACACGCACACACAAAAAGTCAGAATCCGAGGAGTGGGAACACCATGACATAAGATAATGACAGACACACACTAAAGGTACCCTAAGAAGTCTTTCGAAGCGTGCATCTTCGAGTGCTGTCCGCCAGTCGTCAGACGCGTCCATCTTCTCAAGAAGCACCTCTGTGGTGTCGACAAATTGTTGAAAGTCCTGGGAGTTATTTATCCTGTGGGCCTCTGCCCCTGGGATGGGCAGCCTCCTCGAGGTAGCAGCATCCCGAAACGGCAAAGGATCTGTGAGCCCTGTTTGAGCGGGTCCTAAAGAGCCGGTGGAGGATGACTCTGCGTCTGCTGGCCCACTCCGAGAAGATGTGGCCTTGGTGTCTGTGTGAAGCAAAAACAAATGTATGTCAAATTGTGTCAATGCCATGGCGAAAAAAGAAACGTTATTTCCAAGTTGTTTTTTTGTTGTTGTTGTTTTTGTTGTTGTTGCATAATAGAAAGGAAACCTGAAATACAAATAGATATGTGTGTATAGTTATTGCAATCAAGATAAAAGTGCATTTTGACCTACTCCTGACAGTATATGTAGGGAGTTACAGTAAATATACCCCGTGATATATTTACTGTGCAAATACATTAGATTGCAGCACGTGGGGAGTAAAAATACTCAGGAAATTGTTTATTTTCTAACATCCCTTACAGCTTGTGGAGGGAGTTACAGTAAATATCTTCCCCAGTGATACCGTAAATCCTCTAATACTGACCTGTATTCCATTAAAAGTCCGTCTCCGTCTTTGAAGAAAGCTCATAAAAGTCGCCTCCCAATATAACCCTGTTTTTTTCTCTCTTCTTTTTTTCTGTGACGCGCTGCGGCGCTGTACTGACAGTAGTCTGTGCTACAGCGCCAGTCCTCCTGGTATGGCGACTGTGTGTATTACATGCGTCTGGTAAAAAGTGGCGGAGGGAAAACAAACTCGATGTTGAGATTTAAAGGTGCTGTAGGCAGGATTCGGCATCTCCGCCATCTTGCTTAGGATTATTTGACCCATCTAAGATGGCGATTTGAAACCCAGCACAGCCAATCCTGTCCTGTTTTCTCTGACATCATGCCCTTACGCAAGTTAAGCCACTCCCACAAAAACGTGCAAAGAACGCCCCTTGACCAATCACGGTTAGAGCCTCAGGGGCTCTTCTGATTGGTCAAAGATACCTGGAGCTGTCGAGATTCCTTTTCAGCTCAGAACAGAGACAGATGGAAACGCTGCGCCCTCGCGGTGGTGCAATTATGCTACACTCCTAAAGGATTATCAATGGATACTCTAACATTTAATCCAAAGAAAACAGAAAAATTAGCACTGACTAGCAAAATCCTGCCTACAGCACCTTTAATTTTTTTTCACATCGATTGAAAAAAAAATAGAATTATTCGAATTAATTCGATACATCCCCCAGCTCTAAACTGCACAACTGTTTATTACTGTTTTAGTACTGTTTGATACTTCTTTTCAATAAATAAGCTCAGTACATTTTACTCGGTTCAAACTGACCAAAAAGATCTTTCTGCTCTTTTTGAAAACTTCAAAATATAAGCTTCTCTCTTATACATGCCTCCTTCCATTAAAAGCCTGGTGCCAGCTACAGAGACAAATAAAAGCCCCGGCCACTACAAGAAGATTTACGGTATATGCACTGTTTAAATACATTAGCTCGCAGCACGTGGGGAGTAAAAATACTATGAAAAAACAGTGTATTTTCACAAATCCTTTACAGTGTATGCAGAGGGTTACAGTAAATATCTTCTCCAGTGATATATTCATCGTGTAAAAATGTTAACATGCAACACGTACGGAGTAAAAATACTACGGAAAAGGGGCGCATTTTCAAAAATTCCAGAGAGTATATAGGAGAAGTCACAGTAAATACACCCACCAGT
The DNA here is from genome assembly GCF_902148845.1 of Salarias fasciatus. NCBI lineage: Eukaryota > Metazoa > Chordata > Actinopteri > Blenniiformes > Blenniidae > Salarias > Salarias fasciatus. The sequence goes on along the minus strand of NW_021941229.1, from coordinate 5,665,762 downwards.
CGCACAATCCTCGGCGACGTCCACGGCAGCCCCGGGGACGGACTGCTCCAGGACCCGGGACTCCAGGAGATCAGCTGGATCCGCAGCTGGAGTCCCCCTGAGTATTGCGTGCATGCGGTCGTACCAGATGAATTTTTGGCGTTCTTCGCTGCTCCCGCCGGACGTTTTCAAGGCGTCCCGAACCTTTATGTATTGTGCCCTTAATTTTTTGGCCTTGGTCCGGCACTGCTGGACTGTCCTGCGGAAGCCTCGCTCTGCCAAGGCCTTCCGGAAACCCCCGTAAACGTGCGTGTTTTTGTGTTTCGTTGAGAGCTGTACCCCGCTAAAATGTTCGGCCCAGATGTCCAGAAAAACGCTGGTCTCGCTGGAACCCCAGGTCTGCCCACGGTTGCTCGCCGCCATGCTCGATGTCCGCGCTCAGAATAAACAGGAAACGACGTGCGGTACGGAAGCCTCACACGGACAAAAGTGCGGCAAACGAGGAAAGTTGGCTCGACCCAGGGAGCGACCGTGTCCAGTGGAGAAGAGCAGAGTCACTTCACATCGAGAAGATTATTAAAGTTTTTGCTACCAACCATCAAAACAGGAGAATTCATTTGATGTAAGATGGATAAACACAGAATTTGTGATGTGTCCTAAATTTGCATTTGCATTTCTTAATTGTATATAGTTTGTCTGTTTGTTTGGTGCAGTCTTAACAATTCAGAGTTAAATAAAGCTAGAATAAAGTTGTTGTCTGCTGAATGAAAGCCAGTGTTTCACTTTATGCCTTCATCAGGGCCATGAACATGAAGACTGTTTGGCTCTTCTTTTTTTTGCCAGGTATGTTTTTATTTAACCAGAAATGGTAAAAGAACATATTTTAAAAATCAATAGTTAATATAAATGATAACACACTAAACAAGTAAAGCTTAGGTTACCTTTTACAGGAAGTTTTTAAGAAGGTCCATCTTTATTTTTCCTGTGACCTGCATCCTCCATCACCGTCTGGTTCACTGCAGCCACGGTCAGAGACAAGGACAGACTGCTGTCGGAAATATTATGTTTGATTGTCATTGTTACATGCTTTCTTTGTTAAATGTTGTCGTGAGCACTGCACAGAAAATTGAAGGTTGACTCAGCAGGATGGGAGAACTGCCTGCATTCTGCTCAATGCTGACTGGGTGTAGGTTATCCTTTTCCTGTTGTAACTGCTGCATCTGTTGCAATGTTTCCATACAAACAGAATGTTTGAAACCGATGTTTTCCAAAGAAACACTTGTAAGCCCCTCCCTGTGTTTGTGAATAAAAGCTGTGAGGAACTGCATTAAGGCAGAAAAAGGAAGCTACCATACGGGTGAGCTGTTTCTCTCCAGGTTCTCCTTGCAAGTCGTTTTGACTCTGCCTGAATCATTCTGTTTTCGTGTCCTAGTTTTCTTTAAGGGAAAGAACCTGACAACTGCAGAGAGTCATCCACTCTGCAGAAAAGATCATTGGCTGCAGTCTGCCTTCACTCCATGAGCTGTACACCTCCAGGACCCTGAGGCGTGCAGGCAGGATGTTGGCCGACCCCTCCCATCATCGTCACCCACTCTTCCACACTCTCCCCTCTGGAAGGAGGTTCCAGTCCACCAGGACCGGAACCTCACGACACAAGAACAGTTTCTTCCGCTCTGCCACTGCTCTCACGAACAAGGACTCAGTCCCCTAATGACAACACCCCCCCCACACACACACACACACATACACACACACACACACACACACACACACACACGCACAGTAACGACTACGCATTCCGGACAATTCTCAGCCCCCACAAACACCACTGTAAATACTCCTGACCTCTGTAATTTTGTATTTTTGTAAATTAAGTCTGTAAATCGTCACCATATTTACTGTTGCTGTTATTGCTCTTGTCTAATTGTTTGTGTCTTCTGTCTATACCTGTGCTTTTTAAAAACTGTCCCTTCTTTTGTCTGTTTGCACCTCCACCAAAACAAATTCCTCGTATGGAATACTGTACCTGGCAATAAACCCGCTTCTGATTCTGATTCTGATTCTGAAATCAATCGGTACAGACTTATCATCAACAACACCCTATGCAAAAGAGAACAGTCCATTTCCCCCTGAAAAGCAGAGTGCAGACTGTCCAACTCATTCGCGGGATTGACACAGAGGTTGTATCGGATACAATGAGAGATGACATGGACAAGCAGCGTGTACAAAGTTACAACATGATACTGTTGTGGAAATTCTATTAATAAATGCACCAACGATGAGTTTCTTATTGATTCCTTTTATTCCAGTTGCAACAGGAGAGAAGTCACGACTGCTCAGTCAGGGTGAGTTCTGCAGTTCTGAGATACAGGCTAGTATTTATACTCTCTCCTGCATTAGCATGTCTTAGAGTCTGCCCTCAGTCAGGAAGAACACATATTTAACATATGAAGTGACAAAGGAACAGAAACTACAACAACCCAACCCGCTTCAGCCCCCTGTGGCTGCTGATGCATCAGAGAAGAACAGCATACAGACCATAGATACCTTTTGGAGATTACGCCAGGTCAGGAGGAGACACATTTGTTTAGCATGTAACAGGACAAACAGGAACGAAATCCCCCCCCCGCTTCTCGGCTATAGTTGTGTGAGGATCCCAGGGGGCCGTCTGCTGGGGAAGTCTACTTACAGTTGATAACCATCACATGCATCAAATACATAAAAATTTCCATCACAGTACTTAGCTATGGAGGGAGAATCTTTAGACAGTTTGTGTACAATCGTCTCAAATACATGCGACAGACTGGATTCGGAAGCGCTCGATGCATCATTTTGCACTATTACCCTGCAGGTTGCATGTATGCAAGAAATTCCCCATCTTCTGAGACCTCTTTTCACTCGCCTCTCCAGCAGTCGCTGAAGCGGAGTGCCCTGATGACTTAACAAATTACACCCTAAACCCTGTAACATAGAACTTCACAAAACATTCACAGCAGGTGTTTGATCCATGAATGGATCAATCAATGTCCTGCTTCAAGTAGGATTGGGTTTAACAGTCCTCCACATCACTCTATCACAGAAAGACAGAGAAGCGAACGTTGTCCTCGACCACATCCGACACTGATGACTTCATGAGAGCAATGACCTGATGAACTGGGTGATGGAGGCCACTCGGCTCAAAACACATTTAAAAAAGGTGGGAGGCTCCAAGTGTCACATCAGACCGACTGTGTCCAGACTGTCCACAGACCACCTGCAAGGTCTTTGAACACACCACCAGGCAGATCTGTCCAGTCACTACAGAACTGTCCTGCACTGTGTGAATGGGACAGTGACAAGCCCAGACTCCCTGAAGACCATTTATCCAGTTATTGACCCCTGATGATCAACACAGGCATGATTTCATCTTCATGGACCACAATGCTCCAGTGCATGGACGTGGCATCATCATCAGTGAACGGCTGCTGGAGACGAGGGAACCTCGGATGAAGTGAGCTGCACTTTCTGCAGACCTGAATCAAACAGAGGATGGATGGATAAATGGATGGTAATGAACTGACAGTTTAGAATATGTTTTTAAGAATAAATATAAATATTTAATTGACGGATGACTCTTTATTTTAAAAAGAGAAGAAAACCAGGATTCTTTTTTTACGACTTGTCTAATTTCTTTCTGCATTTTGTACAGAGAGAGAGATCCACAGCATCTGTTTAAGGTTTTGCAAGCCTCAGGTTTTGAGTCTTGCCATTTCAATGCTATCGGGGAGATTCAAGCTCACCAGTCTATATGAATCACTGGACGACACTCAACATGTTCACTGCATTTGAGGGATCCTGCATCTAAGCTCTTCTTTTTTTCCCCTGTATGTAAAGGTTAGCCATGTATGGAGACGCTCAGGAACCCGTGAGACAGCTGTGCTTCCACCCACAGGCCATCTCTGCACTTAAAATAGACAGTATTCAGGAAAAGGTCAGGCAGGTCAGAGCTGAGCCCGCTTGATCCCGTCTCCTCGTGGCCTGTACAGTCCCTGAAGTGTGAGAATTCATTGAAGAGCAGCGTGATCCACCTTTAGAAGTGGATCCACTTGTAGAAAAGCCAACAACAGCAGGCTCATCAAATATACAGAAATCAAAACTATGAGAAGAAAAAAAAAACATGTTGCAGTCAAAAAAGGGAAATGAACCAAGAAATGAAGAAACTTTAATGTGTGGAGCTTCATGTTCCTCCTGCTCCACGCTGGAGCTCGTCTTCTGGTTCCCTGTGTGTTGCTGTGGACTCTCTGGAGGGAAACAAGACAAAAGTCCCTGATGTGATGGATGTGAAGGTTTTACAGTGACGGCTGGATGAAACAGGACAGGATACACTGAAAATACAAACATTCAATCACAACAAAACCTGCTCTGCTCAGTAAAACTGACAGTACCTGTGGGCTTTAAAGCGTAAATGGGAAAACTGTCTGGATGCAACGTTACGTTCTCTGAGCTCTGAAACCTTTGTGGGAAGTTTCCAACATGATATGTTTCGCACTTTTTTCCGAGCAACACTTGAACGCATCATTACTTAACGATTTACTGAACTGTCTAAACGCATGTTGAGTTTCCTCTGTTCCGCACTTTCCTCTGTTTCTGATCCAGAAGCTTTCTGTTACTTCACTGTGAACAAGAACTGCAAAAAAAAAAAAAAGAAATAAAAATCCTGCCAGCAGAGGGCTCCTCTGAGCCTGGGGGCCCCTGGGCAGTGCCAAGACCTCCCATATGGTAGATCCGGACCACTTTATAATTGCTGCTGATTTGTTCACTGTTATTTGTTGTGTTTCCAAATTCAGAGTGGGACTTTTTATCCTCAAAACTTTGTAAAATCTTAGCACCATTTCTGAAACTCTAGTCATCCCCATCTTGTCTTCACTGAAGCTGTTTTCTCTTACAGTGTGTTTCATTAAATCATGCGATTGGGGGTTATTACATTTGATTCTCTGACCTCTCTGAATATGTTGACAATGGCACTGAGAAGTTCTGATGTATCTGTGTTTCATATTGTTGCTTTAAGCTTTATATTGTTTCTCATACGTTGAGAGTCATCATTGGCTGGTAAAAACCGATTGCTTGTTGCAAGGAGTTGACAGCTGACAGTGAGTTATTTATTTAGTTAGCTGAGCTTAAAATAATATTGTAGCAAGTAGACTATAAAGAAGAATGATTTCCTGTTTTACCATGATAATGTCTTTGAGTACCGAGGAGTGCAGAACCATGAAAATGTTGATTTAGGTGTGGAAGATCTGTTCTTTCACTTGGGGAATCCGCCCAATATTTTTGGAGGGAACCGGCAGAACTGGAACTATGAACAGCGTTGGTGGCTAACCTTTATGGTACTCACGTAGATGTGTGGAAATAAATTACTGTACTTCCAACATTGTGTGCAAAATTAATTTGAAAAATCTAAATTTGCCTTTTCAAATTCTGTTAAGGCCTTTAAATCCGTGTATGTTTATAAATAGATAATAATCTGTATTATACAGCAAGATCTTTTATATTGCAGTATAATCTGCGTATGTATTTTGTTTTATGTTACACTATTTACTGATAAATTCAGTATTCTTTATGCCTTTTTAAGGGAATTTGTGCCAGCTTTATTTGGCATCATTTGGATGTGTTTATTTGAATAAGTACAAATGTGGTGGCAAAGCAAGTTTTTCATTAAATTTTATAATTTACTTTAGTTTCACAGTATTATGAATATTTTATCACAACATAGACTTTCATTATTGTCACAGCTTCTGCCATCCGTTTGTGTTTCTCCTTCTCTTCTGTGTCTTTGTCTGGTGGACAGAGTCTGCATGATCAACTCTGTTTCCCTGTGCTCAGGTTTTGCCTTCACAGTAACTCCCTCTCCTGATCTGATCTCTGTGTGGAGGATTCACTGATCCTCAGCTCCAACTCTTCACTCCCTTGGATCACAGTTCCTTCAAACCAGCTTTTCCCTCACTGTTATAAAGTCATCCAGCCTCGGTCAGCAGGTTCTCAAAACTCAAATGGGCTGTGATAGCCTGCCTACCGGGATACTGGAGGCTGGAACGCCAGGGTGGGTGGTGGGGGACTGGCTCATGGTGCCGCCTATGAGGACCGGTTCTCCTAGGTATGGTTATGGCCCTCTGCCTGAGAGGGTGGGAGTGGCTCCTGGGCTCTTGGAGGCCCTGGGCCCTCTGGTCTGCCTGCCCTGCCCTGGGCGTCCGGCGGGGTCATGCCTGTTGGTCTTGGCCCCCTGGAGCTTGAGCCCCCTGGCTGCTGGGGATCTTGGCCGGGGCCTGCCTCGACTGCCCTCTGTACTGATGCGTGGACGTCGTCCTGGTGTGGTGGCTGGGATCTGTGCTCTGGGATTGCTGCAGATTGCCTGGGTGTTGGGGTCATCTCTGGTCTGTTTCCAATCTTCTCAGAAACGTAGTCATATTTGCATGATATCTGAGTTATCTGGGGTATGTCATTGAGCAGGGGCCGGAAAAGATGGACCCAGCCAAAACTCAAGTGGTGGCGGAGTGGCTCACACCTACAACCAGCAGCTGGAGATTCGCTAAAAGCTAAAGACAGTTTGTCCATCACTACAGGAAGGTAGCAACCTGACTTACAATTACAGACAAGGCCTTGGGGACACTCAAACAGCTGCCCTGTCAGGCCTCAGTGTGGGCTCATCCTTCCACACAGTTAATCATGGTGGTAAATGTCTCAGACTCACTACTGGGTGCAGTACTGTCTCCACAGGCCCATGACTTCTTTTCAAGACGCCTTTCCTCTGCTGAGTGTGACTATAATGTAGGAAGCTGGGAGTTGCTGGCAGCGGCATTGGGTTTGGAGGATTGGAGACCCTGACTGGAGGGAGCTTCTCAGCCATTTATATTCTGAACTGACCTTAGGAATCTCTCTTATCTCTTCTCAGCCAAACAATTCATTGTCCTTCAGGCATGCTGGGCCTTCTTTCTGGGGTGATATAATTTCATCCTCACCTTCTATCTCGTTCACGTAACACCAAGGCCTCTGACCACTGGTGCGAACTTTGTTCCCGGTCTGCCCCTATCAGAGGGGAATACTCTCATACTTACTGTTGTTGACCATTACCCAAGGCTGTGCAGTTGGTCTGCCTCTCCAAACTACCTTCTGCCACTTGATAGATTCAGATATGGACCTCCTTCTGTATCTCCTCATGAAACCTTGGCCCAAGGGCAGACTAGACATTTTTTAAAATTCTGATGACTGCCAAATTATTTATTTGCATGAGAAATGTCAGGGGTGGCGTGGGACATGTGAATGGGCCAAAATGCGTGAGCGTTGAGAACCCTGTTTGGTCCATTTGCGAACATGTAGCTAGTTAGCATTACCTCCTTGTAACCATTACATCTCTGTTGTCTTCTCCTTACTTAGAGCATTTGTGGTGCTTGTGGGGGAAGAACAAACATCTGGTGTCACCAGGTTGGAGGGGGTACTAGTGAACCAAGAATGACATCCCCAATGGCACAACTCCGACTGGCACGTTTGAGTGGACTTTTTCAGAAAGGTGAGCAGAGAGGATTGGCTCATCTCACTTCAGGAGGGGTTGAAGATAAGCCCCAGGTTGCATATTATCAACGTTGAGAGTGCTATGGAGCGTGTACTTCAGGATTCTGAGTATCTTCAAATGATTGTGAGTAAACTGTCCCTGTGTATCCACCAGATAAAAGCAAATGTCCATGAATGGAATGTCCAGCCACAATGACGGATCGTCAATCCATCATCGTGCCTTCAAACTCTATGGATTGAGAAAAACACAGCTTTCCGAGTGATACCCCAGGTTCCTAACATACCACTTCAACCAATAAACTTTACAATTGACTTCAGGTTTCAACCAATAAAGTCTGAACATAACTCGATGATTGAAGGGATTTCACAGTAGCATAGTTTGCTTTGTTGTTGTCAGCCATTGCTACTGGAGGGAAGTTCATGTGATTTTAGAAATCATGTTTGTGAACAATCAACAACTCCTTTACCCAAAATTTCCTCACCAGTTCAGCAGCAAATATATCCCCTTTCATAGTGTCATGTAGATGTCAACCTCTTTTTTTCAAAGACAGGAGGAGAAATAGGTACAGTAGTGCCATCCGTACATTCAAGTCCCTGCTGGAAAGAGATTCAGGCTGCTCTCCTCTGCTCTGCTGCCCTCAAAAAATGCCTCAGGGGTCACTACAGGACCCCTGCACCACCTATCAATCCAGACAGAAGGAGTGGTTCTTCTCCCGTGACCTGGAACACCATGTTGAATCCCATAAGCTCCCACCCCTCTACACTGGGCCACATGAAGTGGACAAGATTAGCAGTCATTCTGTGGCTTGACTCAAATTACCCTAGACTTTGAAAATCCACCTCTATGTTTCTCTGTAAAGCCTGTGTCTTTCCAGCCTTCGGTCTCTTTGGACCGACTTGCTCCACCATTATCCCCTCCATCCATCCTCCATCTTCAGATTCTCAGAATGCAAATTAAAAACCATTCATTCACCTATCTCATCTCTGTATCAGCTTTTGGGCCAAACGTGCATGAGCCCTAGCAAGATTAGTTGACAGATCCTGTATGGGGAAATTCAGCTGTCATGGCAGCTCCTCACTGCACAAAGATATGAAAAAAATATTTTGTTTATTATACTATAATATGTTTTTATAATATAATGTATAATTATATAATATATTATATTATAAGAATAATAGACAGTAGAATGCTAAATATTACTATTTAAGTGTTCAAAACACATTGACCATAATAATGAATTAATAACAAGAAACTTCTACAATAAAAGCATGTTGGCATTAAAAACATAAAATGAAAAATAAATCACTACATATCATAGAACAACTTCTGTAACTGTTCTGTAAGGTTAGCTTTTATGAGAAAACGAACTAGAATTAAATATATCTATATGCAAATAAAGCAATGTTCATCCTCCACAAATGGAAGCATCAACAAGCAACAATTTTACTCACTGTGGATAAAATTCCTTCTGACACTGACAAGTCGTTCACCCAAAACCCAGGAAACCAGCCAATTATTATCGCCGTTGTTGTTATTATTATTGTTGTCTCTCAGGTGTGGTGAGTTCCAGTGTAGCGGGATCATAAGTGTGACGTGTACCGGGTGGGCGGGGTTTAGGTGCAGGCACCATGGCTTCGCTTGGGACGGAGGTGAGTGTGTGAGCTTTATCTACGCCGAGCTTCTTTTACTTTATCGCCGTTTTCTGCGCTTCGGAAACCATACTCCGTCCCGGCAGCCATGACGCCCGGCCTGAAACGGGCGGGTAGCCGGGGCTGCGGGGTCGCTGTGCCGCGAATTGCCGGCTGCCAGCCCAGAGTGTTCTGCTTTTGTGCTGGACCGGAGGGCAACTGAACGTGCAGGAAGATGCTGCGCCCCGGAACATGAATGCCGGCGGCTGGCGCGCTGCGGGCTCCTCGCCGGGTTGCGGTCATTCATGGTCCCGGCTGGTGTCACTGTCCTGCTTGTGTCCAGCTTTAATGGTTCATAACAAACCGGACTTACAGATGTAAACATTTACCGAGCTGTTGTTGTCCCGTACGTCAATCGTGTTGTTCATTACCGGCTCTGTGGCGGTTCATTCTCATACAGTTGTTAAGCTAGTTAGCAGCGATGCTAGTTAGCAGACTGTGTACACTTTGAGTAACGAAGGCTCCAAACAGATTAGAATTTATCATTTTAAACGACAGACTCCAGTCGCTATGATATCGGAACCCATGCTGTTAAATGCTCTGTTGGTAATGTTCTGTCCACTGTGCTGGGTGTACTGTTAGCTTCACGATAACTGATGCAAATGAAGGATCCGTGGCGGTGCAGCCAGCCACAGCCTCCCCCTGCATACATATGGCGCCAGCTCCGAAAGCCTCTTCCTTCTCTGTATTTCTCTGTTTTCTCATCACAAACTTTCAAATAATATCATATTCTTGCTGCATAATTGCCATAATTAGCATTATGCACATCTGTCACGGCTCTCACTCGGCATAACACACAGCTGGTTGTTGCAGCATCACTTGCATTGTCTTGTTTCAGTAGATAATTCAACTGTTAATGTGTTTCTGTCGGTGTGATGTGTCGGTTGCAGGCATACATTAATGCACACATGAAGCCAAAAAAAAAAGGAAAGAAAATGAGCCTTTTGTTTCATACAGTCGAGCAGATGCAGGAGAGTGCACAGCCAGAGCCAGCAGGGGGCGCTCCAACACGTTATGTGATCATGAGAGGCCAGTGGGGATCTCAGGTCTGTGCAGACACTTCTGGTCCATTTATTCTATTTATCCATCCCTCTTGTATATTGCTTAATCCTGTGCAGGGCTGTGAGGTGCTGGAACCAATCCCATCTCACCCCGAGTGTGGACAGGATACACCTGGACTGCCAGTCTATCACAGGACAACACAAAGATGACCATGCACTCACATTCACAATTAACATTTAACCTCACCTGCATATTTTGAGGCTGGAAACCTGAATACCTGAAGGAACCTCACGCCTCAACGGGGAGAACCATGATCGCCACACAGAAAGGCCTGGTCCCAATTTGATCCCAGACCTCCTCACTGTGAGTGAGGCCTGACCAGTCACCACTGCGCAGCCCCAATTTATCCTTGATATGAGTGAATAAAGGAATGCCTGTGGCATCTCTTTGACAGAAACCTTTGTTGGATGTTAGGAAACCTAAAAATAAGGTTGAGACCAAAAATTGAAAGTAAATCATCCAAGCAGGTACCCAAACAGTGATGGAAGTAAAAATGTGAGTTGCCTACTTTAGAACCCAACAAATGTACATATTCGTTTGGAGAAAAAATCTCAAAATTGTCCTTTCCTTGCCAGAGGAAAACGGTACAATGTACCAGCAGCACCTGGCAGTTCAATCCTGTATTATATGATTTGCATCAGTCAACAGTTCTTAGTTTCAACGAAATGCAGGAAACATGATCATTTTCCTGACGTTGAATTTAACCTTTCAAATTGCACTCATTGAAATACCTTTTAATTTGACTGTTCTGCTCAAAGATTGTTTGGGGAGCAGAAAGCTGACAAAAATCTTATTTCCCAACTTGTGAAAAACAATAAGTCTGTGTTATTATTAGACTTCTAACTTTCACAACCTTGTTGTCCACTCCGACAGACTACTTGTTGCCAGCGTAGTGTGAGATTTTAGAACTATCGACACACCGATACAGTTTTTTTTAAGGCCGAATACTAGTAAAAGTAATAACCTTCAGTTACTTGCTGAGTACCAATGCAAGTATTTATTGAATGTCATGAAGTAGGGGTGTGACGAGACACTGAGCTCACGAGACAAGACAAGACACAATATTGGGTTCATGATTATGAGACGAGATTTCCATTTTTAAGAAAACTAAAATATCACTGGAAAAAAATGCACCTTTTTTTAGTAAGTAACTAAACAATACAGGTGCATTTTTCAACATTTTATCATTTGCTTACATGCATGGCCTAAGCATAAGTTTTAGCATTAACTTCTTTCCACAAATAAAATGTTCTCCATCGAGGCAGTGTTATGCCATTTTTCCTTGCCCCGTCCCCTTCCCTGTTTACCTCAGGTGAGTTTGTTGAGGTGTGTTGGCAATCAGATAATAAATTACACCTGCAGCTTGGAGTGGCCCGCTCGCGACTCAAACCGCTTCCTCAGAGTGACTTTTCCAGTGCCCCAAGCTGGTTATCTGCTCTTTCATTGCAAATTATTTATAGAAAATTAAGCACATGCTTATCATTTAATTTTTTTCTTCTTATTATTCATTTTTGTAGTTTCAAAGTTGCGCGGTGGGGGCGGCGTCATCAATCCCTAATCATTAGGGGTGGGACGCGACACAAATTCCACGAGACGAGATGTTTCACAAGATTGAGTCTGCGAGATTGAGATAAGATTTTAATGTTTACATGTATCTACCTCGTCCAGCGCGCGCGCGGGGGGGGAGGGGGGGGGGGTAGTGTAGTTGCCGCACCGCTGTTTCTCATGCATGAAGCGCTGCGTGCGCACACAAGCTCGCCAGGCGCCAACCTCCGCTCATAAAACATGAAGATAATGCGGAAGTGCAAAAAAGCTGTAATTCCGGAGAGATTCCAGCAGGGGGCGATCATGCTGGTTTCAAAAAGAGCCCCGGTCTCATTGGAACCCATTCAAAAATGCCGATTTTCAAGAGTGCAAATAAACATATAAAGCGCTCGGTTTCAGGACATATTTTGGTCTCTATCACTAGTTTCTATAACCGTGTTGGCTTCACCAGACTCTGATTTTCACATAAATCATCTTGATTTTATATTACGAGTGAAAGTTTTGCATAAATCACCCTATTACAGCACCTCCTCTGTCCACGTGATGCGGTCACGTGACGAGCGGGACCAATCACATTTACATCCGGTTTCAAATGTTCAATGTAGAGACGTCCTGCTGGACTCAAAGTCTTCAGAATGGCGGTTGGGAACTCTATGGGTGACGTCACGAAAGGTCTATCCATTTATATACAATCTATGACGCTCGCTCGCGCACACGTTGCTCTCTTTGTTTTTTTTACCGCACAAACTTTTTTTTTTCCCCCCTGCACCTCGCAGTCCACCGGGTGACTGGTTCAGCACCCCTGGTTTACATGGTCAGCGATATCCCCATTCAAACCACGGCGCACAGATGAAGCCATGGCTGCATTTGCACTTCATGCCACTAGGTGCGCTGTTTGCATGTTCAACCTTATTTTACACAGACACCACAGAAGAAGAAGGGCGCCGCAATCTCTCTCTGCATGTTGTTAGAAAAAGAGTGTGAGTCGGCAAGACGTGGTAGTATGTTCAGTGATGCAATGCATCGTTTTTTCAATAAAAGAGAGGAACTAAATGATCGTTTCCGCACATTTTATTTCCGTTGTATTAATTAAAGGTATACTGGAGGATCCTTAGAACCAATCAGAATTGTATGGTTCCAACTTATGATTGGGCAGTCGTAATGCCAATCAATGTGGGAACGCGTTTGCGTGATGACGTGTCATGTGGAGTCGCCACCTCTGTGCGCGCGCTTGTCTCGAGCCGCGCATGCGCAGAACATTGTTTAGGAAGTGACATGCAGCAGGAGCGATCATTGCAGAAGCGGCTTGTTCCCCTCGCGAACACCTCCGAACAGGGGCGGGGTGGCCATCAGGAGGTTCGGGAGGTTTCCTGAACGGCTGGTGTGTTCCGGGCCAGTGGGGTCTATTCTGGGCCGGCGGCCACAAGGCCCCCCCCCCCCCCGTGTGCGTGTCCGCTCTCGGGTTATTATCGGATAAAACGGGTCTCCAAACGAAGCTCCCAGAGGATAGAAGAAAGGCCATAGAAAAGAAGGAAGAACCCGTGTTTACTCGGAGATTCCTTTCCAAGGTGGCGGACATTCAAAGCACAAAAGGGATTTAGGACTGATCACGACGTGGGGAAGTTTCTGCTGGACAGGTAACATGCTGATTATCCCATTCTAATGTGTTTCTGTTGCATAAACACGTAAGAAACTACTTTACGGATTGTATTCTTACGGATGATTGGAAGAAGACTCCGACATGATTACAAATGTGTTTTAAAATCCTATGCGGAAAGACGATGCTCCAGCCCCGCGGATGTAAACAAACTGACATGCGACTGACGTGCGCGCTCCCACAGTCCTCATGCGGAGGGAGCCGCGCATGCGCAGTGCTCCAAAAATGGCAAATGGGCCATGTTGTACGAAATCGGCGGAGAATCCTCCAGCATACCTTTAAACTGTATCGCAAGTAGTTTGTGTACTCAAAAGACCAAGATTCCTTGCAGATAGAACATGCGCAGAACAGTATTTCATGTCCCTTTCGACCAGGTTTTTTGGGTTTTTGCACGTTTACATGGCTGTGCGCCATGTTATGTTATTATTCTCTCAATTTTCCAATTAAGAAGGGGTTATTGCCTGCATGTAAACGTACTCAATATTGTTCAACGCATGGACGAGAAATCTCGCGGCATTTCGATCTCGCGAGATCTTGTGACACGAGATCCCGTCCCATCCCTACTAATCATCAATCAAACTATTGCAGCTCCACAAGCTTCATGACCTTAATAAACACCTCTTAACGTCCATTACTGTATCGGCTTCCTTTCTGCAGCTGAACCTAAGACCTGCGCCATTGACAGTATATTCAAGATGGCTGGACCTCACGTGACGTCTCCCACAACGTTCTGAAATCCTGTTTTGAGGCTTCGAGCAGGCTGTTCCCATATTAAACATTTTAAACCGGATGTAAATGTGATTGGTCCAGTTATGTGACCGCATCATGTGGCCACGGGAAGCACTGTGATAGGGAGATTTACGTAAAACTTCAACTCATAAAATAAAATCAACAGATGATTTATATGAAAATCAGAACCTTGTCAAGCCAACACAGTTGTGGAAACCAACATCACCGCCCCCTGCTGGAATTTCCCCGAAATTTCAGCTTTTCTACACTTCCGCATTGTTTTCAGCAGGCGCTTAATGATGGATAGTCAGAAGACTATAAATCGCGGTTGTTTGTGGTTAGCCGTTAGCTGCTCACCGGCTGCTGGGGCGGGATAACGGTTTTGGTACAGACCAATCAGATGAGCCGGATTTCTTCTTCTGCATGTATGGTCAGTGTTTATTTCGGCCAGCAGCACTCCCAAATGAGCAACTGTTGTGATTGCATGATGACGTCCGTTTGGTCTGCTCTTGTAAATGCTGTGTGCAGCGAGCCGAACCAAAGGAAGGTGTGAAAATTCTGTCTTTTCGTGGAAATGCATTGCATCTGAAAATAGCACGCTTGGTGGGCATGCCACTTGAGGCCACTAGCTCATGTTCAGATAAAAAGAGAGTTTCCTTCAATTGCAACACTTTTGTACAGGACAGGGCAGTGCATAGCATCTATCGACACACTGTTGTGTTGTGTACTTCACATTTGCTCCAGTTAAGGAATCAGTCACACATTAATCATGTTTAACATGCAGCCTCGTTGGTGTGTGAACCCAGAAACTCCCTAACATGTGGTGTGTAGCATAGCTCCAAGTTATGTAGCTGCACCTGATTGGACGAATGCGTCACTCCAGGCTGTCTGCTGCTGGAGACAAAGTGTCAAAGAAACAAAGAATTCATGACTAAGATGTCCTCATGCCACCTTGTGAAAATGGCAAACATCATCTGTACAGATTCATCCAATTTACAGGAGCAAATGTCAAAAAGTAAACCTGTAATACACTGTTCAAACCAATTTTGTGGGAAAGCTACATTTGTTGATAGTAAAACTATCGAAAGTTTTAAAAATGGCCCTTCTATTGAACACAGTTGAACAAAGTCACCAAACGTGAGGTTTCGAATTAAAAAGGAAAAAGTCAGAACAAGTGAGGCTGAAGTCCAAATATGAAGAATTCAGCTGTGAAATGTCGGAAATGTTCAATGTGCGACAATTACAGCTGCGGTTTCCAACCATAGTGCTAGAGGGCATTTGCCCTGCATGTTTTAGATGTTTACTAGCTTCCACACACAAGCCTACAGATTCCGTCTTCACCAAACTTCAAATAAAATCCAGTTCATAGATTCAGAGAATCCAGTTTGTTTTATAAATTGCCATACACTCTCTTGCCACTAGTCAGCGCTGCAGTGCCGTAGAACATCTGGAAAGCTAAAATAAGTCAGTGTTTAGGGTCTGTCAGAACAAAATAACTGGTTTTGAATCACTTCTCGGGAGCAATACACAATAAATCAACTCAAGTTTTTCAAGCTCTCATTTGCTACTAGCTAGCGACAGTTGAGCTGATTTCAGCTCTTTATGTAGCCCGGTCTGAGATAACGGCGCTTCTTGTCACAACATTGACCTACATCTACTTCCTGAAGCCTTTAACTAAGTTATGTAGAAGTTAATGGAATAGATTGAGCCAGACTGTATCTCCCAAGGATGCTAAAAGTTAACCTCTTTCGCAGCATTTAGAAACCAGCCTGGTTGTTGAAGGTTATGATCAAAGGCTTTGAAGGGCTCAGAATGTGATTACAATTTTTAGACCAGTTGGCTTGTTAAAATGCTAATTTATTCACCAGGAACATCCCACTGTGAATTTTTGAAGAATTTTCACCAACTTGCAATCTGTCACATAAATGTTTCTGAGTGAACTTGGACCACCAATTCAGGAAATATTTGCATTCAATGCATTTGGAATATATTGGCCTGTACCGAAAAATTAAATGAGTAATTTGATCACCACATCTATGGTGTTGCATTAAAAGTTATTTCCCTTTTTGCTGCCCTGAAGTGTTCAATAAAATGGTATTTGTTGGATGGACTGTGCTGAGGTCAACTTCTCTGATACATTATAAAGTGATTGGAGAATTTGTCACCTCCTGGTTGAGCGAGTCAGTCACAGGAATCTGATGCTGCCTCTTTCACGGGCCAACAAGAACCTTGATTATATAAAGACTAAATAAGATAGAACTGCATCTTCAAAGGCCCTATTTGTTTTTGTAATAAAACAAACATTGCGCTATAAAAGTTGAAGGTCAAGAGTACCCTATATTTTTATGAAGAGGTGATGAATTGATGCTCATAGGGTGAATCGAAACTTTGAAACTACAAATACACACCATACAAATAGAATATGGACTAGTAGTCATGCCACTCGGGAGTCGGCCACTTTTGTTATTGTCTGTATACCCATGAGTAGAAGAAATATTTACGATGGTGGTCATGCACATGGCCACAAGCAGTGCTCCCGCCATTTCTCGGGGATACTCGGAACGTTTCAGGAAAGTACCACCTTGGAAGCCATTTTCCAATAGTGTCGTATTCCATGGCAACGACTACCGCTGTTGTGACGATGAGTTTTCAGTTGTTTTGGTGTCGTGTAAATGGGGGTGTAAGGAAGGCCATGTACTAGCCATGAAGGGGACTGCTTCAGGATTCTGAGATTTATTTGATTGATAACCCCTTGAAAAGTGAAATATGCTGTGCAACAGGGTCCAACATATAAAATAGAAATACTTCATTAATCCCAGAATTCACTCCACTGCAGTATGTAAACACTTTTGGTCCAAGAGTGTTAAAGAAGCTAAACAGTTAGCTTGGAGGCGTTTGTTCCGATGGTGGCTCGCAGTAGCGGTCCCTCGCCTGGAGCCTGCCGCTTCCTCCACGAGTGCTCTCTGCTCCCTCAGGGATGGACACCTCCAGCCCTTCATAAAGTGTAAAATAAAGTACAGTTTTAAAAGCTGCTGCAATAAGCAACATTACGTGACATTTTTACCCCGTCCCTGCCCTCCCCTTAGCAGAATGTCACTCAGGTTGCCGGTTGGTGAAAGTTTAGGTGAGCCAAGGAGAGCAAGGCATTGTTCATGGAGAAGACAGGTTGTTTAAAGGGATTGTTTCTTCAACAACAGCCGACTAATTGGAAGGATTTTAGTTATTTTTATAGGACTTTTGTTACTTATTGCACCTTTAAGTAGAGCTCTTGTTATTTTATTTTAAATCCAGTTTGGTGGTGGTGTTACGGTTTCCACCTTTTCACAAAAGCCCTGTGACTATTGGTTTTATTATGACATTTTTACAAGAACTGCCTTGCGGGGTCTCCTGAAGGCATCGAAACAAATTCATCTGTTAAATGACAGTTGGTTGGAATGTTTTTTTTTTTTTTAAATTAAATGTCCAGAAGACTTAACCTGTATTAATTGTAACATTGTTTATTAAAAGATGTTTGGCCTCATAGGAAATGATTTACAGGCCAGTACTTGTCCAAAGCTCGGTTGTTGACGTTGTGTGACCTAAAAGATTGTAAATCTAGCTCTTTTTAAGTGTGTTATTGTCCTGCAGTGACGCAATCATTTGATATTCAAAAAGACAATGTTATCTGACATAATGTCTCACATCTGATGTGCCACTTCCCCTTGAAATCCTACTGCTACAGTCCAATTGGTCACATGTCTTGTTGCTTTACGAGCAAGAAACGCTGTTGATCAAAATGTTTTCTGAAAGTACGATGGCAAATTTAAGTAAATTAGTTTTTGTTGGATTTGTGATTTCAATACAAGCCAATGCCTTTTTCTACTTGTCCAAAGGTAACATTAACAAACCCCCCCTCATAAACTCATTCTTACTTCATTTACTTCACATAATTTGAGACCAGTATTGTAGAAGCCAGAAGTTGTAGGGGTGAACACCCGCCTGACGTAAGAATCATGTATTTTCAAATTTGCATGAGAATAGAGGAAGAATGGGCAACAGGAACTACCCGGTGCCTCGGCTATGGATCTATTCTCTCACAGTGCTGCAATGAAGGGGCCCCCTGTTGCTTGTTTCTCTGCCCCCCCTTAAATCTAGCCCTGCCCACCATGATTGTCCAAAAGCATTTGATACCAACAGTATCATATGGAGTGTTTGTTGGGAGCATGATGAAACTGATCCAGGGGCAGAGCATTCCAAGCCTGCTATAAAGGTACACATACGTATTGGATTGCTCATGGGAGGTCTCAGATTTGGTTTGAAACAGCTTGACAACTTAGTTACATTTGGAACCGATGATATTGCAGTGTGAAACGATGAGAATAATTAAATTCAAGATAGTCTGATGCCATAATTAAAAGTGCTCAATGAATTTTATGGCAATCCAGACGGTCAAGCAATAATTGAAAACATAAGGTGTCATTCTTTCAGGCTCATAAACCTTGTTGGGGTTGTGGCCTTTAGGTTTCCAACCTTGTTAGCTAGCATGT
Organism: Salarias fasciatus; assembly: GCF_902148845.1. Classification (NCBI taxonomy): domain Eukaryota; kingdom Metazoa; phylum Chordata; class Actinopteri; order Blenniiformes; family Blenniidae; genus Salarias; species Salarias fasciatus. Next base: position 5,647,030 of record NW_021941229.1, on the reverse strand, counting down.
ATTCATCAGGAGGAGGTTTTGAAGTAATGAGGAAGTCATTAACACAGTGATCACATTCTAGGATTAGGAAGGTCAAACTTGGTGTCATTCTGACTTTCTTATGAAGACCTTGTTCTCAATTATGGTTTTGACTTTTTTTTTTTTGAGTTCTCTGAAAACACTTCAGACAGTGTGATGCAGTTTGACGAGTGATCCAGTAGAGGAAAGATCCTAACACCCTGTTCACATGTTTTCAAGTGAAAATGGACCAGTGGTAGTCTACCAAGGAGCTCAATCAACAACTTGCTGTTGTGCGATTTGTGGCCATTTCACCTCTCCAGTGTTCTCACTGTGTGTACATGGGAAAAACAAATTAAATCCTCTAACACTGGGGGCTGCGAAGTGTTCTGATTGGACAGGGGGCGGCCGTGAAGTTCTTACATCTCCCGAAAGTAAACAAAGCATTTTTTTTAAACAAAGCGATCTTTCTCTTCTTTCATTCTCATTTAACTGTGATGCTACCGCTTTAAAATATCATTATTATGTGCCTGTTAATCTACTCTTTTCAATATATCCATTTCTTCTCAGGCTCCCATTAAATAAATCATCCCCGTATGAGTCGAACTGTGGGCTGCCATCTTGGAATATTGCGTCATCGCAACAGACAATGAGCAGAACAACAGGAATAAAGTCGCTCCTAAATTACATATAATTCTGCTCCCATAGGAGAATAAACCGGACAGTGTATACACATTCAAACTTAATTCTGAACAAAGTTTTCAGGCATTTGCATGGTCGCTTTAGAGTGGAATTAACCTTTATTCGGATTTAAATGGGAATAAACAGTCCCATGTAAATGCACTAACTGGAAATGCATCTTTTCGAAAATGGCTCCCAAAGTGGAATTTTTTTGAAAACACCCCAACTCTGTTGAAATTCTGGAAAACAACTTTTTGAAAACACTACGACTGACTGTGTGCCCCACGGCCAGTAAATAGTTCTTCTGCACATACATGAGGAGATGATCGACCTTTGCCTGTAGTTTGACAGATAGATACAACAAAACAGCTACGTTGTTCTCAGTGTTTCTGCAATTTTCGTGTAAATGGACATCATTAATTTCAAAACGTTGCTGTGTAAATGCAAAACTTTTCTGAAATGACTATTCCAAAACAATGTATTTTCACTTGAAACGTCATGTAAAACTTTGCTGTAATTGTTTAACTTTTGTGTACCATGACCAATCACTAAAAAAAAAAGATGTTAATATGTTGTTTCAGAGAACAATTAGAAACACAGCCCTCGCAAGTTCACAATATTTTGGGTTCTGCACAGTGGACACCATTAGTCCACTTTCTCTTAAATGGGATCAAAACTTGTGCAGACACTTGTGAATATCAGAAGTGAATCCTCCTCGGTTTTAACTTTATATCCAAGCTCACTCACATTGTCTCATTTGTACCTTTTCTTTGTAGGGAGGGTTTTCATCCATCCCTCTGTGTTTTTTATGTTGCCAATGCTGTATCAGTTTGAGACCAAGTTTCACAATGAAAATTCGAACTCAATCACCTCTACTCTAAAACTATGGTTATCAGCTCTTCTAAGACTGTGGGGGGAAAAAAGGGTGCGTCTGTTAGTTAATAAGGTGAATTTCATAGGGATAATTTTCAAATTAATTTAGGCTTGATATTTTGAAGAAGTGACAGATCTATTCTCATAAGTATCGACTCTTTAGGTGTTTCAATCCTCTGGGGAGGTAGTGCAGTTTCACTGCAAAAATCAAAGTCCATAGTCTTCACTTGTTTTTCAGAAGCATGTAAATGCTCAGTCGGACGGGTCATATAATGATTCTGTAGGGTAGTCATTTACCATATCTATCTTGAGTTTCATAATGCTGATTTGTACGTTTTGATCGTCAACATGCAAAGCTCAAGGAATCGGCAAGATAAAAGGTCACGAGTTAGTGCTTTGCAAATTAGAACTAAAAACAATTTTTTTTTGGACAAAACCTGGGCCCCAACTCAAAACAAAGCTCAGAATATTTGATTAATGCTGCCAAAGTGGCAATGAGGAAGAACTGAATTTTTCCTCATCTTTTAAGTCTGTGCTCTATACTGTGCTATATACAGAACAAATATACTGGACATGCTGACATTCTAATGTTTACAGTGGCAGCGTGTGCGCTGTTAAACTTGCTGGTGTACTTTGTCGTCATGCTTATGTTTATTATAGGCATAAAAGTCAAAGTACAATTCATGGTTATGCCCTTCTTGTTTTCTTAGCTGTGTTGCAAACCTGGCAGCTAATTATGTCAAAACCTATTCGCCTTAGACCCATGAAGCTGCTGCAAGACATTTTTAAAACTACAACTACCATGCTTGGGCATTGTTTGGAGAGAGTATAAATGCTTTGAAGCTAACAGTTGGTCATTATACTTCTCCCTTGTTAAGGCTGAAGCCATCTTCTTGGTGATGAAGCTTCTGAGTACGGTTGCTACTGATGCTACCATTAGCTGTAATAAACACCGAGTCCCCGACACACTCTGGAATTGAAGGCCCAACTGAAGAATGCAGATATTTAGGTTGAAGCCCCATTTACATGTTTTCAAGAGAAAACGCAAAACTTTCGTTGCGTTCCGGTCCTCTATTTACATGACAACAGCGCTCAAAGCGACGGAAAACTTTTTGATAATGACTCCCCAGTCGGAACTTTTCAGAAACGTTCCAAGTCCGTCTCCGTGTGGATGGAGGAAACTCTGCTAGCATAGTGAATAGTTCTTCTGCACATGTGCGAGTAGATGGAAGATGACGTTTAACTCCCAGTCCATATTCTCCTGGGACTTGGTAGTTTGAGTAGACAGTCACCTAAAACGACAATCAGTACTTCATCAATAATAATATTGATGTTGTTTTTTTTTTGTGGACAATCTTTCCACTGAGATATCTGGAGATTCTCAAATTTAGGCCAGAATGTCGGTAAGAGTAATGTCTAGACTAAATCTTACAGTAATTTATCATCTTGTTTCAGAGAGAGCTGCTCACTAGTGGTCTTTGAAATGAAAGATACCTGAACAATGAAGAGACAGATTCACTGAAGTCCGTTGAAGCCATTTGCGAGGCCCAATTATGAATCAGGACTAATTGAATAAACACACCGATAACATCAGCTTGGCGACAGTTGAGCACCTGGTTTTTCAAATTATCAATCAATCTTGTTGCCGTAATGAAAATCGAATTAGTGACTGGCTTGAATGGTTGCAAGCACTTGATAGGTTATTGAGTTTAATATGGTGTCATATGCATGGGGTGTGTTTGGACTGTGGGCTTTGTTCTCAACAGTTCAATCCCAAGATCATGTGTCATGTTGTGAAACAAGAGACCCCACAAGAATGTCTTAGCTTTGCACTCCTGTGTCAAATGTCCTTAAAAAGAAAGTGCTACTACTGTCTGATGGAAGCCTGCAAGTTTGAACATTTATTTATTTATTTATTTTTTTTAGATTTTATTTGGGTTTTGACTGCATTAAAGTATCAGATTTAGGTTTAATCCTTTCTTGAATGAAAAATAAACATATGGATGTAAAAATATCGATGCCATTGTTGCATGCATCAGTAGAAACAAATTCAGTACATGTAGGTTTAACTCTCGTGCAGCGTTGGTATCTGCCAGCCCCCCCTGCTCCTCCGCCATGTCTCTGACTCTGTGTCTGCTGCGTGGCCTGGCAGTGCTGCGTTTCCCTCCGTTCTCCAGCTAAGAGCTCGCTGGAAACAAAAGACGTGCCTGTCAAGAGGTTCACAACGTTTGAATGCGACTTGAGAAAATTCAGCTCTCGTCCTTATTTTTTGCTCGCCTTGCTCTCTTGTGTTCTTCCCCTCGTGCTGGTGAAACGTGGACAGAGGCTGTGGAGTCAGACTTGATGGACCAAGATATGTTTTTTTGAATGATAGCCACTGTAGCAGAGAGAGGAGAACTCGAGATATTTGACTCGAGTTATGAGATGAAAGCTTTTAGCTCCATAGAGGCTGTGCATTGCTGGGTTGTTCTCTGCTTTCAGTAGGTATCTTCAAATGACAGATGAGACGAGGTCTTCCAGTTCACAGGAATGGAGGGATGTTAGTTGGAGCATGCTCTGTAGAGACCTCTCTGAAGAGGAGGACCGACAGAGGGAGCCACAAGGTCACATGACCGGCGAGGTGAATGTGCATGCGGGGAAAGAAAAGGAAGCGAGGAACAATCTGTTCGGCACATTCTCTCGCTCTCTCTTTCTTTCCCTCCCTCCTTCCTGCTCTGTCCCCCCCTCCCTCCCTTTCTTTCTCACTCTCACTCACTCCCTCCCTCCCTGACGCCTTCTTCTCCTCAATGGAGGCCGTGAGAAGAAAGCAGGTATGATGCTTCCTGAAGGCTCACAGGGGAAAAAAAGACACGTTAGCTTTGTGCTCTCTTCACCACAGGTTGGCTTTGAATGGTCGGAGGAGATGCACAGCCTTGTTACCCAGCTTGTTTTTAATCCCGAAAGTTGCTCTCAATTCATCCGGGCTCTTGCTGTGTCCTCCCTTCAAGATGGTCTGTCAGTTGTGCTCCTTGAGACAGCTGCTGCCGCTTTTATCAGCACGTTTAATTGCTCCCGATTGCTGAAACCTGAACGAACCGACCTGGAGGAGATGGTGATCTCTGTGCGGTGGCTTTATCAAAGAGAGATTTGTGAGCTCGGCATGTTGGATCCTGTTGATGGAGAAGGCTCCTCGTGGATTATCACAAACAGCTGTATTCAGAGCAGCCGCAGCATGGCGAATGTCACGTCCCTCTCGATCGGATATGGAAGATCTGGGAACCACGATGATATTTTGAGCTTTCACTTATGCCGTGCTGCTTTCCTTTATCTGTTCCTGTCCGTGGTCACTGTATAATAAGGTCCCAGGGGTCTGAGGATGTATGTGAGGAGGAACCAACTTCAGCACGTGGGCTACAGTTGCTGTTGATCAATTAAAAGGAAGTGCTTGTGGCTGTGGTTACGAGCGACTGTTTTTGCCAGTTGTGCTCGGTCTGTGGCCCAGGGCCCGTCCTGATATTTGGTGGTTTTGCAGCACCAAAAGTAAAGTCAGCAAAAACAGAAATCTTCAATTTACAGTATTAGAACTTCTGATTTCCCTTTTTAACATTAAGTCCCTGAACTAAAATTAACAGCCTTCCAGCTCTTTTGGCATCATTAAGCTGTTGCCATTGAGCCCCCCTCTTGTCACAGTTAGTCGTAGGTCTTTCTTATAAATTGTTCTCAGTGTAATCATAAAGGTAAAAAATAAAAAAAGCTACTGTTAGTTTTTAGGGGATCTTGATTAAATCAGGGCTGGCTTTGTCGCTTCACAGCGACAGTAGTTTAGATTCAAGTCCCTCCTTGAGGTTAATTGGTAACCTATAGGAATGTGAGAGCTAATCTGGCTGTTTGCCTTCTTCCAGACAATCTATCTTCTTTTCATCATCTGGGAATGAGATTGATTCACAATCGACTCGTTCCAAATTTTAGGTGAATAAATTGGGATCTAAAACACTTTTCTTTCACTTTTAAAATCCCAGCAGTTTGAGTTTCTATTCACAGTGAAAACAAAAAAAAAACATTTTATTTCACTGAAGTCGGTGATAAATTTGCAATAATAGTCACTTCTTAGTTTTTGCTGTTTTGAGAAGGTTGATTAAGTTCATGAACAATTTTAGCTTGAGACTGCTGGAAGGTTTTGTTGCCTGAAAGGTAAATGTGGGGGCCATTTCAGTTTATCTTCGAATAGTCAACGACTAAAGGAAACAATATTTTCTTACTATGCAGAGTTGAACAGCAACCCATTAAGAAAAAAACTCCAGAAGAAAGTACCGATCTGGAGGAGCCATGAGCAGTGTGCTTGAAATACACAAATCAGGTCTAGAAGAGGTGGAAGAATGAATGCTTTCATCGAAGTTTACCGATTATATAACAATCTATGCTCATTTTTAAGAGTGTAAAGTTGTCATCTAATCGAAAAGGCATTTTTTTCCCCTTTACTCACTGCAACACTTAGAATTTGAAATAGATCGACTCTGTGGGAAGTGCTCCTATTTAATGTCAGCCGCACTGATTTGATACGCATAAATCTGTTCCCAGAACTGAACTGGTATTGAGCCTTTCTGGAATATAAAATGAACATATATTCATTGAGGAACTGTTTACAGAGCACCAATAAACTCAGGATTGTAAATGTGTTAATGAATTGATGATGCTTCAGTAGGTAAAGAACCGTTACAGTACATAAACAGGAATTCATTGATAACTCTTTAATTTGACTGTGTTTGGAAATGTGCCCACTAATCCATCTCTTCCACATTTTTCTTTTTTTTTTTTTTTTTTGCTGTTTATTTGTGCGGTACTGTATATTGTATCCTGTGTCAGCCTCTGAATGAGATAAAAACAGGCTGGTCTGAGAGGAGAGAATCAATCATCATCAGACAGCTCGCAGCCAAAGGACGACGCTTCAGAATTGGGGTTGCTTCATTTTTTTCCGCAGAGTGAAATGGAATTTTTCTCCCGGTCTGTCTGATAGGCAGCGCTGGAAATGATCCCGGTTTTATCTCATTGGGGTGTTGGCCCTTTCATGTGTGTGTCTCGCATTGTGGCTGCTCGTTGTGCAACATTGTTTGAGGCTTGCCTTTAGGTGGCTCGGACTTGTTTTCAGGTCTCCTGCTGCAGATCTAAAGATAGGTCACATACCAGGTTCACATGACATCGTTACAGACGGCGAATGACTGAGCCATTAGAAATCAGATACGGCCTGTTCGCAGCTCATTTCTGGCCATTTTTGGTTAACCCATATGCAGCTCACTGCAGAACCCAATCTGGCGGCTTGTCTCTGAACCATTGGGGCCTTTTTTCTGCTGCCTGCTCTGAAGCTTTTGGGCTCCTCTGCCATGCTTCCATTTTTAATGAGCTTCTTAAAGCTCGTGATCAGCTCATACAGCCTGAGCCTCACCTCATGGATCCACAATCCATGAGCTCCCAGAGCCCCCCCTCAGTCCCCATCTAGTGGCAAAGCGCTGCAATGGCCGCGTCGTGGCAGTAAACAATCCGGTTGCGAAATGGCGGAGATCTGCAGACAGCCTTCTCTGCCTCCCTCCCCCCACCCCTTTCTCCTTTCTAATCTCCAGTGTGGCTGTTCCACGGTTCGCCACTAGGGGGGAGGAGAAGGCTGGTGTGTGTTCCTTTTTTTGGAAGTGGTTTTCCTGAACCCATGGAAAAACCTGAGGGATTGTACTTCTCCTCACCCATGTATGTTCAGTGGACCTCTCCATGCTGACGACACAGCCGAGCAGCAGTGCCCCATGCTTGATGTTCTTTGGGAAACAGGATTTGTGCTCACAGCACCAGCTCTTGGCCTCGCTGTTCGGCTCAGAGACCTCTGAGTTGTTCTTGTGGTCTGGGTGTCAATTTGCAGGCAGACCGGGGCTCACACTGTCTGGTTAATCTTAGGATTTGACTCTCGAAGCCCCGTGAAGAAGGAAATGTACAGTAACTGTCTGAATCCTCTCAAGCTGAAGCTCACTGCAGCCTCTGTCACTTGTAGCCCTTTTGATTGGCACAGTCTGAAGGGAGAATACTTCCTTTGAGTTCCCGGGACAATCAGACGCAGCTCCTCCTCAGTATATACTGTTCCAGCCCCACAGCCAGCAGCCACGTCTCTATATTTGCTTTTAATTCTGCCTGAAATGAGTCTTTCTCTTCATTGCCAGCTACGGTGTTCTTCAAGGTCGAACTGACCTCGTTCCCCACTCCCTTTTCATATTCAAGCTGAAATGGTGTCTCAGATTGAAGCATCTGCAACAAAAGGATGTGGTTCACAAGTGAAAGGCAGATTTCAGAATGTCCCCCCCTCCCCCCACTCGGGCCTCGTTTCCTTCAGGTCTAACTCTCCCAGAGGGTCAACTGTGCTCTCGCGAAGACGACACGAGGTTTGCATATCCTGGTGTTGCCTCTGTGAGACGTAAAGACGGTGGCTGTGTGGTTGAGTTTCCATTGAGGCCGCTGCTGCTCATTTAGATTGGCTATGGCAAAGAAAGAGAGAATGGAATCACAGGGGGCGGCCTGCATTCAGTCGACTCACCTTTGTAGTCTTTCAGAAAAAGCTGAAAAGCACAAAGAAAAAGGTGCAAGATGCTCAATTCACAAGATGATTTTGCTGGGAGTGGGATGTTTGTGCAGGTGTGAGATGAGATTCGTTCTGCAGATCTTTACATTCAGGAAGCAGAGACTGTTGTTTCGCTCATGTGAAGAAAAAAAAAAAGTGAATTGCAAAACCAGCACAGAAAAGAAGCAACATAAAGGAAGCAACAGTCATGAAGTACATGCACATTTTTGATTGGCTTTACCACCAAGATCACAAATACCATAAAACAATAGAGTTAATCAGCACAGGAGGTCAGCAGAGTGAGATCCAGTGTGGATCAAAGGTCATCGGAATCACACAATGAGTTCCCACATTAACACTGATTGACGTATTCAAGAAAGGAACCCCCGACTGCTACGGGATGTTTGTTGATGAAGATTCTTTAGTCTTGCTGAAGACATGGTCTGTCACGTAATGATGCTTTTTCTAAACAATGACGGGGAATTTGGTAGAAGTCTGTCATTTTTTTGCCAGATTAGTTTACACGTCTTTTTTGAGACTGAAAACAGGAAAAGGAACCACGCTTTCTGATAAGATGTGACATTTTGGATTTCTTCACAAACAGGAATAAAAGTTATCAGAGAGGAAGTATGATTTCTCTTTCTCAATAATCCGTGTTGCTTTGGCCATACGAAACAACAGAGCTCACTCCCCAGCATCGCAATGACTGTGTGAGGAATTAGCCGTCTACACATAAAGAAAATCTCACCTCAGAAGCTTTAGAGCTTTAGGCAGGGCCAGAAAAGACAGCTGGGAAAGGTACTACCACTCTGGACTCGGTGCAGAAGGACTAATCATTTTTCAGTTTAGCCCTTGAAAAGCTCAAGAAATGGACTTTAAAGCAAACTGTCTTTGGTCCTGGGTCTCATGAGAAGTTTCCAGAAGGAAAAAAAATAATTAAGAACTGAGATTCAGCTGTTGGAAACCCCCTGGAAAAGTGTTCGATGTGTAACTACTTAATGGAGTGGAGAAGAGGAAAGCCCAGACTTTCCTGGACTGGAGGGAATGGGTGTGAAATGTTTGTCAGGTGGAGGTTCCTTCATGGTAACAGCCAGGTAAACTGAGAATGTATCAAACCAGGTTTACAGCCGGGTTTTGACACATCAAGGGCTCGATGGACAAAGGCTCCAGCAGGAGTTGCTGTGTCACAAGGCCCAGGCTTAGATTTTTGAAGGTAGAGGGCGCTGTTCTGCCATAGATGTGTAACTCAGATTTCATAATCAACCAAGCTCTGCCAGTGCAGGCCTCGTAGTACGGTGGTAGAAGGAGTAGGCCTCAACCACTCTGACTGTAAGCTTCTGGATAGGAGTGGGCCCTGCTCATAAACATCTCCACTCAAAAGGAGTTCATTAGTTTGTGGAGCACTGCCATTCTGATTTTGCTGAAATCTTAACATGTTCAGTTGTTGCCTGCAGTTTCTTGCTTGTTTGATTGTATAACTTGGTTTAAAAATCCTCTCATGTCAGGGATTCTGCGCTTTTTTAATCATACTTGGAGTTTTTGTGGAGATGTCGGCCAGAAAGTGCTTTAAATCAAGTGTGCTTTACAAGCCAGTACTTCTGGACATTCTGATATCATGCCTCTTCAACGCTTTCCCATTTATCGAACTGTAGTTAAAAAAAGGCTTCGGGTTAAGATCTGCTTGGTATTTTGTTTTTACTGGGATTACTCAATCAGTTCATATCATTATCAGCATTATTGACAAATTAACCAACATTTCAAGCAACATTTCTTGTGTTGCTGCTCTGTGCTCACTTCCTGTGTTTTTCTTTCCCCTGGCAGCCTGCTGCTTTAGCCAGGAGCAGCACAGAGGGTGCGTCCGCCAAGAAAGATGGACTCAACGCAGCGAGCAATGGCGAAGAGAACTCAGGTATTTACTCTTAAGTGCACTCAAAGAGCAATTTGTTGGCTGGAGATGAGGTTTTAAATTCTAATTCACTTCTCTTTACGTGACTCTCAGACGGAGGCAAAGAGGTAGCAGCCAGGCTGGCCTTGTCCCCGTCGGCGGCGGAGGCGACGCTCAACGGCACCGACTGCCAGGACACCAGGCACAAGAGCCCGACGGCGCCCGCCAACCGGACTGCGCTGCTGGTCAACGAAAATGGCACGTCGGACTCGGAGCCGCCGCACGGTTCCGTCACCGGAAGCAACGGTTTCATTCTCACCAAGCAGCAGCAGCAGGAGGAAGAGGAGGATGATGATGACGAGGAGGAGGAGGATGAGGAGGAGGAGGGCAGCGGTACGGCGGCAGGTGTGGGAGTTTCCTCCCCTCACAGGACTAACTGTTTGTCCCCCGGCTCACCGACGGGGGCAAAAGCCGCCAAGCCCCCTCCCCCCGCCGCCACGCCCGGGTGCACACAGAGCCCCGGCGCGCTAAGGACTGCCCCCGGTACGGGGACCGCGTCGGGACGAGGGACGCCAGACACTAAAAACGGCGGCGTTTCGTCGCCGCTCCCCGCCCCATCGCCCGTCACCATACACAGAGCCCGCAAGACGATGTCCAGACCTGCTGTCAGCCCGGCACAAAAGGTAACGCCGACCATCGCCTCTCATTCAACCGGCGCTTTATCGGTGCGTCCTCAACCACGAGCATCAAAAAGCACAAACCGGAATGGTTTCCCATTAAAGCTGCATAACACAGCCACTGGGACTGTTTTAACCACGATTAGCGCAAACCAAACGCATAGTGTTTATTTGGATCTGTTAGTGGCTCTCAAAGGCTTTGAAGATAAACTCCAGTAGTTTTACCACCGCTGCTGCTTTTTAAAGTCTGATTTATTTTAAGGTTGGTGTGTTTGATCCCATGTGAGCGAAGTCATTGCGGCCAGCTGTTCCAGCTCACCTACTCAGGAGAATAGTGTGTTTGAATTTGAATCTTCAGCTGAATATTTTCACGGATTTGTATTGTTGGCACTTTAGACGCCTTCGATGTCGTGTTTGTACTCTAAAACTCACTGAGGATTGCGTCTGATAAAATAACTCCACTTTTTACTCGTGTTGTAATCTTTCGTTTTCACACGCAGTAACACCCACAGGAATACTCATTTCAATACTCCTGTTGGCGGTAGATATCAGTCACAACGTTATTCTTTAGTGATGACCCTCAAAATGCACCATCTGTTGTTGTGAACACGCTTTTTCTTTATTTGCACAAAATAAAGATTTACAAGTTGATAAAACCAGTCACCTCCAACTCAGAATCAGTGGGATACTGTTTCTATTGGGCATAATTGATTAATTTAGTTTTTAAAAGGACAAAAGAGGAAAGTGATTGAGATGATTTACAGGGTTTTGGCCCAGTTGCCGTCTGGAGGTTCGACAGAGTCATAAATAAGTTTTGGGTTCCTCGTTGGGTTGGAGTGAAAGTCTGAAGACAAGAGGAGAAAGTGGTGGGATGTGTCTGGAAGGTCTGGTTGATGATTAATGAATTTTAACATACATTTGCATGTTTGTAGAGCATTAATAGATGAAACTGGTGAAAGTTTAAACTTCCTAAACCGCGGTGCAGTCGACCCATGAGATCATCCTGAAGACTTTGGTAGTATTAGATGTGAAGTGGTACAATCATATTAGACATGACTTATTGTCTAAATAAGTTCTCCTTCAGGAGCCCGTTCAATTTCAATACTGTTAATTAGTATTTTTGGTCATTTTCAGGACTTTTTTGTTCTTATTTTGGACGCTTTGAACCATTTGATGAACCTTTGAGCCATCGGTGCTTTGGGGAGGTCTACAGACGCTTGCAGCTCAAAACAAACACGTCAGATACGTCTGAACTTCTCAGAAATATCCTGACGAATACTCTCGAATTAGGAAGGCTTCTTCCTCAAAGGATTCAACACATATTCAGTTGTTTTAAAATGTAGAACTGAGACAAAGAAATTGAATTGAAATAGTTTGATGCACATTAATAATTTTCTCACGTTTTTTTTCTTTCCTCAGATGTTGTTGAGTGTTTTGATTTCTGAATTTCTCGACTGGTTTCTCCCAACTTCGATAAATTCTCAAGAGCAAAAAGTCAAGTGAGATTGAACTTTTGACTTGTTTGTTGCAGACTGCTGTTGTTAGTCTGAAACCAAGCTCCGCGGTGGCTACGTGGGGGGAAAAAAGAACAAAGCCAGGAGTGTCAAACATAGGGCCCGTGGACCAAAATTGACCCACAAGAGGCTACAAACCACTGAGCAAATGCAGAAAAAATAAATTAAAAAAATTTGAACTTTTTAAGAGTAGTAGACGCAACCTACACTGAGATCCTATCAAACTTCTCTCGAAGTCATGCTGTCAGAGTGAGTTTGTAAAAACATATGTAATGCAACGGCTACAGCAGAGGATTATTGGACATTTCGCTGTATTTTACACTGTCGTTAGAATTTGCTTGATTGATTTTCTGAAAATAGAGACATTTTGTTCAGGGACACTTTGCCCTGCTCCTAATGGAAACTTTAAAAAGTTTAAATTTAAGCTATATTGAGATGAAATTGGACTGTATGTGGTCCCTGAACTAAAACGAGTTTGACCCCCCAGGTATGAGATGAAATTCTGGCTGCGTGTGGAGAGCAGAACAAACTTTGACCAGCGCTTTGGAATCACCTCATGTTTACCTTCATTTGTGTCTCGTCCGATCTTATATTTTTTTCAGGAAGCTCATCTGAGGGAAAAAAACTCAACAGTGGACCTTCTGTGTTTTAATCTGACTTGTTTGTTCTGTTTTTGTGACCCGCAGCTTCTGAACAGGGAATTACGAGAAGCCAAGAACGCCAAATTAGAGAAAACGGAGAACGTGGTTGCGCCCGGCACGCGGAAACCCTCGCAGCAGTCCCCCGCTCAGAACCATCTACCTCAGAGTCCCCTGGAGACGCCAGCTTCAGCACAAACCGCCCCATCAGCTTCACCAGCACCTCCGCCGCCTCCCGCTCCACTCTCGGCTTCTCCGGCTGCGATACCAGCCAAGCTTCCGCTAGGTCAGGCCCGTTCCGCCGTCACGCGGCTCCGAAGCCGGCTTTGCTCTGCTCTGTCTGGGGTTTCGGCGAAACGTGGGTAACGCGGGTGATGTCTCTGATGTGGCAGGCTCGTACTCGGCAGGGTTGTCGTCGCGGAAGAAGAAGAGGAGGATGGGAACGTACAGCCTCGTCCCCAAGAAGAAAACCAAAGTGCTAAAGCAGAGGACAGTGTTGGAAATGTTCAAGGAGCTGCAGCATTCTGCCAAGAGTCCGCAGGTCTGACATCCACACGTTCACCAAAGCAACCGCAGCCCGAATGGTTTGGTAACGTTAGACATGCCTTCTGGTTCAGTTAGACTTACCTTGTCTTAGTCTTGATTATTGGAATGAAGTGGCAGGAATGAGAAGCATTTTTCTGCCATTTCAGACAAAGAGAAAGTAACTTCTGCTCTTGTTGGGTTACGTTTGTAAGTGTTACCTCCATGTACTGTTAGAAAGAGAACTCAAATTGTAGATGAATCCACAATTAAATAAATGCTTTCTTAGTCTTCGGGGAAAGAGCGATGTTGGATTTAGGCAGCAGATCTGTTCCGGACGTCAAGACTTGCAGTGTAGAGGCGAGTTTAGTCACCTTGAAATCTGTGGTGTGGAGTTCTTTAAGATGACTAGATGTCAAGAGGTGGAAGACTCTTCAGATGTCTGGACAGCTCATGTGAAGTGCTTTCAGATGAACACCACAAGGACGAAGGATCCGTTTGCTTTTTTTCTTGTTTCTTTTCCTTGAATAAATGAAAAATGGTCCAGAACGCAGCAGCTCATGTTCTGACCAGAGACGGTACAGATGGCCTCTCTGCGCTGGCTACCTGTTCAGGTCAGAGCAGGTTTTGAGATGCTGCTGCTAACGTACGAATTGTAAACAGAATTGCAGCACTGTGTCTGTGGGATCGGGTGAACCAGTGTGTTCCCACAAACAGGCTCGCTGTTGAAATCGTCTTCTATTGACGTATTTCAAACAAATCTGAGGACCCACTTGTTCATGGTTACGTACGAGTCTTAAATTGTTAGTTTTATTGATGTCTTTAAAGTACTTTAAAAACACTTTTATTATTATTATGGAGCACATTTATGACGTCTCACGCTTGAAAGAAGAATGTTAAGATAATTTTAGAAATCTGACTGTTGCAATATCATAGATGCGTGAAAAAAGTATGTGAATCCTTTGGGATTACTTGGATTTTCTTCATAATTGGGTCATAAAACGTGTTCTGATCTTCATCTAAGTCACATCGATAGACGACCACAGTCTGCGTGTATGTTTTTATTAAACACAACACGGAAACATCCGCAGTGAAGGGTGGGAAACGTATGTGAACCTCCAGGCTGATGGCTTCTCCCAGAGCTAATTGGAGCCAGGAGTCGGCCAACCTGGAGTCCAGTGGCTGTGATGGGATTGGATGTGTTGGTTAAAGCCTCCCTGCCTCATAAAAAACACACACACCGGGTTTGAGTTGAAGCATTGCCCGATGTGAACCATGCCTCATGCAGAAGAGCTCTCAGAAGGCCTGCGATCAACAGTCGTCTACTGCATGAAGCTGGAAGGGGTTACAAGAGGATCTCTAAAAGCCTTGATGCTCGCGTCTCCAACGTGCGACAAATGGCGAAAGTTCAGCACGGTTGCTACTCTTCCTCGGCGAGGTCGTCCTGTAAAGATGGATACGACTTTTGCAGATTCCGGTTTCGCATCAACAAATCTCAACTTGGACACACGGATTGAGATACAGACAGACAACTCTGTCCGCCTTTCGTGGTAGTTTTGCTGTAATAATGCCCTCATAGCGTGTTTGAACTTTGAAGAAGAGCACCTGGATGTTCCACAGCTCTACTGCCAAATGTTCTGTGGACGGATGAAACCAAAATGAAGGAGAACTAAAGGTAAACACACAAACATGAGAACCTCATCCCAGCTGTGAGGCACGACGGAGGAAGCATGGTTTGAGGCTGCTTTGCTGCCTCATAGCCTGGACGGATTAATTTTGGTCGATGGACAAATTAAGTCTCAAGCTTATCAAGACATTTTGCATGAAAACTTCTCACCATCTGTCAGGACAGTTGACACTAAACAGAGGATGTGATGCAAACAGGACGACGACCCAAAGCACAGCCGTTACTCTTCAACAGAGTCCTGATCTCAACCCGATTCAGATGCCAGAGGTTCCAAGACTTTCTCTGCACTGAAACAGTTTTGCAAAGAGGAATAGTCAAAAATGCATATTAAATTCAAAGGTTCACACACTTTTTCCTCCCTGCTCTTTGAATGTTTATAAAAACATGAAAACATGCCATTTTTTTTGTGCACTATGGAACTGCTGTTTAGATTTCCTTTGCTCTGATCATCCTGCGCTCTCACAGAATAAAGAAGTTACGAATGTGAACGGGGAGAAGATGGGCAACGGGTCGGAGGAGGAGGAGTCAGAAGATCTGGAGTCAGAGGAGGAAGACAGACAGCAGCCAGCGGGAGAAGGCGTCAGCGCTGTCCAGGAAACATCCGAACCCACAGATCAGGTCAGAGGACAAATCCTCTCTTCCTTTTTCATGCAGAGAAAGTCTCCAATTTATTGAGATCTGTTGGTTTTAGCCGTTTCTGTCAAGTTTTTACGTCAGACATCAGAAAGTTCAAAATCCAGTTTGCTTTGTTGGGATTCAGTGTTCGTTGTAACTTCTGCATTTCACTTTTCTTGGTGCAGTTGAAAGAGGAGCAGGAGTCTGAAGAATCTGTAGAGGAAGACGGAGAAGAGGAAGGCACAGAGTCGGACCTGGTGAGGCCATTTCAGCATCATCATCGTCAGAGAGTCAGATCTTATGTGGCGTTGCATCTTTTCGCTAAACACTCAAGTCAATCCGTCGTCTGCCTTCCTCAGAGCTCAGAGTCCAGCCTGAAGAAGAGGCTGAAGAAGAAAACTAAAGCAGACAGCGCGTGGCTGCGGCCCTCCAGGAAGAGGAAGAGGAGGATGAAGGCTAAAGGTAATCGCACTCGCATCTCAACACGGCCGCTCTGCTTCTCGCCAGGTCAGAGGTTTGATTCACTGAAGACGTCTTCCTTCTGGAAAACGGATTCTTTTTCACGTGTTAAAACTCATCACAGGGTCTGAGGCGTACTTTCCTTCTCTCGGCTTAAACGACAGGAAGGCTTCAGTTCTGAGCCAGAAAACAATAAAAAGCTCATCTCACAGAAAACTAGAATAAAATATCAGGTGTTGAAGCTGAGACGGTAAAGGAAGCATTTCAAACACAGACGGGTCGAGACTGAAGGTGGAACCACCAACTGAGCCACAACCACAACTTCTCCTGGTGTTCTGAACCCTCAACGCTCCTGCTGGTCGTTCAAAGTACTGCAGGGTCGGAATGGAGGGAAGAGCAGGTGGATGAACTCCTGCAGGGACGACAGTGCATTCCTTTAAAAAGACTGGAAAGAAACAACTACTTGAGCCCCGCTTTTTTTTTATTTTAATTCAGGCCTCGCTCACACGGTGTTTCAACAGAAAACAAATTGCTTTTGCATTTTTGCTTTTTCCAAATTTAATTTTTTTACGTGGCAAATTGTTTTCACCTAAACCGCAGAAACACCAAAAACTCGAGGGTGCTGTTTGTTTTTATAACTAAAACCACACACACAGGCAGAGAACCATTTGCTGTAAACATTAACAGCAGCGACACTGGAGGCAGACGCTGTGGTGTAAACAGGCCCTCAGTCTGTAGCTGCCTTCGGCTTGAGGTTTCCACTGCAGCCGTACCAGGAAGAGTTCAGAATAAACTCAAATAAGATCACTAAATGATTCATATAATTTTCAGGAAGGCTGTTTTTGGGATTATTGTGGAATCATTGATGGATTTGAAACTTTATGAATGTAATATTTTAGGTCTTTCCCAGTTTCCCGGGATTACAACACAAAAAAATGGGAATATTTTCTCTGAAGTATTTACTTTGAAACATTTATACAGCTAAAGATGATACGATATAAATCACAGCGTGGTGTTGCTTTATTATTCTGAATAAAATAGACAACATTCTTGCTCCTTGTCATAGCGCACGGCGATCCAGGTTAAACAGTGATTGATAATTAACATACATTCAGAGGAGAACAAAGTTCAGTTAAATCACTGAGATGCAGCACAAAGAAACGTACATACAGTCAGTTCCTTCATCAGCTAGATCTAAACCATAAACATAGTGAACAAATCCGTCTGTATTCTGTCAGAGGTTTGCAGTTCATCCTTATCCTTTCTGCTGGTGGGGTTGACGGCCTTTATCCTTTGCTTGGTAGATTTCTTCTAGAAATCTCTTAGATCTCTTCCACTCATCATGTTTTAATTTTGCTGCACTGCCGCGGACAATAAAACTGTGTTCTCTTGGCTTCTGTACATCATGTGCATGCGAAGTGTCATGTTGTCGTCCCAGGTTGTGATTTCTCCGTTGTCTTGTCCTTCTGCTCAGAACCCGAAGCGGCGCCCGCTCAGCTGGAGGCTCCGGCCCGTGACGACGAGCCGTACACGCCGGTCACGCCGGCGGAGCCCGCCAACCTCAGCAAGCCTCCGCACAGTAAAGGTGAGCTTCAGTTTGGTTCACAGGGTTTTACCAGAAAGACATTCAAATGTACATGAGCCTGTGCACGTTGAAGTTCAGAGGCGGTTCAGTGTTACAGCCCGCCTCTGGTCCTTCTCCCTGCAGAGCTGGTGGCGGAGGAGGCCCAGGAGCTCCCGCTGTGCAGCTGCCGCATGGAGACCCCCAAGAGCCGGGAGATCCTCATCCTGGCCGACAGGAAGTGCATGGCCACGGAGAGCGTGGACGGCCAGCTGACGCGCTGCCAGAGCGCCGTGCTCAAGCACGAGATGATGCGTCCCTCCAACTCCGTCCAGCTGCTGGTGCTGTGCGAGGACCACCGCGGCGGCATGGTCAAGCACCAGTGCTGCCCCGGCTGCGGCTTCTTCTGCAGAGCCGTGAGTGGACGAGGAAATTCCTCTCAGATCTCTTCACCCTGCTGTACAAGGAAACTCGAAATTTAAAATGAATTGAGGATGTGATTCCCATCCTGTGTTGGTTCTTCGCGGCCCTCAGGGGACGTTCATGGAGTGCCAGCCGGACGTCAGCATCTCCCACCGCTTCCACCGCGCCTGTGCCTCGGTGCTGAAAGGCCAGAGCTTCTGTCCGCACTGCGGGGAGGAGGCCAGCAAAGCCAAGGAGGTCACCATCGCCAAGGCCGACACCACCTCCTCCACGGTGCCGCCGGCGCCGGCGCAGGGCCCGGCCACGCCGGGGGCCCCCGAGGGCCGAGCGGACACCACCACCGGCAGGTAAACGGCGGCTCGGCAGCAGCCTCCTCTCTCTCTTTACACCGGCTCTCTCACGAACCCGAACGTTTTGTCCTCGCGTCTCCAGCTCCTCCTGTCCGACCCTGGCGGCCGAGGTGAGCGGCAGGGCCGACAGCTCGCTGTCCATCCGCTCCCCTCATGCTCCGGACGCCGCCGCCGTCCCGGGCTCGTCCAGGACGGCGTCCCTCCAGGCCGCCCCGGGAACCCCAGTCACGCCCACGCTCCCTCTGGGACAATCCCGAGAAACCCTGGACAGCATCCTGGTGGCTCTGGACATCGAGAAGTGAGGAGGACGTGCTGAGAATCATCTGTTTCCCCTCAGTCGCCAAAACCGATAACTCTCGATTCTTTTATCCATATTTCCAATCAGACCCAAGAAGCTGCGTTTCCACCCCAAGCAGCTTTACCTCTCAGCCAAGCAGGGCGAGCTGAAGAAGGTGGTGCTCATGCTGGGTACGTTTCGCTCCTCACGTGGTTTGGTGACGGCGTCTACTTGCCTGCAAGATGACTGTTTTAACATCAGAGGTTTCTGTCGCCCGCCTTCCAGTGGACGGAATCGACCCCAACTTCAAGATGGAGTCGCAGAACAAGCGCACGCCGCTGCACGCGGCGGCGGAGAGCGGACACAAGGACATCTGCCACATGCTCGTCCAGGTGAGGGTCCTCAAAGTGTGCTTACGCCCATGTTTACGTGTAGAAAGATCACCTAAGTCAACAGCCATCACACCACTTCTTCACACTCTTAACGTGTTTTCTTTCTCCAGGCCGGAGCAAACCTGGACATGTGCGACGAGGACCAGCGGACGCCGCTGATGGAGGCGTGCGAGAACAACCACATGGAGGTGGTTCTGTACCTCCTGAGAGCCGGAGCCAGCGCCACGCACAAGGTGTCCGTCCCCCGCAGGCTCCAGCTCCAGACGCAGCACCAACAGGCTCTAACCTGTCCGTCTGTCTGTCTGGGCTCTTCTCAGGACGTTGAAGGGTTCACGTGTCTCCACCTAGCGGCCAAGTCTGGTCATTACAAGATTGTTGAGCATCTTCTGTCCACAGGACTGATCAACATCAACTGTCAGGTTCGTACAGTTTCACTGTGGGATTTAACATTTTAGAATGTGAATATAGATGGAATGTAATGATTTGCAAGTCTCATAAATCATTTATTCATAATAAAACATAGATGGCAGGAAGGCACCTCACTACTCTGTTGAAAACGTTGTCTTCATTCTTTTTTTCGTCGTTGCAACTCGGCTCAAAGAAAGTTGAAAATTCACAAAGTGAAGGGTTTGAGTTTCTTCAGTTTTGTTTTTAGGTCAAACTGTTGTTTTTTTATGTTTATATGTTCCTTATTATGAACATAATCTGAGCAGGGCTTAGTTCAGAGCCTTGCTCAGCAGAGAGATTTTATTTTTCAATTTAAATCTTTATTAGAAAGCACATTTTTCAAATACAAACCAAAGAAGCATTTTATATTTACTAACCTTGTCTATCCATTTCTCATTTTTCATGATTCAGTATTGTTTATTTCAGTCCTGTATTCAGTCCATTTCCTCCATTTCTTTCCACTGTTGTGCTTTTTGGCATCTGAGTGTGTTTTAGCTTTTCCATTGAACATTTCATGAACTTTAGCCACTGATCCCCTGTTGGTGGTGTTTTTTTTTTTTTTTTAATTAAAAAAAAAAAAAAATTTTTATCTCAATTTCTCCCGGTTGCTCTCAACCAGCAATATTCTCACCAAATATTTCTTCTGATGAGAATATTCTGTTCTGACATTAAAAAAAACAAAAAGGTTCACATCCAAGTGTCCAGTTGTGTTGGACATGTAGCTGCTTGATTTGTACTTTCTGAATAATAAAGCAGTGAACCAGATTCTTCCAGGAGAATTCGAGGATGTTCTCCTATCTTCATCTGTCATGTCTGCCTGAAGCTCCATTTCCCAGAGAGACTCGGTGAAGATCCACATTAATGAAGAACGGAGTTATAAAAGCTCCGCCGCGTTCTGCCGTGATCAGTTTCCACCTGGTGATATTAAAAGCTTCAGCAGGGATTATCTGTTCAGACTCTTCTGGCGTCATTACAGCTGAACTGAGCCTCGGATGATTTTACCTGCTAATTTAATGAACCGCCTCCACTTTTACGTCCTGGTTCTTCTGGTCTGAGATTGGGTGCTTCTCTGCAGGACGACGGCGGCTGGACGGCGATGATCTGGGCCACAGAGTACAAACACGTGGATCAGGTGAAGCTGCTGCTGTCCAAAGGAGCCGACATCACCATCAGGGACAAGGTCAGACTCGGCGCCGCGCGCCCGCCTCACCTCGCCTCTGCTCCTCAAGCCGCCGCCACGTGACCTGAACGCTGTTTGCTCCTCCAGGAGGAAAACATCTGCCTCCACTGGGCGGCGTTCTCCGGCAGCGTGGAGATCTCCGAGCTGCTGCTGAACGCCAACTGCAACCTGCAGGCCGTCAACATCCACGGAGACTCGCCGCTGCACATCGCCGCCCGGGAGAACCGCCTGGACTGCGTCACGTGAGTCGGCCCCTCCCCGGGAAGCTCGACGGCGGCCGGCTCTGAGACGCTGACCGCCGGCCTTCCCTCCGCAGGCTGTTTCTGTCTCGAGGAGCCAACGTGTTCCTGAAGAACCGAGAGGGGGAAACGCCGCCCGACTGCTGCAGCCACAGCTCCAAGGCCTGGGCGGCGCTGCAGGCCAACAAGAAGGAGAGGGACGCCCGGAGCAGCCGGCTGGGCCAGACCGAGGAGAAAGTCCTGCACAGGTGGAGACTGGGAGCTTTTCACATCATGAACAGTCGTGGTAGAGCGTTTGAGGCTCTGCAGCGGGAGCGTGAGGACGGATGAGGTTCTACTCAGCAATACACATAAAATACAGTCAAGATTATCACATTAATATTTAAAAACACCTCCATTCATTCCACATTGATCTTAAAGGAACCCTTCGTGTGCTCTGGACGGCAGCACTGAGTTTATTAATGTTATTATGAAATGTGCCTTGAAATAGCTTTTAATTGCATTGGGCCTGTTAGTTTTTCTCCATTGGTTTGGCTCATTTCTTGAAACCGAAATTACATTTTCAAAACTCTAAGATGATTTGGCAAAACGGACTTCCAGTAGTTCACTTTCTAAAGCTCATCTCTTTCCCAAAACTGTTCACTCATGTTTCAAAGCTGCATTTCTTTCCCACATAAACAGACAGAGCCTCCAAAATGTGAAGATCCTTCTCAACAGCTTTGGCTCATTCCTCCAAACAGACCGGAAGTTCTCAATTCTTTTGGCTTCCTTAACAAAAACAGCCTGGAGGCTTCAGCAGAACCACATGGTTCCCCTGTCAGAGATCACATCTCTTTCAAAACCGTTCACTCAGGTGGCAAAACTAAATTTCTTTCTAAAACAAATCGTCAATTCCCTCAAAATGCTTCGTCCTTTTGGCATCGTGTGTCTCTGACAGTCAAAATGTTCAGATGTTTTGTCATTAAGGACGGAGGACCATTGAAATATTCCTCCTCTACCTTCCTGTCTGAGCCCAGTGCTTCAGTCACAGTGGTTCCTGTGATAGTTTTTATTTTCTTCCTTGGGTTGTTTAGCTAACAGAAGACATATTGTATAATAAAAGGAATTAAAAAAAAAAAGCATTTTACAGTAAGAAGAACCATCAAGTTCCGATTCACACGTTGCTCTCATACCTCCAAGGAAACTGTTATAATTTTTATTCACACACAAAGCAATTTCTGTCCATCAGAGCTCAATATCCTGTAAAATAAACGCAAAGAAACAAAAAAAAAAAAAAAAAGAAAAAGGTATCTAGCCCAGTGTGCTGTAAATGAAGCTGGAGTTTCACAGCTCACTTCCTCACTGGTCCCCCTCCTCACCCTGCTGACTGTCCTCACTCTCATGCAAACAGATCCATCTCTGGTATTCATGGTACTGAAGTGTGTTCTTGACTGATTTTGACAGTTGAACAGATGATTTAGCAGGAGGTGACTGACACAATGAAATGATGCCGATATGTTATTCATCTGCAAAGCTGATCTGAGACCTCGAGACATGCACATTTCCAATGTGATGAAATAAATGAGAAATACCGTTCTGTTTTCTGTTGGGAGCCGTTTCCGCGTAGTTTGCAGATTTGTCCATGTTGTTTTGAGAATGTAACTTCGGTTTCAAGAATTAAGCCAAACTAATGGAGAAAAACTGTAACACCTGTTGGCAGTCACAAAAAAGGGTCTAATAATTACAATTCATAGGATAAATTATTTTTATTCTTAAGCTGTTGTGACTTTTAAACAGTATTTTTAACAAGGTTTGCTTGAGTTTCATGAAATACAAAATACTTTTACAGAAATGGGGAAAAAAGGGTTAAAAATAAAAAGTTTAAAGGTGGAAATCATGAGAGAAATGTCAAAAGTTTGACTTATTTTTAAGAGTTCATTAAAAAGTGTTTTTTTTAATGCAAAGTGAGTGAACATAAGAACAGAAAATACTTGATATTTCATTACTTGTGTAAATGTGGTAGTTGCGATGTTTCAGCTTCAGACCTCATGGTGTTCATCGTTCTTTCACGGACTTAATAACACTAACAAAAATGTCATTTTATTCCCCGTTTTATCCATTTGCTTGACAGTAAAAATCAGTTTTTATTGTAACAATCGTGCTCAGTGTTGCTTTAAAAGTTTAGTTTGGATCATATTTTCTTTGTGGCCACTCGGCTGTGTGATCCATGTTGTGCCCCCTCCTCTGACGCTGCGTCGGTTCCTCCTTCAGCGACATCGCTTTAGGCCAGGAGCGAGTCCCCATCCCCTGCGTCAACTCGGTGGACAGCAAACCCTACCCCGACGACTACAAGTACATCTCGGAAAACTGCGTCACGTCGCCCATGAACATCGACAGGAACATCACTCACCTGCAGGTCCGTCCAGCCTCGCCGCAGCACACCTGTGGTGGGAAATCCCAGATTCCTTCACTTCTCTCCGTTTGTCTGTGTCCGTCTGCAGTACTGCGTCTGTAAGGAGGACTGTTCTGCCAGCATCTGCATGTGTGGACAGCTCAGCCTGCGCTGCTGGTACGACAAGGTAAGGAGCCGCACGGCGAGCTGCGGACGGGAGGAGGGTTTATCTGCAAAGAGATGAAGAATTAGATGAAATGTTATCTGCCGTCAGGTTCAGATTGTAGGATTAGGATCATTTTTTTCATCTTATTCAATTCCTATACTTGATTTCTGCCCTGAAAATATAAATACAGAGGAAAAACTCTTGATATTAGGTCTAAAATTAAAATCTGTTTAATAAAAAGGAACTGTGTCCCTGCAGGCCGGCTGCCTCCTGCCCGAGTTCTGCCGCGAGGAGCCGCCGCTCATCTTCGAGTGTAACCACGCCTGTTCCTGCTGGAGGACCTGCAAGAACCGCGTCGTGCAAAACGGACTCAGGTACGTCGGGATGTGAAGAGGCAGGAAGAAACGCGCAGAAGTCCGGACGTGCCGGATTTATCTCCTGCGTGTGGATTAATAACGGCGGCGTGTGTGTGTGTGTGTGTGTGTGTGTGTGTGTGTGTGTGTGTGTTTCCTCCAGGACCAGACTGCAGCTGTTCAGGACCAGTAAGAAGGGCTGGGGCGTGCGCACGCTGCAGGACATCCCACAGGGGACCTTCGTATGCGAGTGAGTCCAGCAGGAGACCAGCAGTAACAGAACGGCCCGGCTCCATATTCTAGTTTTATAGTCTCTATTAGTGATTTTTTTATTTCATCCACACAGACCCTGGGTATTCTTGATTGTTGATGTTTATAGCATGATGTTCTCTGCAGGCAGCAATACTATTTAATGGTGCTAATATCACTATTTTACTGCTCAGGGTGAAACTGACGTGTGTGTTTGGCACCTCTGGATTAAACCTTCAGGATCCGTCGAGGGTTTATTGTGATGTTGATATGATATAATCCAGGTTCCAGGCTGCAGGAATGTGGATGTGTGTAATTTCACGCTGCTGCCTGCTTCTCAACAGGTACGTGGGAGAGATCATCTCGGAAGCGGAGGCCGAGATGAGGCAGAACGACGCGTACCTCTTCAGCCTGGACGACAAGGTGACGGACGAACCCAGATCCCTCTCCTCCTCCTCCTCCTCCTCCTCCTCCTCCTCCTCCCCCTCCTCCTCCTCTGCTCAGCTCAGCTGCCTCCTCACCCCCTCCTCCCCTCCCCCCCCCCTCCTCTTTCTCCATCAGCCGCAGGATCTGTACTGCATCGATGCCCGTTTCTATGGCAACATCAGCCGCTTCCTCAACCACATGTGCGAGCCCAACCTGTTCGCCTGCCGAGTGTTCACGACGCACCAGGACCTGCGGTTCCCACACATCGCCTTCTTCGCCAGCGAAAACATCAAGGCCGGGGAGGAGCTGGGGTGCGTTCCGTTCCGTTGTTCTCACTCGGACTTTGTTTCTGTTCAAGCCCGACACTTGATTTAAAACGGATCTCTTCCTCCTCCCCCCTCTCAGGTTTAACTATGGCGACCACTTCTGGGAAGTCAAGAGCAAGCTGTTCAGCTGCGAGTGCGGCTCGTCGCGGTGCAAGTTCTCGTCGGCGGCCATGGCGTCGCTGCAGGCCGACAGCACGCCGGAGGAGCGGCAGCAGCCCAGCGCCTCGCCCGACACCAGCTCTTCCAACAGCTCCTCCTAAACCCCCCCCCCGTCCCCACAAACACTACGGACGGACGGAGACTCCTGTGCTCGTACTGTACCTGAACGGACCACCCGGCTTCACCACCACCTGTACAGAAACACTGCGACTCAACCAGATGCACAATCAGCCGGGACGACCAGCAGGGGGCAGCGCCGGGACACAAACCTGCCGGGAGGAAGAACTTGGCCTTTTGTCTTCTGTCTTTTCTGGTTTTTTTACTCTTTCTTTCCCCGGAGCGTCCAGTGGTGGACCAGTGGATCCAGACCCCCCACCCCCCCCCTTCAGCGCCCCCCATGAACCATGAACCATTCCAGCACAATTTAGCTGAATCATACTGAATTATGTTGCCACTTCGTTTTTTTCTTTTTTGTTTTCGTCGTGTGTGTTTGTGTCATTTCATCGTTTCCGAACGGACGCTTCCCCACACTCGATCAACGAAAAGAGAGATAAGAAGGGAGGGGGGAGGAGGAGGAGGAGGGTGGGGGGATTTCTGCCCCCGTGTGGTTGAAGAAGCGACACCATTCCTGAAAAAGCGGGCAGAAACTGGCTCGCCTGTCGTTTGTGAAGCATGTCGAAGCGGTTTGAAATGTGTTGTGGAGGAATGAAATCAACTAAAACACCAGAAGGAAGAAAAAAAAACAACCAACAAATCAAGACAAAAAAAAAAAACAAACCCGGTGCTGACTCAAAGGTTTTTACTTTTCATTTTTATGACCCACTTGAACATACATTGTAAAATAAGAGAATGTTTTTACGTTTTTGTTTTCATTTTGTATAATTTTATCTCCGTTTTTTTTTTCTTTTTCTAATTGTAGTTACTGTAGCTAGGTTTTAATTTAGATTTTGCCGACAGAAGCCAACCCGTCATTTTAAATGTTGTTAGTAAAGCAGTGACTGTTGTGCAAAGTCTTGAAAGGTATAAAAGAGAAAAAAAAAAAAAAACCTTTAAAAAAAAAAGTGATGAATAAAATGCACTTCCATTACCTTCTGTTACATATTTCTGGACCGTGAAACAATCCATCTGATTGGTTGTATCTTTTTTCAATAAATTTAATACTAATGCATTCATATCTGGATTTTTTTTTTTGCCTGTAAAAAAAAATAATGAATCAAGTCCAGCAGTATGGCGCTGTGCTGAACTATTGAACTCCCGTCCGAACAATCGAACTCAACCGAGCCGCTCGGCAGTAAAACAGGGCTGTAATGAGCTGCAGCCATGTAAAAACACCCTGTGGGTTTGGTTCAAAGCGGCCCTGCAGCAGCCGCGGAGGAGCGAAACCCTGCAGGAAGCGTCGCGGCTGTGCATGCACGGCCTTTTAGAGGCTCCTAATCTGTCTGATGATTGCTCCCTTCCTGATTAGCAGGGCGGACGGTGAAGCCGGAGTCCATAATTGAATCAGAGAAATCTCTCCCCGAGACGGCCGGTCCGATAAGGAGCTTCTGAACGGGCCGGACAGGAAGCGGCAGGCTTTCCGCATTCCTCGGCGGGAGGAACTTGTCGAGCGTCGGGTGCCCCTGCCCCGCGAAGGGACAGACGGGCAGACGCTGGGCAGACGCTGGGCAGACCCGGAGCAGCCATGAAGAGGACGGTTCCCTACAACTCCAGGTGGGCCGAGCGGCGGTCCACCGTGGTCTACGGTACGTTCTCCCCTCCTTCTCCTCATCGCAGCCGGAACAGCTTCATCTTCAGCACGATCCAGTTCGTACAACATGATCTTCCTGCCACAGTGGCATTAATGCCATGAGAGTAGTACATTTAAACTGCGGTACTCAAGTCGAGGTTCCTCGGTCTCCTGCAGCCTTTCTCCGCTGTTGATGCCTCCTCCGTGCACTGTCTTTATCGTCCTGACTCCTGTATTGTCCAGACCTCTTGGTTGCGTCTTTCTCTCAGTTGGTGAAAATCTTCTATAAAAGTTTGAGGAATCTTCTTCCTCCACTGGTCTCAGAGGAATGGTAAAAAAAAGGCTGATTTTGTTTGTTGTTTTTTTTACATTTTTCTTAAGAGTACCAGACAAAACCCAACACTGAGACCCGAACTGAGACATCAGAGAGGCTGTTATAAAAGCTGTGTAACCTCGTTGATTTCAAACTAGCCTCAAATCCATGCGGTCAGGAGGAATTTGTAAAAACATGGAAACTATAACAGCTAAAAGGAGAAGGGTTTTTTGTTTGTTCAACATTTCACTGTATTTTGCAGCAGGAGGTTTCATTGAAACTGACTTAATGTTGAGATTGTCGTCATTTTAGTAGCAGCTGTGAGAGACACTCTGCATCACGATAAAGAAATTGAATTAAAGTTTTTACCAGTCCGGCCCACTCGAGATGAAGTTGGACTGTTTGTTTCGTCTGAACTAGCCTTGAGTTGTTAACCGGCTGCTTGGGCCCTCCAGCGGTGCGCTCCGCCACCTTCGGCTCCTGGAGGATGCTCACCCTGGGGGCGGAGTACGAAGACACCTGGGCTCCGTCCCCCGACAGGAGGGCCCAGCAGAGGAGGCCGAGGCCGGAGGAGGAGGAGCCGGAGGAGGAGCGGGAGGAGCCAGAGGGGGAGGAGCCAGAGGGGGATGGAGGAGGAGGAGGAGGAGGAGGAGGAGCGGAGTGGAGAGCCGTCCACTCCCAGCAGAAGTACGAGGCGGAGCTCCGGCTGGACGGGGCGGGTCGGGCGGGGAGGAGGGACGGTGTCCGGCAGGCCGTCAGGAGGCACCAGGCTCTCCACAGCAACCCGCTGGCCGGCAGGTAAACACTGAAATAACATTAACTGGAAGCAGCTGAACCTGTTCAGCTTAAAGCGATACGTCAACATTTTGGCAAATTGGCCCATTTAGCGCAATTCCTTCGTCATTTCGAACAGCATACTTACTTTTTTTGTGAGGGCGAGCTGTTGTTTATTCAGAGGTGAGCCGGGGAAGGTTTTCGGGACGGACACAATGGAAGTGGATGGTATTTTTGTTTCCCCTCGTCAAACTCATCAAATACACAATCCAACAACCCCAAAACACTTTGGTGGACACGTTATAATCCGCACATTCACTACGCTGTGGAACACCAACAAATAATATTGTAGCGTTACGACACTGAAGCAAGTACTGGGAACTACTTTTTCTTTTGAAATCACTACGCCCAGACGCCATGTTTAGTAAGTAGTTCCGTCTTAGCAATCTTCGCATAAACAACTCAATCTGGTAATTTTGCATAAATATTTCACAGCGTAGTGAATGTGTGGATTATAACGTGTCCACCAAAGTGTTTTGGGGTTGTTGGATTGTGTATTTGATGAGTTTGACGAGGGGGAACAAAAATACCATTCACTTCCATTGTGTCCGTCCCGAAAACCTTCCCCGGCTCACCTCTGAATAAACAACAGCTCGCCCTCACAAAAAAAGTAAGTATGCTGTTCGAAATGACTAAGGAATTACGATAAATGGGCCAATTTGCCAAAATGTTGACGTATCGCTTTAACGAGTCCACGGACCTGTGCTGATGGATGTGACCCTAAATCCAAACAGTTCAGGACATTAGTGCTGATAAAACACCAGAAATGTTCCATAAGAAATAGATCAGATCAGAAACAACAGGATTCCAAACACAGATCCCTGAGGAACTCCGCATCGATTCACCTCTCTGAAAAAGCTAATCTCTGTGAATGAAACATGTTTTCTCCTGTTCTGAAAATAAGTTGTAAACCACTGTAATAGTGTCATGAATTAATTATATATATATCATGAAATATTTCAGAAATAGAAATGAACTTTACTAAAAAGATAAAGTGATTAATGATATCAGATATTCGAAGTTCAGTAATTGGAAATCTTTATTTCATGAACAAGAACGGAAACTTTTAGTGGTTTTGCTCATACTCATAAAGTTAAACCAGCTCATTTTTTTGAAATGTAAAACATGTTACAATTGAAGCATTTCTGTGTCCATTTAGTAAGAAAAACTAAATGATTTTAAGAGCTTTTAGCCTTCATGGCTGTAAATCCAAGATTTGATAGAGGAAATAATGTGAGCAGAGACTGAGGTTAAGCAGCTCTGTCATGAGAGGAAACATCAGCTCCGGTTTATGGAGACATTTCTCCACAGCAGGTCTGGACAGACAGAATCCGAGACGCTCGGTGCAGTAAAGCAGGCAGACCAGCAGATGTCAGTCCGACTGCCCTGCTGGAGTCAGGAGGGAGATTTAGTGGAGGGGAAAAATGAAAAGAGGCAAATATTGGAGTTGGGTTCACAGGGAAAAACTACAAAAAAATCCCAAAACAATGGGAGGATGTGCTAAAGCATATCGAACATATCAAATAATGAAACACTTTCTCCACTGTTGTTGTTTTTGTTTGAAAATACTCCAATATACTCAATCTGAAAAGAGATCTCTGACCTCAGTGGGGTCCCGAATCACAGCTTGGAAACCACTTTCATAGAAGTTATGGTCTTCACTGTTGAAATAAGAGAACATTATTTTATTCTAAATGTTTAAATGTTTTTAATCTATTTCCAGTCCACTTTATTGAGCTTTTCCTTCCCTGTTTCCTGAAGCTCTGCTCACTCTTCCAGCAGTGTGCTGCCTCCAGCCCGACGCTGCCATCGAAGTGAAAACGAACCAACATTTTCTTTATTTTCTGTCTGATATGTTGATTTTAGTCAGTTGTGGCCAAAATGAGACTCGCTGTCATTTTCATACTCAGTTTACACATTTTGCTGAAGTTGTGTGAAATAGATGTGTGTGAGAGAAAGTGTCAGATGTTAGATTTTCTCTGTGAGTGTGTGTGAGTGTGTGTGTGTGGGCTCCCTGTGTTTACTTCAGCGAGACGTTGGTGGAGTGGACAAAAGGAAGCGAAGGCTGCAGAGGAGCCTCCGATCATCATCAGCCGTTTGTTTTCGTGCGGCACATTTTGGGAATGTGAGTCCTAACAGGAGGTGACTCACTCCCAGGACCGGCTCGCTGCGAGGACAAAGCTTTCAGGCTATTTTTACACGACGCCTGCTGCTGGATGGCTGAAAAAAAAAAACCCAAAACAAAACACAACAAAAACACAGGATGTGGGAATCAATGATTTAAATGAAAAGAGGGAAAGTTTCAGTGCTGTAATCAGATTCATTGTGTTGCCTTGAAACTCATAATTATCCTTTTCCAGTAAGCAACACACTCAAAACATCCCAGAGGGGCAGTCAGTCTTCATCCTCGCAGATTTATAGGAGGATCCATATAACCACACAGCAGCGGACCGGCGTCTCCAAGAAATGACCGAGTAATGGCAGAGCTGGTTCCTGAAGAAGAAAATAAGAGTAAAGAAGGAGTTAAAAAACAGATTTTCATTACGATGTTCAAGGATGTTATTAAACTTTACTGCAAAATTGAGCACATTTTCAATAATAATGTAATATAATAGACAAAAATGGTGTAAATTTCACCTTTTTCAACGTAATAAAGTCTATAATGTGACATAATATCAGAGCTTTTATGGGAAAAACATTGTGAAATTCCAAGAACTCCAATATGAACCAGGGGGCTGAGGGGCCGGGTTGCTATGGCAACACTGGAACATTATACAGACCCTCTTTACCATGAGCTGAGACACAAGGCGAAGACACAAACATCCAAACCGGTCTTTTAAAATACTAGTCCCCTTACTCCCCCAAGAACCTCAACTAAACAGGACTGTCAAACATAAGGCCCGTGGGCCAAAACCGGCCCAAGAGGCTCCAGTCCAAAGAGACATGTCAGTGATAGCGTTCATTTTTTATAGATAGAGCTCATTTTTTAGGTATCCTCCTCAAAGTTTAACCGTCCATCCTGGAAATTCTGTGGATCTGAATTCTAATGGGAGGAAAATAAAGAAAACAATCCCCCTGAGTTGGAACGGGACTTCTGGTGGAAATCTTTCACCTCCAGCAGCAGAGCTGCAGCTGAAATACAATCATGTCAAGGCTCCACTCGCTGTCGTTTACACAAACAAACAAGCAAACAAATAATGAATAACTTGTTTATAATATAGTAAAATGGAAAGATTTTCAAAGATTTGTCTTTACTATAATTGAGACAGTGCTGCTTTAGTACGTTTCTTCATGACGACTGTGCCATCTCATATCCTTATTTATTGTTTATAAAACGCACAAAACCTGCAAAAAATAAAGTTTCATACAAACTGCACTAAAGGCTGCTGTTATTGCATTTTGAAAGGATTTCTTAAAATGCTTCCCCTTCATGTCACAACTTATTAGATTATTGCAAAATGTCATTATGATAATGGATCAAATGTCTTACTTCACTCCTGATAAATAATTGCGTTTTGTCTTTTGCTTTTAGAGTGGCTGAAAGTTTTACATTATTGGCGTGCATGGCGTTATTTTTGTTCCAGTCCACTGGATGTGATGTTTGAGGAGAAGAATTCAGGATGTCCAGCCTGATGTTTCCCGGTGAAAACGAAGGAATCTCCTCAGTCTGATCAGAATTACCTGGAACCTTTAGTTAACGAGGCCATAAAATCCTCCTTTAATGGACTTTAAACTCGAGGAGGCTCAACTTCTTCTGCGTTTTATTGCATTGTAAACACACTCATGCTTCAGTCCTGCATTTGTGCAAAGCAGAGGAGGATAAATGAGGGGGACCGGTTCCTCTTACGCTTTCAGGTATTTGTGGTCGACTCTTCTCTGAAGGGAAAGAACGAACTGAATCTATTTTAGAACCAAAAGCTCATTTACAAGTTTACACTCATGAAATTCACGCTGAACCTTTGAAACGAGGCAGGACGGCTCACAGGTCTGTGTAAATAGTTAAAAAACTGTTTCTTGGATTGGCATTGATGAAGGACACTGTGGACACTTTCTTACATTTACAGCTGATTTTTGCTTTTCTTGCCACATTTAGCCAAGTTTTTCAGCTGTTTCAACCATCCGAGGCGTGTTTTGACTCTTTCAGCTCTTCCAGCCCTTCAAAGTGGTTTGAAATTATCTAAAGTTGTTCGGACTTTTTCAGACATTTGGGCCATTTTTTTCCTTGTGATTTTCACAATTTTAGTTAATTTTTCTGGGCTTTTTTTTTTCGACAATGCTTTTAAGAGATTTTTTTCAAAGAACGTTTCCTGTTTTGCATATCTTTTGGGTAAAAAAATAGTGATTTTGATAATAAGGACCCATTTACATGACAACGTTTCAAGTGAAAACATGGTTTTTGCGTTTTCCTTTTTTATGGCAGCGCAGAAGAAGCGTTTATTGTGGATGTGGCGCGCAGAGGTAGCGACAGCATTCCAGAAAAAGTTTGGTTTCCACAGAGATGGAGTCGAGGCATTTTCACCGACTTTAGTTTTCCTCCATTTCTACGAAGAAAAAAGTTCAAAAAGTTGAATTTCCCCCATTTCCATGGAGATGGAGAGGTAACATTTTTATTTATTTATGTATTTATTTATTTATTAAAGGCATTTCCCTCTCTGATCATGAACGCGCTCCCCAGTCTGCACGCTCCTGTTCATCCATAAGCCACATTCCCCCCCCGCCCCCCCGGTCCAGAACTGATGCCGGCCCCTGTCGGGACCCGGGTTTCAGTGAACTTCACTTGCGAACAGCCGGAGCGCGTCTGTGTGTGTGCGCGCTCCAGCCGGCGATAGGTCCGCTCTGGTCACATGCGCTCTTCCTTATTCCTCCGAGGAGCCGCTATAAAAGCCTGCAGCCCCCCCATCGCACGCACAGGAACATCGCTCCTGTTGGATTTACCTCCGTGTGCGTGTGTGTCAGTGTGTGCGCGTGTGTGTGTTTTGTACATTGTTGTCATTCTTATTGTTGCTGGAAAACAGGGCTTTGGGTGTTTGTCGCGGCGCCGCCCTGCTCAGTTTCAACTGGTGTTCGGATGCTGGTCGGGGCTGTCGGGGGGTTTCGGACCTGAGTTCCAGGGAAGGAGCGGCTGTTACGGATGCAGCAGCGTCAGTCAAGTGATCCACACGTGAAGTGCTTTATTCCTCAAACTTTACCCCTCTTGTTTTTCTTCCTCGCCTCGCCGGGGATGAGTGGCGGCGGGGAATGGAGAGGAGACGGTTTGTAGAGAGGCCACCGGGTTCTTCCAGAGCTTTGGATGAAGCGCGTTTGTTGTGATGCGTCTCCGCTCCGCTCCCACTGACACCACTTTGGATTTCCCCTTTCGGATCTGTGCGTTTCCAGGATGGCTCGCTTCGCGGAGGATCTGCCCACCCGCTATGGAGGGAGCGCGGGCGGCGGGGGCAGGGGCGGCCCGGGCGCCGCCGGCGGCGGCGGCAGAGGGGGCGCCCGGGGCGGCGGCGCTCCGGGCGGACAGAGGATGTACAAGCAGTCGATGGCCCAGAGAGCCCGCACCATGGCCATCTACAACCCCAACCCCGTCAAGCAGAACTGCTTCACCGTCAACCGCTCCCTCTTCATCTTCCGAGAGGATAACCTCATCAGGAAGTACGCCAAGCGGATAACGGAGTGGCCATATCCTTTCCGGTGCGCGCGGAGCAGGTGCATTTTTGCCAAATGGTTAAAAAAGAAAAAGAAAAAAAAAAAAAAAAGCACAAACACCACACCGTACTCTCACTGCCACCACCTGTTAAGCCCGGTTCGGGCAGGTATTGACGCCCCTGGAGGGGGCTCCTGGTTTGATTCCTCTCCGCGCAAAGCTGCTGCACCTGCCGCTGCGCCGCGCGCCTTATCTCCATCCAGCACGACACACACATCCGTTCTCAACAGTGGAAACACTCCACACCCGACCATTGTGTCTGCCCGAGCGCTAATTGGATGTAATGTCTTTTCTTTTAACCTTCTCTGATAAGTTTGTGCTTGTCCGCAGAGGGACGCAAAGTAGTTTATCAAAACCTCGCAAACGATTTACGCAGCTGGAAATCAATAATGGAAACGAAAAGAAAATGCGTGGGGGAGGGGGGTTTGGAGTTCCTGCCCCTCCTCTTGATAACGGTTCAGAAAGATCTGATCTAGTTTACTTTGGTGATGAGGAGAAGACAGAGAGAGAGAGAGAGAGGGAGAGATGGATCCACCGCGGCTGCAGCACCGCCTCGTCGTCTTGGTCGGGAGCGCTGCGCTCTCCATGGTGCTGAGCGCGCCCACGCGCAGAGCTCCACACCACAACCACGCTGCCAAACAAATGTCTCCGCTCACTCTCACAGGCACCGCTTTCAACCACAATCTCACAAGAAAGGGCCACATCTCCCGCTCCAGGCGAGAAAACGGTGGAAGCTGGAAGAATGACTGATCATTCGGATGATTTTAAGAGCGAATATTCAGGATGTTTTAAAAAAAGTCTCCTGAGTGCTCTGACCCTTTATTAAACAAACGAGCTTAATTAAGAATTTACTTATTTATTGATTTTTTTATTCCTAACTGGCAACATTGAGTTCATGACAATTATTCAAAACAACAAAAATGATTGTGACACATCCTGTAAAAGACAAAACAGGACACTTCTGCTTTAAACTGATCTCAGAAGTGGATTTGTTTTGGCTCCTCCCTACTTCCAGTTCCTGTGTAATACATACATGAACATAACATTGTGACACAAAGCTCATAAAAAGTGACAATAAACACTGCTGCATGTTGGCGGTGTTTAGATAACACGCCACGCTGCCCTGCAGAAGGCCTTTGACAAACACTCCACTGACACACGTTCAGCTCCAGATGCAGTTCCAACACAAATCGTAAATCAAAAGAGAAGCAAATAAAAGTCTTCATCTTCAACTTTTTGTGATTTTAAAATGATTGGGATTGAAAATCCACTCATGTAAAGACCTTTTTGTAATTTCAACATATTATTAACAAATCTCAATAAGTTAAGTTTACTTAACTTAAAATCTCATTTGCATAAAAACAGAAAAAGGTGGTTGATGTCATGTTTCACCGTAATTGACTCAATCTAAGCTTTTAAAGCACAGAGAGTTTGTTTTTACCACAAGATGTGTCCTTGTCAAAGAAATGTTTTCTAAAGTTCTTGAAAAAGAAAACCTCCTTGATTCAATGAAAACTGTGCTGCATGTTAGTCTAGTGAATGGTATTTGAAGTAAATTATCCAGGATGCTGTTGGACGATAAAGCTTCAACCCTCCTTCGTGCTCCGCTTACAAAGAAAGCATCGTTTATGTGTTTATTATCTTTCCAAAGCAGGAAGCAACAAGCTGTGAGTAAAACGTTTTGAAGTAATGCAACCTGTTTTTAATGGACTGTTGATATGTATGTGATGCATTATGTTGCAGAGCTGCTGTCTCTCTCCTTGATAATCACTGAGCTCACAGTTTGAATGACTACCTTTGTTCAAAGCCGTTCAAAGCAGGTCGGGGCATCTCTGTGACTATTCCTCCAGCTAATGTGTGACAGGAGACACGTTCACCTGGAAAACAGACCTGTTGAAGGCCCTCAGGGGAAAATGGAAAACTTTTTTATTGCGTTTTAGACGTCCGTTTACACAACAACAGCACTCGGAGCCGCTGAGCACACAGCTTTTTGAAAATGGCTCCCAAGGCGGAACTTTTCAGAAACGCTCCCACTCCATCACCATGGGAACGGGAGAAAAATGCAACTTTTTGAAAACAGTAGTTTCCATGTAAACGGAGGAAAACACGACTTTTTGAAAACAATAGTTCCCATGTTAATCTACAGAAACTCAACTTTTGAAAACACTAGTTTCCATTTAAATGGAGGGAAAAGCAACTTTTTGAATTGCTGCTGCTGCTCGTGCACACCACGGTGGTAGTGGTGTGTTAAAACAACATGTAAACACTACACTGTTTTCAGCATTTCTGCTCGTTTTCAAAACATCCCCATGTAAACATGAAGCTTTTCTAAAGTGAAAATGCAACAAACGATACGTTTTCTCTTGAACTGTTGTGTAAACGGGTTCGAAGAAAGATCGTTAAAAACGAGACAAGAATGAGTTTCCCAAGAAACTACTTATTCAGAGTAACTTGTAATGAAAGTAATTGTTTTAAAGTTGGGTCTGGTATTTTGATAAAAGCCTACATCTGCTTTGGCAAAGCAAGATTATTTGTACAGTACTGTTTGTGAACAAGGCAGGTTAAAGTGCTTCACATAGACAAAGAATCTAACAATTACATGAAAATCAAAGAAACAAAGCAATACATCAGAAAACAAAAGAGCCCCTTAAAGACAAAAGGCAATTAAAAGAGGCGACTAAATCATTAAGAAATTCAAAAAGCATTTGCAGAAGTGTATTTTTTGTGAATTTTGTGTAACTATTAAGAAAAACTCAACCATGCGTTTAAGTCTTGTGATTTTCACGTTTTCTCTTTGTCATGAAAGCAAAACGGACTGATGTAAGTCTCACTGGAGCCGATATGTTTTCATGCGGTGAAGAAGCCGAGGCCGGGAAGCCTGAGAGCTCGTGTGACAAACAGGAGCAGACAGCTGGATCTGCTCTGTGGGCGACAGGGAAAACATTAGCTGTAATTAAATTTATCAATTTTCCCCGTGCCGTCACCGACTTGATACAAATGGAACTTCCTGCCTCACGTAAAACAAACCAAAACAAAACATGACCGCTTTAGACATGCTCCTCTCTGTAACGCTGCTGTTTTTCCAGGGTAGCTTGTTGTCCCTGTTGCCACTAACACCACATCTTTGCGAGTCTCCGGCTCTCTGTTCCCTCGTGATTCCCTCGGCCCTCAATAGGCCCCGACCCGCAGGCGCTGACCCAGTGAAAATGGATTGCAGAATGAGCCGAGCATTGAAAATGGTTGGAAATGGTCAACCATCTGGAAGATCATAAGCACATCTATAGGATGCTTTCTTTGTAAGAAGCCTTGGACCAGAGCATGATGGAGGCTTCATGCTTTACTGGGCAGAATGCATTCAGATTCCAGTGTGATGGCGTTCCTGCATAATCTGCTGCCATGAGTGTGCATCCCCGTTTCACTGCAGCCACTAAAGTTGAATGTTTACACACTGAACTGCTCCATTCTCCTGTTCTGTGCATGAAAACAGTTTTGACTCTGCTGTGAAATGACCGAACGTCTCCTTAACCCTGGCACTCCATTCGAGTACATGATCCTGGCTACGATCATTGCCAACTGCATCGTCCTGGCCCTGGAGCAGCACCTCCCCGCCAGCGACAAGACGCCCATGTCCGAGCGCCTGGTAAGTTTCCCCCCACCCCCCGTCGAAGGCCACCTCATTGATCGGCTCCGGCTTATTTACTGCAGCTCCGCTCGCTCATTAGACATTTTCAGCTCTGCTCCACTTTGTTATTTTTCTCTGTTCTCCCAGCTTTGCTTTTGTAAGTTCACTTCCCTCCCCTGATCCCACAGCTGCAATTACACACACTCAGTTTAAAGGGGATCAATTAAGCTCATTTTCAAGGCAGATGCTTTTTCCTCCCGATATTCTGGGATTGTTGCATATTTCACATTAAAACAAGTAGATCAGATCTGTTTAAGCTGCTGTCTCCTCCCCCCTCGCTCCCTGGAGAGACTTTTTTCCTCTTATGAGCAAGTTTGAAGGCTACTCCTGCAACCACACACAACATATACCTAGGCCTTGTAATTTGACACCAGCATCTTGATCATCTTGCTATTACTACACAACATGACGAATGGAAAACTTATCACAAATTCTACAGCCATAAAATCAAAATAATTCCAGTCAGTCTAATTACAAAAAGGGTAAACAACTCACTTAAATTCGTGGTAAACTTCATTATTCAATAGATCTTCTAGATTGGATATGAACGCTCAAATGGTACAGAAACCATACACAACATATTATTAACTAGAATAACAAAAGTAAGACTGACTGTAAATTATTTTCCAAAATATGGAAATATAGTTCGAACTGTTAGAGATGGTTCAAGGCAACACATAGCCTTTACATAATGTCTGCTTATGGATAATAGATTAGACTTAATAGCATTTAATAAGTACTGTTATCTCTATTCGGTAGCAGCAGTAGCTAAAGGTTAATACTCTTACTTGTGCTCATCCTTGAAAAATTGGTATTGTTGCATTGCGAGTAACTTCCATAAAAAGTATTCCAGTAGGTTTAGTATAAAGCCTCTCTCTGTGTGCAGCCGGTTCAAATCGAGCATTTCTTCATGTGGAACTCACCTTAAACATGAGCTATCTCTGACTTTAATGTTTTCAGCAACAAATTTAATGTTTTACATGAAACATGAAACAAGGAGAAGCTGGAGGACGCTCCCGTCGAGCAGTCCCGTCGCACAGCTGAGCAGCTTCACGGAGGAACAAGAGAGGGAGGTCAAGTGGAGCGTGCATGGTGGAGGAAAAAAAAAATCTGCTCGTAGCTTCATGGTTCAGCACTTCTGGTGTGTTCGGAGGGGTGTCGAAGCTCCGGGGAGCCAGACCCGAGACGACAGGGGCAAAGCATCGCGACGTGAACGTCTCAGACAACAGAAAGGAGGAACAGGCCTCCTCCGCCTGATGGATGCAATCCAACAACACGCCTTTTAATTAGAACTATTATTTATGAAGCGCTGTCAGCGCCGCGCACGGCGCGCTTTAAGTGGAGATCGCAGCTCTTCGGTGGGAGCGCTTCACATCCTCGATCCGCTGAGAATTCCCCAGCTGTTTTCTGGAGGCACATGTATAATTTACCGGCGCTTCAGATGTATGTATAATGGATGTTGCCACACTACCGGCACGGACATTTATCCAGACGTGCCTCCAGCCCCGTCGTTACGTAACGCACCCGATCGCTTCGTCTACGTCTTTTACAGGAGATCACATCCCCGCTTGATGTTAGCGGCTCCCGTGACTCATGTTGTCCGGCAGCGGCTTCCCGGCAGCAGCAACAAACTCTCACAGCCGGCGTTCCACTCGAGCCCAGCACGTCTGTGTTGCATTTCTCCAGCGTGTCACGCTGCTCTCGTGTGATTATTTACGCTGGAGACCGGGTAGTGCCTGGGGGTTGGGGACTGTCTGTCAGGCTGGAGTGCGCTCGGAGCGGGGGAGCGAACAGAGAACGCGGTGTGGGCGTGACATATCCTCTACTCGCGTCGCTCCCAGGCGCTGGCCGATATTAATGTGGGCAAAAAGGGAAAAGTGTCATGTCCCGCTCGCCTGATCCGGCCGGCGGAGCTCAGGGTGAACCGCACCGCGTGCTGCGAGTCGCTCCACGGGGGAACCGCCGTGGAGTCCAAACAAAGCAATGGAACGGCGTGCGGTGCTGTTTGGCACAGGTGTGTCGTTTCCCTGCGCTTCGTTTCCTGTAATGCCACACTTGAGGGACCCTTGAGCAGTGCAGAGGTCACTGCAGCTGCCCCCTCGTCCCATTGCTCCCTGCTTTATTTTTGTCGTTATGCCACACCAGAAGGGCTCTTAAATGCGCCTGGAGCTTTTTCCTGTCAGTCCAAATGTCGACCAAACGGCTCCCTCTGGCCATTCTCGTTGGCCACACTGCCTTTATTTTGTCCACACATCACATCACCCCCACTGCCAGCCAGTTACACTTTCCGCCCTTCCTGGGTGCCGTTGTACTCCAGTAATGTGCCTCTCTGAATCTCTGGTCGGCTTTCAAGCCCCAACAATCAGCCCAAGTGCCTCAAAGCATTTCTGTTGATCCTACAGAAAGTCTTCTTCATCTCGCCCAGACAGTTCTTGTCGGGGTTAAAATTGCCTTGTGGGTACTTCAGTCGATTGCTGGTTATTTTCTCCCTGACCCCGTACCTTCTGCTGTCCTCATGCTCCCATCAGGCCCCTGTGGCCAGGGCCAAATTACACCTTCTTCTCAGATTGAGGTCAGTCTGATTCATCTTATGTCACATCAGAAGGATGTAGAATTACCCAGACCCTCCTTTAATAATGCCACAAAGAGCAGGTCAAGTGATCCAACTGTCTTTTTGGTTCCTCCTATTATCAATTGACCTCTGGCTAAGCCCCGCCCCCAAACAAACCAGTAGCATTCAACAACCAACTGACCAGAACAGTCAACTTGGACACTCTGAGCGTAAAACTCCATAAAGAACCATTAGAGCTGCTGACACTTTTATTCAAGCCATCTAAAATGCAAAAATGGTCTCGCACCTGTTGCTGTATGGTTTCCACGCTGACGACTGCCATCGTAAACATGCATTCGGCTGCAGCGGCTCGACCGACTTAGCAACAGTAACTAAGGAAGGCAGAGTCAAAGGTCAATCAAGACACACAGATAAGAATTGCAAAGTGCTTTGTGTCCATCAGTTCTTGTGTTTGGTCTCTTTGGTATACGATGCATTCAAACCACTGATTGGACTGAATGAATTAAAGCATTTATGCAACTGGATATAAAAATATTTCTTGCTTTGTAATCGAATCATTCTAAATATTTCCCAGGCACTCATTTGAGTGCCCTTGCTCTCAGTCCAAGTATTTTACAGCAAAGCTTCTTTGGTTTGATGTTAAACATGTTCTACTTCTTCATATATATGCCACGACACTGAAATATCCCAAGGTCAGAGGTCATCCATCCATCAATGTGTCTTAACATCCATCCATCCAGTACATTCTCATTATCACAGTATCTCCAGAATGACCCCAAGGCAAAACCAATGAGGTTATTGTGGCCAAAGGTCAAAAGTGACCCTCGTGTTCAGTGAATTTATCTCTAGAAAACCTTCAGGGACGCCTTGATGTTTCACTCATTTGTCCAAGAAGTTTCCATGACGACTATAATTCACATTTTCCTCACGTTTTTAGCAGCATGATGTCTTCCTGTAGATTTTGAAGAAATTCCTTTGTGCAAATGGATTTTGGTTAATTTTAAATATGCTGGTTTCAGTAATACTAGCTACACAGCAACACCACATATGGAAGAGCTTTTTGTCACACAAAACAATTTAATAGATTTACAACCTTAGAAAAATAATACCAAGTAACACACTATAAACACACAATAGAAGCAATAAGACACAGAGAGGAAATTGATTGCTTCCTGAGTTGGAGCCCCGCCCCCTCAATGATGTATCGGTACCCTGCCGAGTGCTGATTGACAGTCACCATCAGACTCATGTTCATCACACCAGGATACAGACTCACTAAAAGGTGTGATGACCTTTGAAAATTTTACTGTAAACGCGGTTAAACGGCTTCAGCCAGGAGAGCTACGAGTTTCCGTAGAGTTTTTAAAATCTGCGTTTACGAGCAGCAGCAAGAGACGCTGAAGGAGGAAGCCGGTCATCAGTTCACAGGGCAACCACTTTATCCGTAACACCAATTATCGCTAGTTCAAAATTAAGACCTGCAAGACTGTCAATGATACAAAAGACTGAAATAAAATTGGAAAAGACCACACTCTAAAACATTTAGACATGAGTCACAGATGCGCATTTTAGAATGGCGTGCTAATAATATACAGAGAAATCCTGGCTGAGTGCAAAACATACTGAATGGGCACAAACTGAAAATCTGCTATGAGAGAGGAGATGGCACCAGGTGAACAATTAACACCATACATCCAATAAACAAGAGCCAAACACTTAGGTAAGTGAGGAAACAAACAGTTAAACACCTTATTAGTGAGTAAACAATTCACAATGATAATAAATCTATAGTAAGTTAGGTGTGGTGGATATAAGGTCAACCTGACCAACTGATAGTGTTCAAATAACTTTTGCAGCCAACACCACTGTTTCCCAGTGATTGGAGTGAACGGTTTGCTCGTGGATTTCTGGTTCTGCTCACTTTTTCTCACCCGACTGATGAGTTATGTAAGAAGTACCGGAGTGCCTTTACCGGTCACCCTCAGTGAAACCCTCCATATGCTTCTGTCGTTTGCTCAAGAGGCCAAAAGCGTGCGCTCGGCCCCGTCGACTTCCTCCTGGGTCATCCCAGCGGTCAGCCGCAGAAGGCACTCGGTTCTATCAGAGTGCACCGGTGCACGTTTTGGGCTGAGGTTTGGTTTTTCCATCTCTGCCCCGAGTGTGTCGCACACCGAGGTGACATTAAGACTTTCCTCTGTGGAACATTTTCATTTCATCGCCGTCTTCTGCTTTCGCTTCAATAATTCATCCTCTCTGAATGCGTTGAAGGAGCACGTCAGCGGTCGTATTGATTTAAGAAAGACTCTGAGCTCATGTTGTGCCTGTGAATGTTTGTTTTCACTGTGTTTATGCCTTTTTTTTCTCTTCACCCAATAGAGGAGCACACCAGCTCCTGCACTTCTGCAAGAAGTGCACTTTCCCTTACTGTCCTGCCTTCGACTTGACGCTTCATTAAACACTCTGTTACCCCCCAACAAAAAGAGTCTCATCCTCCCTCTGTCTTTCTGTAGGACGACACAGAGCCCTACTTTATTGGAATATTCTGTTTCGAGGCCGCCATTAAGATCATCGCCCTGGGCTTTGCGTTCCACAAAGGCTCCTACCTCCGCAACGGCTGGAATGTAATGGACTTCGTGGTCGTCCTCACAGGGTGAGTCACCCCCCTCCCCTCGCTCCCGCCCGCCGGGTGTCAGCTGCAGATGGAAGTCATAAGTGAAAGAGTGGTTTCTTTTGTGAGCATCCCGAGAGGCTGCGCTGGTGGAATCACCCTCTTCCAGTTCGAGTCCAATCTGCCTACGAGCCTGTGTGTGAGTGTGTGTGTGTGTGTGTGTGTTATTCAACAAGTAAGTGGAGCTGGAAAAGAGCTGATTACAGAAAAGACATTTGTTGCTCCGTCCTCACTGGTTCTGTGGTTGATTTCAACCCTGCTTGGCCTCATGTCCTCTTCTCAGCACGTATAGTAACAGACTGAATATGCGATCTTTGTTGTTCCATCATTCCCAGTGTGAGATTTGCTCAGGGCTATGCACCCACCCGCCCCCCTTCTGAGGGCTGCATATCCCCGTTTTGTTATAGTGTTTTCCCTCCCACTGTGAAAGTAATTATCCCATCATGATTAAAGCTGTTTCAGAAGCAGACACGACGAGACACGTCCAACAAACGCGTTTTAAGCCTCAAGAAAACCTGCAGACTGTCACAAATCAGGAGTGAAACTCCAAACTCACCTTCACCAAGCACACTGTGATCCCTGAAACAGCGTTGGCACATTAACTGTATTTATAGAGCACCTGTAATAGAATAAAATGGAGCTTAAACTGCAATACACACAACAAAAATACACCGTTATCAATTTAATCATATTTCTATTGTGCAAAAATATAACAAAATATTTTAGGGAAAACCAAAAACTTGAGCAAGAAGAGATGTAGAAAAGAAAAAAAAACTCCCTTTCCAGGAAGAAACCAGCAGAACCAGACTCAGAGGTGGAGACTTT
This sequence comes from Salarias fasciatus, assembly GCF_902148845.1. NCBI lineage: Eukaryota > Metazoa > Chordata > Actinopteri > Blenniiformes > Blenniidae > Salarias > Salarias fasciatus. The sequence continues at coordinate 5,603,680 of NW_021941229.1, read as the reverse complement.
CTGCAGAACCAGACTCGTAAATGCAGCCATGTGTATTGAGGAAATTGCATTTTTGTATATAAATAATATTTTCCCGAGACTCCAATCAGAACCCGAAGCACATGTGAGGACGTGGAGTCAGTTTGCATCAGTTTGATTTGCATAATCTCCGGCCTTGTGCGTCTGGCTGTGTGCACATCCTGGAAACTGATGAACTACAGTCTGTGACGCCTCTTCTGCTGCTGAACACTCCGGACACTATGTGAAATGACATCCAGAGCATTCAGTGCATGTTTTTCATTTGCATGAGACGCAAGAGAGGGAAAGAAAAAAAAAACTTTTTAAAATCCAAAATAAAATCAACAAGTAGAAAATGATGACAAATGAGCTGTTTTACGTGCACCAAGAGGCACATGCAGCAGTTTCTTCGGTTGGTAATCTCGGGATCGTCCAGTGATCCTGACTAACGGATTAACCAATCACAGGCCGTGTAAATAAGGAGGAAAGAAAAGCTCCCAGTTCCAAACAGAAACCCACAAACACAGCAGCCCTTACTGACATGTCACACCGTCTTCACTCTGTTAGATGGAATTGAGCTTCTGTTTATTTGTCCTCCAGATAAGGTATGTTTTCTCACGGAAATGGATCAGATGTGTCGGAGAAAGAGCGAGAGAGACTTTAACAGCTGGCTTGAGCCAAAACCTCGTGAGAGTTTCAGATTGGAAATTATCCTGATAAAATGTGAGATTGATAAAGTTGATAAAGCCGTACCTTCTGAAGATCAGATTCAAAATCCAGCACTTGTTTTCACTTGAGAATGAAGGTTTCAGAAATGAGCTCATGTCAGGAGTTCACCTTGTTGGTCACATATCTGTCAGACAGATGCTTTTATGCAGTCAGATTGTTCCTTTTCTGGTTTTGATCAGCTCTTATCGGCCGGCCGGTGGGCGAGCCGTCGGGCTCTGGGGCCTGCAGAGCCGTGCAATGGCCTGTGTGTCTTTTCTATCAGAAAGGAGTCGGGAAAAGTCACTGACGTTAAGGTCAGCACTTCTGAGCAGTTACTGCCGGGGTTTTTAACAAAGCTTCGTCGCAGTGTTTCTCCTCAGCCTTCTACCTGTTGACGGTTCACAACTGACTGCAGAAAAGTTTTCAGATCAAGGACATCGATGTGTTTATCAACTGTTTGGTCTTGATTCAAGCCGGTCGGACAGGTCTGAGCTGTACTTTCGGTTTAATTTAAAGTGCTTTTTCCTCATTAGACCGGTGTTGTCCCTTGAAGCTGCTCCACCAGCGTATCCATCCACAATGCAATTACCACCGTCGGCACTGCACAGCCTAATCAGACACGCAAACTGACATTTACATTATGGTTAGAGGCTTGGCAGGTTGACAATGATTATCTTGTACATGCAAATGTGTCAAACCCGAGCTCCGCTGTGTGATTTTATATGACCCATGGGAGCTGGAAATGCAAATAATCCCATTAAATAAAAATATACGCTGCCTCTCAGTGTGAACTGAACATGAGCTACACGTTACTAAATGCATATGACCCCTGACATGACGGCGCTGAGCCGCGGGAACGCCTTGTTTTCTTATCAACACTTAACAAAAGTGGTTTTGCAAAAGGTTACTTAGTTTTAGAAAAAGAGAGGACGCCTTCTTTTATTAGACTGTAAATGTCATTTCTGTCTTTGCTCTCAGTCTGTCGCTGTGCTGTTAATTCATGTCGTGTCTCATTAGATATTTAGTTGAAAAACATGACATTACCTGACTGGGACATACTATGTCAAAGGTGGGCCTTCAAGTCTCAACTGAGGGAAAATAAACCTGTAATCATGCAACAAATCTCACTGCATGGAAAGAAAAATCTACTTGGAAGAAGACATTTACGGGCACATATCGAACATACTACACACAGAGGCACAGATCGAATTGTTTTTCCATGTATAAATCTGTACACACACACACACACATTTTATTACACACATCTGTGTATTCGCAAACTGAAGTGCGCACTAGCAAAACTCATTACAGACCCAGGCTCCCCACATGCACGTATGAGTCACTCTGTTTCTGTATCAGCGCCATAAATACAGTTTATTTCTGCATTTTGAGATGAAACCGGGAGCGAGGTCTGGGCAAATTAACCTCCAAGAAAAACATCAAATTGTCCAACAGTTAAAAGGCGCACTGCAGTCGGAGCAGAATGTTTATGTTTTTATTTACTTTGAAGTGTCTGAGTAATGTGGGTGCTTTAACCCTGGGGCTTGAAGGTATAACAGAAAATGTCTTCTTTTTAGAACATAAATGAATGTACAATAAGTTAATATTTGAACGAACGATAATAAAATGCAGCCGATTAACTCCAGAGACAGCTCATTACGTCTGCTTTAGGGAGCGGACTTGGTCTTCCAGGAACAATTAGCCCTTTGAGTGCAGTCATGATGCTGAAAAGGAGTCCGACCCTCTTGTCCTCATTAAAAACCTTCATGATTATTTGTTGCTGTTCTCCTCCTCCGGTGTCATATTTGTTATCAGCAATGCTGTGTTTGCTGAAGTGTGTTTGCTCACGATGGAGCAGCTTTTCGACAAGTAATGAGCCTGTTGGAGCCGTCCCGTTTCTTTTGTTTGGTTCTTTTGCTCCAGCGCGTTGTCCCACCATCAAACATCCCAACCTGACTGCACAGACACGGCGAATAGTGGAGCTCTTCAAGCTGAACGTCTTCTGTAAGAAACACTTTTCAAACTGCATGTGGTTACAGAGAAGAAGTGAACAACAGACACTTCATCTCTTCTGTAAAAGTTGTCGGGTGGGAATCCCCATTCAGGACCTGCAACACATCACAGAACCACAGAAAACTCGAACAGACCGTATCAAATGCAGCATTTAGTGGAAAATAAGTGACTTTCACTGAACCGGGAGGGCTGTTTGCGTCCACTGGGGACTGAAAGCTATCCACAGTCTTATGAGTCTTTGGCTCTGATGGACGGAGCTCAGAGGCGACTATTTGATCCTGAGTCCATCAAGTGCTGGTGTGTAGGTGTGCCTTTAATCTCCCCTCTTTACTAAAGACTCGACAGATCAAATATTTGCCAGTTCCTCTACTGCAAACTACAGAGGCGAGCCTAGCTAATGACGCGTGGCGCTGTGGTGTGGCGGAGCACGGTGAGAGGAAAGGTCTGTGGACCTGAATGATAAAGTTCAGAGACGTCGGAGCCGCTGCAGCCGCTGCTTTGTAAGTGAATGTCAAGGATTTGATTTATACATGAGTGGGATTGATACAAGCAGCGGGATGCCACATGCTCTTTTAGATTTATGGAAGCCTGGACGTACTCCCGCATGCTGGGAATCACGTGGCGTGACAATGGCCCGCAGTGGAAAAGCTGAGAGCTTGGATGACGTCTTAAGCATTCTTAAGTTCCTTTCAATAAAGTAAATTTGCTTTTTCCTCAGACAAGCAAACGACCACAACAACAGAATCACAACAGTTCCTGTGAAGCACCTTCACAATCAAAGCACTTCAGTCTTTTTACAATACAATAATAGAAATATTTTAACAATATTATTTTACAATCGTGTTACATTCAGTGAATAATATTGTGCTCTCCATTTTATAGCAAGTCTTGCTATTATTTTCTGTAACCAGGAGCAGAGCCAGTGTCACATTAGAGAGGGAACAGGGACTTGTAGTGGGCCTTTATAGCCTGTTGGCTATTTCACTTGTTAACAATTCACATTACAGATCTGATCTGGATCTGAACTGGATTCCCAAAAAGGGACTGAATGAACGAGGTCAGTTTAGAAAATAAAAATAAAGGCTCGTACTTTGAATCATCAACATATGAAATAAAATCATAGATCATCAAAGAGACTGAATTTGCTCCGTAAACAGCCAGATATTAGGTAAACAAAGTACATCCTACATTAGACACTGTGCAGCGACAGCCTGTAATGACCCAGCAGATCAGTTAGTAGTGTTAATAATGGGAAACGGAGACAAAACGGCAAAACGAAGAATAAGATTAGTTGTGCTGTTTCAGCACCATGGACAGCGCCATGGATTTATCATTAAACAGGACTGCTGATAATCTGGCCCCACAACTGCTGATTGACTATTTCAGCACCATGGACAGCGTCATGGACTTTACCAATAAATGGCTCAAACTTGGGTCAGATAAAGGTTAAAAAGTAAAGCAGACTAAACTGAAACGGAGCGCAAAACAAAGGATGGAAGGTCAACGGCATTCGGTGATGACGGATGCTGTACAGTTGTAATAGCCTCCATAATCAAGTCACACATGATCAACCCAGATAGGACAACAAACAGCAACATGTGTGGCTTGTTGTTAATGCAGTAACCAAGCAGACACGGCGCTTCACAACACAGACTGCGATGAAAACAACCCTGCAAGAAAAAGGCCAGACCGCCAGCATCTATGACAAGCTGAACCTCTGACATCACAAATATCGAATATGGAACAACTTATTGATTATGTTTTCATCCAGCGGTGGGGAGTTTGAAAACCGATCCACAAACCAACATGAAATGTGTGGAGTCCAAAATGTCCAATATAAAAATAAATCCAACAGCTTGGAACATGCCAAACTCCAACGTATTTACGAACGATATTATACAGTAATGTGGCCTCATATCTCATGGCACCATCTTCCTCTCCCTCATCCTTGCAAACCTGTCAGCCACCTGGTTCGTACCAGTGACAGTGTCCCTCTCTGTGGAGTGACATTTTCTCTACTTATGAGTTTTGCTTTTCTGTCAACATCAGTTTTTTTTTTTAAATGTAAAATGACAAAGCTGCTCGTCCATCAGTTGCTACACTGCTTTAATTCAGCCTTTTGCTTCAGTCGTCTGGCCTTGACGAATGTCTGTTCTTTAATGTTGCCAAAAATAATAATATATAATAATAATAATAAACTTTATTAAAAATATGGATTCCTACAGGCGTTTATGTTTATTTAGAGTGTATCATCTCAGATCAGCCTTTTCTTCATTTGCTCCTGAAGAACATAACCTCAGTTTTGGATTCCCATTGCTGACACAGCTGGATCCAAATGAACCATTCGGTGTATGTGTGTGTATGTGTGTGTGTGTGTGTGGTTGCCAAGCAACCACAGTAGATAATGTGCCTTGATGTAATCGGAGGGTTTTGTGCTTGCGTGTGTGTGTGTGTGTGTGTGTATGCGTTCGCCTGACATGCCATTTGTTTTGTGATGGACATGCTCCTGCGGGATCGTGGGAGGCCAGCAGGGGTCCTGCATCAATCCAGAAACAGTGCGACCACCTATGGGCGCCACATGGCTCGCCGGGCCGCAGGGAGAACAGTCTGATCCTGGATCTCGTGGCTGATGATCGGAGACACGATGAAAGAATTGAGAGAAGCGTATCCTCAGGCGTTTTACCTCCTTGATGACTTTATGGGGATTAAAAGGATTTTACAAAAAACACCGAGGCGTTAAAATCCAGCTCTGCTTTTCTCCCGTGTTGTCCAGAGAGGCTAGGAACAGCCTGAAGGCAGGACTGAGGGTAATCGTAGCTAAGTGTGGCTGAGATTATGAAATGATAATAAAGAAAGCATGCAGTAGGTTTCCTTTACGCAGGTGAGATCTCAATCTAATCGAACATAAAACCAAAGTCATTTGCAATAAAGTACCGTTAATCAATTAATGTTTAAGTGATATGAATGAGTTAACTTCCCAGCCCTAGAGAATTCATTCATTTCTCTTTTGATGTATATATATATATATGTTTAATGTTCTCTCAGTCAGAGTTCATCCATCCATTTAAAAATCTCTCCTTCCATGTAAATACGGATTCTCTGACGAATATAAATTAATTCTACATATGATTATCTATCAATTAACATACAAATGTTCATCCATTCTTCATATGAAGACCTCCTTCTATCCATCATCCATCCATCCCACTAAACCACCAAGCAAATTGCAAAAATTCCAAAGAAAACATTGATTTTCTAAATACATTTTTTTATCCTTCATATTTTGAAAAATACAGACATTTGAAAGCATATAGTGTGCACCTCAAAAACACTCGCTGTGCAAGCGCTGCGTTTGACTCACTCATAACATGTCATCTCATTATAACGCGAAAAGTTTCACCTTATTTAAAGCATTAATTGTGATTAATTAATCATGTGAAAAGCTCTGGGAGTCCCCGTTCAGCTTCCTTTTCCACTCTTCAGGCGGCAGCTGTGCCGAAGAGTCTCCGACAGCATCAGTTAACTCAGACAGCGCTAAACATTTTACCCACAACTAAAGTTAACTGGACAAAGCAAACCCCCGTCAATGTGATGCCACATCAGACGGATGGCAGAGATCACTGCTTGAATGTTTAATAATAGTGAAAAGGATACTGGGTAATCAATCAAAAGGGAATGGCCATGGTTTCCTATTGATCCCCTTGTTCTGAAATCTAATTTAGCTTGACTTGTGGGAGAATGTAAGAGTAGCTCTGCAGCGAGAGAAGAGCCGTAAACAATTCAGAATCATTTGAGATGAAAACACTGTTGGTTACAGTCGATTAATCATCTTACATCACTCCAATCAATACACTATTTTACCGTATTTCCACGATGCTTAAAGCCGCCGGTTCTCTGCCACCATTCCGAGGCTAATTATGTTGATACAGCCATCCAGTCCTAATGAAAGGTTCTAAATGATAGTGTAGCTGCAGGCAGTGTCAGACCTTTAATCTGTCCTGATCAGGCATTAGGAGCCCCCTAATAAGAGAATAAATCTGCCCAGGTTGCCAAAGGCTTAATCAATACACCACTGAGCGGCCTCGCTGTGGAACACTGAGCCCTGATGAGGAGACGGACACGCCGAGCATCCATGGAACCTCGCTAAACCATTTTTTCTTCCATTATAAGACGATACAGGTCGATCAGTCCAGGCAATGCTGTCTCTCACATTTTGAAATGCAGCCATCTTTTGGGAAAAGATGGGAAAGTTGTGCGCGATGCTTTGGTGGCCACGGAGAGGACTCCGACCTGCAGGCTGTTGCAGATAGCGCGTGTTATTTTTCAGATTAATTGCACCAGATAGCCTTGAGATAACATCTCTGGAGCAGCCTTATTGCTACAATTTTACACGGACGTGTCTAAACCTCTTACAAGAGGGATCATTCAGCTTGTGCAGCCTTGAGGGAATCTGGAGGTTTGTTTTTTTTTCATATTAGCGAGTGAAAAGTCTGCAAAACAGGAGGTCACAACATGGTGAAGAATTCAAATTCAGTGTCTTGGCTAAAATTCCTTTTATATTGCGTTTTCCACTCCGAATTGTGTGTTTTTGAAAAGCAAAGTTTTGAACGTTGGCACATCAGCAGCAGCGTTTTCTGGTCTCTAAAGACCTTTTGTAATCGCTGTCAGCCAGATCTTAAGCAGCAACGTGTTATCTTTACTTATCCCATCAAGAACACGTCCAAAATAGAGCTGTGAACACTACACTTATAGTCTAAGACCCAGAGCTTTCTTTGATTGTTGCTATTGTTTCTGCTCAGAATGGTTGGATTTAGGCTTCGGATCAGAAACCATGAGCATGAAAACACATTTTCTCTCTTCCTTTCAGCAGAATAACTAGTTTAAGGCTTCTGTTAGAGGGCGATGAAAGAAATCTGTGGGTTTCTCTTCAAAATTTTGAGAATTCGCTTTGTAGCTGCCATCATAAATACAGACCTCTGTGCTTGACCTGCGTCCGTCTCGTGGCCTCTTGGCCTTCGACGGTCAGTCATCGCCGTTATTGACCAAAGCCTCACGCGACCTTTCGCCGCCCGTGCGAACGCCATGGCAACCGCAATCTGAAGCTGCCGGCTGAAGTCACTGAGAACAATAATGCGTCTGTCCTCAGCGGGGAAACAAAGCCAGACCCGGCGGGTTTTTATTTATTTATCTGGATGTTTTTTGATTGGCCAGCCTCCCGGCTGTAAGTGGTCGGGGCGAGAGTCGGCGCTCGTGTCGACTTCAAAGTTGCGAAGTCCTTTCATGTGCCTTTCAGGCAACGGGCGAACACAATGAGAGGCTTCAAAGTGTGGTTTGCACACACGCAGGGCAGAGGGTGGGTCACTTTAGCTTCTGCCCCCGCCACTGGCTGCACGAATAAATGTAGCCTTTGAACGTCTGCCAAAATGCTTCTGTCTGATCTGGTTAGGGCTGACAATTAGGAAGTTACTTGTGTATTAAATGGGGTATTCTGTTGGTATCACCGTCTGCTGTACCAAACCACACTCCACAGCTGAGTGTAGGTTCAAGGTTGAGCGTTGTGTGGTGAATTCAGAGGAAAGGATTTGTAACTACAGCGTCGTTCCAGGGGTTGGCAGCGTTTTGCTTCCCTGCATCGTTTCCACATCGCAATATCTTTGCAGAGTCTTTGTCTCCAATGGATCATTCCTGATGGTTGTGGTGATCCTTTCGATAATTATTAAAGTACATCAGCTGGTGAAAATGCTCAAATCAGTTTTCCTTTGACTTCATTTTGACACCATTGTCAGGTGATGATCTTCATTTGGTCAAAGCCGTGTGACTGATCTTTCTCTCACTGTTTTTTTGTGTCCATAGCTGCAAAAACATGTAGTCTGTTAACTTTTCTGTTCACAGGTTTCACCTGCAGCTTGTCCTTCATCTATTGTTCAGCGCAGCTACTTTAGTCAACAGATTTCATTACTCATCCATTCAGGATCATCATTCTGGTCACATTCATTAATCAGAGAGTGTTTTATCTGCTCTGCTTTGACTTGTATGACAAACACCTCGTATGCCGTTCATTTGAATGTGTGTGTTGACTCACAGACGTGTCGTTGAGTGACTCACTCCCCACTTTCTTCTCAGTCTGCCGTTTTGTCTGAAGTATTTGGGGTCGATCTGATCTAGTTGATCCCGTTCTTAATACGCAGCGATACTGAGGGATGTGGTCAGTGACCTGGCAGCTGCAGGCTTGTTTTGTGTGTGTGTGTGTGTGTGCGTGTGTGCGTGTGTGTGTGTGCGTGTGTGTGCGTGCTCGGTACAGGTTGTTCCTGTCAGTGCCTTGGAGTCACTTAGCGATCTCTTCAGTGAGTGCTCGGGTGAACACAGTGTGCTCTCAGAGGCCGGCTGAGTGCCGCTGCAGACTGATCGCCGCTCTGCTGGGCCTGTCTGCAGCCACACGGCAGCTCCCAGCAGCGGCTGGACACCCAGCGGGCTTTCTTTACTCCCCTTCTTTTTTTTTTCTATTTCAAATTTACTCTCCCAGCTCACGCAGAAGCAGACGGTGGTCAGGAATACAAAGTGAGCCTGACCTGCAACCAACGATACTTTTCATTATTGATTAAATAGTTTTTACTTAATCGATCCATCCTTTAGACACTTAGCCTTTGAAATGCCGGACATTATGAAAAGTTCCTCTGGCAGCACTCCAGAGTTCAAGGTAACATCTTTGACTTGCTGTATCTATGTCCCAAACGACAAAACCAGATGTAATTAGTTTCCACCGACACTGGTCAAAGAAGAACCCTTTTATTGTTCAATAATCGTTTGAATGGCGAGTGCTGGGCGATGGATGGAGTGTTGGTGCAACATGAATAAACTGCATTGAATTAGACCAACGAGTGAGTTGAGCGTTGACTGAATGCGTCTGATATTTTCAGTTAATTGTCACAATATTGAGGCGTGCGTGCTTGTGCGAGAGCCTTATTATGTGGCGCTCGTCACTTGTGGCGCTTTTCCAGCAGCGCAGTTCCAGCAGTGCTCGGCTCGTCTCGGCTCGTCTCCACTCAGTCTTGGCCGTTTTCCGTTCGGTAAAGTTCCAGAGTCTCACCTCGGCGTGGGTGGAGTCGTCGTAGCCTGAAAGTCAGGGTGACAGGTGGCGTCACTTGTTCAGCGACACATTGCAGGTCGCTTGGTCTTGCTCAGATCCGCCCGCAGACACCTGAAAAAACGTCAGCACCTTGTTGTTGTTCTGCCAAAATCCAGTCTGGTTTCCTCTGTTGTGGAACGTTTCACCTGAGAATCTCAGCCAAACAAATTCCATTTCCTCGTTTTTGGGCCTCATTTGCACATTTTCAGGTGAAAATGGAAAACTTCCACTGCGTTTCGGGTGACTGTGTACACGATGATGGTGCTCAGAGACACTGCAACCGTACTCCAACCGCAGTAAATCGTTCCCCTGCACATTCACAAGTAGGCAACAGCTTTAGCGTTTTCCTCCACCATGACTCCCAGTCCATACTGAATTGAATGTATTGTTTTATTTGTCAGTGGCATGCATGTGAAACAAATCAAGTCATTGTATACATATGACTGAACAGGATTAGCCAGAAGCAAAAAGCTTATATTGGTTCATAACCTTCCCGTCTGTCTACATGTACAGACTGAAAAAGAAAGAAAGAAAAACAAGAAACAAAACAAACACAAAAATGAATATTTCGTTCACAATTGTAACTTGCAAAAATAGATTTTTTTGGAAAACAGAAACGAGTTACAAAAGAAGAATATTCTCCTGGGACTTGGTAGTTTTAGAGTCAACAGTCACCATAATAAAAGTCCAACTTCTTCATCCGTCCGTATGAACACGCCTGTCCTCGCCTTTGTATTGTACTGTATTGTTCCTTTGCGCATGTGTGTGTGGTTTCGTCACAAAAAACAGCTAACAGGGCAACCTCGTGACCCACATGCCAACTACATCGTTTTCAGCATATCTGCCATTTCAGTTTAAACCGACATCTTTTTCAAAACATTACAGTGTAAACATGAAACTTTCCTGAAACTGAAACGCAAAAAAAGACACATTTTGACTTTAAATGTTTTGTAGAGGTCTTAAATCACTCTTTAAAATTCATGTTTACCACTTGACTTTTACTGACTGTTGGTTTTTCCATACTCCTCCTACTTTAGTGTATTCATTTTTTAAAAATCAAGTCTCAAAAGTTTGCAAAGTTCCCTGTAGTTCATTCACAGTTGACCTCTCCGTCGTGTTCACCACTTTACCCCGTTTAGGGTGGAGTGATGCTGGAGCTGATCCTGACCGACTCAGGCTGAAGGCCGGGTTCTCTCTGGACAGCTCTGTTCTCCTTTACAGGCCAAACGGCAGAGACAGACAGTCACTCACACCGACTCGCGTCACGCCACAGAAAGCCAGGCAGGGAGAACATGTAAACTCCCCACAGATCGGTTCCGTCAGAGGAAGCTTCTTGTCGCCTCTCACCCACACACGCTCGTTCGATCCAGTTTGTCAGCAACACTTCTACAGACAGACGATGTTATTCTTCCTTCCGAGCTCATGTTGAAGCCTCGTGCTGCTCAGACAGGACCAGACCGGTTTGTCCATTTATTGGCAGTTCAGTCAATGCCTCGAATGACAAAACGGTCATATTGTATTTGTCTCAAGTAGGGTAACCCACCTAAACTGGAAGACTTCACTTTGGGAGAACAATTTGATAGTTTTTTTTTTCGTTTTTTTTTTTTTCCTGGGTGACAGTTTATGATTCATGATTCATCACAAAACAGTGACAACAGGAAATGAGGAACAACTTGTGGATTTCAGTTGACACCAAGAACGGGCTTCCGGATGCTCGCAGCAAATGTCAGGGTCCATGTTTGACTCTTGGGTTATTGATGAGTTTAATCCATGTTTTGATGTGAGTGTGACCCTCGTGTGTTTGGACGGGACAACTGTCTCGGCAAATTGATTAATGACAGCTCACATCAACGGCTGAGGAGAATCCTAGTTCATTCATATTCATGTGCGCGGAAATACAGTAAGCCAAGGTGACTCAGAATACCACGGAGTGTAAGAAAATCCAGCCTGTGTCGCTCCCGTTCGCTATCGTGTCTATTTATGTCCGACCCAAATGGCTGCTGGCGAGATTACTTCACATGTGGTGACTCAGACAATTATCACAATGACATATAGTTGGTAGATTCTTGGCGCGACGGGCGCATTTCAAACCACCGGATGAAGAGAGGCGCGGCCCGGGATGTGCAGGGTGTAGCCGATCCGTGGCTTCGTCTGGCTCCACGGGCACTTGGCAAAAAGCACCGAGACGCACTATAGTGCAGATTAATCACAGATTTGTTGGACTAATTGATGTGGCCACCACACGTAAGCGAAGTACACCGTGCACTCATGCGTGTCTAGACACATGAAACCTCGACATGAGTAATTGCCGTCTCCCTCGCTCTCGCTCTTCCACACAAGCAACACCAGCGCGCGCACACACAAACACACGCGCACTCAACTTTGTGTCTGGGTTGGCTCGGCTGCCGAGGTACCAGTGGAGCGTGCTGAAAGTGATGCTTGTCATTTCCTGTAGGCAGAAGAAGTGCACTACAGCGCGGCTGATGTGGCAGACTGGCAGGTTTCCCTCCTCACACGCGACTCGGCCCACAGCTAATTGCAAACAATGTGCTGTTGTCTGGCAAACATCAGTAATTTCACAGGTATCCCGACTGCATTGTGCGCAGATGAGGCAAAAGAGAGCGCGACGGCCATCTGCAATGGAAGACGAGTGGGCCGTGGCCACCGGAAGCCAAAGAACTGTGTCCAAGATACAGATTTAAACTTCACTGAGTGGAGTTTTCTTTTTTACTGATCACGTTTCTATATTGGAAAAAAAAAACAGCATTCTAGAACATTGGTGGGCAGTAAAGTTTTTAAAAGAGGGCTACATGAAAGTAGCTAATTAAAAAGCTACAACTTAGATAGACTTGATGAACTTCTGTTCCTGTTTTTTCCTCCAGTTTTGTCTGATAATCGTGATGCTAGAGATGCACCGGCAGGGCGATTTGACCTGTGAGCACTAACTCGCCAATACAGAGTACCGACTGCAGTACTCATTAAATACCATGAAGCCTAATTTATGCTCCATTTAAAATCGATATGGGGAGGTTTACGGGTTACCTCGAACCCCCTCGGCTCAGCCTCCGTCGACGCTACGCAAACCTCCGAACCCCCTGGAAGGCTCCAGTCTGCGAGTGCGTCTACAGTATGGCACTCGTAGACGCTTCACACGGCCCTATGAGTACCGTGACTGAAGAGCCCTCAAACTCTTTAGCATGTAGCATGTAGCATGTAGCACGGTTTGGAATAAAATCCTCCTGAACCCACTGAGTGACATCTTTCTGATTCCGCTGGTCCAAGTGTCTCTGCTGATTAAGATGTTGGTGTTGTTTGAACCGTCTTTCTCCTCCTCTTGATTTTTTGGCATAATTTATCTTCTGTCTTACTTTTATCATTTTCATTTTTATTAAAGGATGTCAAAACCACAGACACTGATCGTCCTCTTGTTGTTGCCGTTGCTGACGGATGGTTTGTATTGGAGATGTTTCACGGGTACAGGTACTCCTGATATCAGTACTGGTGAATCCCACCTTGATTCAGATACAAAACAATAATTTAATTCATTGCCACGTCGTCCCCGTCCAACATTAATTGATCCTAAATCAGTCCATCAATCTAAATACATAAGGGACATTTAAATATGGTGGCTCACAGATGAAAAAGACTGATGTTTAATTTGGGTTGACAAGATAAATCTGGTGGGTAAATTAGGTGTGACATGCCTGTCTGTGAAACATCTGTGAGCCGACACAATTCAAAGCATATGACTGAATTCATGAGCTTATATTGACACACTAATAGATGGCCAGCTTGCGTTTTACATGATGTGTTGGAAAGAGATGTAAAGTGGGAAGAAATGTACAGAGGACACATCGGCCTGTCCTGTCATGATTCATTTACTCACTCAGCGGTAGGATACATATATTAAACGGCCAAAGCTCATCTTGACAGCAGTTGGAAGATTCATAAAAAACAAGAACAGACAGAAAGCAAAATAAGAAATGAGAATATGCCATTGGTTTCTCCCAGAATCTAAATGAAGGTCTGTCAGACCAGTGAATAAAAGCCAGTGGTTTTTCATTAACTATATGTATTTTTGTATTTATATCCAACACTTGTTTAAGGTTTCATAGTTCCAACGCTTCAGTCTTGAAGTTTAACTGTAATCCACTGTTCATGTTGGATTGTAGGCCACCCAAGAGGAGCAAAGCAATGAGCTTTTACTCCCAACTGTGCTCATTAACATGCTGCTTGTTTCAAACTATATAATAAGAGTATGTATGTATAGCTACTGTAGGAGTTCTGGTGCCCGGTGGAGGTCAAAAGGTTAATCAATGAGCTTTAGGGGCAAATGTGTATGGTTGACTTCACTGCTTTGTAGTTTGGAAAACATTGTTCTTATACTTTTAAAGGTGCCGTAGGCAGGATTACCTTTGCAAGATGGCGATTTGACCCATCCAAGATGGCGATTTGAAACCCGGAGTTGTGCCCACCTCGGGGTGCCGGCAGTGTCACGGTCGCCTGCGCCGGCGGGTTGATTCACCTGTGACCTTTTCACGGCGGGCCTGGACTCAAAGCCTTTTTGTTGTTTTTTTTAAGAATTCCAGTAGAAACAGACGGTGTCCTCCGTGGTGTTTTGATGATGTTATGTCCGACGAGGCAGGTAAATATGCGGGCCTGGACTTCCTCATGCGGGTTCACGAGAAGCAGAGCTTTGAAGCGCCGCCCCTCGACCAACCAGGCTAGAGCCTCAGGGGCTCTTCTGGTTGGTCAAACATACCGGGAGCCATCGAGATTCCTTTTCAGCTCAGAACAGAGACAGATGGAAATGCTGCGCCCTCGCAGTAGTGCAATTATGCTACACTCCTAAAGGATTATCAATGGGTACTCTAACATTTAATCCAAAGAAGACACAGAAAAATTAGCATTGACTAGCAAAATCCTGCCTACAGCACCTTTAAAGATCACCAGTTGAATTAAAAAGGAAGAGAAACATGACTCCCTGAATAACGTAATCATCTAACCACGTCGCGCTCCAGTCAGGCAGACGGCGTCCCTCTCCGACTGGCCTCCTCCACCTGTGGGGGCGGCGGCCGCACCACAAAATGGGCCCCACTTGGTGGAGATGCCACCGTAATGGATGGATCGTCTCCCCGTGTTTTTCCTGTGAGCCGGATCGCCTCCTGAAATGGCTGGAAAGTGGCTTTCTGTGGCGTCGCCCCTCCTGTTCCCAAACATCTGCGTAATGGAGCGAATTGCACCACAGAAGCAGCGCCTTCTCGAGCGGCGGCGGAGGGCCGGGCGGGAGGGCGTGGGGAGGCTTGTTTGCACTGCGCTCTGAGAGAAACAACATTCCTCCTCCAGTTTTTCTTCCCTTCTGTCTCATTAGATCTACCAGGAGGATACTGCCGCTACCAAAGCGCTCGCCTTCCTCCTCCTCCTCCTCCTCCTCCTCCTCTCCGTCGCGCCTCAGTGGAGAGGCGCTGTGTTTGTTCACCCTTCCCGGCCCCCGTGCTCGCTCTCTCTCACCGCGGAGTAAGTGACGGAGAGGTGCAGGGTGAAGCGAAGAGGCTGGGAAATGAGGGAGATAAGAGGGGCTGAGATCCAAGAGCACGAGGATTAGCTTTCACGTTCAGTGGCGAACATAACCTTGTGTACTTCGGTCTTTAACAAGATTATGTTGAAACCTCAGTGCGTCTTTTCTCCCTTCGATAATCACAAGGAAATTCTCCAGCAAACCATCTGCTCTGCTGGTGCCGGTCTATAAATACAGATAAGAACATTTTACTTTCATTGAACAGGTGGTTACCAACAATGTCACGAGCAGCATATGGTCAAGTTATTGCGGGAAAGTGTTGAGTTTGACCAAAACTCTGTGTTCAAATGCCACGGTGGCATTATAAACATGGTGTCTGTGCTTTTCATCAAGTCCACCTGAGATTCTGAGCAGCATTAGTCAAATGTGAAGCGGAGAATGGAGGGAATGAGCGTGTCCTCACTTGCCTCCATCTCGTTCTGCTTGGGAGATATTGATCCTGGCGTTGGATCGTTGTGATACAATGACCCGGGGTGTGCTTCCTCTGAACAATCCGTTTCTTAACCATGCTTCTGGGGCCCAATAAATAACTCCCAGGATGCTCGGTCCGTGCCGTATTTTGGGCCTTTTCAATATTTGAACAGTGTAATGATGTCGGGACGCTTGTTAAATCACAGTGTGCTACTTCTGGTGTAATTGGCCCGGCTTTGCCACTGTTCTTCCAGAAGCGAAGAGGTTGTTTCTGATGGTCCAGGTGGAAATTATCTTTTCCAAGTTTATCTTTCATTAATTTGGTTTCTAGCTTTTCATGATCATTATTGCACTGGTAATGTTTTTCTGTGGTTATTTTAATGTTCTGTAGCTGCTAATAATCCCACCTTTTAAATCTAGACATTAGATAAACAGAGGAAAATTGAATCCAGCAGAGCTTTTGCAGATGACACGTGGCTATCACGCAGTTTCGCTCATTTACTGCGAGTCAATGAGAGATGAGCAGACTGTGTTAAAGCAGGGGGGTGCAGAAAATTAATGATGTCTGAGTCATATGCGTGCTGAGTATCTCCTTGTCTTTATTGCTTGTTGCCATCAGGTCAAACGTCTATTTAACAGTGTGGACGGACGCTCAAACCTTTTAACAGCCTGAGAGTTGCAGAGGCAAAGGGTCAATCCCTGTCCCATTGCTTGTTCATCTCTCACAGTGCAAAGCCTGGCCAAACCAATAAAGCTGTGGATAAAGGGGCATTTGAATCAGAAGTCTTGGATATTTTTATTTCTAGCTCGCATTGCTTTCAAGTGGGTTGTTGTCATCCATTTCCATGTTTGGCAGTTTGATCTCCAGCAAAGTGTCTTTCAGACAATAAACCTCCGAATGGCTCTCACTGGAAGTCAAGGTTCATACGTGGCCGCCTTCAGTATTGATCTGAAAGTACGTCTGTGTGAATGGATGAAATGAACAGTTTAAAGTGCCTTGGGACTGCTCATGCTGAGAACATGACCTGTACAGGAGAAACCCATTCCTTCCCTGTTCTGTATCAAATCGTATGAATAGACTGGATTTCAAATTTTTGTGCATGTGGCCTCAGAGACACTGCTATACATCACAACTAAAATCTCCACCTGAACATTCCTGCGCATGTTTTCAGTCATATCATTTATGAAATGTTTGCAAGTTATATTGGAAAACTTTCGTCGTGTTTTGGGTTCCCGTTCACATATCAACAGTTCCTAGAGCCACTGAAAATGGAACTTCTTGAAATCATTTCATGCTAACTGCATCATTTTTAGACACAAAGCCTCTCTGAAACGGTGTGTTTTCACTTGAAACCTTGTGTAAATGAAAACTATCATGAGTGTTTTCATTTTTAGGAAGCCTTTAGTCATCATAAATAAATATATATTTCCAAATAGAATGCCGTGTTGCACACTCTAAATGCACAGTTACATAATGCATTACATCAACCAATGACAGTGTCTTTTTTTTTTTTTCCTACCAAAAATGCATCAGTGAGGGAGGCTGTGAAAAGCAGCGTATGTGACAACTGTTATTATCTTTGTGCTGACACCTCTCCGGTACAATCCCCACTGCCCCTGACCTGTGCCGCCTTCTTTCCAAAGATAGAAAATTGAATAGGAGAAGGAAAGTGGTGGTGAGTGTTTGGTTATGTCCACAGAGGCTGTTCGGCCTGCAGAGAGGTGAGCTGGTGAGGCAGGTGGCTTCCTGCCCATTCCTGGTTGGACTGGAGTGTAAATTGGAAAGGAGACACTCCCCCTTCCTCCGCCAAAGACAAGGATGTTTGTCCTTCGAGGACCGTGGTGAAGGTCTCTCATCCTCGCTGTCTTGATTAGAAAGTCCACCAAGCTAATTTTATTGTCAGTTCCATTTAAATGAGCTCCAACGTTTGCCTTGAGTGAGTGGAGCATCTGTTACCATAATACTATGTTGTCCAGACCCTGGTCATTTCTCATTTCACTTCTGGTGCTGCATTCAGCCCAGCTAGACCTTTCTGTGCATCTGATCTAATATTGGCAGTGTTAATTGATCCTAAATCTACTTGACTACTAGGATCGCTCCGAAGCAAATCTTTTTCTAATCGGACTCTGAACAAGTTTTGTGTTGCGTTTTCAAAGAAAACGAGCAAACTTGATGAATCAGGCTAACAGATGTTAAATATTTGCAGGTTTCAGGGTGAAACCTGCATGTGGGATCATGCACACTTGTCAGAAATAGCCACGGATCAATCCACTGGCTGCATGGAGTTACATTCTTGGTGCACCACACATCAATCAGATTACTTTTAGTGTTCATGTAAACACCACAGTCTGATTTCTTAATCAAAAATCACCCCTTTGTCCCGATGGTACATCATTTACTCGTTTTCATTGTGCTTGGGCACAATAAGTTTGTTTTTTTTCTGTAGTACAGGATGACCCATCGAGTTATCAGTTTAATCGAGAAAGAGCCGTTCAAGTAGTCCGGCCGAATGCCTGTGTGTGTCATACGGTCATATCCACTCACCAGCCACTTCATTGGGTACTTGTGCAACGTAATGTGATCCGGTACATTAGCTGTGTAACAAAGGTTATGACCGGCAATATCCACGAGAGAGCGGGGACATTAGAAACACTTCTCAATGTGACGCTCTTCAGCTCAACCACAACGCAAACTGCATGAAGGAAGTGATAATCCCTGTAAACACCGTGACCTACTGAGACACAGAAAACACACATGAATACAAGAACAAAGACCCAACGATTGGGAAACATCTGGTAGCACTTTATATAAACCAAAAACCTGTCTGCATAACTTCAGGTAATTAGGAATGCAGTTGATGTAAAGGTCCTGATATTCAAAAATATCAATGCATTAACATCAGCAGATGGTTTGTAGTGTTTATAGGTGTTTCACACCAGTAGCCGCAACTTGAATGGAAACGGATTGACATGAGAATTGGACTCCTTAACCTTCCTTCGAAGTTGGATTGTAGTATTTCAATGTTTTGATTCAAAGGCAACTTCAAAATGTGGAGTAGACAAACTAGTTTTTTAAGAACATTATGTTATTTTGAATTTCAAGGGGAATCGGTCCATTCTGAGCAGTGTTCAGATGTAGCTGTCTGGATTCAGTGAGGGTCATGATATAGGACATAATCAAAGCGAATCACTGCAGTGTTGCCAAATTTGTCAAAAAATGTGGTGACGTTCCAAACGCTCTTGCCACTTTTGTGTACAAAGCAACTGGCAACAAAGCTAGCAAATTTGTTTGTGGTGTTGTAAGAGACTTTCCTCGTGTTTTTCAGACTTTGCCGGTGATGAGTCCTTTATGATGTGAAAGTTTGTGGCCAAGTTCATTTGTCATACTACATCTACAACTTCCACAGACTCACAAAGGCACATTGATGAAGGGAACTACTAATCAGAGGTTCGAGGAATTACAAAGATTTTTGGTTCCGGTGTAAGTGCATATGAAACCATCCCAGAGCCTGAGCCTGCAGCTAACAGACCGCTGCATACAGACGGACTTAATGACTGTATAAAATATGAATATCTCACATCCATTTCTATGAAACAATTGGGGCGACTGAGATCCGTTCGGGCGCATCTGGCTGTTGAATCAGACACATATAAAGGAAAAGAAGGGGATGAGTGCTGGATTGGAGAAGCAGCACAGCTCAGCCTGGCGGCGTCTGTGAAGATATGTGTACGTCAAATGCTGTAAACATCACTTTCTGTGTGTTCAGTGTGTTGGGATGCGCATTTGGCATTTGAACAGCACACATCGAGAACTCCCAACATTTATTTGCTTCCAGTCTCAACACCGCCCCCTATGGCTGGTGGTGATGCTGCAACTCAAAAGCTTCCAAACTAGAGTAAAAAAGGAGCCTGAAGAGAGACCGGCAGGTGTTTGAGTCCAGTGTTGTGTTCAGTTCACCTCATAAACAACGTTTCAAGGAAAGCAGGCCTTCCTGGAAGAAGAGGGAGCCCCCACAGTGCGCTGCTGACCACACTGTGTGCGCTCGCACGCATTTCCAATCAATATCTTTCTCTTTGTTGCCTCACGCTCGCCACTGGCTTCCCACTCCTCCACCACAGTATCTGCCTTGTATCTGCGAGAGCGAGCAGGAGTAACATTACTGATCGTGCAACAGGAGATTCAGTAACCACGGCAAATTTACTGCCGTGTAATTACATGACGATAAAAGGCAAGAAAGATGGATTGGAAAGAGGGAGACGGAGAGACCAAGGCAGGCAGGCAGAGCGAGTGTTTGAGAGGAGCATCGTCATTTTCACTTATGAAAATGAGCAGCCAGACAGGAGGAGGAGAACGGTTCCTAATAATCAGGAGAGCGGGCCTGAGCGCTTTGCCAGATATAGACCAGAACAGCATGAAAAAAGGATGTCAGATTTCTAACAGACTCTTGAGTGAATCCATTGCTGCAAATCAGTGGAAGATAGACGAGCTCACATCCTCCTGAGTGGCCCTTATCTGGAGGAGTTGGATTTCTCACAACTATCACTCTACGCTTTGTTTCTCTAATGTTCATTTGTCCTCTTTCGTTTTTGTTTAACTTGATACTGTCGAAAAACAAATCGTTCACTGATAGGAATCAGGTTGTGTTTTTATTTTTCTGTCCTGAGACGAACTGAGGGTGTTCAGGGTATGCCCTGCCGTCATCCGTCGTTAGCTGGGATGGGCTCCAGCTCCCTGCTCGCCTCAGTGGGATAAACCAGTTATGGAAGATGAAGGATTGTGCTTTTCTTACCATGAGAGTACGACAGAATCGCACACAGTGCGCTGGTCACAGCGTGCACAATGATGTAAGAGGAGCACTCTTGCCATTTTGTGCATGGTTTGCATGTTCTCCCTGTGCAAGATTGAATTTGTAACATACACATGAGGTTATGATTTTCCTGTAGTTTTTGCTGTGTTCAGTCCGTCTCTGTGCGTGCTGTGATTTTTTTTAAGTATAAAAAATGAAAGAAGTTAAGACTTTCGTGCTGATATTGACTTTCATCACATATTTGTCCTGATTTGATAAAATCCCTTTTGTAGTTTTTGTGTATGGTACTGTTTTATTTAGCTTCTGTGGATGCAGGTTGCATTTTTTTGTGCTTTTTTTTAGTTGCTTAGTCGTCTTTTTTTGTAGCTTAGCAGTTGAGAGTCATTGTATTAGAGCCGTAATAACAAACATTAAAAAATAACCCTCAAAATCGATGTCTTTTCAGTTGAAACATTTTGTAAACAAGAACTTCATTACATTTTAATAACATTCAGTTGAAGAAAATGTGTTGTAATCAGAAAAAAAAATAGTAAATAACGTTATTTGTTTAAAAAAAGTGTTAGAAATAAAGCATTCTGGGAAAAATCGTTCTCCCACCTTTTAAGCCCATCTGCAGTCAGATTTTCTTCACCGAACGGTTTGAGAATAGAGGTTTCAGTTTTGACGACTGTGTGTTTTCACCTTTGTCTGCTTGTTGTTGAATATTACAGCGCGTATACTAACAGATCAGAGCTATACCTGACAGGAAAATTGCATTTTAAATGTCAGCAGGTGTCAAATTACATCTGTGAATGTTTGCTAGAAATATTCATGAAACAGTGAGCACTGAGCGAGGGTTATTCTGATTGGTCGACCTCAGATCAACCTCTTTATGTTCACATGTATCAACTTTACGATGGAAAATGTGGAGTACTCGCATGCAAAATGTGATGAGATCGTGAAAATATTGCTGCGGTTGGAAAACAAAGTGACGGCACCTCCAACAACAGGGACTGTTTCTTCACTTGCGGTGTCATTTGACTCCACTTGACAGGAGCTGATTACCCTTTTCTCTGCGCTTGATGTCTTTTCAAACAGAAAACTGCAGCATTTCCAGTCAGCTGTGTTAATAAAACACGAGGAACTCGATGCCTCATGATCGGAATGTGTATTAATAATCGGTGATGTTGGGGTCTGTCCTCTCGTACATAAACGTGTGCTGTAATTTATTGCTCATGTATCTTTTAGAAATGCTTCTCCCGGGGTTGCTATTGGCTGGCCTTGATTACATTCTCACACAGAATGGCTCCTGTGGGGAATCAGCTCTTATTGCACCGTAGCGTTCCAGTTATTGTCTTCTCGGTTTGCTCCAAGACCGCGACATTATATACAGTACAGTAAACAGTATGCAGCTCTCGCCATCAGCCTTCGCCTGCGTTTCTTCTGATCTCTATGACAAGTCTGGACGGTTTTTCCGCGTTCACGTCGTCATGATAAATCTGGGATCCTCCGGAGAAAGGGCGTTTCTGTTCGCTGATTCGGCTAATCTTATCTGACTGTAGATTTTACAAGTTTGCTCTCAAGTAGCATCAGTTCAGAACTTGATTTACATGGAAAGACAGAAATGTAAACTTTACAGAGCATTGAGAGTGAAACACAGTTTCAGATGTGTTCAAGTGAAGTCCGACTGTTCTGTCGTCGTCTCTCCTCTGACGATCACCCGCGGGTCGCGTGCTGCCAGCAGCTCCTCCCGCCACAGCCAATGACATTTAAATGTTGACGCCGCCACAGATGTTTTTCTCACTTTGCCACTTCTCACCACCTCATTGCTTCTGTGTGTTAATGTACTTACATGTTCTTCTTCACTTTTTGTCACCTTTGTCATAGTTTCTTCATTTAACACCTCCAGGAATCGTCTGAGTCACTGTTCTGGTAGCTATGATGGAGTTAGATAAGTTAGATGTGTTTCTGTGGTGTTATAAGCAAGACAAACAGTGACTTTCTCCTGATCTTTCAAATGGACAATCAATGATGGAAACATGAAGCCTCCATCATGCATCTCAGTGAATTACATCATGTCATCCCAAAAAAATTAGCACATAGCTCAATGTTGAACTCTGTTGGAGATCATTTTAAGTTTTCATCGCCAAATTTAAAAGCAGTGATCACATGAATCCTATCAGTCTG
Organism: Salarias fasciatus; assembly: GCF_902148845.1. Lineage (NCBI taxonomy): Eukaryota > Metazoa > Chordata > Actinopteri > Blenniiformes > Blenniidae > Salarias > Salarias fasciatus. The sequence continues at coordinate 5,580,873 of NW_021941229.1, read as the reverse complement.
TGTATAATGACCCCCTTGGCTATGGTTTTCACTTTGTGAATCAAACTGATGAAATAAATGTTTTCCTGATATTTTCGTTGAGATGCGCCTCTATGCTGATGACTGACTGATATAAAAACTTTCTTAATTTAAAGGAATATGAAGACATTCTGCAACTTATCAGTGTTGAAATGAGACTTTATGTTGTATCCTGGAATTACGAGTCCAAAGTATCATTCATGTAATAATGGCCAATTATGTAATAGTTGCCTATAACGAAAACATTTTGGCTGCTTATTCCATTATTAAGACGATTGAAATGATTGAAATTGTTAGAATTCTAGCTAGATTAAATAATATACATAAACCAGACTGGATTCCTTGTAAAGGTTTTGTGCTGTTTATCAATAACTGCATATTGAACAGCATCATTCATTCTTTTAGGACACATACTACAACTCTCTCTCTTTCTCATTTATTGATGTGAAATTCGTTTTACAGTTTTACTACGTTTTTGATGTTATCAGTTGCTACATCAGGATATTGAAAGTTTGTTGGGCTGTTGTTGGTTGACTGCATGAAGATGACTCATGTTTGCTGACATGAGCGCTTTTCGTGTGTGTGTGTGTGTGTGTGTGTGTGTGTGTGTGTGTGTGTGTGTGTGTGTGTGTGTGTGTTTGGGACCCTCTAAAACAAATAGGGGATGAAATCTAAAATTGTGATTATATTTGTATTTCTCCTAAAAATACAACTCCTGACTGTTCAGCGCTTGATTTTTTAAAAGCGGTTAGCTTTAGCTGCTTGGACAATGTGCATATGTTATTGTCTGCTGCATTTTATTTAGCTGTCACCTTTGAAGAGTCAACTTCAAAAAAAAAAAAAAAAAAAAAAGAAATATCATCTTGGCAAACAGAGTAATAGAATTTTAAAATCTCGAGTCAAGATCATGTCATTTTTAGTTTGTTTTTATTAACTCAGCCTCACGCTCAAATAGTGTTTGTTTTATAATGAACTAAATACCTTTGGATAAACTGATGAACTGGGAAAAAGACTTCAGTTTGGTTGATATTAGGTTTTTTTTCCTCGGTGGTCTGAAGCAGCTCCCTGAAGATTTGGCAAAATCTTTAATTAAGCACTAGACTCATATTCAGTGGATGTTTCTGAATAATCTTAAATTGTCTTGGTATGAAATGAAATGACGTGACTCCAACTTCTCCTCCAGTCCCCGTGAAAACGTCACGTCTTCTCCCAGATCGGGTGGAGACGCTGCGTTCCTCTGTCAACTGTCCAATCATGACACAGTTACTGCGATTTAAGCTCCAGGCGAGAAATGGAAATGAAATGTTTTTGCACACTCCGAATTGCCACTCCGTCACCTGCTACTCTGCTCCCCCCGGTTTCTCCGTGGCTTCCTCTGCTTTTTAATCTTTCAGCAGAGGATTATCTCTCCCTGCTTCGTCACTGTCAACACGCAGTCGCCAGGAAGCGCGGCGGCATAAAGCAGCAACGCGTCCTCATTCGGAGGGACAAATGTTCAACTTAAATCATTAATCAGGAAGTTGATTGGGAGCATCGTAGCTGCCCCGTGTTTGTGATCACACCTCGCTGTGGATGCTTCAGGTAACATATGGCGGCGAAGAAACAAACGGCGCTCTTCCAGTTAGTTAAATAAAATGAACATCTGGCCAGAGACCGGCTCAACGTAAACAGAGGCTGAGAGTCTCCAGTCTTTTCTGTTTTGTAACGTGCCTCATCTCGTAATCATTAAACGGGTCCATATGTTTGGGGACCGCCGCGTGCCGCCGAATTAACAAAACAAACAGAAATCTGTGATTCAGTCCGCCGACTCACCCTCTCCTCCCCCCACCCAGGCGGCTGACTTCCTTCCCCTCTCTCTTTCACTCTCTCTCTCTCTCCTTCTCGCGGTGACTCCCGCTCCTCGTGAATCTTCCACCAGCCCCACAAAGCCATTGTCATGTCGTCGTTCTGTTTCTATGGCGACGAGGTGCGATCCGTCGCCAGCCAGTCTCTTGGCTCAGCGCGCCTCGTTTGCCCCCGGTGACTCTTCAGCATGTCCACTTTCTCTTGAGCGACAATCACGTCGAGGACGGCCGACTTCGATCGCGGCGTGCCGGCGTGCGCTCGCTCCGTCTCCTTTCAGAGGCGCTCGATCACAGCTGGACGAAGTAACATCGCAGCTTGTTGCAGGGTTTGTTTTGTTCCACATGAACTCAAGACCGAAATGCATTTCCTGTGATTTTCTTGCAGCTTGTATTTTTCAATACGAGGTAGCTTCAGAAAATGTCTCTGCTTTAACCCTTTCAATGAAACACCACACCCCAGGATGTTATCTAACATATTAAGACGTCCTCATGTTCTGTTTACACTTGATAAATGTGATTAAAAAGCAAGAGACTGACCAAAATCTTTTTAGACCAAAAAAGTGAGAACATAATGTTGTCTGCAGCTGCAGTATGCTGTGTGCTGTCGAGCACTACTGCAAAAAAATAGACAGCTTTTGAATATACGAAAGGGCCCCAAAAATCCTGGAATCAAACCTTTTCTACCAAATCTGCACCGGACTACTTGATCGTCATACTTACTTTGTAAAGTAAACATAATGAATACAATCTTACACCAGTTGTTCCTCTACAGTTCAAACACTGTGTCATGTAGCTTTTTACTATATTTACATTAAATCTATCGATTTATCAATAAGATGAACTTCTGAAAAGTTGCGTTTTCCCCCGTTTCCAGGGAGACTTTTTCAAAAAGTTCCTCCTTGGGAGCTGTTTTCAAAAAGTTTACACATCATCGTGACTCTGAGCACTGTTGGTGTGCAAACTGAACCCCAAAACATGACAAGAGTTCTCACTTTTCACTTTAAAACATCATGTAAACGCGTCCTCGGCCTCCGTGTCAAGGTCTTGGTTTTGAGCGTGTTTTTATGGTGTTTACATGTATTTAGTATTTACTTTCCTCCCATGAAAAGAAACGTGTGTGTGCGGCTACAAGGTGACCAGCTGTGAATGTGATTGTGTGATTTTCCATCTCTCTTCGTCTTGTGATGGACTGGTGACCTCTCCCGGGTGACCTCCGCCACCCTGAAGTAGGTAAAGCGGTGTAGAAGTCAGTTGGATGGATTATGGGATGGGATTAGTATTGATACAGCTATATTTCCTTTTCATTATCAATTAATTGCATTTTTGTGGGAGGAAAAAAAAAATCACTTTATTACGAGGTGATAAATAATTCAGAACTGGATTGGAATTTAATAATTGAAGAGAATTCCACTCTGTCCTCTCTTTGATGCTGATACAGATTCAGTTCCTGCTGGGGGAGACGACCAGTTTTAACCAGGTGTTCGCCATATTTTAAGATACAAAACACATTTTAGATTACATACATGGATTTCATTTTGTTGATCATGTGCCTTGAACCTTTGTAAAATGCTTATTTCATTTTTTACAGCCTCAAATTATAAAATCTGGAAGATCGGATTTCCAGTTTCTAACAGCAATGATGAGATAGACTTATCAATCTAACGAAATCTTGCATTCCTTCTCCCTCCTCTACCATGTCCAGTATGTTTGCTAAGAGTCTGAACTATGACCGGAAATCGTAACCATATTATCAATATGTCAGGAAATACAGGTTATTAACTGTGTCTGCGCTGTGACTTCACCCATACTGACCTTTGAAAGGAGCAATAGCACAGAAAGTTAGAGGCAAAAAGTGTCTGTCACATCGAAGTACAGCACCCAGCCATCTCGATCTCTCCTGCCTCGCATCATTAACTTGAGTCTGACCGCCGGACCATTGCTGTTATTTGTCCCAAACTGCCAATGTACGTCAGCTTTTAGAGGGCTGACGGCAGACGCACTGACCACATCTGCCAGACTGTCTGTTTGTGCTCCGTCTGAACTCTAAATGAACTGTGGATCAACCTGTTCTGCCTTCCTTATTCCACTCATCTCTGTTTGATTATCAAGAAAAGCCTCATGAGCCAGAAGCATCGAAATGCACCGACTGTAGCCGTGTCTTCCTGCAGAGCAGTGTCTGCTGGTGTGTGCAATGAACAAATCCCACTAGTTATTTCCTCATTTTCTGTTTTTTTCACAGAGATATTGCTCTAAATGAGTCACCAAAAACAATGTGTGAAGCCTGTGTGTTTGGTCTGGTCTAAACAACATTTCAACAGATGATTCTGAAACGGAGGAAAACGCAACTTTTTTGCTCGTACTGTTATGTACTTTGTCCTTCACCCAGAGTCAGATTTTTATTTTATTATTTTTTTCTGGAACACAGTTTGTGTTCTGAAGGACGTTCGACTTATTTTGGTGTTTTCAAAGCAGAAGAAGATTTTTTTTCCCCACTTTTATTAAAGCCAACACTGGTCAGATATTGTGTTCAAACCCCTCACATTTGAGCTGACACAGAGCTTACCCTGGCCCTCTCTCTCTCTCTCTCTGGTATTATCTCACACTCTGCTTTCTTTGGATTGCCTGCCTGTCTTCAGTTTACTCCACCGCACATTATTCTGGTTGTTCCCAGTTTTCAGTTAACTCTGTATTTGCTTTTATTTCGCAGATCCAGGTTTGAGACAATAAAACAGAAAGTCCTGGGTGTCTCTCGCCATTCCAGCCGGCTACATATTTTCCTTGTCTGTTTGTTTCTGGCTCTCTGTCTGCACGCCATAATGATCACATGTCCACGCAGGCGTCTCCTTTAGCTGGAGGTGGAATCCGAGCGCACACCTGCTCCCGCTCCCAGACGGGAAGCTGTGAAATGACTCTGGAGCATGTTCCGCTGTCACTCGTCCAGCTGGTGCCGGAGCCGGAGCTCGGGCTGCTGTGGGCAGACGTGATTGGCACCAGCGCGCTCGCACATGCTAATACGCCGCCACGCGTTCCCCGGGCCCTCCCACCTGACACAGCGCGTCATGATAGACTGCACATGCTTGCACGTGCACGCCTCGGCGATCGCAAACCCGCTGAGCACCTTATCGGCTGACAAACATCTGTTCGTGGAGAGAACATGTACTTATGTCTGGAATATTTATATCAAGAGAAATGACTGGGTGTAGCATGTGACATTTCTCTCAGATATTTCCTGTATTTCATGACAAAAATGAATGTTTCTGTCTTTTTTTTTTTTTGCTGTTTCAGCCATAAATCACCCCGGCGTAAGCCGCCTGCTCGGCACATGCTTTTCCTGAGAAATTACAGGTTGGGCTGGAAAAAAGCCCACATGGTGGAGATTTACTTCAACACCAGCGGAAGAACGAGCATCATTAAAGCCAGTAGTTCCTCCGGAGACCCCACTCCTTTATTGTTTTCATCTCCAAACTCACCGGCTTTTCACTCCTTGTTCAAACATTCTCTCTCATGTCCGGATTCACAAGGAAAAGAAGCTCCTGAGTGTCAGTAGAATCTGCTTTGAAACCGCTCAGTGGTCACTTTATGAAATATATACACTGTGTTAACGATGGATCCGCACACATTCTTTTCCGGGCGTTGTCCCCCGGCGACCCTCATGGACATCTTGGGCTTTTGCATTATTCAAACAAAAGGAAGGGAGTTCTGCCTCCCATGGTGGCGCTCTGTAACTAGAACCACACGGCTGCGTCTCCGACTTTGCTGAGGAAGCAAATCTATCAGGGACCGGCTCATCCTTCAGCCAGGGAAAATGTGGAAAAGTAGGAAGACCAACATTACCTCAGCCTGAACCTCAATCTGTGTGTGGCCCCATCCTCTTCTCTCCTTCTAGTACTTGCTACCCATTCATCTCTACAGGCACATCCCACCTGCTTCATCCAAAAGCTCCCCTTTCAGATGCAGTTGATTCGTCACTCGTCAGACGTGGCCCTCCACTCCATCTGAAGGCCTCTTAAATCTGCTGACACATTAAATGAAGCCCTCTCTTTTCAAATCAAAGCGTTACTTCCGTACCGATCTTCTGCCTGGTTCTCCTTTCTGAATTATCTGCGATATAAACTTTGATAAACTGTCTGCCTACAATATTCTGGAGTCCGGGAAACTCCCTCCATCTCCTGACCTCCAGCACCAGGCTTCATCTGGTTCTGGTTCTTATTTCGTCAATGGCGTCTCTGCTTTGGCAACAGCCGATTTTTTTGCCTGCAAACTCTCGGGGAATGCGTTTCATATTTATGATGGTGTGTGTTGTCAAACAGTGTGACGGGCAGCCTGGCAGACAGACTGAAACAAGCGCTCGCTGGCGCTGGCTCTCGGCCACGCGGGCAGTTGGAAACGCGTCCTGCTGATTGACTGGATTCCTTCTGGTGGACTCGCTTCCTGTCAGGGTTTAGAAATCCCGCTCCTCCCGTAGCTTCACCCTCGTCGTTGCGTATCAATGCTGTTATTAGTTCACCGTCAACGGGAGGACGGTCACCAAACAGACCAACGGATTTGGATCCAGTCATAGTTCAGGTAATATTTACCATTCGTTCTCTGTTAGATGGTTAAAATCACACAGCAGACTTTGGCATTCAAAGTTCAAATTAAGCAGAAGTCAACTCTTGACCTGCTGTCTGTCTTTTAGAGAGCCAACTGCTCCACTCCGACCTGCCGCGAGGATTTTCTACATCCTCTTTCCTTTTCTTTCCTTAAGGTTTCAGTTCTGTGTGAGCTTTCAAACACGTGCACAAGTTGAAAGAACTGTTCAGGTGTTTTAGCTCACATTAACAGTTTTCCAAGTGAAAACGCAGAGGGCTTTTTTTTTTTTGTGTTTATGTTTCAGAAAAGTTTCCGAATTACACGTCAATGTTTTTTAAAGGACGTCCGTTTACATGGAAATGGCAGAAATGCTCGAAACAGTGAATATGGAATCGTGATGCTCTGGAGGAAATATTGCGGTTATTGTCCATCTACACATGTGCAGAACTGTTTGCTTCTTTGCCTGTGCACGTTCGTAGTAGCAGCGTTTTCCTCTGAGGATTTTAAAAAACTCCACCCTGAGGAGTCGTTTTCAAAAAGTTACGTTTTCTTTGACTCCGAGTGCCGTTGCCGTGCAATGAAAGATTTTCAATTTCACTCGAAAATGTCATGTAAATGGGGCCTAAAGTGTGCTGCAAAATCCAAAAACCTTTCCATCACACCTGGAATTATTCATACATACTGAACGTTTAAGAATATTTTCCCTGTTATTCATGAGATGGTCTTTGAACATGAACATGGACCCTTTTAAACACTGATCTTAGACAGTCGAGGATGACAGTGCATGGAATATCTAAACATCTACAAGGATAGATACTAAAATGACTTTTCAGAAGAATGTCTGCATCAGAAATCAGTGTAGGATGAGTTTATTTTTTAATTCCAACAGTGAATTATAATATTTCGCAGAAGCTCCATAATATAATCTCCTGTCCGAAAATTAGCCTAATAGTTCTCTTTTAAGTTCAATATCCGCTCTCTTTCATTTTGGCCTCATTTCGACTGTCTCCTCTGAGAAATCTCTGCAGCCGTTTAAATTTAAAACATGCTGATAAGCAGTAATTAATGGGCTTAAATGGTTTTCTTTCTTTCGATAATTGTTTCATGTCTCTGACGGCGCTCAGGGAGGAGGACGGCGCCGCCGACACTCTCCGGGTCCGTGCGCGCGACGTGTCGGCGTCGCGGCTCTGCATTAGCAGCTCGGCTCTGTGTCAAGGCTTCCCGCTTCCTCTTCAGCTCCAGTTCACCGGCATAATAGCGAGAGTGTCGGGAGGGGGGGGGGGGGGGGGGGGGGGGGGGGGAGGCCGAGCGAGACAGGATGCAGTCGCTGACAAGTTTTTTTGTGCACGTGTGAGTGATGTTCCTATGTGCCCGTGATCATGTGTGCGTCTTGTGTTTTCTGCCTGACCCCTCCCCCCTCGTCTCAGGGAGGGGGCTGATGTATCGCTGCGTAAATAATAGAGAGATTCTGAATGTGATTAACCATGAAGGGTCTGGAGCCAGCATGAAGACAAGACACTGTGACTCGCTGCAGTCACTCTGTGTGTGTGTGTGTGTGTGTGTGTGTGTGTGTGTGTTGCTCCATGTGGCTCGGCTCCAGGCCACCTGTGTGGACCAGTGAGTCCAGGTGGCGCAGGTGTGATCTTCTCTCAGACGTGACCTCCTCACTCCCCACCTCGGTGTCTCATGACCCCAGGTCCAGCTCCGCTCTTTGCGTGACCTTACACTGAATTTCAATATTTCAGTTTAATTGTAATTTATGAATTGATTTCGGCTCTTTCTGTGTGGAGCTTCCTTCTACCGTCCAGTTGAGGCATTGATCAGAGATTCACTGATTCAGCATGTTGATATGAACACAATCCCTTCTACAAACTGCTGAGTTTTCCGTGGTGAGGCCTGCCTCTTATTTAGATTTTTGCTCCTGCGTGTCTTGTTGTTCTGTGAGCCCTTGTTGACATGAACTCCATTGCCCCTCAAGCATTGTTTATGCTCATCGTATAGTTATGGCAGCTCCTTAAAGATTGGACTGTAGAAGTTTTCACATTTGCCTTCAGGCCTTTTCTGCCACGATGTCTTTGCAGCAGAAATCCAACTCCGTCCTCCAGAAAACGGCTTTTGGCAGAAGCCCCGAAGGCGAACTTCTCTGTGTGCTCGAAATTGGTGACATTCTCAAAATGCAGCAAATGCAGTAAACAGAGGATATGTGGAACATCCCAAACAAACCTCTGTGTGTTTTCCCTGGAACATGGCTGTCCGTGCACTACCACCATGGTGTCCAGTCAGCACAATCTGCACTTCTGGGATGCTCATTTAATGAACAGTGTGAACTCCGGGAGACTCCTGGAAATTGACTGATTTAGGAAATTAAGTTTTTGGTTCATTAGTCTGTAAGAAATAAAAGTGAATCTGAAATACAAGCATCGGCTTTTGATGGTGTTTACTTCTTCATGACTCACTAGCAGTAGTGACCACTGCAGCACCAGATTGTTTTCTTCAATGGGGTGAGAATTATAACTTGTACTTTGCCAAGCCATCAGAGGGAAGTCTACCTACTATTGTCTTGTGGAGCCGCCGTTGTTAAGTAATTCGCCATGGCTTCAATTGAACCCCAAAAGTAATTCCTTAACCCAAAACGATTGGTCTGCCCAAACGCCACGCAGACCTGAATATAAACACACAGACACCCAAGAGGTGAAAGTTCCACCTGTGAAATGTGACATTGCTTCTTCAACACACAGTGTTTGGGCTTTTCCATGAATTAATATACTTCTAACCGCTCGGGCTCTGTTACTGTGTATATGTCGGAAACGCTACTTCTTTGCATGCTCAGTAAATCGTTCTGTATGTGTGCACTTTTGCCTTCAGAGTGTCATGACTCCTATTTTAAATATTAATACGCAGAAGTCCCTAATTTCATCATATTGAATAATTTCAATGGCGCCCACCACTATTCACGTATGAAGAGGAGAATGAGCATTTGTTGCAGGTTGTGCTCCATTTGGTACATACTGTAACTGATAATTAGCTCACAACAATAACCTGTTTTTACACGCTGTGACTACAGATGGTTAAACCCAGTCACCTGAAAGCATGAATGTGTAGGATAATTATATGCGATGTACTTTCAGCCCTTTCAGCAGGCGGGCAGATTTTTTTTTTTCTCCCTTTGAATAAATGGCTCTGATATAAAGCCATTATATATGATGCAACCTGTTATTATTTAGAGTGTATCGCTGATATTTTCATGGTACTTCTCCAGTTTTGGAAGATAAGCTGGATACCTGAGCGTCAGTTTTCGCTCCGTTGATAAAGCCTCCATTATGCGCCGGCCGCCGTGTTGAATTGTTCTGATGACTTGAAGGCTGATTGCTGGTTAGCTAATAGCTTTCAGTTATGTCCTTGTATAGACAACGGGACGTATGGTGCCAGCTTTAAGGGCCGCGGAGGTTCATTTTCAGCCTCGATTAGCTATTACTGGCCTGAATCCATTCAGTTACTTTCCCCTTTGCTCTTGTTGTTGTGTGTGTTCTTTGTTTACGGCCCAAAACCTGAGCTCTCGCACACTTGTGACGGACCTCCCAGTGTGTTATATGAAGATCTGTTGCGTTTATCCTCGGGTTTTCGTGTTAGTGTCAGGATTTGAGACGGTGATCGTGATGAGGGGAGGTTCAGTTTCACTCTGTGTTTACACTAATTGGGGATTTCGAGCGGAGTGAAAGGCAGCACTTAGCTCTTCTCACACTGTACTGTTGCATATTTGCATCCTCGTCTCAGATGAAAGTACAACCGTGATATTTGATAGTGACTCGCTGCTCCCGCTCCACGTCGTGTTGTGTTTCAGTACGATACAGCACACATGCACATGTAGCAGCTACTATCAAAGTAAGTATCGTAAAAGACAGATATTTTTTCAATGTGCCTGGAGTTTTCAGATGTGAAACAAAAGAAAAAAATCGTTCTGCCGTCTGTTTTTTGCTGATATGATTCAAATTTAATCGAACTGGGCTGTATGTTACGTAACCCCTCGACTAAAATGAGACTGACACGTCTGCTCCACTTCATATTTTCATCTGTTAACAACTTCATCAACCCCTTCATGTTACTTTTGGCCGCCCCGCGAATAATTTTCTGCCTGAGATGGAAAGGATTCAAATTCCTGCTGGCGGAGGATAAAAGTTGCGAACACAAACACCCCGGAGGAGGTCAGACGTAAACTTCAGGAGACCGGAGCATGCAGAATAGATTGGAGGCAGGTGGAAGAGGCTCCGGGATGCGCGTCGCTGGTTTGTGCTCGTTTCCTGAGAAGGACTCAGTGTTTGTTCTCGGTGAAGTTGCTGTCAGCTGGCGATGTCCTCAACAGATTCGCACTTAACAACTGACACAAATAGATGTGGCTGATTTAGTTAAAACCGGTAAAGTGGAGGCAGTGGAAGTTGTGTGTGCGGACGCTTTGACTCTGTTTATTTGAGAGTTGGTGTTTTTTTTTTTTGTTTTTTTTCCTCCGATGTGTTGTTAGTAACACCCGCGCTTTTCCTGTAGCGTCAAGTGAAAATGTCAGCTGAAGTGTTCGAGCATGACAGAAAGGGTACAATAGGCTGGCAAACAATGAGGAATCAGTTTTATGTTTTTCGCCTACAGTTTTATTTATTGCATGGGTGGTATGGGGGTACATACATATGCAGTTGAGGGCATTTGAGGGTGCAGTTTGCATGTTCTTCTTGTGCATGAGTGGATTCACAATGGGTGTTCTGACATGATTCGTCAAATTCAAACACATCATGTAAAAAATCTCCGCAGGATGGACCGTGACTTTCATTCATTGTGAAGTGAAGTCAGCTGCCAGTTCAGCGTCAAACAACAGTCGTTTGAAGGAACAGAGCAGTGCTGTCAAAGTGTCCCAGCAGTCTAAACTTACAGCAGTTCTGTTAGAAAATGTTCCAGGATCAGCTGTAACAATCGGCTGTATTAAATAGAAAAGACTGTCTCAGACTCTTGGCCTGATCCTGACAGTTCTGCCTCCGTTCTACTTTTGGAAAAGACAATAACCTCCAGTAAGCTGCGCTCTGAGAACCAACTGTCCTGCTGGGTAATGAGGGACTCACAGCGGTTCGAGATGGGAAATGAATGAGTGGTAATTATTATCTCTGCCTGAGGAATTAGATTTGTCATCAGAGGCTAAACTGATTAGCATAGATGAAATATTTGATCACCTTTAAGAGCATCAGATGCCTGCATGCGGCAGATTGCGTTGAGACGGCCCGACGTCTGGTTTCTGAGATACGTCCGAAAGCCTTCTGCTGACTGAACCTCCGGTCTGTTTGTATTCATTTATGAAGTTTCATGTTAGAGCTGACCTTAATCTTAAGGTCACTCCCATCAAATGCTTTCCTCATCATTGAACTGATTATCTCTAAAGGATTTGCAGAAGCAGTCTGGAACTCTCACATGCAGACCTTTTTAAGAGAAATGTCACTGGACTGAAAGTTTTGTTCTCCCTTGATGACTTTTAGAACTGAAAAAAAATAATAATATAAAAAACTCACTGACATTTTGGTCTCATTAGAACATTAACTATTCAGCCTAAATTTTGTTCCTGTTTTTCTACCTTTATTCCTGTTTTGCTTTTCCCTTTCGGGCTCAACTGAAAGCAGCAGAGACAGCATAAATCTCTGGATTGCCGAGGCTAATACACTTCACATAGCTGGTGTGTCAAACTCATTTTAGTCCAGGGGCTACAGGTAGTATAGTGCCATAATAACCCCTAATCCATACTTCCCTACTTTGGTCACGTCCTGCTTGTGCACTGCTGAAGAATGCAGATATCGGAGACACAGCAAGGAACACAACTTCAGTTCCTCCTGGTAATTTGGCAAAGCCCCTGTGTATGACAGGCTGAGTGTAGGCATGTTGTGAAGCGCCCATCTATGAAGGCGTGCAGCGCCATCAGTCCTTAAAGCAACAAGAAAACTCTGGTCGTTGGTGCAAACATTGCTTTTGGTCCGCTCAACCTAAAAATCCACCTGACTTCACCTCGTGGAAGTTTCCACAAAGGCTTGAACAGCATGGGCCATCACTCCAAAAACGTCCCACTGTTTGGGGTAAAAGTTAAACGAATCAACTGATTTCAAAACCATATTCTTGAATTGATTACTCCTTGAAGGCAAACGCTATTGTCCATCTGCTCATGCATGTGCAGAATAACTATTTACTACTAAATACAATACAAGTTTTGAGTTTTCACTTGAATATTATTGTGCAAATGTTTCCTCAGTCCACTGTTTCCTGTGTTTTTGACTTATTGTATTCTCCATGAGCTCATTGCCTCATCTCTATTTAATGCTGTCCTCGCTCATAATATTTATATATTTTGGCCGATAATAGCGGCATTCATTACAAAAACCCTCCAGTGTAATTTGTGAATGCATTTGCGCACAGCTGCTCTGCCAAAAACATTAATGCATCTTCATTGTTCTGTCGAAAGCTGTCACACTTTGTTGGCGGCTCCGGTGCTGCCAGCTGCATCACTGGCAAACACAAAAACAAATGATCTTAACACATTATTTATCTTTGAGGTAAACCTGTATTCAGTACTAGCTCTGATTTGAGGAGTTTCATCTCCAGTGCTGCCGGTTGTCTGAGTGTGTGTCTGTGAGGGACGAGAGCTTGGAAATCTGTTTCTGCCACAGTCTGACAGTGATCCAAATTCAGCAAGTGGTGGCCGCACATTTGGGAGTTTCTCTTCCAAGAAAGACAGATCTCCCCACTGATTACCCTTCTGTGAGTGACAGCCTGGCTGTTAGCACGTCAACCGCGCTGAGCTTTCTTTTCACCGTCTGTACTATACAGCTACATTAGAAAAAAAAAAAAAAAATGAAGGGTGGGTTGAACACAGCAAGGTGGTTCAGTCAGCAAGTCAAGGCTTGTATTGTGACGTGCTGCGGTGCTGTTCCAATGCGAGGAAGAAGCGTGGCTTGTCGGGGTCTCCGTCAGTGGCCGTTGGCTGAGACGGATGATGCTTACTGTACCATGCCACTGCAGGGGTCACCCAGGGGTGAAGCGTGAAACATGCAGCAAAGCATGAAGCTGAAAAATACACTGGAGTCGACATATAGCCATCTGACAGCTAGACTTAGGAACAAAAGACGCAGGATCTCAAGCGTCATTTGTAACAGTCCTAAATCTGATCGAAGCGAAGCATCAACTGAGCCGTCGTGGAGAGGAGCATCGTGACCTCTGAGCTTAAATCATCCTGACGTATCTATGAGTCAGCCAAGATAACAGACTGCGAGGCCCACAGCCCCCTTAATTTCTTCGTTCAGATTGAATGATGCGGGATATGCAACCCTGTCTGTCGAATGGCCTTTCCTCACATCCAAATTGGATCAGATGTAGACTCACTGTCTATTTTTGATAAATCGGAATATTTCATTCTTACTGCCGGGGTGTCTGTTCATCTGTTCAAAGCTATTTTTGCTGTGTCTGCAAGTTCGTTAGGTTCGTTTGAAAAAAGAAAAGAAAAAAAAATCGAGGTTTCGTCCTGCCACCTGTTAGCAAATAAACAGTTGCCCTCAAAGTAAAGTGTTAGAATCTAAAAATGGCCCAGCATGAGGTTTTGAGCGAGTTTGACTAAAAATACGACCGGCTTTATGTACAGTGCTTTGCTACAGAGGTGGTTGTTTTAAAGCTTCTTTTATGAATAAAGCTGGGTTGAGTTGAGGCTCAGAGGAGCTCCTGCTCTGTGCTGCCACGAATCTGATGGGACTGGGAACCCAACAGTGAAGGTTAGTCACCTACAAGAGTTAATTTATTTGATGCTTAGTTATAAAATAAACTAGTTTGTCAGATTCTGAAGGCTTGTTTCTCTTCAGTGTTCTAAACAGTTCCTAGAAAAATGTATCTTCCACCCTTTCACCTGGAAACACACGCTCACTGCTTTTCACAACTTGGTTTGTTGTGTCAACTGGATGCCATGGGTTATTTATACTTCTTTAAAATTGACTTTTCTGCACAATTTCCAGGTAAATTTCAGCTGAACTCTTCATGCTCCATCGCCCAGTTCCCTCCTTCGCTCTTGGTATTATTTTCTTTGACTCTGAAGTTCAGAATCGATCTGAAAAACACTGAATATTTTTAACAACAATGTCTTGATTCAGTAAGAAAAAACAATTTGTGTAAAAAGACCATTACGTATCACACAGACTGGCATGTTTTGTAAGAGATCTTTGTTTTATCCATTTCATTCTCCTCAACATACATCCAAAGATCTTTCCCACAATGCAATCTTTTCAAAGTGAACCCAAATTACCCTTAAACATGGGAACCCTCCTTGGTTGTGTGGGAAGAAGTGTTTCTGTGACTCTCAGATTGACTCATAAAACGATTTTCCCAGCTTCAAGCGAAGATTTTCAACTCTTTGTCAAGAGTGAGGCGTGATGAAGAAATGACACCATATTTGCTCATGATACAGATCATTTCTTACCAGCCTCCTTCAGGCTGCAATATTTTCAAGCAATATCTTTACTGTCTGGCTCGAGATTCATTTGACTTTTTATTAATGTTGTCTCATGCTTGCGCCTGTTGTCCTCCTGTCCATGTCATTCTTTATGAGCTTTCTTGGCTGGGAAAAAGAGAGAGAGAGAGAGAGAGAGAGAGAAAACGCCATGAAGCGGAGGTTATTCTTTCCGTCCATCCTGCCTTCTTTATTGTCAGACGAGTCAGACGGAGGACACGGTTTCATACGGACGTCCAGTTTCTCCGACCCCCCTCCCCGGGGCTACAATCTCCGTGATGTACTCCGAGTCCAGATCCATACAATGAGTGTGGGGCGGTGCGGTGAATGCGCCATAATGTCACTTCCCATGCAGCTTCCCAGAAAGGCCTCAGCTGCGGCGGCTCGGCCTGATTGCCTTCCCAAACATAAATCAAAGGACATCTTGTCAGAATGACTCCTTGGGGGTTGTGTCCTCTAACAATAGCGATGGTGCTGTGAAAATATTGACTTTTTCCTTAGTATGCAGATACATTATGCACACAGCAGAGGCCTTTTGCTCCGCTAGTGTGAGCAGTCGTAGAAACAAGCCTCAGAAACAGACGCAGATCCTCCCAATCCAACATCTGATATTGGTTCTGACACTGCATGGTGTATTCTTAAATGATTACCGATAAAACCCGGTGGGTTTTACGTGGCGCCATCCGTCAGTAAGGTCAGCAGCGGGCGGACAGGAGAGGACAAGCCGATGTCCTTGTTTTGAAGATTCTTCAATGTGACCGAGAACGATAAAAGTAAGGCAGACTGTAAATTATTCCCAGTCAAAATATGAAGAGGAGAGGAAAAATAGTTCGTAGAACACCAGGAACTCAGTCGTCAATGACATTTGCTTAATGACATTTAATAAGTACTTGTATCAATACTCAATATCAGCAAATAGCTGAAGGTTGCTACTTGCTCTCATCCTTTAAAAAAGTGGTTCTTGTGCATCACTCGGAACTCTGTTAAATCGCAGCTGCCACTGTCATGCCTGAGTCCGTCCCTGCTTTGTGTGTTGGACATCTGCTTCCTGTTCTGATCTGATTGTGATGATGGGTTGTCGGATCCGTTCAACTGTTGCTGGAACACCTGAGCTGCATTTTTACTAAAGAAATTCATCTCTACAGCAGAAATGAAAGGATATTTGATGAGAGACACCTCGTACTGGCAGCACAATACCAACGCATGAGGGAAAAAGTCAATCCATTGTTCGTTACTGTGAGAATATCTTGTCGAGCAACACGAGTTTGCACTCTTCTCTGTGTGACCCGAGGTTTCAGTGGCTGTAACGGAATCAGACTAAAGGAAGAGTCCAGCAGCAAACGTCCGCTTCAGCAAACCAGCCCGTGTCTGTGTTGTTGTCTGCAGAGCTGCATCACCTTTTTTTATTTGCTGGAATACTTTCCTGCGTCTGTGGTCCAGACTCTAATCACACACTCCACTGGTGTAGTGATCTAAGTCGGGCTTTGGCTCAAATCCCACTCAGCCTCATCAGATCAGGAATAACTCCGTCACGTCTGTGAGAGCTGAGTGCCTCCGAGTGGACTCGTTTTTTTTTATTTTTTTCCTGCAGCAGGCAGAGCGAACGTGAGCCGTGAGTGCAGGAATCATGACACATGGCTGCTTATTATTTAACCACAGCTCCGCATTAAGTGGCAGTGAATCACGCCGCTGCAGGCCTCCCTCTCTTTTCTCTCTGTTCGGGCCGTTTTGGGTGCGCCTCTTCTTAAATTGGAACTAATCATCCTTGAATTGTTGTGTGGCCCAGGCCTGATAACTGCTTGTCAGATTCTGTAGCGTGAGCTCTGTATTTTTCATCCTGCCTGCTCAGCTGTTACTTTACTGCTGCTACAGAAATGAAATATATGGAATTAATAAGCTGCAATATACTGGAACACAGTCTTTGATTTGTGGGACAGAGGCAGAAGCTTCACATTGCTTATTTCTGTACTCGTTAATAGTGGTGTGAAGACTCTAAGACAGAGGTGTCAAACATGAGGCCCGTGGACCACAACTGGCCCAATACAGTCTGCCAAACCACCCATTAAATTGTAAAAAGTTTCAAATAAAACTTTTTTAAGAGTTTCTTTTGAGAGAAGTTGATTATTTTAACATTTTTTTTAAAGTAGCAGGCGCAACACAACACCAAGAATGAAGCGGAGATATCAGGGATGCTCGCTACCTCTGACCTCTGAACTGAAATGTGCTTGAAAGCCCTGATCTACACACATGGTGGGAGGTAAAGGCAGGACTGTACCATCTTTGACCTCACAAGAAAACGCTCAGCTTTACCTGAGCTCCACAGTGCCACTACTTTTTCTCGTCAACCTTTGTCTTTGCTGTCTATTTGATGCTGGTGGCTGTTTTAGAAATATTCTGAACTACAAATATAAGGCAAATTGCAGATGAAGCTTGACTCAGCTAGATTGTTGCTGCGGAGTCTTGTGAGGTTTCTTCACATTAACACTGCAAAAGCACTGTGCACACGGCTGTTGTTTCAGTTTCAGCCTTTGAAAAAATAAAATTTCAATCAAATATTTTCCGTGGTTGTGTCGGCAACAGAGGAAGAAAAGTTCAGTTCATATTATAAATTGGGGTTATGCTTAACTTTTAGCCTCAGGATGAGCCGTGATCGTGTCTTGCTTCTGAGTTATTCATGAGTCTAACAAGGAGGAAACCTGTGTGTGTGTGTGTGTGTGTGTGTGTGTGTGGTGTTAATTTCCTACCACAGTGACCATGGTTGATGGCGAGCAGCTCTGGCAGCTCCGATGAGTTCATGAGGACCTCCTTCTGTCCTCATGTGCATTGTGGGAAATGCTTGCCCTCTCCGGACTGTCACAGCTGTCCACTCACATTGTTAAGGCAACACACACACACACACACACACACACCATTCATTTTTGCTCTCAAACAGGATGTGACATGAGATGACGTCTGTTTCATGATTGGCTTGCTCATTTCTTATTAGATGAGATGGTAGAAATTAGGTTCTAATGGGCAAGAAATGGTCTGTGTCTAATGATGAGGTTAATTTTCTGTGTGTGTGTGTGTGTGTGTGTGTGTGTGTGTGTGTGTGTGTGTGTGTGTGTGTGTGTCTAAACATCCAGTGCAGTCTTGTGATGACATGGAACAGATGTACCTTGCACCATTTTGACGTGGTTTATGGGATTTTGTCTGGACAGTGACACTACAGTAGTAAAATGACAGAAAGGAGGCACGAGGAAAGGACATGCTGATATTCAATTTCACCACGAAGACATGTTCAAATGTTTTCAGTTTTCAAACATGTGAGATTTTACTTATCAATGAATTCAGCTCATGTCACAATAAGTCATGTTGCCACAAAGATTCCTGCCCTCTGATTTGGCACAAACGCAGCAGGGATGTAATGAAGGTGCCTCATTGCTTCTCAAATGCAAATCAGGCCTTTATGCTACTGGAACTCTGCAAAAATGCACAAATTTTTTAAAGTCAAAAGTGAAGTTTGCACAATCTAACTTAGTAATGGTTTTGGGATGATGCCAAAACAAAAAAACAAAACAGAACACTATGTCATATTCATCCATCCATCCATCCATGGGTAAAAGATTTACCCATAAAAAGCTCCTAATGAAGTATGTGAGAAGGCGGTTTCGTAGCTTTCCAGTGAACCAGTGTGACTGGATTACCATCCTGTCTTTTATTGAAGCAAATAAAATTTGCTGTAATTATTTTATTCTCTGCAGACAGACAAGACCAGGATGTCCCCACTCCCCGCTTCTTTTCAGTTTAGCTCTGGAGCTGCTGACTAAAGCAATAAGGACTGAAGCAGACTGGATGAGGGCTCAGACCCAGACCCATAAATTATCCCTGTACGCTGATGACTTAATCCTGTGCACACACAGTACGGTCACATTCACCCATTCTTGCACAAATATTCACTCATTTATTCCAGTGGCCACGTTTTCACCTGGACTAGAGATGTGCGGATGGCTCATTTTTCCATCCGCAACCGCTTCTTAAAATCTCCATCCGCCTGCACGAACGATTTTTTGTCAATTTTCAAAACTGAACCCGCCCGCCGTCCACAGAATATTGTTTAGGTGTACTGAAGATGCCTCGGCTATTAAAATGTTGTTGTTTTTTTTATTTGAGTGCTTCAACCGCAACCCGCCTGAATGTAATTAAAATCTTAATTTTTCAACACGTCGTCCGCCCGATCCGCGGGCTCCGCGGGTGCAACCGCAATCCGCGCATCTCTAACCTGGACACATCGACAGGTGCATGCCGGGATTCAACCACGGGTTCTGAGTGAATCTGTTCTGAACAATCAGTTTTCATGTGTTACTGATCAGTGTTTCCCATACTTGAGGAGATTGGGACACGATTTCCTGCTTCTTTTTTCCCTTTTGGTTTTAAAGCCCTAAACTTTCACACACGCTTGTTTCTGCTTGTAGTCACTTACGAGGATTAAATTCCTGGTGTGCTTCATATTGAAATGTTCAGTAATAAGAGCTTTAAAGGCCCATACTTTGATTTGACACCAATAAGTGCCTTCAGTATTGCTGCTGAGAGGAAAATTATTGAATTATCCCAAAGTAATACGCCAGCTGCTGGCCGACGGGCAGGTATTTTATAACAGCATAAAGCACTGGCTCTGTTGGGGAGTGACACACACACACACACACACACACACACACACACACAGTTTGTGACCAGCTGGCAGAGCTCCTCCTCACAGGCAGGGGCAAGACAGTCAGGTTGTCAGGACCTTGTTCCCTCGCCCGTCTCTTCTTACCGGGATGTGTGAAAAAGTCAATCACAGCCCCCCCCCCCCCCCCCCCCCCCCCCCCCCCCCCCCCCCCCCAACCCGCACCCCCCACCCCCACCCCCGACCCATTCCACGCCCCCTCCGGGCCCCCAGCAGGGCACGGTCGCAGCGATTCTCTGTTTTCCTTCTCGGCTACAACCTCCAGCCTCACTTCACCGCTGTGTTTTCATTCTGTTTTTATTTTCTCCCGCTTTAATTAATCATTGTGGAATATAAATTATCATATTTTTTAGCATCTTCGAAAAACAAACCAAAAAAAAAAAAGCATGCTGCCACTTTGAAGTCTCATAACAGAATATATAGTTTTATTGCCAGAGGTTTTGTCAGAAAGTTAAAGAAATCATTTGTTAATGAGGGAGCTTTGATCGTACTTTGTATGTCTTCAAAAGCTCAGCATGGGGGGGGAGCAGTGCTTTGCCTCGTTGGGGTTGCATTTTAAAAGCAGGAGTTTAGTTTTTTGTTTGCTCGACTGAGTACATTTTTGAAATATGAGTTGGAATAGACTCCAGTTGATCTTTACTAGTCTGAATTTTGTTGTTGCTCTGTGATTCTTGGAGGTTGTCGTCTGAAGACAGATGAAGAAGTGAGCTGAATGTGAGTGAGGAAGCTTCCTCGGAGCTGCAGATGTGAATGGTAAAGCTGTGTGGGTTTGACACTGTGAGCAGCCTCCTCTCACACTCAAACACGGCTTCTCAGAGCATGACTTCGCAGCGTAGGAGCAGCGCCTGATTTATGTTTAGTGCCGTTTCTTCACATTGTTTTTTTTTTCTTAAAGCCCAATCCTTTCTGTGGTTGTGCCTGCATCCCACTTTCATTCATGTCTGTCAGTGCCTGAGAGCCCTGTGATATCTGTGACGCAGCAACAAATGCAGTTGATTTCACTCTTTTCTTATTTTTGTTCACTCGAAGTACTTAACCCTTTACAAAGAACCTGGGAATTTCAAAATTATTAGTTTAATGCCTGATTCAAAGTTTGTCCTATGAATCACCAACTGTACTTTCTTCTAAATTTCAAAAACAAGTAGAGAGTAAAACTGTTTTTGTTTGATTATGTTTTAACTTGTTCTGCTTTTTGTAGTCATTTAAGATTTTGGCTTCGATGATGTGAAAACTGAGGAATTTGACAGTGTTCACACCCAGACGGCTGCTTTGAGGCATCAGAACAAATCCTTTCTGTGTTTCTTTCCACTCGTGCTTTTTTGATTGTTGAAACTTTCTCAATCAAATTGCTTTATCTTCACTCTACCAGTGCATGATTAGGTCGTACTTCCTGTGCTTTGACTAAAAACATACACAATGTGAATGAAGTGGAGCACAAAAAAAAAAAAAAACGGCACAAATAAATCTCTCCAATGGTCTTCAGAACACCCTGAGATGAATTTTCCTTTTTCTTCTTATCAGAGGAAGAACATAATTATCACTCTTACAGCACAGTCTCTCTCTCTCTCTCTCTCTCTCTCTCTCTCTCTCTCTCTCTCTCTCTCTCTCTCTTTTTCTTTTTTTGCATGGCAAACTGAAAATAATGGCCTGACGCTTCTCACGGGTTTTGATGGGCAGCATGAATCACTCTCACCTCGCTATCTGGTCCTGCCATTGTTTCCTCTATGTTAAAGTAGTTCAAGCTCTATTCTTATTCCCTTCAAAACGACCGAATCACGTCGTTCCTCATCCCGTCTATATGTGTGTTTGATGAGCTGCACTACCGACGACGGTTTATTTTTATGTAGTTCCCCACCAATGTTGAAATCTTGTTTATATCCTTTTGTGTGCTTTCTTTCTTTTTTTTTTTTTTTTTTGTTAAGAATGTTACCTGGTGGGTGACAAACAATATTATCACCCTCTATATTTCCTGTGTTAGTGTCTGGCGCCCACTCGGTCAGATTGTGGTGACGATAAAGGGATATTAAAAGTCATAGCGGCTTTTCCAGCCCGCTCCCGGCCCATCTGTCTGTCTGCACGGTCATCAGATCAGCCCTTCACACACACAAATACACACACACACACACAACACAGCATCCAACACACAAACCTGTGTGCTTAAATGTATTTAAAGAAAAATCTGAGCGGGTGAGTCATGCGTCCGCTCCCCCTCTTCCCCGTGTTTTTTTATGCTCTTTTCATCATCTTCAGGTCACAGAGTCTCAAACAGGGAGCTTTGTGTCACACGGCTGCTGAAATTGGGTTTTAAATACGAGGTGGTGGTTTCACGTTCCTGGAGCTAGATTAACAAAACACCGCCAAACGCAGCGTTGATTTCAGGGGAGTGTTCCCTGAAACGCTGTTGGACGCGGCTTATGGCGGACAAATGGACATTCAAAGGAGAAGCGCTCACTAAAACAGATGCAGACACATTTGTGGACAATATTTGAGAGAACTATGTCTTTTCATGAAAAATGGGAGCAAAAACAAAAGTTTTGCATTTATATTTTTGTTTAGTGTTCATTTCTAGATAAACCAAGTGAGAAGAAGCTTGACATTTTCTCATTGGAAGTGTTCTATTTGGATTTCTCACCACTCAGCCCACCTGTTCCTATACATAATTCAGCATTTGCTTTTGAACCCTTATAGCAGATTCAGGTTGCACAAAGTAACTGAAAAAGCTTTTCCTGAAGCTAATGCAGATTTCCCCATGATTTCTGTTGTAAGAAAACCCAAAGTAGTCGGTAAATGGGAAAAATATTTGGAACAAGAAAGAGACACGGGCTTGGAGAACCTTTCATGACAAACAAGAACTGATTTAGTTTATTATTAAAGCTGCAAAAAACGCTCTGTAAATGATACTCTGAGACACGTTGACAGTTGCTGCAAATTTTCTTCCTGTGTCGTTCTCGGCTCCGACTTTAAATCCTATTATTGTGACTTTCTATACGGTAAAAACTCGGCGTGGAAATCCATGACTGACGGATCAGAGTCGACAAAAGACAAGTTCTGTAGGATGCTGAAGAAGAAACACCTCAAAGTAGAAACAAAACTGAGTTGAGTTGTGGGGTGGAAATAATGATGCTTTTGCGGTCTTCATAGATTGCTGTAGATTGTTTGTGCTGTTATTACTTCACCCGGGTAAGCTAGCTTTGCTGTGCCGGTAATTTAACCCAAATTATGATCTTCTCAGGGAATCCGTTTTGCACTAAACTCAGTTGATTCTCATGACACCTGAAATGATGGGGCCAGAACTCACTTTAAAATGTGTCTTAAAGTGTCTGTTTCTGTTTATTTGTCTTTGCTTGTGATATCTCTGAAAGAATCTAAGAAAAGAAAATCTCACTGGGAAAAGGCCTCCTGCAGCTCTCCTGATTTTTCCTTGCTGTTTTGGCCCACCACTCTCTTTGAAAGCAAGTCCTTTGTGCATCTTATACAAACCTCTTTTCTGAACCTGGAACACAACTGAGTTGAATTTTCTCTCGAGAAATTTCTGGAAGTGAAAAATGTATGAATGCATTTTGTTAGTGTTGAAAAGTTACTTTCTTCACCATCTTGGCGCCTTCTTGCTGTCGTGGTCCATCGGGCAGGATGGATCCAGTCTTTCCAAATCCTAACCCGATCTTCTGAATGTTTAAACAGAAAGATAAGTTTTCCCCATCTTGAATTATCAGGTTTTCATGGCGGTGGCAGCAGGGACACCTGCAGTGGTCCTCTGCTGCTCTGCGCCATCGGATTCAAGCTTACAGATGTTTTTTTTGTTTTTTTTCACAACTTAGTTTTAACAAGCGCTCATTTCAGTCCCTGTTGCCTTCCCATCGTCTCAGACCAATCTGTCCGTTCTCCTCTCACCTCTGGCGTCAAACGAGGCATTTTGGCTGCGAGAACTGCTGCTCACTGGATTTTTTTCTCTTTTTCTCACTGTTCCCTGTAAAACCCCAGAGATGCTTGTATGAGAAAATCCCAGCAGATCAGCAGTTTCTGAAATATTCAGAACAGCCCGTCTGCCACCAAGCAGCCATGCTGCTTTCACTTAAATCACTTTCCTTCCCCATTCTGCTCTTTTTTGAACGCCAGCAGCTCATCTTCACCGTCGCGACACGCCTGTGTACTTTAAGTTTGCCCTCCTGTGATTGGCTGATGAGCCATTTCAGCCGAACAGGTCTACCTAATAAAGTGGCCGAGCGTTAGTAGCAATTAGAAGTAATCAGTTAATCAGATATGAAGAATCTTGAAGTGGTTTTAAAGCATGACAAGGCAAAACTCTTTTTTTTTTTTTTTTTTTTTGCAAACATGTAAAGTGAACAGATTTCTCCATTAATGGTAATACCCTAAAGCAAGGATATGCTTTATTGGTTACTATGCTGCTGGTAACCAGGGAGCGATAAGCTTGCTTTTTTTCTTTCCGAGTGTGTGTGTGTGTGTGTGTGAAAGTGACTGTGTGTCTCCATAGACTCCTTTTCAGTCAGGAATGACTGTACTCTGCCTTCTGCAATAAAGCTTTTGCACCCTTGAGGATTTTCTGCAGGCTTTGGAGCTCCTGAAAACACTCTGCTGCGAGGCTTTAAAAGAAAAGCCCCAGTGGAGATTTTATGAATGCTATCAGTTATTCTCCAGCATGTTTCACACACAATAAGAAGGGTTTTACTGACATCAGCAAAATTGCAGTAAATAACTGTGTATTGAATCGCTAACCTGAAATTACATCATAATTCAAGTTTTTTTTTTTTTTTTTGTTGCTCATTAGTCCTTACTTGTGTTGCACAGCTGCTATTTCCCGCTGTAAGGTTTTAGCATTTAAAGGGGTGTTTAGTCTCCAAAGTTACTGCCACACTAAACTCCTGTTCAGTGGAGGAGCAGCCTGTGTCCACCCCAAAGGCCTCTTCAAGCACCTAAATTAGTATTAGTGGCAGTGCGATGTAGAGTAGGGAGAATGATGGGAAAATACTGACTTGAACTCTTGTAAAATCATGCTCCTTTTTTCCGCACTGATAGTAGGTTTTTATAAGCCCACTGTTTTGTTTGAAATGTGGACTGGATACGCAGCCGGCCTCATTAAAAAGACTCCACTGTGTGCGTGTTTTTCAGTTGACTTTGTACTTTCATGCTGTACATGTGCAACTCCTTTCTATTAGCAGAACTTAAACTAGACCTCAAGACTGCATTGCTTCTGTTATTCAAGCGAAAATTCTTCTCGCAGGAACACAGAAGATAAACAGTCCGATCAAACGTTTTCGGCTCCTTTGTCCCGAAGCTCCGGCAGGCTAACGTTGTACATTTGCTTATATTCGTGCGCACTTTTGGACAATGTTTTCTTGAAGATACCTACCAGTTCTGTTCCTGTAAATCTATGTTGTCTTCTGTGTTCCTTTCGCTGGTTGCATATGAGCTAGACCTCCCAACACTGCCCCCACAGGTCATCATTGGTATTAATATTTGTTACACATCACTAAACTTCGTGGGAACATATCAAACTGTGCATGTAATTAATGCAGAAAACATACTTTTAGAGTAACTAACTGTAAAAATGCACAACACTAATTTTAAAAATTCCACTTGTTTTGGTCGATAGATTTGTGAGGAGATCAAAATGACTTTTTGAAATGTGTTGCATGTGTGATTTTATTGTTGTAGATTGTTTCCATGCAGAAAAACTGCAGATAATGCAAATACTTTTGAGTTCCAGTGCTTTGGTGTTGATAAACTTACAAATCTTCCAATTCACACTGAATCGCCATACATGCTCGATCAAAATTCTAACCTAGATCAGTGTGTTACTGTATTAGCAACCAACTGGCTCTCTGAACAGGCCTTGATTTCATCCACATGACAACAAATGAATATCTTTTCTTTCAGTCTAATGTCTTTTCAAAGAGGGTTTATTATGCTCTTTGAAAGTTGTTACAGTGTTGGACGCTCGTGTTAGATAAGGCCAAAGTGGTGAGTAATGACTTTAATTGCACGTTAAAATCTCTCCTTTGAAGAGAAAGTTGAGGCCCGATAATGAGGCTGGAGGACTCCGAAAAAAAGAGTCAACTTAGTGCTCCAAATTGAACTTCTTTAGCTTCTTTGATCGTAGTTTCAGTTCAGTGTCACCTGGAATAGCAATCCAACGTCTTCCTGTTTGTTCAGATGTCCGTTTGCTCGCCATTATTAATATTCATAGCGTATTGTTCTCTGCGTACATTTTTGTGATTTCGTTACAAAACCAAACAATACTGTTTTCAGCATTTCTGTTTGTATTTTCGTACTTGTAAACCTCCAAACAGAACCCTACTTCTCTAACCCCAAACTTCAAAACTTGCTTCAGAATGAAGCTTTGCTCACACAACATAAGTTGCCTCAGCGATTGTGAAGCTGAAACATATATTTAATAACATAACAAATATATAAGTATAAATATATAATATAAGTTGCTTAAAATTGGGAAAGTGGCTCGGCTCATCGATTTAAGCAACTTTGTTTCCACTTCCTGTATTTGTCATCCGACTGGGTGAACTCGATGTTTTTTTATAGTGTAATCTCGGTTCAGTTATCCCCGTCTTTCTCCAATAATTCCAATCCTCTCTCTCGTTTTTCTCATTACTTATTTTCTTTCCGCCCTCCGTCTCCCTCCCCTCTCTGCCGAGAGTGTGTTTTTTTCATCTTTTTTTTTTTTTTTTCTCCCTTCGCCGTGGAGCACTTACCGTAAGTCCCCCCTCTGTGTACAGCTTGTAATGAGTGCTGCCAGCTGTGGCTCTATAGCTGAAGTGTGCACACACACACACACGCACACATACATTCGGTATGTCGCCCCTTATATGATCAGCCTCTGGTTGTGTGTGTGTGTGGATGGTGTCTGCACCAGCGCTGTGTTTTACACCGCCACTCCACTGACTGAGGACAAATGAAAGAAAAGCATTTGGCTGCTTTAGCATGAAATGACATCTGGTTCATTTTTCAAGAAATCAATGACAACATTAATGGCTGCTGGAAGTAAAGCTGTTGTGTTTTGTTCAGTTTTGACTTCACTGCTCAGTTAATCCACTGTGAATGGACTTTATATTTATATTTACACATTCCTCTGAGATGTTATGTTTTGAGCTATGCTTTGTGTATATACATGTCTTTTCTAACTATGTTGTTGTGTGTGTTTCTCTGCTTCTAGCATCTTGGCCACGGTGGGGTCGGACTTCGACCTGAGAACCCTGCGAGCGGTCAGAGTGCTGAGGCCGCTGAAGCTCGTGTCAGGAATCCCCAGTAAGTCACTGCTTCAACACGTGGAAACGTTCACGTTTCATGCATACGAGAGAACGGGAATGGACCAGGCAAATGAAGAAATTTCATTTTCCTGTAATAGTTTGTTTAACTTTGTTTTTAAATGAAACCACATCCACATGCATAGAAAACAATATAAATGTTGACACTGGCGAGTACCATGGACAGCTCCGGCTCATGGCCTGACATGCTCACCAGATCGTTTTCAAAATGTTACTGTGTAAACTCAAAACCTTTCTGAAACGAACAATGCATTTTCACTTGAAGCATTTTTATGTAATGATAGTTCAGCGTTTCAGAGACTGCAAATCAAATTCAGAATCTTGAATTTTCAAAAATCCAGTCCAGCTTTTAAAGATCTGCGTCCTGAAAGTCCAGATCTGTCAACGAGTTAAAGACGATAAAGCTATTTAAGTCTTTCTCAGCACACACTCCTTGCTTTTTCTCAGAAATCCTACCCTGCATAGCTGCATCATTGATGGCGTTGTATAATGGAAAAGTGTCATATGTTTCTCAGCGGGTGAATAAAACATAAACAAGATAAATAAGTGACAACACATCACAGAATATGGCATGCGTTGGAGAGGTGGGGGGGTCAGTTACGAGACACCCTGCTCACACCTGTCTCGCTCGTCGTCCTGTGTCTGGCAGGTCTCCAGGTGGTGTTGAAGTCTATAATGAAAGCCATGGTCCCACTGCTGCAGATCGGCCTGCTGCTCTTCTTCGCCATCGTCATGTTTGCCATCATCGGCGTGGAGTTCTACATGGGCAAATTCCACACCACCTGCTTCAAGATCGACACCGGTGAGAGCAACAGCTCGGGCGCGCCGCTGCACGGATCATCGGATAAACAGTCCCCCTTTTCTTCATTTATTAACCGCTCCGCCGTGTATGTATATGTACGGCCGAGAACATACATGCCATTGCATATTTATGCGCATACACGTATAAATGATTCATAAGTCGTGCGCTGGCTTACGGGGAGCTCGCAGCGCCGGCATCGACGTGGCAAACCAGCGCGCGGCAGAGTTTCCGACAGCCATTTCTCACGGCCCGATGTTGATGAATGGGACCTTCACAGTCGTCAGGCTCTGATGGATAACTTCTGCCGGGGCTCGACGGCCTCTCTTCTCGGCCTCTCGATGGGAGAACAAGCACAAATGGTCTTAATGAGGTTATGATTTCTCAGTTTTTGTTTGCTCCTACAGCGCAGGTGTGTGAGTAAACGTAGCTTCGGCGTCAATGGGTTCGAGAGTTTTCACCTTCGAGAAGCCATGCTGTGCTCCTCAAACTGAGGCTACTGTGAACAGATGTCTGTGTGAAAATTACATTCTGAATGGTTAATATCTGCTGCCATTGATCTGAGAGAGACAAGTGATGTGTGGTTGAGGCAAGAATATTGACGTCTGATACTGAAGGTGCCTGTTTTCAGTAAATTATTCATCTTCTGTTCCCACTTTGGTTTAAGAAGTCATAAGCTGACCTCAGCTGACAATAAATCGAGGTCAAATTTGGTTTTTGATATGGATTTGATATCATCTTGATGAATAAATCACTGAATAGAATGTGATGCCGTTGGCTTAAACCATGGCCAATAAAGCCAAATTGCAGGAACCTAACTTTAATGCTGATACGATTTATGTTTCTGTCATCAGACTCACAACAGAGATCAGTGGAAACTTGGGTTATTCACATAAGATCTGGTGACCAGATCAGTCAGAAGGCAGAAGACCAAGAAAAGGGGACATTCAAAGACCTGGCAGAGATCAGAAAACAAGAAACAACGCTGATTGGGTTAAAAGGACACAAAGGCTTCATGTGGTGGAGCAATGCTGGACAAATCCAGGTGTTTATGGCAGGTTTGGAGAAACTGCAGAGACCTTTTTCATGAGATTTTCACAGACAAGCTGCTAGTCAGCAGCTGGAACCACCTCACTGGAAAAAGTAGAAAGTTAGACGAGACAGAAGAACAACACCATGATGTTGGGATACATTCAACCCATTAAATCCAGAAGTGTGAGCACCTTTCCTTAGGAAAAGAGGATCGGTTCTGTCCCAATTACTCTCGAAACGTCCGGTGTTGTTGACACGCAACTCTTCTCCAGCACAATCTACATTGTGACTGTCTTGTCCCAACATTTCTTTGCTTCTGCCAGAACGGTAGAAAATGAAAACAGCTGAAAATATTGGCCAATATTGCGTCGCAGCAAACTTGTCGCACAAGTGCACTGTCAGAAAAATCTGAATATGATTAGCAGCATGAATATTTGGCATAACCGAGCAGCTGAGGCCTCACGATCTGCACCGGGTGAAAATAGGAGGAAGTAAAAAGAAAAAGAAAAAAAAAACAGTTTCCTCCCGTGAGAGTAGTTAGCATAGCAGCACAAATGGTTTCTACTATATCAAAGCCGGGTAGCTTTTACGATGTTGTTTTTATACTACATCGTTATTGTAATTATAGGAAACAGCCGGGCTGCTTAGCAGAAATTACCCATTGTGTTATGCGGTGATAACAATTACGAGGGGGCTTAATTTCCCCGCTGCTGGTGTCAGATAGAGTGTGAAGGCGTGACTTGAGGGCTATTGGCGGGCCGGTCTTGGAGTGTGTGCGTGTGTGCGTGCGTGCGTGCGCACGTGTGTGTGCGCTCTGACCCGGGGAGGCTGCTCGCAGTGGTGTGAGCAGTTGTGACAGCCTGCTAATGTACTGTACGTGTGTTATTGGGTTATTTTTGTCGCCGCCGCGCAGCGGGGGATGGATTCCGCTCAGCAACACCGGCAACAAGTTTCCATATCTGGCTTATTTTACTCACTCTGTGTGTGTGTATGTGTGTGTAATTAGTGCATGACTCATTAGCAGGTGAAGCCGCA
Organism: Salarias fasciatus; assembly: GCF_902148845.1. Lineage (NCBI taxonomy): Eukaryota > Metazoa > Chordata > Actinopteri > Blenniiformes > Blenniidae > Salarias > Salarias fasciatus. The sequence continues at coordinate 5,551,058 of NW_021941229.1, read as the reverse complement.
GTCACACAGGCGGTCTGGATCGTACGTCTGAGTGTGTTTAGGTGTTTGAGATTTAGTGCAGAAGCTCAGTCGAGGACTCTTCTTCGTCATTTGCCCGAAGCGCCAGACTGTTTGCCTTTTATTTCTGACTTTCTATGAATAACAAACATACTGCTGAGAGCGATTAATTAACAAAACAGCAACAAATAATATCCCTCGTGACATTAATTAGATTATTAACTAGTGGAAAATAATTGAGGATCCGAGGTGTTTGTGAAATGACACCAAATGTGACTGAAACACACGCTGTGTATTTATTATCCCCTCGAATCTACTCTTCACCTTTTGCACTTATCACTGGAGCGGTCGACACATTCTGTTTTGGTTTTCTTTTCAGGAATGTTATGTTCATTATATTTATACTTCTGTTTTCAACACTTCTCCAGATTTATCAGTTTGAACTGAGATTTGACTGCCCGCCTTTTACACAGCCACTCCCAGATTTGGCCTCTGACACAATGGCAAAATGTTCACATTCTAGTCTTGAAAACATTTTCATGCTGCTTTTCCAGCGTGATTCCAGAAGGTCACACTGGAAGAGCCGGTGTTTGTTTATTTGCTTGCCTGAACCGGTGTGGGGGGAGTCTCTGTGGGGGTGTCAGAGTAATCAAAACCACAGAGGGCAGAAGGATTCTATCTCCTAGTGTGATTATTATTTTTGTTTTTAATCTTTGAGAAGAAATCCTGGTGAAAATAAAACAAGACAAATATAAAAATCCTTGTTTGTAATATTGAAACACACTCTTCTGTTTGCTTTTGCAAACTCGCCCTGACATCTTTCATGGCGGCATCAGCGATATCTCAGCTCCAGTCTGGACCTCATGTTTTGCAGAACGGGGTGTGGAGCGCTTTGTTTAAGATATTGAAAATTAATAACGTGTCAATTCTTTGCTGCACAGTTTACCTCAGTGGAGAGAGAGCCTGAATCTTTCCCCATTTAATGTCTCTACATTGGAGTTCAACTGTGATATGTATACATTTAAAGGAGACAAGCTGCTGTTCTAAAATATTTTGTCCCTGACTTTAGTCACAGACTGAGAAATCTAACGGTATGCAGGTTAATTCACTTTAATGAAGGAGGGGAGAGGTGAATTTTATCCGCCTCGGAAGTGAAACTAATCAAACAATAGGTGGACTACGTGCATTTTTTCCCCCCAAAATTCTTTAAATTTAACGAAGCCCATCCAGCCAGAGCAGACAAACAGCAGAGATGTCTCCGTGTCGTCTGTGGCGACTCCATCCGGCTGACACAGCACCTGTCAGACGACGGCAAAGGACACTTTTTACTGGAGTGACACATCAGACAGATGTTGGCCAGGCGGTCTGGCTCTGCAGATCATCGTTAAAACTTGGCACGGCTCGCCATCGTGGCACTAAATCTCATGGAACTCCGGGTGCGCAAGGCATCTGTTACACTCAGCATATTTACTCTTTAGCCTGATCCCCGTCTGCTGACGCGAGTGCCAGCGCATCCCTCAAACAAAGCAGGAGCACTCACGGCTCTCCGGAACGTCGTAATCTCTGAAAGCTCCGAGACGTCAACGCGCATCTCGTTTAGTCCAGCGACATCCAGACAGATACTTTTTACATGTTTAACGCAGAGACTCATCAGTTTGAAAGTTTTGTTGTTGCACTTAGAGTTTTATATCATTGGTTCTGGGCCAAAGCTTCGATTCGAAAGGACACGACACATGTTTCTATAAAACCAAACGCTGGATTTGAGCCGTGGTTTTACTTCAGGGTCTAAACTGGACTTACATTTTCTAAGGGGCCACATTTGGCCCTTTAGCGCAGCTGGACCGGCCCTCGGGGAAATCTTAATAAATCCTCAATCAAATGAAAAAGACTGATGTTACTGGCTTTATTCCATTTAAAATGGTCACATTTTTTCTACATCATTGACCATTATTACGTTATTGGGAAACTACAACATCTTGACTAGCAGAGTTAGAAATTATTCCTCAGCAAAGTTAGTGTTTCAAACTGGAAAAAAATGCAGTTATCGAAGAAAAATAGTTTTAATTTACTTATTTACCGAACGCAAAATTTAACAAAATACAAATCATGATTTCCAGACAAAGACTGGGAAGGAAAAAAAAGACGCGGCGCAAAAACAGCTTGTAAAGATTATGCTTCTTATCAGAGATAATTCTTATTGAGCAAAATTCAAGTCGACTACAGTCTCAGCTGCCAGTCGTGGTGCTAATTTTTCATGTTTCCCTTTGGAAAAATGAGTTTCTCTTCCCTGGTGTGCAGTGCGTAAGTTCAGGATTGGATTTGTCACATTATCAAGATGGAGACAGTCAAAACTCAGAGGAATTAACTATTAAAGTGTGTTTGCAGCTACTCGCAGAACGCTGCACAAACTGTAGCCTCGCGAAAGAAACCAGATTAAATAACACTGGAAACAGTGTATTGTTCTGTACTCTCTAGTGATTCCAGCTTCCATCTTGCGATAATTATCAGATTTTTAATTGTTCTGTTGTGCCCTCTGCAGCACAACAGGAGCGCTGTGGTTTGATATAAATGTTCTCACAGTGAACAGAAGTGGAGTTAACCTCAGCTCCCACTCTTTGTCAAGTTTGACTGAGTGTGTTTACTTCCGATACTTCGACTCACTCCCACAGAACAAACACAATTTTTGGGTTGTTTTGTTTCTTCATATGACCCCTAAACTCAGTCAAAATCCACATTACTGTCACTTTATTTCCACTTACAGAGATGCTGTTTTGTTTATTTTATTATCTATAACTATCTGTTGAAGTGCTGCAGCTGTGGCTGAAGCCTGGCTGGTTATAGGATCTGGGTTCGTTTTGATATTTTTGCCTGTTCACATTTGAAGTTGTGGCTATATTTATGTCTGTCTTCAGGTGTTGTGTCTCTGACGTGTTAGTTCATCTAACTCTGACCTTTTGTCCTGGTCCGTCCCTCCTCCCACGTCTTCCCCCTCCCCCCCAGTGCCATTAGCTGTAGCCTGTCACTCCCTGATCCGGCGTTTATACATGTGCTGTTGTCAAGCTTGTCAGGTTTGTCTCACGTGCTTCATCCAAGCCTTTGCCTTGTCAATGCTGGTGTGAAACAGATCTTTCAGAGTTTTCCTGGTCCGTTTACACAACAATGTTTGAAAACACAACATTTTGAAAACGCTTTGAGGGGCTCCTGAACTAACCTCCTTCTCTCTGTGGTCCTCTGTCGTTCAGGTGAGAGAGCAACCGACTGGCCCTGTGGCGTGGAACCTCCAGCCAGGCTCTGTCCCAACGGCACCCTGTGCAGGGAGTACTGGACCGGACCCAACTTCGGAATCACAAACTTCGACAACATCCTGTTCGCCGTGCTGACGGTGTTCCAGTGCATCACCATGGAGGGCTGGGTGGACATCCTCTACAGCGTGAGTCCACACAGTCAACGTCTTCTGGAGCTTTAATTGATCGTTTGAAAAAAAAGAAAAAAAAAAAGCTCTTTTCAAGGTGTCGTGGTCAGGTGTCAGCTTGTTGGGTTCCCGGCGAGGTTTTATGTCATTGTTCACACTTCTAAAGATCAAATGCACTACGTGTGAAGACCTCCAGAAGTTCAGCATGGTTCAACAAGGAGTCACGTCTGAGCTGTTACTGCATGAAAATGAGCTTTTATTTACTGAGCGGCGATTCCACTGACAGTAAACCACTAAGCAAGGCATTGACTTCTTAAATATCCACAACAGCACATCTCCTCATGGGACAGTTTACATTCCCGCCCATGAAGGAGCGATAAGCTTCAGTGACTCCCTGCGAGAAGAAGAGGAACTGTGGATAAGCTTGATTGAAATATTCGGAAAGGACATTCCGGAATATTTCCTCCGTCTGTATTTCAGTCTTACGTTTCAGATCCTACAGATACTGCCCAGAACGAAACAGGTGACTGAAATCCAGTGGTAGTTAGTGCTGCTACTAGTGCTGATCATCTTCTGAGGCAATGTTTACCCAATGTTTTCAAGTGAAACCCAAAGCTCACATTGCATTCTGGGAGTCCGTTTACACGACAGCAGTGCTTGCAGCCACTGAAAACACAACTTTTTCCTCTACTGTTGCAACCATATCCATGTCCTCCTTCAGTATAGCCACTCTGTCTTCCATCTCCCAGCATGCTTCACCTCAGCACCCGTCCAAGCCATCACAGTCTGGCATCTCTCGCTCCGTCGCTAAACAGATCAACCTTTCCTTCCCCTCCTGATGTGTCCATCCTGCTCAGTCCTAATGAAAATCTCAGCGTCTTCATCTCCACCGCCGGGTCAGCCTCCTGCTGGAAACATCACAGCCGGCCTCATTACTTTATTATGAACCTGGACTTTCACTCTCGCTGCTATCTTTGACACACATCGGTCTCAACAAACTGTCAATTACTTTCAATGGTTCACACGGGCGCCTGACAGCCTCCGTCCACCATCGTGCCGTGTTTTCTGTCCTGTTTCTACTGATCCTCATTTCTCTGCTCTCTTGTGCGGACGTCCGTCTCTCCAGGTTGTTTTCCATCTGTTCTCTCCTCTCACCAGAGAGAACAGTGTCATCTGCAGACATCTACTGTTACAATGATGACTACTGCTAATAGAAATCTCACTGTTTGTAATAACAGTAGAGGTTCCATGTAAACGCCAAAACACTTGTTTTTGGCATTTTTCATTATTTTCATACATGTCTGAGCTCGGATCCTGAATGATTCATACAGGCGGGAATATATTTTACCATCTCTTGCTCGGCTGCCCACATGATTAAAATTCATAAAGAGCTGAAAAAAAGCCTGGGAGCTCCCAGGTCCAAATGTGTAACCACTTGAAGAGCTCTCCTGGTGCATTTGGAGGACTAATGTATTGCTGAAGGGCAGCTTGAAGTTAGAGAGTCATCGAGTGGAGAGGATTCTTCTTTTGTTGTGCTTTTTCCTGGCTTTTCATGCCAGTTCACAGAGCGCGTCCCAAAGTAGAAACTTTACCAGAAGGTGAGAAGATCATTTAGGTGCATCAGCCTGCAATAATGCATGACTGAAAACAGAATGGATGCACAGTGCATGTGTCGGTATGGCGTGCGTTTGATCGGGAGAGCAGAAATCACCTGTTGTCTTTGCGTGTCAGCTGTGAGTGCACTAGAATGGGAGGAAACATAAGAAGTGAAGAGGACTTAGTGTCATAAACCATTTAGTTTCCAACAGCAATTTTTCATATTGTTGTCTTTTGTTAGGATCACAGTTTCCGCCAAATGAGGGTGTAGAAGGGACAATTTGTTTGAAATAATGAACATCCAATGTCAGTGTTTTAACATTTTTCTTCACAATTTCACCATATTTAGAAATTCACACTTATTTTTCTACATTATGACTTCGAGTCTCTGAAATGTATGTCAACATTTTGGCTATTTTTTTTAAAATGCATATTTTTCTTCACATTTTCTCACATTCTTGACAGTGTAACTTTTGTTTTTAATTAACCATAGCACCATTAATGTTAAAAAACCTTTTTGAAATTGACAGTTTCACACATTCAGTCCATTTCCATCTTGAATGGGCTGGAACAGTAAAACAGTGCCATAAGAACCTTTGAATGTCTGTATTATCACAAAACCAAACTGATGAAAAATGACTATAACCTTAACATAAAATCAACATCACAGAAAGATTCTGGTGCAAAATACAGTGAATTGTAATAAAAAAAATTCTATTACAACTGTTTTATTATGCATGTATTTAAAACTACGCCTGACAGTGTGGCTTTGAAACTAGTTTCAGGTTTTGGAGCAGCGTCGCCGTAGTCTCAGTGTTGTGTTCACTACTCTTAAGAAATTTGTTCAAATAAAGTACATCTTTTATATGAAATTTTGGCCTGATTTCAGCCTTTAGCGGGCTGGTTTTGGCCCACAGGCCTTATGTTTGGCACACTCCTGCTGTATATACTGCTATTTCTTCTCCTTTCGCGGTCGCTCACACGTAGAAAAGCGCTGCGCTTTAGAAGCGGAGCGCTTTCTGTTCCACATAGCGTGACCTCGGTGAATAAGCAGGAATACATAATCAACCTCTATTAATGTCTCTGCTCTTATTATTTGCTCCTTGTGTGCGACGGGGAGCGAGGTGCACCTTGCAGAAGAACCCAAGCTTGCAAAGAGCAATGAATACCCTGCATATTTATGTGTCTGGAAGACAGAGAGATGAGGAATGAAGAGTCGTCGTCGATTTAACATTACTTTCTATTTCATTTCTTGGGCCGTTTGCTGGAAGCTCTCACTACTTCTTTCTTTGCGTTTCTTTCATTTCTACTCTTTACTTTTGTCCTGTGTTTCCGTCCCCTTTTAATTCCCTAAAAGCTTCTCCTTTTCCAATCTTGCTCTTCATCTTTTCCCTTCCCAGGAGGGAGCGGCTCGCTGGCACTACAATCGCAGCCACTTACAGAGCCGCTCTTTCTCTTCTCGCTCCCCCTCCAACGTTTCCTCTACCTTTCTCTGCCTCATTATCCTAAGAGCTGCTGTCCCACGCCGCTGTGATCCGGCAACTCTCTTTTCTCTCAGTTGGAAGTTTTTCTTTGTGTGTCTGCCTTCTTTTTTCTTTCCCCTTCTGCTCCAAGTTGATCCTTTTGATCAATCAGCTATTTTTACTTTTTTACGCTTTTTCTTCCCGACCTACCCGAAAAGGACTTCCTCCTTTTGTTCTCCAGTCTCCTTTCGTTTCCCTGACACACCTGTTTCTGATAAAAGGGCTAATGTCAGTGTTTTGCATGGTGTAATTGCAGATCTAATGCACAGAGATTGTTCTCATTCTGATTAAGGCGAATTTCCACAGTTTGAATTTGATCTCCGCTTAGTGTTTGTGCGATTTGTACGATTGTGGGTGTTTTAAAGAAAGCCTGGAGTCCACTTGATGCATCTCTGAAAACTCTCTGAATAAAAAGACTTGGAGCAGCCTCAAAATAGATTTTGATGTAACAGAATACAAGAAAAGCAGCATGCCAAGGACGCTTTGTGGATTCAGAGACAGTCCTCACAAGAAAGCTTCAACGCCGTTTTGACTCCTAAATTTTCACTTTTTGACATGTTCGAGTGCAAGAGCCCTGATATTGTGCTCACTTTGGACCATTCAGCATCACTTTGGGTGCATTTGAAAAAAGTTGAACCATTAGGTGTGGTCTTACCTACATTATAACTCCATGAATCTGCAGAATTCAGCCGATTCTACTTGATCGCCACGAACACACAGCATCAGAATGACAACGTAATTGCAGCGTAAATGCTTCATGTGAACAGGACTTTGAAAAGATTCTCACTCGATAGGGAGATCTCATGTGTCCCTCTCATCCAAATCTCCTTCATCGGGGTCTGATTACCCAAACTGCATGTTTACCTGAAGAATTCCTGCCTGCAGCCCTCCATGCTTGGTGGACACACATCCAGTGTTGTGTTGAACAACTGCAGCTTCCTCCCTGTGTGCACGCTTTAGGGCTTATTTAGTAAGTCTTTGATAATACAGTTGTATAAAATATAAATAAAGTGAGGATGCACTGATACTGACACCAGTACTGGCTATCGGGTCTGATAGTACACGTCGTACTCACAAGGTTGTGCCACAAGGTTGACGCACACGTTATATACACTGCTAGTATATATATGTCAGCACCGACTCTGAGTTGTGAAACTCACTTCCCTTCAGGTCCGCTTTATTCGTCAGCTTATTGTTTGAGTAGCAGCCACGAAGGTTTGGAGCTGAGTGATCCATCTGTGGATCATTGTTTTCTTTGTTTGTCTTACCACATGGGCGGTTAAATCACGTTCATTCTGGCCTTTACACTCGTCTTCTGGTATTTTTCTGTGGCTCTGTGCCTTAAGCATCGCTACCTAATGATGATGTTGTTGTTGGAACAGCGGCCTCATCCTGTGTTGTTTCTTTATCAGGACACCTAAAGGGTATTATTCCTTTATATAGCCCGTGATGAGAGCCTGACCTTTACAGAGCCTGCTATGCCCACTGCAGTGAACCAGTGTAGGTTTGTCTTTGGCTTACCTCTGCAGATTTCATATTTCTCGGAAAATCCAAGCTTTATTTTCTTGTTATTTCTGTCTCCACTTCATCCAATAGCTGTTGTTTTCACTGTTTCCCAGCAGGATTTCTCAATTTCTACAATTTGGACCAAAACAGACAAAAAAAAAAAAAAAAAAAAACTATTATAACACAATCTGGTTATGATTTGTATGCTTTCTTTTTCCGTCTTTAGGCCAGTTTGATTGACAACCCTCTTAGCTCTTGCAAGCACTCAAGCGAGGCCAAAATGTTCTGTAGCTGCTCGAAGTTTTCCCCAAAGCCTGTGCCAAACAGAAAGAAACTGCCACAGTTTCTGTCAGGAGAGCTGAGAGGAGGACCCCGAGGCAGGCCGAAAACATGCTGAGGTGCTTGGAAAGAGAAGACGGTGGAAAAGATTTCAGGCAGGTTGGCAGGCAAAGAGGACCAGATGGCAAGGCAGGGATTGTGGGAAAGGCAGGTAAAGTATGCAAACCGGCCAAAGGACAGGAAACAGGGGGCATGTGTGAGAATCAATAACTGTGACCGACAGGTCCCCCTACATCAGAGCTGCTTTTTAAACTCTGGTGCAGCTTTCGCCAAAATGTAATGTGAAGCACAGGACTGTCAAACGCGTGTCTCACTTCAATATCAGCTGTGCTCGGTGAATAAAATTACGGACATAGTATGTGTAATAAAACCCAAAAGATGCTTCCAGTAAAGCTGTTCTTGCTCTCAGGCTTTCTGAGTATAAACAAACACAACACATCTTCTCTTTCACAGGGACATCGTGACTCTACATGCACAGGTGACACTGGAGCAGAGTTGTTTTTACCAGTATTTCAATGGCTTGTAAAGTGTCAAAAATAAGGCTCGTGGGCCAAAACTAGCCTGCACTGGGCTCGAATCCAGACCACCAAGCCACCAAGGAAATTGTCAAAATTTCAAAAAAGATTATTGTTATTTATTTTTTTTTTTTTAAATTCGTCTAATTTTTTAGCAGCAGACAACAACACAACACTGAGACTAAAGCTAAGATTTTGGTGATGCTACCACGAAAGCTAGCTACCTCGTTTCTATCAACCTAGCATTAGCCTCAAAGTCATGCTGCCGGCGTGAGTTTACAAAAACATGCATATTGCAACAGCTGTAGGACAAGTTTTTTGGACATTTGATAAAATTTTGCAACAAAAGTATCTTTAATGTTGGCTTAATGTTGGCATTGTAGTTATTTTCTGCAACATTTGTTTCATTCTGCAAAGTAAAGGGATTTTCATCAAGTCATATCCTCTGCACCATAACAAGGAGAAACTTTTAAATTTAAATAGAAGAGGTATTAGGGAATCTTTTTACTCTTCTGGTGCACTCAAAATGAAATTGGATTGTACGTAGATCCGGAAGGCAAATGTCTTTGACACTCCTGGTCTTTGCGAACCTGTCACCCTAAGAGCAGGAATTTTGAGGATTTTCTAAAGAGGAACAGTAGGTCTTGTATTATATTGACTCTGCTTTTTAAGGACAGCTCTGACCTTTGACCCTTGAGGAAATCAAAACCCAAAAAATCAATACCAAAATATCAATATTTGAGAAATGTCCCCTGTCTCCTTGAGTGTTGACACAGTCATGTTCGGAACAGAGATTAAAATATAATGAAGAACACTGTTTGCAGCAATAATATCAGAGCAAATCCCTTTAACACTTTTCTTTCACCAGTGAAGCATTTTATCAGTCGGTATTGTATCAGTGAGGTTTGTACCAGCTATGACTTTATTGGGTAATTATGCTTATTCTTATGTTTCTCTCTTTATGACACAAGATAATAATGAGCATCATATATTTTGGAGAGTTATATTGTCTTTTAAAGCAGGACTAGAGCAATGGACATTACGTAAACATTAAAAAAATGTTAATCTCTGTGAAAGAAACACACTGTTATTGTTTACTGTCTCTGAATCCCCAGTAGTTCCCACAGTAGCGGCAATTGTTCTCCATGGGGTCCAGAAGAGTTATACATCCTTAATATTGCACTCAAAGCTCACTGATATGATCCAGAATCAGATCCAGCATACATGAAAATTCACCAGTACACACTTACACAACCAAAACCAATTTCAAACTTCAGTTTGCTGATGATTTGGAGATTTCTACAATATTTACTACGATGAAGTCTTGTGTAGTGTTTACTACCAACCTGATGGAGGAGGTGAGATGCAGAAATCGGAAGTGGTTGATAAACGGGAGTTTGTGTAAAACTGAGAGCAAGGCGGGAAGGAGCCTTTGGTGTATTTGTGCGACTGTAGCGTGCTAACAGGCCGTGCGACTGCTTATATCTGAGATGCGCTCTCAGTATGGAGGCAGTGGGGGAGGGGAGACGGCGCTCGCAGAGCCAGAGACGTTCTGTGTTCTGTAGATTATATACTTTCCCGTAACCCAGCGCTAACCCCGCAGATTGATGACTGAGCTGCCGTCGCCCGGAGGGGGAGCGCACAGACCCTCTTCTCTTAATGGCACTGAAGGAAATAGAGAGCGGCTCTCCCCGTCCTCTCCATCATCTCCATCTCGCTCGCGCTCCGTCTCCTCCTCAGCGCCCTCCACACTTCCCTCATAGCTTCACCCTCCCCCGGCGAGGCCGTGGCGCAGGCTCCCGCCGCGTCCCGGCAGCCGATGTAGCAGAACGGAGCACCGCTCGTCTGCTGCCATGTTTTCTTTCAGCTGGAGGGTGTGGTGACAGCCGCCGCGCATTCAGATGGGCCACGGCGCCGGCTCTGGCAGCGCAGGCATGCCGCTACAGGTCCCATCGTGCAGATCAAGCACAAAGAGGAGTCTCCAGTTTGGATGCATTTCAGTGTGAATTATGACAAACAAATCAAATTTCAGCACAAAACAGATGTTAGCACCTCTGTGCACCTCACTACAACCTCAGCTACAGCTACACCCTAGCTGAAGGCTAGCTGTTTGCTGTCAAGGCTAGCTGTTAAATGGCTAAGTGGCAAATTTCAGCACAATACAGATGTTAGCACCTCTGTCCGCTTCACTACTATCTCCATTTAGCTACTCTGTTTTACACAGCAAGCCTTCAGCTAGCCACAGTTATCAAGGCTAGCTGTGGCTAGCTGAAGGTTAAATGTGGTAAAACAGCTCGCCCAAGGCTAGCTGCTGTACCACAGCTAGCCCTCAGCTAGCCACAGCTATCATAGCCAGCTGTCAGTACAAGCCTTAAGGCCATTATATGCTTCCCCGTCGCAGCGACGTCGTTCCTACGCCGTCTACGCTGCGCCCTACGTCGGCCCTACGCTAGGGCTTGACGTGCACCTCCCAAAAAAAAAAAACACGTGTCGTGGCAACACGTGGTTAGGATGTGAACGTCGAGGGCTGTGATTGGTCCGTTTTCGTGTTGTTTATAGAATGAAGTAGAACAATATACTCACCCCGAATGCTTTTCTGATCCGAACGGTGCTTCGGGAGAAATTTAGATCCAAAATCAAGCGGCGGACATCTGTATACGGCGAGCAGACGAGGCATGGGTAATGACGCCGCTTTTAAAACGGCTTTAATCTTCCAAAAACTCATTAGTTTCACCAATATTTCATCATGATCCCCTCACGCCACTCCTCCACGACAGCCCGGTGTCGCGAGATATGTCATATATGCAGATATATGTTCGGTAAGTGCACGCGTGTCTAGATATCTATGTCTAGATATCTACGTCTATAGATCTATGTTTAGGTAAAGCCGGAGCTACGGAAGCCGCATTGTTGTTGTGACTGCCGATTGCTAAACAAAGATACCGCCACGCCCGCCTAGCGGCTTGGCGGTGAAATTGTAGAGGAGGGCGTTCCCTTGACGCAGAAGCAAGATGTGTTCAGTGGCAGCGTAGGGTTGCTGGCACAGGAACGACGTCGCTGCGACGGGGAAGCATACAAAGGCCTTTAGGCTCGCTGTTTTACCACAGCTAGCCCTCAGCTAGCCACAGCTGTCATGGCTAGCTGTTTTACCACAGCTAGCCCTCAGCTAGCCACAGCTATCACGGCTAGCTGTTTTACCACAGCTAGCCCTCAGCTAGCCACAGCTGTCATGGCTAGCTGTCAATACGAGCCAAGTGGTTTCCTATAATTTGCTGAGAAGTTGCTTCCAGATTGCTTCAGACAGTTTCGCTGTCGTCGTCGGCCACCTTCAGGGTGTTTTCAGTGGTTAGCTGTGAGCTACACCCCGGTGTCTGCAGGATATGTGCTAGTGGAGGAAGGTTAAGCAGTGTGGGAGAAACAGACCAGATATTCCACACACTGAGTTCAAGTGACACCAGATCGTTTACACAATATCATCACATGAAGGAAGACTTCAGTGACGAAGGCTGCAGGACAGAAGACATGGCGGTCTTGTCATCTGGAAATGTTTTTTGTTTTTTTCAAGATGCCCTCTGGGACTTGGATAACATCAGCACAATCATGGAATTGAAAATAATGAGGCAGCTATTTTTTTTTAAATCAAATTCTTATGATGGCCTGAGCATGACTGAGAGAGCAGAAGAAGAAGGCTTGAAGTTGTTGCGCTCACTGAGTGTAATGCCTCGGAGGGAGCGAGTCGCCAAACAGACTCAGTGCTCCTTCCTGATGTTATAATCATGAACCGAGTGGAGGAAAGGGGACGTCTCTGCAAATGAAGAGAGATTTCAGCTTATGCTAATGACGGTAATGTTGCCAGCTGCTGCAGAGCTTTGCTTTTGACTTGAGAAAAATATCCCCCTCCTATCAGTGTCGTCTTCAGCGACTCAAACTGCAAGGCGGATGCTTCCGATATGCACCTCAAGAACGCTGGAAGCCATGTTAGAGCGGAAGACATTCAGAAAGGCTCCGACACTCGCAGAGGAAAAATAATAGGCATTAAACTGGATTCTGACTCTGGCACACTTCCCCTGAATCTTCCCCCCTCCTCTTCATCGTGTGAAGTTCACCAGCTGCCGTTAAGATGAAAACCTGATCATACTCATTTTAAACTGCTCAGTATGTTTCATGTGTTCACCGCGAGTGGCTTAACATGCTTCTAGCCCACAATAGGACATGCCATATCCTTCATCTTTTTTCATTTCGCTTCTTTTTCGCCCGCCGATCTCATTTCAGATATTGTTGCTGCGTTATCAAACTGCAAATGCGACTCCATCTGATTTGTCCTGCCCATTTTATCACCAATCTGCCACCGCGGTCTCGCTCTACCCTCCTTTCACTGAGGTTAAGATTGACGTGAGGAATGAGTACAGCTCTCGGTCAACCCTTTGGTCAACATTTGTGTATGTCTACCTGTGAAGCCGGGTGTTTTAGATTTGTAGTTGCCAACCGTTCTTTTAATCTTACAAGACACAAAAGACGAGAAGGAAAAGAAGAAAACACAACTTAAACCCATTATTGATTACATTAGCATCGTCACAGTTGGCTCTATCACATTTTTTTTTAATATAGATTCGATTGTAGAGCGTCTTCCTTTGACTGTCCCACCACTGTTTCATCATCCTATCAATAATAATAATACAGTGCTTAATAACTTAGTAACTCCGAGACATAACCAGAAACTGATTTGTTAGTGAGTGAAAGGTCAGGAACAAGCTCATCTCCGGACATGTTTGCAGGGGTTGTTGAAGCATGAACAGAGCTGCTGCTTCGCTCCCACACTGCACAAACCCACCGATTGTAGGAGGCGTGCTTGAGAAAAGGGCAAAATCCAAATAAAACTGAGCATTTTTTTTTTATTATTGAAGCTATAAATGTTCAAATGAAAAATTATATTTGGGTGAAAAGTGAAATTACTGTGAAATTTCAGTTTCGCTGCACAGTTCAACAAATCAGTGTACAGTTTGTAAAACTGCAAGCCCGCCGTCACCCCACAGCTCCTCCTCCCCTTTGGCACCAATACCACACCAGCGATCTACCGGCGGCAGCGGAGCAGAGCACTGATTCTCGGTGCGAGCGCCGCTTCCGCTCGCAGCCAGTCAGTGGGGAAGTGACACTGTTGTGGCAGCAGCAGGATGTGTAGGAGGCTTCTCAGCGCCGATAACGTGGCAATCTTCATTTCATGGTTCGTGATTTTATTACACCACCACCACCCCCCTCTCCTGGCGACCCAGCGGCTGCCGTCGAATTAGAGGCGACCCTAATTACCTCTGCTGTGTCATGTTCGGAGTGCGCGCTGAAAAATATGATACGTAATTACATTCTATCAAGCGAGGGAGCCGCGGTTTTCTCTGTTTTAGCTGTGATTAGTTCAAAGTGGGCGGGACTTCCTGCTGAAGTAGGGAGCGAGGGGCCACCTTTTCTTTTCACTTCATTAGAGCCGTATGAGTCACGGAGGCAGGTGCACTTTCACCCCGTCATGGCGGCGTCTTTGAGCTGCCACTGCGCTCGTCAGATTGTCTTAAAAATAGAGCGGTTTCAGAGGGACGGACGCGCTGCGGTTGAGCCGTGGCGTTGTGCCAGTTCCAGTTCACTGCAGATGACTGGAAACTGGATCTTACAAAGAGAACAATCTCAAGTTAGAAAGTGCTCAGGGTGTACGTGCAAGTTTTCACTGTTTTCTTATTCACCTCAGAAACACTGCGGTGCAGAGATACACTTCCAACCATTTTCCATGAAGAAGCATTGAAAAATAAATGCTCAGCACAATTTATTATTGATGTTTTTTTTTCCCTCCACCAGGCCTTCATTAAAAGAATCTTACAACAATTGTAAATGATCTGAAATCGACACTGCCTGCTTAATAAGTAGGAATAATTTTCCATGATGCTCAGCTTTAAGCGAAGGCAGCAAAATCTCACAGAAAATATAACTGAGGCCTTTATGTTCACTGAATGTCTCATCCTTTATTTGAACTTTTCCAGTTCTGCACAGAAACTGTCAGGTTATTGTGCCGACAGTCAAGGCTCTCTTCTTCCCCAAAACTATACGAGAGATGAGGACACAATCAGTTGATTCAGGGCCCATTTAGGCAATGTTTTCACATGAAAACGCAAAGTATTCTTTGCGTGTTTGGTGTTGACCACTGCGCACGCAGACCGTGATCTTGGTAAATAGTTCTTCTGCACATGCTCAGTAGATGGACAGTAACACCAATGGCTGCCTCCAGGCCATCATGACTCCCAGTCTGTTCTCCTGGAACTTAGTAGAGTTGAGAGTTGCCCAAACAGAATATGAGGCACGTGACCTGATGTCGAACCGGGGATGATGTTACTGTGAGTCGAGAGCTCTTCCCACTGTACCACTGACCAAGTTCACATCAAGTCTGACTGCTTCTGTAATTTTATTTGAATGAGCATTACTGTCAAACACAGAGAATCACCTTCAGTTTGGGACGCTTATTTAAAAGAAAATTGCCTCTTTAACATAAAACCAGAACTTTTGCCGGCTATCCCCCTAACGGCCGCTCGGGTCTCTGACTCTGTGACACAGCAGAGCTCAGGAGGCGTTAAGTTGGAGCTCAGGTTCTGTGTCGGATTCCTGGAATTGCACTGTCATGCGGTGAGTGGGGAGACTCTCAAGGGGAATTCGTAGACGTCTTTTAAATCACTGCTCTCAGGTCGTACAGAGGCCGTCACTGAGGGGAAAGACCTCAAAATGTAGTGATTTCTGCAAAAGCCCACTCATTACTTTGTCGCTATCCAAGTGGTCGGCCTTTTGAACTTCTGCTCTCTGATTAAATATTTCTAAAATTAGCCCAAAGCAATTTACTTCACCAGGTAGAGGAAAGAAACAGTCGCCTCCTGGAGACCTGATAAGGGCTGTTTAAGCCTTTGTTTTGATGTATTTGTCTTCTTTGTGGGGACCTCCTGCTCTCAGAGCCACCAGAGCTCTTGAGCGCAGTCACTGTGGCTGCTTGTTGAAAGTTTCAGGGCTGCGAGGAGCTGCAGAATTGATTCAGAGTGGCTGTCTTCATTTCTGCAGGCTTTCCCTCGTAATAGGCGCATGTGTGTGTGTGATGGCAGCTCTCTAAGCTGAGAGTGGGAGTACACTGTCACCCCGCAACTGCATGATGCATGAGTCCAAATTTTGTGGCGAGCTTTTTGCTTTTTCTACCGATCATTCGGAGCAGTCAGCCGGCGGTGAGTCATGGGAAGAACAGAGGTGGAATAACGATACCAAGTCAACTCAGGGGAAAAACGTCAACCTCTGTGGATTCAAGTCTTCACCCGGCGGTCGGTTTTAGGCATCCACGCAGTGTGACGGCGTACGAAGGAAGCCCCGTTTATACGACAACCTTTCAAGTGAAAACGCATTGCTGTTGTGTTTCAGTTTCAGAAAAGTTTCGCGTTTAAACGGCAACGATGCAGGTTCGCACAGAAACGCTGAAAATAATGTAGTTAGCATGCCAGGCAATCAATTTTATATCTTACCCTCGCCTCAGACAGCTTTGAACAACTGAAACAGTCACCATATTTATTGTGTGAAGCTCGTTTACACTGAAGAGTCTTGATTTGGTTGATCAGTCGCTGCTCGTTTGGTTCTCTGACAGGAAGCAGACCTGATGCAGATAGACTGAGATATCTGTAATAACAGTAGTTTGGCTTTAAATCACCAAGAGCTCTGAGACAGAGGGACTTTGAGGTTTACAGAGACTCATCTTGGTCCATCAGGAAGTGGGTTAAAATGTGAGCTGGTCTCTGGTGACGCCTGGATTTCAGCCTCGGTTTGCCAACAATCAATAGCCTCATTAGAGTAACTGATGGTGTTGTTCAGACATTCTTACGTTTGCTTTTCTCTTTTTAACCCATTTGAACAAGAATGTTTTGAGAACCTGAAAACTTCTGCGAAATTTAAATAACGAAGTAGTCATGATTACATTTATGATTGTCGTACCATGCTTCCATTGAATCCTTTGAATTAATAAGCCTTTTCCATTTTCCTCCCATAACTGAATGTTTCTCTAATATTTGTTTTCTTCACATTACACTAAAACAACATATGGTGTAATTAGGAGTGCCTTGCTTAAAGGCAACATAGTACATAGTTCAGCAGATTTGTAATCGACTAAATTAGTGTAGCCCGTGGCTTCGGTCGCCATATGCCCCATAGTTTTTCTCATGCACATGCAGTTTGGTTTCATCAGTGCTCGTACGCACTGCACGGAAAATGGACTACACTGCTGGGTTTATGCATATAAATGACTCCTACGGTACCTACGTTATACACACTCCGCTCCAGTGCTCACAGAACACACACCCAGAGTCTGGCTGAGTTGTAATTTTTATTTGGTTGATGATGGACTCCTTTCATGTTTTTCTGTTGGAAACCATGGGTCATACAAGATATAACTAGCAGTGAACTATCAGTGAAATATTTAATGAATGTTGGGAAGTTTTAATATTTTGGCTTTCACAAATGTCCCGCCGTCCATGCAGGGATCCTTTTAACCTTTTATCTCCATGTCGGGTAATTAATCAAGGTCACCTAAAGCACACAGTGGACAGTGTACCTATGCTAGAGAGCCAGTTATTTCAGTTTTCTGCCAAGTTGTAAACACCTCCTGATGTGTTCTTGTGAAGCCTCGGCCTCTCTGGGAAGCTATTCTTATACTTAATCATGAACTCTTTATAATTAATGTGTTTAACTGTGAAATGTTACAGCAGGTGTTTTTTTTTATTATTTTTAACAGAACTTTGAGTCAACACCGTCACTTTCGGAATTGGCTTATATTTCTCGGATTTAAAAAAACCTTTCTGGTCCCAGATCTTTTGAAAATGAGTTAAAACATCAAGAGCGTTCATTTAAAACCACATCACGCCTGTTAGGGGCTGTTAATCAGTCTGTTTAAGCATTTGGAATGATTAATTTCACTCAGGTTACGCACTATTTGGCAACATATTGCATTAATTACACATAAGTATTTTATCATTCTCTGTGTTCCAAATAGAGATGAAATCTCAGCTTTAAATATATAAATTAGGAGGAGACTGAAGCACAGATGTGCTGGTTTGACGCCGCCGGAGGCTGTTTGTTATATAGAATACTGAATCACACCTTCCGTCCTGATGTGACATATGATAAACTGAAGTGATGGATGTCCTTCCACCATGCCCCGCGGTCACAGAGCAGGTTTTCGCTTCTCTCCTTTCTTTTATTTGCTTTTTTCTCTTCAGTATTTTCTTTCCTGCTTTAGATAACTGTTTAACACGTGAATTCTGCAGAATAAAGCTGTTATTGGGGCAGCTCTATGATCCCATCCACAAAGATATCCTTTATCTTTGTTCATCAGTGCCCTGCAAAAGTATGGATGCAGGTCTTCTTGGTAACAATAACCGTCTGGCAAGAGAGGGAAAAACAAATAATGGAAAAATGCAAATGTGGCGTATATTAAAGATCGATGTGCAGAAATGGCTTGGTCATCATTTTTCCATCTCTTCTGGGTTGAGTGAATATTCAGAACTTGCATCCTAAATATCTCCTCACTGTTTGCTTAGTTGCTTGTTCAGCTCTTTAAACTGGAAAAATCCTGCTTCATCAGCTTCCAGCGCCGCGTTTCAGGTTCTCCAAACATTTAGTTCAGCATAACTCGACTCGGCGCGTCTGTCCGAGCTGCCGGCCGAGGAAACGAGCAAACGGGGAGACTCCTCCTGCCTCACCGACAACAGCAAATTTACTGAGTTTGGCTTCACAGACAATTGGTTAAACAATTTTTTAGTTGCTGTGTTGATTAAGGTCAAATTATTTTTATGAGATCTCAATTATAATGTTTGAAAATGGTCAAGTGTGCTTAAAGCTTTAACCATCCATGTCATTATAACATTTCCAATTCACTCATATTACTTCCTCATGTCCAGCGACCACCTTTGGGTTCGTTGAACTGATTTTAATTATTTAATTGAGATGTAGAGGAGATGAAAGTGTGTTCATGTAACATTCATACCAAGAAGATTGAACGGAGGTGGAGAGAGTGGGGGGGGGAGGATCCATGAAGATCGACTGATGACATGACGAGACGGTGATGAAACGATGGAAATGCAGGAGAAGAAATGATGCCGGGCGATACGGCGAAGCCGATGTCAGCCGTCCCTCTTATTGCGGAGACTGAATGTGTGTTACTGTGTGTCTGCAAGTGTTCATCTGACTTCCTGGGCTGCGTTATGTGGATCTACACGCTGCTGATTCAGCCGCCCTGAACCTCCCGGCATGTGGCAGCGATTCTGCTAACAGGGTGGAGGGTGCTGACTCCAGGGATCTCCTGCAGAAACCCGAATGCCGTTTAACTTGGTCGCAGAGCTCGGTCAGTGGAAAACGATGCTCCCAGTTTTTGACGACAAGTCAAGATTTAAATGAGTGTGCTGCGGCTGTCTTTCAGAAAAGTTACATTTTCCCTGATTCTGAGTTTGGTGCGTTATTTTTGAGTTCTTTGTCATTAAACATTCGGTGGCTTCAGGTCAGATCCCCACTGGGATTTCTAGCAGCTTCCCGGTGGAGCAACAAACCAATACAACTCGTCAAAACAATTGAAGTCATTATTTTTACTCTTTCATGCACACAGCACAGAAATGGAGTCCAGCTTTCTGGGTATCCATGGAGGAGCCGTGATTAGTTACATGACTCAGCTCCTCAGGAAACGTTGACGTGGAGAACATGCTAAACTGTTCTTTCTTGATCCGTTAACTGTGACCTCCGTCCGAGATCGCAGGGTTTTGTTAGAACAGTAGATTTCTGCCTGGAGTTTTGCTCCAGCTCTCTCAGCAGGATGTAATGTTCAGGTCTCCACATCCTGAGGTGGGCGGCGTTCTCCACTCCACATCCCCACATCGCTGGGAACTGGCCAGTGAAACGCTGTGTATGTGTGTGTGTGTGTGTGTGTGTCTGTGTGTGTGTGTTCATGTACTGAAAACAGTTTTTACTGAAGCACTGACTTGTCACACCTGCTTATGTAGAAATAATTTGTTTGAAATCCATGTTTCTGTTTCACAGCGATAGAGGATCCTTCACTCAGACGACACAGAGACTTTGTAAATGACTTTCTTTCAACTGCAGAGTTATTCATATTATTTTAATGAGACAAGTTGTCACGAGTTTTTACTCAGTTATTTAAAGAAATAAACCTTTTTTTTTTTAAACAAATGAAAGTGAAATTGTGGCAGCCCATTCTCCTATTTCATTTAAAAGCTGACAGCCTTCAGTCATTTGTTACTGAACTCACTGACAGGTTGTATTTAGAGATGTTTTCTGAAAACCGGTCCATGGTGCAGAAAGGTTTGGGGATCACTGTTCTATCGGACACATCGCTGTTCACGAACATTAAAAATGTCTCTGGAGCTCCATTCAAACTTTTCAGAATTAAACATATAACTATAGATTGTGCTCTCGCATTGCCATGCAGAGTGATTAACTCTCTCCTGGTGTCCTGTGTGTGTGTCTTTGTGTGTGTTTAGACCAATGACGTTGTGGGAAACACCTGGAACTGGCTCTATTTCATCCCCCTCATCATCATCGGCTCGTTCTTCATGCTCAACCTGGTGCTGGGTGTCCTGTCGGGGTAAGTCACGCCGGATCCTGAGGGTAAAAGAGGCTAATTGCAGCGCTAATGTAGCATCGTTCACATTCACTTTGGATTTGAATCCGATCATGAAAAGAAGTTTCAGCCGCTAATTTACATTTCTCTCTCTACTTCCTGGAGCTTCTTGATTGCAGGGCATGAACACTTTGTTTACTGTGGAACACACAGTACACAAAACTTGTTCTGGGTTAATGAGGCGATGTTTCTACATGGAAGTGCCTCATTTTTGAAAAAAAAAAAAAAAATCATTTATAAAGGAGGAGAAACTCAAAGCAGTTGAGTTTCAGAACAGGGTCCCATCACTCTGTTAGCTATCGGAGAAAATAAATCTGCAGGGAAATTGCAGAATTGAGTGTGACTTGGCCACATTGAGCGATTATTAGCCTCTTCCCCTTGTAGCATTGAGCGCGTTTCCTTTCTAATGTGCGCGTCTCATTGTTTACCCCGCCGTGCCATGAAAAGGCCGCTCTCCGCGGCTTTAATCATCCCCGTCCTCTGTGCTCCGGCTCTTCATATCTGTCCCGTCTCATTGTGTCCGCGGCCACAAAGGGCCCGGGCTCACCTGCCGCGATTCACAGGCCCTTCGGATGAAAGCAGACCGGCGCGATCGTCCGCTTCTACAGGGAAGCCCGCTCCTGAGGGGGAGGGGGGTGATCAGAGGAAAACTAAAAATAAAGGGGTTTTCTCTGTGCGGTTCCCCCTGCATGGAATCAGAGCAAACACCTGCGCATCAGGAGGATCAACACTTTTACTGCAGATATTCATCACAGATTTCATTGAGGAGCGCATATCTCGGTAGAGAAATGAGGATCAAAAGTGATTTTAAAGCCGGAAAACTGTCCATCATGTCTTTTCTTTTCTGAAGGTTTAAAATGTACTACCAAATAGCTCTGAAATAATCCAGAAGAAAACACAGTTTTCTTTATTTCTTCTATGTAATTTACTGTCCATGGGTTGAGCTGTTGTGATAGCCGTTAGGCGAGCTTAAAGGTCAGCGTCAGCTCTGCTTTAACTCCCACAGTCAGCAGGTGGCGGGGGATTCCTCCACATCTCAGCTGGCTCATCGTCTGCTGAAGGAAAGAAAGCTTTTGAATTAGGGATTATTTAAACGTTCAAAAATAAGTTTTTGCCTGTGGACCTCATGTCTGACGCCTCTGTTCTCGGTCTTAAACATAAAAAAGACGTTACTACCTCACAGAAACTGTGGACAACTGACCAAAAATCACTAACGAGAAATGATCTTAATGTTTTTAATTGCACATTTTGGGATCTAAAACCAGTAGATGATGTTTAGGAAAATCTTATTTCTCTAAGCACTTTGTTAAATCTGCAAATAAAACCTTTGAGGCCCTCAAACCACACAGCGAGATTCATGAAAATGTGTTGCTGGCGTTTTTCAGATGTTTGTAATTAAGTAAATCATAGTAGAGGGAATGCTGCTGCGCTGAACATCAGAGATTCTCAGAATCGGCTTCAGATATTCACAACACAAACAGCACAGCCTCGAGTGTGATACCGCTTAAAAATTATGACTTTTCTAAATTATTTGATTTCCCTCCACCGACACCAATTTTCACTGTACTGAAATAGTGATTGTTGCTAAACAGAACTAAACCTTACTGTTTTTCTACATGAGGTCCACTTGTTTTGGACCCTTTATATACATGTTTCAAGTGCAGATGCAATGTTTACCGTTGCTTCCACACTTAAAGGTGCTGTAGGCAGGATTTTGCTAGTCAGTGCTAATTTTTCTGTGTTTTCTTTGGATTAAATGTTAGAGTATCCATTGATAATCCTTTAGGAGTGCAGCATAATTGCACTACCGCGAGGGCGCAGCGTTTCCATCTGTCTCTGTTCTGAGCTGAAAAGGAATCTCCACAGCTCCAGGTATCTTTGACCAATCAGAAGAGCCCATGAGGCTCAAACCGTGATTGGTCGAGGGGCGTTCGTCGCACGTTCTTGTGGGAGGGGCTTAACTTGCGTAAGGGCGTGACGTCAGAGAAAACAGGACAGGATTGGCTGTGCTGGGTTTCAAATTGCCATCTTAGATGGGTCAAATCCTGCCTACAGCACCTTTAAAACACATCAAAAGGGCCTGGATTGTGCACAGCTATACTTACGGATACAAAAAAGTAAACAAAAGAAAAACTGTTATACTGTCAAGCTAAAGGTGGTTTTCTGAGATTTTTCCACATTTCTGTGAAGTTTCCCTCTGCTTTAGGCTGAATTCTGCATTCATACAACATCTCTTGTCAGATCAGATCCACACTTTCAAAATTAACTTGCAATTAGAGAAAATCATTGATGTTTTGTTGATATACTTTTTCATGTTTTTACCTTAAATAAAACAAACACTAGAGCTCATCCCCTTCTGAGATTATGCATTTTTGATGTAAAATCTGATCATCAGGTAGATATTATTGAACTCCATCTCAGCTGCATGGTCAATAACCCGTCAGATGACGTTGGAATGTGAGATGCAGTGCTTCCTGCTTCTTCCTGTCAATACAGAGTAAAGTCTCTCTTGGTGTGAGACGCGCCGAACAGAAGAAAGATGTGATTTCACGCTAATGTGGGATTTCCTTTGTTGTCTCTTTGCGTCCGGACAGAGAGTTTGCCAAAGAGCGAGAGCGAGTGGAGAAACGGCAGGAGTTCCTGAAGCTGCGCAGGCAGCAGCAGATCGAGCGGGAGCTGACCGGCTACCTGGAGTGGATCTGCAAAGCAGGTCGGACACGTCTTCACCCATCAATCACTCCCCTTCACTCAGAATGGAGATCTTTCAATCTAACACTGCCTGATGACTGATATCAGACTTTGTTTCTGCTGCTTTTAGAACGCTGTCTTTTCTAGTTTCAGTTGAAACCAGTATGAGAAATTGATGAAATCTCCTTGTTGCCTCCCTGCTGCAGAGGAGGTGTTGCTGGAGGAGGAGGATGAGATTGCAGAGGAGAAGTCCCCGCTGGACGGTGCCTGGTACAAGAGGAAGCAGAACCTTCCAGGTGAAAACCGAGTCCCTGCTGCTTGATTTGCCACGACAAGCGAAGAGCTTCTGCACGTCGTCACAGTGCTGCGTTTATTAATCGCTGAAGAACCGTCCGCCATCAACATGGACACGCAGAACTGACCTATCAGTTAGGGATTCCTTTTCTGAGTGTTTGAAAAAGCCGAATCAAGATGTCTGGCAGCCTTTTGGCGCTGACAGGCTTCCAGGAACTCGGTGCACCAGCCAGAAAACCGTCTGGCGTGTAACACCGCATGCAAACTTGTCATTTTTTACAGTTTAGTTTCGGTGCAGATTCAACCTGACAAGACACTCCAGACATGAATTAATGAGCTCCCGAGGTGCTGGAAGGCAATTCCCTCTGCCTCCTCCTCCTCAGAAAAAAAAAAACAAAAAAACACTGCGCTGCTCCTTTAAAACGGACTCGCTTCCTGTGGTTTCCACCTGGAACACTCACGGAGCAAAGATCGTTTCACACCCTCAATGGTTTTATTTACTCTGCCTCTCACAAAAGGTCAAGTTAAAAAAAAAAAAAAAAAAAAAGACAGCAGGAAACTGTGCAGTAAAGACAAATCCAGTGTCAGACGTAGAGAAGAGGAGCTGTCGGTCCAATGTTGAGGCTTTTTGAGACACTACCTGGATTATAAACTGGAAAAATACTCCAAACAGTTGATTTCATCGAGATATGCTCACTGCTACAGACACGGTTCTTTCTGCATGTTCTTTACACACAGCTTGTAAAGAACTTGCATTTGTGGGATGAGCAGCAGATCAGGTTGGGGTTGATCCCTTCAGCGTTTCTGTTACAACACGCTTGTTTGGTATCTTTCCCTATTGGTCACTTTTTTTTGGCTGTAGTCACAGTTGATTATCTTATATTACACATTTCACATGAGAACGAAGAATTTTAGATTGTCATTTGAGAAAAATGTTGCGTTTACCCGGCTACACATTAAAAACGATGTATTTAGCATGTGCTAGAGAACAATACGCTGTAAACATCAACAATGGTGAGTAAAAGGTAGGTGTGAGTGTGCATGTTTGAAGCCAGGGCAGTTCTGTGCTGTAAGATCAGTAACTTTTCCTGCCAAAACACTGATTTACTCTTATTGTCCATCTTCTCGTGCAGAACAACTATTTACTCTGGCCGTGGTGTGCATGTACACCACAGCAGCTCATACATTTTTCCTTCATCTACACGGTAAAAATGTCAGAGTGTTTCAAAAAGCTTGCTTTCAGTGACTCCAAGCATCCTTGTCATGACAACAGACACCCACAATGTTAGGAAACTTTCCCATTTTCACTTGAAAAGGTGAATATGCAGCTCAAATTTGATTTTATGTGGGTCAGATCTGTAAAATATTAGTATTGTTTTCAACAAAAGCACATGATTCCAAAACTTTCTTTTGCTGTGTTGGAAAAAAAAAAAACATGAGCATGTTTGGGAAATCTTCACAAGAAGCTGATGTTTTCTTTGAGAGACGTTTTTGACGGACTTACTTTGACGGTTTAGGCGTTGACGCTGCTGCTCGGTTGGTGCCACTCCTGCATTTAATGTGAAGATCTGCTGTTTTGCTGCTGCTCTTCGTTCCCGGTCCAGAAGTTGCTTTCTGAGATCAGATTATACTGAGACAGTGCGAACCAAAGTGCACACATTCAAAAATTTAATTTGTGTCACACACTTGCACTCCCATAGATATTTCACTTTAAATATGTGGTGTGAAAAAATAAATCCTTCAAAGCATGAGTTTATTTCAAAAATCTTAATATAGAGTAATAAATGTGTATATAAGGATTTTCTGCATGTACTAATGCCTTCCAATTATGCTCCGTAATCACTATCAAATCATATGCAATCATATAATCAGCCCTTCTGATTAGCCTGAATCTGAGTTTTCTTGTCAGTTTCCTCTCTACTCTTCAGTTTCCTGCTCCCCTTCGCCCCGCCTTCCCTCCGGTCTGCTGTAAAGGGTTAATTAGTGTGATCCACGGCGTTCAGCCGCGGCCTGATTGGATTTGTTAGAGTAAAATTCACACGACCGCGGCGAGGAGGCGAGCGAAGCGGCGGCAGTGCCAGAGGTCTTATTTTATCAATTAGTTCCAAATGAAGGATGAAAACATTTGAGAGTTTCCGCTCCGACGTCGTCAGAGCAGAAAGTATGCGTTTGGCCTTCGACAGAGTGAGCGGCAGGTATGAGCAGCGGAGGAAAGTGTCCGTCACTGTCACTCGCCTCTGCGGAGGGGATTCAGAACGGATTTATTCCAACATGAAAATGATAAGAAACTCCAAAAATGAGCCTTTTTATTATTTTTGAAAGGGAGAATATTTCAGATGAGCATATCAGTTCATCAGAAATCTTTAAAACCAATTCTTTGAATCTTACCAGCGCTTACATGTGTAAAGAAAGAGAATATTGCTTCTGGAATTATATTTCTCTTTTCCTGAACATCTTCTTCTGCCCTTCAAAATCAGGAGAAATAGTAACCTTTAAGTTTAAACTTTAAAGGTTTTCTTTGTTGTGGCACAGAGCATACTTGAAGAAAATGTCTATATTTCCTTAAAACCAAACAATTACTCAACATGAAGCCAATTTTCATGAAACCTCACAATGAAATGTACAAAAAAAAACTCCTCCTATAGCTGTTGCGTTGTGCACATTTTTACAAAATGTGACTGCATTTCTTTAAAGCTAGTTTGAAAGCAGCGGGGCAGCTCAAATATCTGAGCTCCAGTCTCAGAGTTGTATTTAGAAATTTTCTTTTAGAAAAAAAAATCAATGTTTTCCTTGAATTTTTTTCAATTTCCTCGGTGGTTTGCTGCACCAGATTGGAGGCCGTGTGTTCAACACCCGGTGATTGATTTGCTGTTGGAGCAGAACAGTGTTTCAGTCTAACTTTTCTGGAGAAATACACATCCAAACATCAACATCTTCCAGAACAGGTCTGTAGCTGATGGAATTCCTCTGGAAGTCTGGAGTGTTCTGGAAGTTCTGGTTGTCTTTTCCCATCAGAAATGTGATCCCAGCATATCAGAGCCTGTGACTCGCGGAGAAGCTGCTCCATGCAGCAAAATAAACGCACGGTCTCAAACCTTTTATCTGACATTCACTGATCAAGTCATGAAAAACGGCGAGCTTTAACTCTGCAGACTTTATCATCAGTGTTTTATATGTCAGGTTAAAACGTTACTGCCTTTCTCTGTCATGTCTATTATTTACAATAAAGTGTCGTATTATATTGGCACAGACTTGGAGTAAAAGGTGATTTTTTTTTTTTAAGGTAAATAAGCAAAAAGCTTGTTAATATATAGACATTTTGGGGTGTAGATGCACCGGGGGGGTGTACCAGGGGGGTGTGTCGGAGCTGTGGGGCACAGCGTGGGTCATGTGACCATCGCATTCATGTGGAGACGGAGTGCAGTTTTTCATTCCAAGGCTGACTTCAAGCAGGAAGGCAGAAAATCTCCAAATGAAAAACGTGATTGATGCCTGCTATTCATAGTACGCAATTAGCTCACCCCTCTTACACACACACGCACGCACAGACACACACACACACACACACACACACACACCCTGCCACTCTTGTTTCAAGAAAAAAATGTGTTAAATCATTGAAAGAATGCTGGTTTAGCTGGAAGGGAAACATAATGTACGAACGAATCCCCATAAAGTGTGGACATTTTCTGATTGGTCGGTTGCATCTTTACTGTCAAGGCTTCTTGGCTGTGACGCTGATGCTGTGTGAAAATCTGTCTTTCCTATAAATGTTGTCATATTAGAAAGGAAGAGACATTTACGGAGACTAAACATGCATATTCTCCTTTGTTGTGTGCCACTGAATCACATGTTTGGATTTATTACACTGAAAAAGGACAAAATTGGTCATTATGATGTTTTTAACCATTATTACATCACATTATACACATTATATGTTGATGTGACTGTTTTCAAGGACAAGTAGGAGTTCTAACCTTTGAGCTTCTTACCGATACCGAGCGCACATGAAAGTTTGTGCCAGTTCAGCTCCTCCACTTGATTCGCCTTTTTTAACTTTTGTTTATTATTTTTCTCCACATTCTGAGCAGCTCCTTTGAATCGGCGTCCTCAGGCTTGCATCTCAATGACTTCCCTGGCTTTCTGTGCTGCTCTCATTGCAGTGCTGAAGCGAGCCAAAGTCAAGAAGGGTAAGAACGACCTGATCGGCGCCGAGGAGGGGGAGGATCCCTTCGCCGACATCTCCTCCGTCGGTAAATCTTCCGTCTCTTTATCTGCGGCCACCGGCGGGTCACCTCTGACCTTCGCCTGCTGTCTCCACACACAGCTGACCTTTAACGATAAAGCAGCCGCTGTCAGAGCCTGTCTTCTGCTATGAGCGTAACCGTGTCCTCCGACTCCCCGGCCCTCCGTTTATCAGATCGGTTTGTCGTGTCGACTCAAGCAGGAAGCTGAAGATCTTCATCCGTTACAGGGACGGATTCAAGACACCTGAGCGTGTTTTCTCCAGTCCACCACCTCTCGGATAAGAGAATATAATTAACTTTTCTAATTAGGCCGCTAAATGGAAATGGCCGGAGAACCACCTGCAGCGTATCATACTTTTTGAAAATTAATTGACTTCTCGGCGTCTCACCAAGACGTCTTGTAATTGCTTTCCTTTAGGAGGGACAAATTAACACGAGCAAAGTAACTGAAAGAATTTTGTTGCCATCAAAAATAATAATAATAATGATAATAATAATAAAAAAAAAAAAGCATTTTTGCAGAAAGTGAAGCTGGGAGGGAAAAGTCCTCCTCATGTGGTTTGTTTCACACATGATGCCTGCAAGTTCTGCTCCACAGTCCACGGATATTAGCAGCTGCGGGTCTGTTTTAAGAAGCGTCTCATGCTTTGATTGTTTGCCCCATGGGTAAAAAAATCTTTAATCAGTTTGCGCTTATTGAAGTTCACAGCGTGCTAAAAACTGCGAAGGGTTGCTGTTAAACATGTCATTTCTTTTTTAAATGCTGGAACTCCATTCAGATGTCTTCTATTGACAGTTAGGAGAAGAGGGTGCAGTTTCATCCCAGTAAAGCAACGCTCTGCAACCTTTTCTTGGTATTTGTGTGTTTACACAAAACCTATGGAACCGTCAAAACGTGACTCCCTGTCAGTGGAGATGAGGGGAAAAAAAAATCTCTCGACCAGCTGGTCCTTCAACGGCCCCCAACCTCCTCGCATGAATAATCAACCCCCGTAATTTGTCGCCAGCGTCATTGACATCCGCCAAGGCCGTCCAGTGAATATATAATGAAATTGGTGACAAGATGACGCCTTCAGATCAATCCGAGTCCTGACGATCGTCTGGAACGGCGGCCGCGGAAGGTTTCAGAGACCTTTCACGTCTTGTCAGTCGCTCATCGGAGGGGAAATGTCCCGATTTTTAAATGTGGCCGGCATGACGAGGATTCAGATCCTGAACTGCGAGTCTCATTTGTGACAGAAAGCAACCGAAAGCACAAAGACAAGAGGCAGAGTGGGAGCAGGGTATCTCGACCGTTACTGTATTTCATTACAAGAGATTCATGACCCAATGTGCTCATGCTTTTGTTTTGAAAGTGCCAATCATTCCATGTCTATTGAATGTCACAAATCTATTAAGTTCTTGTTGCAGTTTTGATAAAACGTGATTGCCTGTATCCCGCCTTTAAAACGTGTTGAGCACAAATTATTAAGAAATTATTATGAATTATTCGACCATTACTAGATTAACAATAATTTGGTTATTCCGAGTAACATCAATCCATATCATTTGATGGATTTTTTGTTGCGTAACCAAAAGAAAATCAAGCTGACCTCATGTTCGTTTATAATCTTCACAGATCAGATATCACCGGCTCAATAATCCAGATTATGGTTCTGAGGAAAATGAAGTGCAGATACATACCATATATATCACTTAGTCATCAGTAGACACATTTGTCTTTTTTATGCTCTTTATTTTAGATAGAATTTTAATCAAAGGACTTTAGCAGAAGAATACATCTTCAGTAATGAGATTTTACCTTATACTTTGTATAATAATCATGAATATTAATGAAAAGACATTTATCCTGGTGGAAACATCATAAATCGTTCGATTTCAAGAATGGGGAAAAAGCTGTTCTCCATCACTTTAGAAAAGAATGGCAAAGTTCTTCATTTCTTATTATCTCTACTCATTGTTCTTTGTTTTAACTCTCAAACAAGCTTTAAACAAAAGTTCATTCGCCACCGAAAGCTTTTCTCTTCAGTGATGCATGTGTAGTTTTGTTTATTCAGTTATCAAACCACAGATTGACCTTTGTGTGTATTGAAACTCCTGGACTGTAAATCCTCCCTCCTCCCCTCCTCCTCCCCTCCAGCTCCTCCCGGCTCTCCGTTCGGCCGGGCCAGCGTGAAGAGCAGCGGCAAGATGGACAGCTCGTCGTACTTCAGACGCAAAGAGAAGCGGACGCGCTTCTTCATCCGCCGCATGGTGAAGGCCCAGAGCTTCTACTGGATCGTCCTGTGCCTGGTGGGCCTCAACACGCTGTGCGTGGCCATCGTGCACTACGACCAGCCCGAGTGGCTCACCACAGCTCTCTGTGAGGCTCACACACACACACACACACACACACACACACACACACACACTGATGGATGCTGACTTACCTATTCCGAGTGCCTCTCTGTCGCTTCCAGACACGGCGGAGTTTGTGTTCCTGGGTTTGTTTCTGACTGAGATGAGTTTGAAGATGTACGGCCTCGGAGCCAGGAACTACTTCCACTCCTCTTTCAACTGCTTTGATTTCGGGGTGAGTTTCTATCAACAGTTTTTTTTTTTTTTGTTTGTTTGTTTCATCCTTGAAAATATGTTGTTTTGATTTGTTTGTGTTGAAGGTAGTGAGTGATGAAGTAAATGAGGCCTCATGAACCACTGTCTTTATTTTCTGCAGCCACTAGATGGCACTCTTGGTTATAAAATAGAGGCTGAAGGATCGAAAATGGAGCGGACGTTGAGGTGACTCTGCTGTCGTCCGCAGGTGATCGTGGGAAGTATTTTCGAGGTGATCTGGGACATGATTAAACCGGGAGCGTCGTTTGGGATCAGCGTGTTGCGAGCCCTCAGACTGCTCAGGATCTTCAAAGTCACAAAGTGAGTTAGAAAAATGTCTAAAAAGAAAGAACAGCTCGGGAAACACACTATGTGGTTGAATCTAACAGACATATACATTTAAAAAATGACCAAAGTTACCTCTAAATGGTTTAGTCTTTCCATGCTGTCGCAATGATTTGTTCCTCTCGTTGAATCTGATTGTAGCGACTATAAATGCCGCTAAGTGAAAACTAAGACAGCTGCAGGAAGATGGTTAATTCCAATTTTCATACTTAAGTGTCATAATATGGGGGAAAAAAATCATCTCAGTGCACATCTGTTCTCTAGAGGCTTAAACATTCAGTATGTTAATGAAATGTCTCGGGATTATCGTAATAAAGATGTAATTATTCAGCCGGTGAGCGACAAGAACCGAAATAGAAGAGTGAACTAACTTTAGGAAAGTACTGATCTCATTTCAACATTTTTAGCACTAAAATATATCAGACAGTGTTGATCATATTGCTCAAATTAATTTAATAATTATCTTTAAGCAAAGATATTGATGATCGGGGATATTTGTCCTTTGCTTCATAGTTTTGTTCTTTCTGTAATAAAAATGTCTGGACTATGAGAAATCATTGAAGAAATATTAATAATTAACAAAACATTTGGTAAATTTTCAATGGAAAAACTAAACTAGTTTCGATTGTATGATGTTATTTTGTTTATTAGTTTTTTTTTATTATTAACAGAAAACATACATGTGTTGAATATAAAGCATCTTTGGACAAACTGGAAAACATTTCAATAGAATTAAACACACCGTAACTCCTACCAGTGTTTGGATGTTTTAAAATATGAGAAACTGAATATTTTTAAATGGAATGGAAGCAATTTCATAAATATCAAAGAAGCTCATTAAAACAAAATCACCGGATTTGCTTCATATCCTCCTTTCTAAGGTTGTTAAAGGTTAAAGGTTTTTGTTGTCAGTTGAATCCAATGAATTCTGCTTCACTGCTTCATTCCCGTCACACGAGCTCCACTTTTTTCTCGAAGCGCCCGTAATTGTTTAGCGTCTGTGGGGAAAATCCTGCTCCTCAGATTAGCCCTAATCCTGTGATTGAGTGAAACTGGCAGCCGCACACGCTGACGCATCGATTCTTGACGCCACCTACAGCTCCTTTTGCTTTTTGTTCAGGTTTTATTTTTTCCTTTTCTTCCTGTTCTTTGCTTGTCCGTCACAGTTGTTCCCTGATTGGAACTGTCTGTAACCAGCGCTGCGCTGTGCGGTTCGCAGGTATTGGAACTCTCTGAGGAACCTGGTGGTTTCTCTCCTGAACTCCATGAAGTCCATCATCAGCCTGCTCTTCCTCCTCTTCCTCTTCATCGTGGTGTTCGCCCTGCTGGGCATGCAGCTCTTCGGAGGACAGTGAGTACGCCCCCCCCGCCCCCCCGCCCGGCCCGCTGTGCGATCGCCGTGGTGACAGACATGTCCACGCAGCAGGCAGCTGCAGGATCGACGGCAGACCTTTGAAATGTTTCCCAGCAGGAGCCGCGTGTCTCCTAATGGCGGGAGCAGCTCGTGGTCCTGCGGTTGATCAAGCAGCCGGCGTCAGTCCTGTCACACACAAGCACAAACACACACACACACACACGTGTCTCTGCAGAAGCAGGAGGGGAGGTTTGACCGTCCCAAACTTCAGGCATCAAAGACGTCAGCATGTTTCAAGGAATGAAGCCCAGATATGGAGAACTACAACACGACAGGTTTATTAGAAAGACACATGAAATGGAAGGTTTTTATTAGCTCTTAGTTCAGGGGCCACATTCAGCACAAAGTGGGCCGGATCAGTCAACCTTCTTTGTCAGAATACATTGAAATGTCCTATAACCTTCTCATATAGCTGCTGTTGTATGCATGGTTTTACAAACTCACCCTGACAGAACAGCTTTGAGGCTGATGCTAGTTTGCTCGTTTTCGTGGCAGCATCGCAGACGGCTCAGGTCCCCGTGTTGCTTTGTGTTCGCGATTCTGTAGAAACGTCTTTTAAAAAATCAGTGTCTTTGGAATGTTTACAGTCTGCTTGGTGATTTGGCTGGACTGGAGACTCTTGTGGGCCAGTTTTGACCCACAGGCTGTATGTCAAACAATCGTCTAGCCAAACTGCAGAGCTAATTGTAAAAATTCCAAACAAGTTTTCAGCTTTTTTTAAGAAAGTTTTGAAGAGAGGGGAATTATTTTTTGGGACATTTCACTGTGTTTTGGATGAAAAAGTATCATTAAAATTGGTTTTATGCTAAAACTGTAGCAATCTTTAGCACCACAACTAAAACTAAACTAAAATGAACGTGAACTGTGTGTGAAACGTGAACGAAAATGAGTTTCACACTCCTGATCTGAGATCTTATAAACATCTGCAGCGTTTAATGTAACGTGATGTATAGTTTTCAGGTGTTTGGAGCGATAGCTGGTCATAACAACAGAAAACCCGAACAGATCCCAGCGCCGGATGCGTTTGAGGCCGGCGTTGCCATGGCGTCCAGCCGCACATCGGTCTGCGTCATCCCCCACCATCACGTCGGTCCCCTGTGATGGACAAGTGTGAGATGAGTCTGACGTCCACATGGTGCTTCTAGCCAGCCGAACACATCCGTCTGAGCCCTTTGTTCTCCAGCCGCGCCGACCCGCGCGCGTTTTTCCACCCCGCCGTCTAAAAATGAACCCAAGGTGTCAAATCATTTCTGCGTTCTTCATTCTAATAACCCAGCAGTCCCGAGTTACCTGAAAATAGGCCGTCGGATTATGTAAAAGCCAGAATAAGAAAAGGAAAAAAAAAAAAAAAGCCTCTCCTCTGGCAGAGAGGTCCAGTAGCTTCATAAGAAAAGGTCGTCAACCTTAAGTAGAAGATTAAAAGTGTTGAAAGGAAGTAGAAGCAATATGTGGTCACAGGCAGACTTTATTTTTGGACTGGGAGATTATTTCCTGTGCTCTCAAAACACCAAAAAGTAATCTCCTGGTAAAATTGTGAGAATTAGAAGATAAACAGCTTGAGGGAGAGGACCGTCTTCCCACAAAGACTCTCAGGACATCAGCCAGCGTTGAGGGAGAGCGAGGACTCGATAAGCTCAAAGGAAACTCTCTCACAGAATAATGAATTTCTCTGTTTGCAGCTTCACGGCGTTCAAGTCGGATCGGTCTCGACCGTCTTTGCTGATTAACCGTGAGAGATGGCATTTTTTAATATTCCCTGCTTCTCTGCGTTGGGGTTGCACAGCGTCACGTGTCAATTTACATCAAAAAACTATTGTTTGCTGTGAATGCCAACCGATTTCTCCCCGTTTTGACATTTGTGAGCGTTTTTGACATTCTAATGAGCTGACATTTCTTCAAGGAAAGAGACAAGTCGACAGAATAATCTATAAGCAGAATATTGACTGGTCAGCCATGATCTTGATGGGACGATACCGAGGTTCTAGAAACCTCCTGTTCTCTTCAGTAATCTTTCATCTTTGTGATAAATCTGGAGGTTGTGGCTTGTGTGAGCTGATAGGCAAGTATCTTGCTTGCTTTCTCACCAAATTCATAAAAACGATGTCGAGATTTCAGAAGATTTCTTCCTGCTTCAGCTGACATTAAAATGTCGGATTTGTTTTTCTCAATACGGAGCTCTTTTAGCAAATCCAGAGTGTGAATATGTTGCTTGCAACTGGGAGATACGATTTGTCGTGCTTAATTTTTCTTCGTTAGCTTTTCTTTTGTTGTGATCCATGTGTGATAGAATCTGGCCTCTTATGTCAGCTTTAAATGCCTCCCATAGAGTTCATTTCAAAGAAGAAATCAATATGACCGGCTATGAAATTAGTAATATCATCTTGAGACAAAACAGAGCTGCCAAGTCTGCAAGGGGGTCTCGGAGCATGAAATGCTAACCTAAAAGTTGCTGTGACAGGTGAATGATCAGATATCATAGTAGCATTATACGAGCAAGCTTCAACCAATTGAAGGAGTCTGCAGTCTACAAGAAAACAGTCAGTTCAGTCAGAATATACACGTCCTGTTGGATTGAGACTGCGCCATAAATGTGCCATAGAATAGAATAATGAAAGAATCGATAACTCGAGCGGATTTTGATAGTTATGATGTAGAGGTGGAGGAACGGTCTACACGTCTACAGGACACGTCTACATCTTACTGCGCCCCTCCCCTGGTTGGTTCAATCTGCACTTTTTTTTTGTAGATTATTGATGGAAAATGAAGCAGATGCATTGTTAGTTCTTTCTCTTTTTTTGGGATTTTTCTGTTTGGGAGTGGCGGGGGGCGGAGCCTGAGTGCCCTCTCTTGACCAGCCGCCAGCGATTGTCATTCTGTCTTTTTCTGTCTTTTTCACACACTGTGTTTGTTATTTGCTTTTTGTGGCGTTTTCACTGACATCCTGCACAGCCTTTTCTTTTTATATGTATCCAGTTTCCCTCTCAGCCT
Source organism: Salarias fasciatus (assembly GCF_902148845.1). Lineage (NCBI taxonomy): Eukaryota > Metazoa > Chordata > Actinopteri > Blenniiformes > Blenniidae > Salarias > Salarias fasciatus. The sequence continues at coordinate 5,515,919 of NW_021941229.1, read as the reverse complement.
GTGCATCTCCCCTTGTTGCACACACTGTACGTATTAGAGCAAGACTGATCCCTGACAACACATTACCTACTGGCACTGGGTCTACAGGCACAGTGGCCACGGCCAGAAGTGATTGTTATGAAACAAGTCTATTATTTGTCTGATAATTAGTTGCGTTGTCACACTGAAATGGGAAAAGCTGTGGATTAGAAGAAGAAAATGCACAGGATGATTATGAAATCTGGAAAATACAGCATGATGACCTCTCAGTACAGTTCCCTTCTCCAAATGGTTCCTTTTGTTTTAGTGCAAAGAAGTAGGATTGAATTAAGAAGAAGCTTATATTACATTTAGTAAAAAAAAAATACACTAACTTTAATGACTCCTTTTTGTGCAAAACGCAGTGAAAGTTCTATTTGCAGTATTTTATATTCTCGAATGTTCATTAATTTACAAAGTCAGTGACTTCCAGTGTTGCCTCACTGATCTCTCAGCTCGGGTCTCAGTCTTATGCTCTATCGACTACTGTTGAAAAAAAAACCCTGAAATATCCATACATACAAGCAAAAACAGAAAAAAAAAAAAATCCAGTCAGTGTTCTTTAAATGATTTTTGCACTTGGCAGGCGATGTGAATGTGTATCAGCATGTGAGACACCAGGTGATAAATGTGTCAAGAGTGTCAACAAATTACTTTAACTGTGGACTTTAATAACTCCTTTGAGGGAAACAATGCTCAGTTTTGTCAGTGCTCTCCAGAAAGATCCAATGTAACGTGCACAGAATTTTGTTTTGAAGTTTTCTATATAAAAATAGTTTCAATAACGAGACAAAAGTAATGTGTTATTTGTTGCATGTGACTGTACGATGACGGTGAACGTATATTGGCACTTGGATTGCTGGTTCTGTGGCAAAAGACATAACTGGATCACTGTCAACTCAAAACCCTACTGTAACCTGAGAAAACACAGAACACAACATGGTCTGAAGGTGGCTTAGAACCCCAAAGGTCAAGTTTATTTAACCTTCTGTGTTGCCTTCTCATTTACAGAAAAAACATGTTGGAGTAGCACAAGCCTCAAAATGAATACCGACCGTTAATAGGAAATAAAAATATGTCAAGATATGAAACCATTGGGCTCAGACTCCTTGTCGATGCCAGAAATGCTGCTGCTGTGCATGCGCACCACACAAACACAGGAAGTAGTTCGGCACAGCACATCTGTGATCAGACGGACAATCACAACAATGGCGGCTTCCAGTCCATGTTCTCCTGGTGGTAGTTGGTGGAACTGGTAGTTTCATCGTTGACAGTCACGAGGAATAACAATCCAACTTGGGCGTCTGTCTGTACGGATGTTATGTACTCGGCATTGTTAATGTTTATCGTGTATTGCTCTCTGCATGCATGTGTGTGTCGTTTCATTACTAAAACTAACAGTTCCCAGCGCTGCTGCTAGCTCCAGTATCTTCCAACTTCAAAGCAGGTTAAACATTGTCTGGTTCAGAATGTGGATACATGTATCGTCAGACTCTGCAAATGTTCCCTGCGTCCATGTTTTGTACTACATGATGAGTACAAAACACACACACACACACACACACACACACACACACACACACACACACACACACACACACACACACACACACCAAGGCGAAGCCAGCTGCTGCGTGTGCAGATGGTCACTGTGGTAACAATGTGCCCTCACATTCTCTCCATATTTTTACAGATCCTTCTCCATCCTATTGTGCGTTTTCCGTGTGTGTGTGTGTGCCAGCAGATTGTGTTCACCACTTGCTCTTCAGACATACTTGCGTGCCATGCATGGAATCCTATCAGAAAGCATTGGGTTGGTTTCGCACAGCAGATACGACGCTCCTGTTGAGATGAATACTGTATGAATCTATATAAAGGCTTTTCGGTGGGTGAATGTTTGAACAATCTTATGTGGGAACATTCATTGGCAGGTTGCCATGCATTTTCTAAGCTGTGGCATGCGTGCTGTTTGACTGCAGCATATGGAATAAGCTCAATTTATCATCAAGCTCTGTAATTAAACCTGTCCCACATACATGATCTCAACAGCAGAAATACATGTTTAATGCATTTTAATGATCAGCTGCTCTGGAGGCGCCATGAATAGTCTGCTGGCACGGCTGCTACTCATTCTCCGAGTGATTTCGGTTGTGTTTCTTTGCTCACTATTAAACCCTCCAGTCTGATGGGCCCAAAACAGACTGCTGCTTGTCACAGTGGCCATCTGCAGCGCGCCGCGGAAACCTGCTTCGTACTCCAAACTGTGGCGACGAAGCGTCCTTGACATAACCAGGCTGCCTTGATTGTTCTCTCTTGTCACCCAGCTCTTCAGTTTGTGTGGTTTTTGTAACCGATGACAGTTACTGACTGACTGACGACAAGGAGGCAGATTTTAGACAACTGACAGAAAACACAGACACACACACACACACATATATATATATATATATATATATATAAACAAACCTCTCTTGGCGATTAGGAGTCAGGTCTGTGGTAAAAGAAAAGAAAATGTCTCCGTTTTACTCGAGTTCATGTTACATAGTCGCCATGTTGAGTGGCTCTCAGTCGGAATGCTGCAGGTTCGATTCCTCGTCTTCCCCTCTCCTCGAGCAAGGCACTGCGCCTTGCGTGGCAGCTGCATCCTCGGTGGAGACCGAATAACGTACGTGAAATAGCATTTTTACTGTTGTACTGGGTAACGTGTGCTAGTGTGAGATTTTCACTTTCAAGGGGAAAGCTATGTCTCCAAACACCAGGGGGGGTTAAACATAGGGTCTGAGGGCCAAAATCAGTCCCGAAGGATCACATCGCCTTGGAAACAATTCGCAACGAATACAGCTAGTCTAATATACTTTTGTTGAAAGAATCTAAAGTAATAATTTGGGGACAATGTTTGGATCTTCAGCATGAGGAGCTTTTTCATCCAGTTAGTCACTGTATCACAAAATGCCAGTTGTTCCTTAATAAGGCAAAAAAAAAAAAAAAAATAGACAATAAGGACATGAAGTGATGACACTCTGGAGGAAAAAGTTGTCATCCATCTACTGGTGCTTTGTCACCATTTTCAAAAAGTTACATTTTTACTGTTGTTGTGTGAATGGACAGCCAAAACGCCGTGAAAGCTTTCCGTTCTGACTTGGAAACATTGGTGTGTGAACTTCCTTCCTGGTAAAACACAGCCATGAGGTCTGAAAACAAAGGATTGGATGCAATAAACTGAAGATACAGGGAAGAAAGTACAGAGAAAGTAATGAAAAGCAAATAAAAAAATTACACAGAAGTGCTGTTAATATACAGACAAAAACTATTATTACTGAGACAGAAAAGCAGGAAGCGTCTGACGTGATGAATCAAGTGGTTTTCCTGAGCTGCAGCTGGATTCCTCTGCAGCTCTCTGGCTGCTGCTTCGCTCCTTCTGAAGTCTCTCTCTCTCTCTCTCTCTCTCTCTCTCTCTCTCTCTCTCTCTCTCTCTCTCACCTGGTTGTCGTGATTTATTCAGGTTCAACTTTGAAGATGAGACGCCAACAACCAACTTTGATACCTTCCCAGCAGCCATCCTCACCGTGTTCCAGGTGAGAAACACACACACACACACACACACACACAATCACACTCATGTTCAGAATGAAAGGGAAACATGTGCATTAAGGTTTGTTATCAGTCATTTTCATTACGGTGAGTGGCTGCTCCGTGTGCCTCTAATGAGCTCGCCGGTAATCCCTCGGCCGGGCTGCGCTCGTAACCCTTCACTCCGTCGAGTCGTTTATTTCAGCATATTTTCCATCATCGATCTTCGCCTCCCTCAGATTCTGACCGGCGAGGACTGGAACGCCGTCATGTACCACGGGATCAAGTCTCAAGGAGGCGTTCACCACGGCATGTTCTCCTCCATCTACTTCATCGTGCTGACGCTCTTTGGAAACTGTATCCTCAGTTTTGAATGAATGAATGAAGAATGGTTTTCCTCCTCTGCGCAACATTTCTTTTTTGAATGTGGAACGACAGAAGAAAAAAGTCTCCAGCAGGTCACGAATATGCTGCAGTCCCTCCGTCAACTCTCCTAAAGGTCTTTATTGAGAAGATCAGCTCGTCAATCTCTGAATTACACTCTCACCGCTATTTGCACACATCCTCAAAAATTCAAAGAGGTGGACTGGCCATTTGTCAGGAGAGCGGACTGGTCAGATGGTCTTTTAGACCCGAGAAGCTCTTATCAGGAACATATTGAGGTCCGTCGCTGATTATTATCCAGCTTAGACAGAGTCCTGTTTCATGGTTCAGTGTCCTGATTGGCCAGCAGATGTTTTAACCTGCTGAGGTCTTATCCTGAATACAGTGAGGTTTGGAATCAGTCACCTATTTAGCTTAGACCTCGATATGAAGGTCATGAAAACCCAGGATCAACCCTCTAAGTCAGAATTCTGCTTCGATTTGCCAACCCGTTCCACATTTGTTTCTCCACGTGACTCATTTCCGAGCAGGTCAGGTGTAAGTTGCCATGGCAACGTGCTGCACCTTGATTAAAAACAACAAAAAAAAGTCACCCACCGTTGTGGTGCTGCGAGCCCTCCAGGGTTAATAACCCCGACGGAACCACAATCCGAACGCAGGCCTCTGCCGTCGATTTGGCAGAATGTAAAAACACGACCGGATCACAGAACAGCTGTATTTTCTCCTGACTGCCGCCGTCACATAGACACCTTGCTGAATGTCTTCTTGGCCATCGCTGTGGACAACCTCGCCAATGCACAGGAGCTGACTAAGGTAGGCAGGGTCGAAGCTTCTCAATTGTGACACAGTACAGATGTTTTTATTCTTCCCAGTGAATCACACTAAAGCTGAGAAAAACCCTGCATATGAAGAGGAAACCTCTGCTGGTGTATTTTTTTTTTTCTCCTCTCTATCTAATCGCCTCTATTTAACCGCCTGGAGGATGAGGAGGAGCAGGAGGAGGCGGCCAATAAGAAGCTCGCCCTGCAGAAAGCTTTGGAGGTGAAGGAAGTCAGCCCCATGTCAGCAGCCAACATCTCCATCGCAGCGTAAGTTCTCTCTGCTCTGCTCTCCTCAGTCCCACAGTGGAGTAAACGTCAGTCATCCAGTGTGCCGTCCTTCAAGGTGTCCCTCCCTCACACTCTTAAATGTGTGTGTTTGTGCGTAATGTGTGTGTGTGTGTGTGTGTGTGTGTTCTTGGTTTCTCCTCATCCTCTCCCATTCTGAGAGTGCTCCCGTAGTGTTTCTTGTTTATTACACTTCACTCTTGACCTTCACTTAACCTTCTGTGCAATTAAGGAGGGCTGAGTTTGCAGCTCATGTGAGTTTCCACAAGCAATTTTCACCTTTTCAGTGTTTCAAATTATCTTGATTGTTTTTTTTTTTTTGGTTTTTTTTTGCTGTTTTCTGCTGAGATTTGCTTCATGCTGTCAAAACAAATCGATATATTATTATATTATTCACACACTTCACAACTGTGTCTAACAGAATATGAAGCTCTCAGCACTGCAGAATAAAAACTATTTCTTCAGAAATATGCATTATTGATTATTGATATTTATTTCTTTTGTGACATGCATTGATCCGAGCCAGAACTTTAATTCTGTCTGTATGAAGGAAATTTTGCTGTTAGCAAATATTTAATTCAGAAGCACTTTAGAGCTCAGTTTATGACTGTCTCTTGGTTTGATAACGTGATCACTCCGTGTGTTTACTTCGGGATATTTGTCAAAACAGAGGAAATTCTGTTTTGAACCAGCTCGATTGCTCATTAATGTGCACACTGTGGCTCTTAAATTTGATTGTTTTATCCCTATTTTGAAAACACGGAAATATGAGGAAAGAGAAACTTAGAATTAATCCAACCTGAAACTTGGATTGGACGGATATTGCTTAAGGTAGTTACTTTTTTATTTTTTTTTTTTTTTGTAAAAATGTAGATTTGCATGAAACAATTAGTCTGTTTGAAGGATTGAACTATGCAGGATTTGAGCTTCAGCTCCATTTGTAGGAAAATCATCTGACATGAACAGTACTGGACAGTTGCAGTTTGTCTCAGCCAGCTGTCACTTCAGCCTTTTCATCTGCTTAACAGTGAAGTCACACAGTAAATCCCAATAATGAGCCACATAAAAAAGCCCCTGAAAGCTGAGTTACTCTGTAAATATTCATCTTTAACATAAACTGAAAAGAAACTTTAAAATTCAAATTCAAGAAACTGTTTCCTGATGTTCAAAATGCAGAGTTTGAAACCCTGATTGAGTTTCCATTTAAATGTGACAAGTTGTGAAAACCATTAGTTAACGTTCGAGTTGTTGCTGCCCAATTATTGCACGATTTTAAAATCTAATCTTCGAGTGTACCTTTGGCCTGAAAAATTGCAAATATCGCACTAATTAGCGTCTCCCGCCTCGGTTTGTTTGCAAATAAGTCTCTGCAAATAAATTTATTGAGGTCAAACTCAGTAGAACTAACTTCCTCACCATAAGAATATTTTAAAAAATCCCTTATTAAGCCTTATTAAGATGATTTGTGTGGAAATAGAGCTGTTTGCTGTGGCTGTCGAACCTTTTTTCAAACAAAACTATATCAAATAGCTTCATCTTTCTGTTCTGCTATGAGAGAAGAAGAGCCTGTTTTTTTCTTGGCGCGTGAAGCCGACGCTAAAAGGCAAAACAGAAACCGAGAGAAACTCAGAATCCCCACTACAGAGGCAAAGCAGCCAAAGTTAGCCTGACCTTTAGAGCCACAGTGTACTCTTTAATGGGAACTACAGCAGGCTGAAGAGAAGCACAATTCTCTTCTGAGCTAAACACAGAAAGACAGCTGAGTCATACGAGCAAGACAGATGAAGAAAAACTCACTCTTCAGTTTTTCCTCATACAGTACAGACAGCGGTGTCTTCAGAGCAGGGCTTGTTGAAGGCTGCGATACGCCTCATCTGCTCCTTTGATGCGAACCAGAAGCGATAATGCAGACTTTCTGTGTGGCCGTGGCCGGTTGTCTGCGCTCACTCCCATCAGGCCTCTCGTTCATTCACTCACTCTGATTCCCGCCCGCTCCTTAATTGCCGCCGTCGTCGGTCAGACTGTGGGAAACGGTAAATCAGCGGTTCGCTGGCCTCCTCTCCCCTCCGCCCTCCTGTCTCTGTCATTATATGTGATCCTGTACGTCGTTTCCAGAAGGTGTTTTTCTCTGTGCGCCGAGCCGTGCGCTCACTCTTTCAGATGAACTGTTTGATGTGCATTCTGTGTGCCGTTCCACACGCTCGGGGTTTCGTTACAGAACGACTGAAGGGAGGAAATCCGGCATCTTCGATTCGAAAAGATCTTTATAAGTTAAAAAAAAAAAAAAAAAAAAATGCTTTCTCGTTAGTAATTTCATTATTTGGTTGTTTTGTAATGAAACTCCTGAGGATTTCTTTGAGCTTTGTGTTGCTGCAGTGGCACAGTTTAAGTGGTGTACGGTGCAGCGGGAGGGGACAGGTGGACAGACGGAGAGACGGACGGACGGACGGACGGACCCCGGCTGTCCGCCGGCCCCCTCCGGACGTGTGTCTCATTTTTTTCCTTTTGTTTTTTTGTTCTGCATGTACAGTTTTGTAAAGCAAAATCGAGATGCACTCTCTCGCAGGTCGTCCATCAACAGCATTCAGTCACCGTGAGTTATCACTCTCTGTTACGATATTCTCCCTCCTCTCCTCCCCCCGTCTCTCCCTCCTCTCATCCCTCCTCCTGCCCGTCTTTTTTTTCCGTGACTCCTCATTTTTCCCTCCTCGCTTGTTCTCCTGAACTCGGTTCCTCTCCATCCCAGTTCTCTCTCCTCCAGATAAATGAAACCAGCTGCTAAAGTTGTATTTATGCTTTATTGTCTTTAACCTGCACCAGATATTCAGGCAGTGAGGTGATTTCAGTCAATCTGAATTGTTAAACTAACAAGATATGCCCATTGTTTCATCCAAAATGGTAATTTCTCATTTTTAATAATTTTCCAATAGACAGTGGTTTAGAAACAATCCCGTTTTGTGAGGGCATCGCTGCATCCTGCACGCCACACACACCCAGCAGAGAATCCAAAGTGTAAAACTTTGTTGACTGCAGCTCGTCTGCGTCGGCGCCTGCAGTAATCCGTCTTCCGCTCTGCGCTCTCTGATGCGAATAATTCTCCCCATGAAAGTTTCATCTCTCAGAGCGTTGCGATCACCGCGGGCAGTTTGACATTTCCAGTCTGTTTGTAATTTCAGACCCCGGGACATCACTTTAAAAGATAATCTGAGTCAAGGCTAAAATAAAAAGAAGCGAAAACCCTCACACAACCAGCAGCTCGACGTTCGCCCTCCTTCTGCAGCGATCTGCTGTCTCAGTCGATTAGGGTGCAGATTCAGATCCAGATCCACCGACTTAACATCTAACCCCTTTCTGATAACGCCCATCGTCACTGTGAAATGCTTTTCCTGCGTGTTTCTCCACTGTGCATGTGCTTTGTTCACATAAATAACCAAAATCCTTCTTGTCTCTCAGCTCAGTACCTCTGGCTTTCCTCTATGCAATCACAAAAAAAAAAAACCCAAAAACGCCGCCCTTCCCCGCCGGTGTGCAGCTCACCTGTCTGTGGATATCTGTCCTGTGTCCTGTGTTTCCTGTCTGTGTGTCTTCTGTCTTGTCTTTTAGGAGTTACACTGTCTACTCCTCCCCTGCTCGACGTGTCTTGAGGTACAGGTGACCCAGCAGGACTAAACCCCCCCCCCACCCCCCCCACCCCTCCTCCATAAAGCCCCATGTGAAGCAGCCATACTGTGCTCTCATGCAGAAACAGTATGCAGCACATAACAGACTTCCACCTTTCCCCAGTCAGGATTTAGTTTGTTTTCTTTTAGTACATACATGTGGGGAATGATCATTACTCATAGCATGTTTATTGCTTTTCTGCTCCGCTCATTTTCCCATGGCAGAGATTGAAAAAGGTCTTTAATGACTGGTATTTTCAGCATGGAAGACATTTGTATTGGTGTTTCCGGGCAGACTTAACAGCAGCAAAGATAAAAAATCAAACTCTTCATTCTTTCTGATCATACTATGAACAAGATGAATCTTTCTCAACGTTGAAAGAAAAACAAGAGTCTTGATTAGGCGATCTCACAAATCCGTCCAGATTAGCGTGAGGCTTCTGATTAAAGCTGGATGTGGAATCAAATACCCAAAATCACAGTGCAGTATGGGGCTGAGCTTGGACTATAGTGGATTATATGCATTATAACTTGATCAATTCATTTAGTGTTCATGAGGACAAGAGAGTGTGATATCTTCTCTGAATCATTTCAGTAAACTGAAAACGTATTGAATGAATGAAGTTTTTCTGTGGTCATACCAGTGAATTTGTGATGAAAAGCAGTTTATTTTTTTCTCTCTGAACAAAAAACAGTTTTTCTTGAAACTAAAATAGTTTTACACCTTTGATATCAACATTATTTTGACTTAAATGTTATTTAAACTTCCAGATTTGCCCTGTAAGTTCCCATACAACCTCCATGTTAAGTAATTGAACATCATGGAAAAGTAAAGTTAGGTTTAACCATTGTAGCTGCTGGGTAATGATCCTATTTGGCCCTGATTTCTATGATTCAGCTCGTCATGTACTTGTGCATGGTAAGTGAAGACTTTACCATGGGGAACATTGGTGCCAAATCATCCATAGATCTGTGGGTTTTTCCTACGTTGTGAGAAACCTGATGAAATGAAGGCTGTTCAGACGGCGATGCGGCTATGGATGAAGCTTGTGGATTGCGACAGTCTCACAAACCCAAAGCAAAACTCATGAAACAGCGGAAGGTTTCTGGTGTAGTCGTCGTCTCATCGTCTCTCTCTCTGTGGATTTTAGCAGCAAAGATCAGCAGCGCTCGGCCAAGACCATGTCGGTGTGGGAGCAGAGGACCAACCAGCTGAGGAAGCACAACATGAGGGCGAGCAGCGAGGCGCTCTTCAACGAGCTGGACCCCGAGGAGCGCCTGCGGATGTCCAGCGCCCTGCACCTGCACCCCGACATGAAGACCCACCTGGACCGGCCGCTCATGGTGGAGGCCAGGAACGGGAACGGGGACGGGGCGCCGGAGGAGGACGGCGTGGGCGACGGCTTCCACGGCCGTCCCAAGAAGCACCACCGGCACTGCGACAGGAACGGCGAGGGCAAGGACGGCGGCGAGGGCCGCGGGGGGAGGCACCACTCCCACCACAGCAGGGCCGACGGGCATCAGGCCAGAGAGAGGAGGGGGGACGGGCACAGGCACGGGCCCCAGGCGGGCTCCCCGGAGGACGACGCCGCCGCCGGGGAGGAGAAGGGCCACCGCCACCATCACTCCCACCGTCCAGCCAAGGAGGGCAACGGCATGCTGGCTAACGGCGCCCACGGCGAGCGCCGGGGCAAAGGGGCAGGAGGGGGCGACGGCAACGGAGAGAGGAAAGGACGCTGCTCCCGCATGGTCCGGGCTCAGTCCACCCTGAACGGAGACGACTCCAAGAAGAACAACAACGGAACCAGAGGACACAGGTAGGACAGAGGTCGCAGGAGGACATGAGGACGAAGCTACATTCAGGATAAAGAACCGACTCTGTCCTCAGAGAAACCAGTCCGGATGGTCTCATCCAGGACTCCTCTCTCTCCCCAGGGAGAGGCAGACCGACGCCGAGGAGGACGGCCTGGCCGGCAGTCCTCTGCAGCCGATGCGGAGCGGCCTGAGCCTGGCAGAGAAGCAGGAGGACGCCGACAACCAGAAGAACTCCACCAGGGCCAGCCAGGCCGGCCTCAACAGCAACGCCATCCACATTCCCGTCACCATCACCGCCCCGCCCGGTGAGACCACCGTCATCCCCAGTGAGTCTCCGGCCCCGGTCACACAACGCCTTCCGAGGGAAAACGGGAAACTTCCGCTGTGTTTACACAACAACGGCGTGCCGAGGCACTCGCTGCTGCGTTTGCTTCTCTTAAGAAAAAACTAATCGGTTTTCTTTGAAATTCTTTACCGTTTGCTTGTGGGGCCAGATTGAAGCCTTTGGCAGGACAGTTTTGGCCCATGGGCCTTATGTTTGAAAAAGTAGCGTGCTTTACAATTTTTGCTTTACTATTAAAATTCACAAAAACTGATTTAAACCTAAAGGAAACTGAAGCTACAAAACCAGCCAATGAAGACGTCCCACTTCAGGACATCTGTTTGAGGTAATGTGGTTAATTAGAACCATTTTTATTTGGTTTTGGTTTGTTTTATTAATTGTACTTAAAAAAAAAAAAAAAAAAAAAAAGACTCCACATAGGAGATGGAGAGAGGTTAAATGCATGAAATGCAGGAAAAAATTTGAACACATTTTTTTCCTCATTAATATTGTAACGACTACATCCTCTGGATACAAATGAGATTTTGGGCATTTAGCATGAATAGACATAACAGCCAAAGTATATTGAATGAATATTAGGACATATTCATAGTCATCAAAAGAAAATCTGTTTTTTCGTTATCTGGCACGTCGATGAACCGAGTGAAGAGTTCAGATTTGAGATTTCAGACTGCATGGTGATGGACAGATTAGAGTTTTGAGTATTTCAGGGTGAAGGAGGAGCCTGTTAAACTAGCAATAAGCTGTGACGGGCCACACTGTGTAGTTTCGCCCAAGTAGTTTTAACAATGCTGAATTATTTCATAACGTGAATAAAACTCCTTACTTTAAGGATCAATATTCTGTACAGGTGCAGCGCTGCAAGGTGCTGGAGCCAGTGCCTGCGAAGGCAGCTCGTCACTCCGTCACAGTGAAAAACAAAACATACATCCACGTATTTAATGCAGCTCCGTTTACCTCCGTTTACCCTTGTGGACGCAGAACCTGCAGCAGGTTTCTAGAAGTCTCACTTGGCACAGAGTTCACAACAGAAGGAGCTCACGAGGACGCTCCGGAGTACAGGTAACAGAAGGTGCTCAGAGGGTCACGGCATGAAAACCACAGAGGCCTGGTGAGACAGCTCAGTCCTGGACAGAACAAGACGAACTTCCAACGGGACGAAGGCAGACGGGGAGGAGAAGAGGTGAAAACAATCAGGGGAGGAGCGCACAATCACAGTGGACCGAAGTAAACGCAACGGGAGGAGTCTGAAGCGAGAGGGGAAACAGAAATACGCTGACATGAAAACGCCAAAATCCTAACTGGTCAATGACGTGAAACAAATCCATGCAGTGGAAGGGGCTATAGGTGAGGTACGATGCAGGGGACAGCACTGATCCGTTAAGAAGCTTTTATCAATAAAACAATATGGTAGATCTGTTCATGGAGCCTGCAGTGGTCGTCTGATGGCTTTGTTGTTCAGCTGCTATTTTATTCCTGCTATTTTAAAACCAACAGTCTGCTTCAACGTGAAAATTCTTCATTCTTGGTGTTTCTTCCAGTTTAATGAGCGTGTCTGTCATCTTCACCTCAGTGAACAACATCGACAGCTTCCAGCTGAGTGAGGAGAAGAAGGATCTGGAGGAGGAGGCGGCGGCGAACGGGCCCCGGCAGATCCTGCCCTACAGCTCCATGTTCGTCTTTGGACCAACGAACCCGTGAGTTGGACTTGAAAGATCAAACAAGGTTAAACATTCTGATTTATAGAACCCAGAGTGACTGTTGATAGCTGACTGAACCCAGATGACCCTGAACAGGATGAAGTCCGTGCGCTGTCACTGCTGCGCACGCGACCTGTTTGTTCATGTGTGTGTGTGTGTGTGTGTGTGTGTGTGTGTCCTGGCAGCGTGCGACGGCTGTGTCACTACGTGGTCAACCTGCGCTACTTTGAGATGTGCATCCTGATGGTCATCACCATGAGCAGCATCGCCCTGGCAGCCGAGGACCCCGTGCAGGCCAACGCGCCGCGCAACAACGTGAGTGGTCCCGACAGCCGCCAGGCCGTCGCAAGCAAACATCTGGAGGAGCGGCGAACAAACACACAGAGACACACAAACAAACAAACTAACAAGTTCCGAAGCGTCTCAACCACATCCGTCACTGGATCAGCTGTACAGTCGTCTCAGAGGACACTTCCTGACTTCCTGACTTCCTGTCTTCGCTCTTTCTGCAGGTTCTCAAGTATCTGGACTACGTCTTCACCGGAGTCTTCACCTTCGAGATGGTGATTAAGGTGAGAAGTCTGGAGACATTCCTGATCTGAACGGCCTGCCGTCCCTGGAACACATCTTTCTGTTTAATTGGGACTTCCTGCCGCTGTCAGCCACTTTGGTTTTTAATCCTTTTCTCGCTGTATTTCACCGGCTAATAAGTAAATTTGGGTCTTGTTGAAAAGATTTGTATTTCTGGTCCAAAGGTCAGTGACTGTATAAAGTGAAAACACGCTCTAATGACTTTTGCATTGCTCTATACTATATGGAAACTATTGTTGAAAATACAAAGATCATTCTTTTTTAAAGCCGTTACCCATCTGATAAAAGGCTTAAGGATAACGGGAAGATAAATTACACTTCAGATAACAAACTATCCAAGCTAGACCTTCATTAATTTTAAAGTACTCTTCAGTAGAAAGCCTTTTGTATAATAACTATAAATACGGAGCCTAGTAACAGCTTTAGGCCTTGTTTACATCACCTTTTCATAGTATCGCCGGCTCATCCGATGTTCATCTTGGGACAGCAGTCTGAACCGTCGGAGCGTTCACGTTATAAATCATACAATATTCACATGTACAGCAATAAAAGCAGATGTAATGATCCGGCTCTTTTAGACACTAAAAGAAGTAGAAATGTCCCAACTCACAAGACCGGTCCTCTGATTCGTCCATCTCTGACCTGCCATAAAGCGAGTGATTCCAGAAGCAGCTTGTTTGCTTTGAATTATTTCCATTTCTCCTCACAACCCTCCCGATCTTTCTTTGTGCCTCTAGATGATCGACTTGGGACTGCTCCTCCACCCCGGCTCTTATTTCCGTGACCTGTGGAACATCCTGGACTTCATCGTGGTCAGTGGCGCTCTGGTGGCCTTCGCTTGCTCGTGAGTTCCTCCGGTTCGTCCGTCGCCACACGATGACAGCCGATGTTTTGACAGCCGACTTGTTTACAGTTAATTCAGTATTCATCACAAACTCGTGATGAAGAGCATCTGGATCAGGTATCACACCTCTGAAGGCCTCTGCATCATGGAAAACTATGAAAACTTCAGTTTTAAGCTGAAGCTGATGGCTTCGTGCCTCGTGTCATGCAATAATTCACACTCCGGTTGCCTGAAGGCGCTCGGTGGGACTAACTATGGTTCAGTGTTTTGCCCAGAGGCACTTCAACACAGGGACAGGGCAGGTCGGGGAATTAAACCACCAAACTTGGAATTTAAAGTCGATCCGCTCACAGCCACAGCAACAGTACCAGCACACCTTTAAACAAACCAGGATTGGAAAAACCTCAGTTTGTTACTAGAAGAGCAGTTCGTAGATGAGGACACACACACACACACACACACACACACACACACCCCGATCCACTGCTGACTGACAGCAGGGAAATTGTTGCTGTGGGCGATCTACCTCTGTCAGTGGAAGGATGAGTGTAATAGGTTTAAAGCTTTTTTAAAAAAAAAAATCTGAAAACGGTGAAATCCGTCTTTTAAAATCAACACGAAGAGGAAACAGGAAAGACTGAGAACACCAACCAGGAAGGACGGAAAGGAGGGAGGGAGGGAGGGAGGGAAAGGGGACGGGAAACACTCTCATTATCTGCAGCAAACTGAAAGAGTTAAATGCCTGGGATCCTCCTTGAATGGAATTAAACACTTGTTAAAATGACATTTCTGATTTTCAGCCAACTCCTGTGCAGAAACTCTCCTCTTGTTTGTGGCTTGTGTGTTTTTCTCTGTGCAGCTTGCCGTCACTGGGGCTGTGTTTGCGTCTCGCTGGCTGCAGGTTGATGCTGCTCTCTGTTTTTTTACTGTCTCTGACTGGATCTCTGTCTTCTTTCTCTGTCACCTTCCTCCCCGGTCCTCTTTGTTTTCTGGCTTGGATTGCTTTCAGGAGCCTTATGGGGTAATGTCTGCTCTTTATGCCTGTCCGTCCATCTCCTCACATTGATCTTCTCCCATTTGTGTCCTCCGTTTTCCTTCCTCGCCATCTCCAGTCGGCCGAGTTTACAATCTGCAGCGCCCTCCCTCTCGCAGCTAAATGTCATATTTTGTTATTTGCTATTCTTATCATTGTTGCCGCGGCCACAATTAAAGACACTGGCATTTGGTGTGCTTGCGTTACATAACCGTGTTGGTGTTGCATCCGTGTTCGGGTTACGTAAGTGCAATTACCTGTTTTTCCATTTATCAGATGTATTTCATGTGTTGTCAGCGGGAGCGACGTAAACGACCCACAGCAGGGCAGCAGAACACGCATTAATGCTCTCAGAGGTTCAGGCTCTGCCTGCATGCAGCATGGAGCTAACTTTAAACCGTTATGCACAGAGAACAGTCGCTGCGATTCTTTTTCTATTTTGAACGGTAAATCTAATTTCCGGTAAGGTGAAATGATGGTGTCCAGTGTTGCGCGAGCCCTCTTGAGGGGTACGTACTCGTTCATTGACTCCTCTCTGTTCTCCTTCCTCCTCCACTCTCTCCCTGTCCTTTCATTTCAGCTCACATACATTTAGTTGTGCAGCAGGATGCATTCACTCTGCAAGGCTGAAATCATCATCCTGGCTGTTTCACTGCTGAAGTCTTCCTGGAAAACTGATCTAGTTTCAAAAGAACATGATATATAACAATGAAGAGATGCTATATTGAGCAATCAGACAAATGACTAACACAGAAAAGAACCTTGGAGACAATACTGAATAGATTGGTATCCGTTTCCTGGTAAAATGAGAGTACTCTCCCTGTTTTCATGGAATAGGAAATAAACCACGTCGTTTTTAAACTGTATAAAGATAAAAACTGAAAGCATTTGTGTCGATATTACCTATAAAGTGATGCATCAGTTTAGCTAAAAATGTTTGTTTGCTCTCATTTTGATGGAGAGAACAGACTTTTCAATATATGAGTCGCATCAGGGGTGTCAAATTTATTTTAGTTAAAATTTCAAGTTTTTTTGTTGTTGTTGTAACTGAGTGTTCTTGAGGAAACATCTATATTTTGACAAAATCAAACAATTACTACTGAAAATGAACATGAACCCAACCTTCTGGTGCAAAATAGAGTGACGTGTCTTACACACTTCCCCTATCACTGTTGCATTCTGCATGTTTTTACAGACTCAGCTAATAAAATTGCAGTTAGAGAAGTGTGTTTTAAACTTTTCCCATGTCGATATTGAACGTTCCCAATCAAGCACAGATATTTACCGTACGTCCTTTTGTCAGAGAACCTCACGCTGTTCAGGGTGTCTTAGCAAACAAGACAGAAATAATAATGTTCATGATGCATAATACAGGAGCGCTGCGTCACTTCAAAAATTATTCCAAGTTTTATTTCAAGGAGCAAATTTCAACTCACCCTTTCAAACGTGATCGATTAGATCAGTCTGATGAAACATTTTGCTTAAAAAGCACAGTAACATAGGAAATCAGATTTTGAAATACTCAAATTCCTGGAACCCTTCTCTTTAGGCAGTTATATCAGATAAAGCTAATATTTGGTTTCATCTGCAGTTACCAGATGCCAAACATTCCCTCGGGTCTCCAACATGGGGCCACGTTGCTTCTTCTGTTTTTTTTAGTTTCAGCTTCGATATCCTGAATGCCAAATGTGGCCAGATTACATACAGGGTGTGAAATGACATGAAATTAGATTGTCTTTTCATTTCGCTTTCTTTGGTTCAAATAACATGTTGCATGACAGAAAAGCGGGGATTTTTCAAATGAACGTTTTTACACGCGTTACGTTGTTTACAATCTGCTCTAGATGGGATTAGTTCCGTATTTGTTTGAGTTTTCCATGTAGCGTTTGGACGGAGCACTGAGCCCAACATGACATGTGGGGGAGGGCATGTCCAAATGAAACAAATACAAAATCACATAAAAGGCTTAACTTTAGTCAGACTTTCTTAATTTTTCCAAAGATTCCTCTGATTTAGTGGTAGATGAGTCCAGCTTTCATTTCTTGTGATGCACGTCTGGTCCTGCTGATTCAGAGAGTGACCTTACGTTCAGGGGTCGTTGTTTAGATGTCTTGTATTCTGGAACATAGTGGCCACATTCGAACGCAGCATCAAAGCATCCAGACGCCACAGTGCGTCTCCAGGCCCGCGGCGTGAATGCAGCCGTCCAGCAGATTGCCCTCTCATCCTCATCAGCTTCATCCTCTGCCTATAAATTATTCTCCCGCCGTGTCACTCTGGTAATTCATCACACTTGTCTTCGCTTCAAGAGCCTCTCTCCTGTCTCTGGTTTGCTTTTCGGGCGCTTGTCGATGTGAGTCCGATAACTGTACCTTCACGCTCAGAATGTTTCTTTTGCTCTGTCTTGTGTGTTTGTGTGTGTGTGTGTGTGTGTGTGTGTTGTCTGCTTGCTTATCATAACTTTTCTCCTCATCAGATCGCAACAGAGCGTGGCCAGGTGGGAACTGCCCCTATCTTACCTTTCTGTGCTGACTGACCCCTCTTCCTGCCCCTCTTCCTGCCCCCTTCATGTCAAACACTAAACATTCTCCCAGTTAACTCGCTGCCCTCCATCCCAAGCAGCTTGGGATAGGACCACGACTTCCCTCCCTTCTCGCCCTCTTCCCTTCTAGAAACACTGTCCCAATATTGGGGCATCAAGGAAACGAAAGACAATATTGGGAGCTCCACTGGATAGCTTTCAGAAGCCCAACATGTATTTCTGAAGAGACGTCTTATCAACGACGCATAAAGAGGGTTTAAGAGGTGGAGTGGTTAAGAGATTACAGACGTCACCTTTGCGACTCGCTCCACCACCCGTGCGTCTTTACACAGCCACAGATCAATGAAGGATTAAAGCCTCTTGCCTGAAATGGCTTTTTCCTGGAAGAACAGCTGTTTTCCTCCAGAATTTCAGAAGAAATATTCATAAAACCGTGTTAAAAAAAAAAAAACAAAAAAAAGAAAAAGAAAAGACAAATAGCCAAATTCCTCATTGATTTTTATTGTGTTGAAGCTGAAATGATGCTGATTTTGCCTACTTTGTCGTAAAAAGTGTTTATCTGCAGTCCTGAAAGCTGAGGAAATTCTCCAGCAACCAAAAGCTAAATGCAAATGAGCTGCTGATTGTGCTGCAGGTAGAAAATATGCTGCTTCAGGCTTCAGCGCTGATTACCGTCACTGATATGCTTCTCTTCATCCGTGAAGCAGTCTCAGAAGTCAACATGAAATGTTGAGAATGTGTATGTTTTCTCAATTCAGCAGCCCATTCTGTTCACTTTTGATCAAAACAGACACAAAACAGACTTTATTTACTTATTTATTTATTTATTTATTTATTTATGTATTTATGTATTTATTTATTTATTTATTTATTTATTTATTTATTTATTTATTTATTTATTTATTTTTATAACTTAAGACTTTCAAACAAAGAAAAATTGGTTGTGATAATTATGATTCTGGTTGAAATAAAACAGGAAAACATCCTGTAATATTTTGGGATAATATGATATAGGTATGAAAAAAATACAAAAACAATAGGTAGAAATATTTAACTTTTTTCTTCTGATAACCCTCAAATATCTGAATTTTTCACTGAAGTTAATCTTTATTAAAAGAATAATATTTACTCGCATCTCTCAGTCACAATCAGTCTTCTTAAAACTCAGTGTGGACTGAAACAGACTTGAAGCTGCCCACAAACCGGCGAGTCCGGCGTTCGATGCTCCGGCGCCGCGGCGCTCCTGAAAGCTACGGGGAGACTCTTCTTGCCATCTCAATGTGTCGACGTCCTGGAGCAGCAGGACTGCCATTGACTTTGCAGATTGCATGCCGGGAGGTCCAACTCATCCAAGCATGAGCGCTGCATGCCGTTTCATTAGCTGTGGAAGTTTTAAGAAAGCAAAAAGCTCCAAAACATTTGGAACCATGCTTCTTATATCTTGGCTTCTTATTGCATTTTGAATATGTAGATCATTTTCTTCTTCTTTTTTCAGAGTTTGAAACACTTAACAGGTCATTTACAGGGCCTTGACGTGTCGTTCTAGTTCCCAACTTACATGCTTACGTTTGGAAAATGATGTTATTTCTGTTATTTCGCTGAGCGCTCATGCCAGTTAGCGTGTTCTTCTGCTGTTGACGGTTCTGATTTCATATCTGTTTATTCTCGGTCAAAGAGCGCCGTCCTTCACACAATAGTTTGCAGCAGTTGTTTGGAAGCTTCTTTTTCTACGTTTCTATTCTTATCCGTCACGTTAACTCCCTGCTACACACACACACACACACACACACACACACACACACACACACACACACACAGACTCATGCTCACTCTCCACCACCGCAGGATGCTTTTTCTTCTTCTGTTTTTTTTTTTTTTCTTTTTAATGAAGTCAAGAAAAAAACACTATTTATGGAGACTGACAGCCACATTGTGCGTCTGTGTCAGCGGCTAATTAAAAATCCCTCTCCCGCCGTCCTTGGCCAATGTCAGCCTCTGACTGAATGATGGCTTCGCTCTATGCAATTAGCATAACAGCTAGTTGTTAAACCCCCACACCTTCCTCCCACTCGGGTGACCAGCTCCAACAAAACGTGCAGTGTTTGCTGTGACAGCAAAGAAGAGCGCCTCCTGCACCGAGGAGAGGCAGATTCTTTGACTACTGTACAACATGCACAATGTTTGGGTGTTATTCAGCAGAAACAAGGTTCGCTCGCGGCGGAAACTCCTCAAAATCAGCACCACCGAGACATTATAGCTTTTAATATAGCTTTGTATTCAGTCAATATATTTATTTGTGCAAAATTCTGTGCTCATGGATTGCAAACATTTTGGAAGACTTCTGGAAGAGATGATGGAATAGAAGGAAGGAAATGAGAGGGAGGAAGTGGGGGAATGAGTAACGGAAGAAAAAGAAAGGAAGGAAGGAGAAAATGTGAAAGAAAAGAAGGAAAGTTGAAAGAAAGGAAGGAAAACAGAAGCTCAATCACCAGAAATGTTAGGAAAAGGAAGGAGATAATGAGTGTCAAATGTTTTCGCTGAGACCCTGAGCGGTTGTTTCTGTAGAATAACACGGTTCCCTCGCTCACGTGCATGAACTCTACTAACGCATACGAACAGACCCTGCTGCGCTCGCAGCTCATCTTCCTAACGGAGGCCGACTTGATTACCAGCGCCGCTCCGTCACGCCGGACTGACTGTGCTCTCAACCTGCACAGGGGGACGAAAGGCAAGGACATCAACACCATCAAGTCCCTGAGGGTCCTCCGGGTGCTGCGGCCGCTGAAGACCATTAAACGGCTGCCCAAGCTGAAGGTACGGTAATCCAATCTCTGCAACCCGGCGAGCAGCTGGTACAGCCGACGTCAACAGGCGCGCGCCGCCGCGACTCACTTTACAGTGTGTGAAGGGAGGGAGGGAGGAGCCCCATGTAAAAGTGTCAGCTTTTAGAGCAGATATAAATCTACAGCCGTGGCAGGAAGACTTGATCTGTTTAACCTTTGAAGTGTGGAGGAAAAGGAGCGGATCAGTAGAAAACTGGAGACTGAATCTCATTCTGTTCGTTCTGCTGTTGGTCTGATTCTGATATGGTGATCCCTCGATGATGGTTTTTGCTCTTCTATGATCTGATGCTGATTTGTACTAGTCTATGATGACTTGGTGATGGCCTGATGATGGTCCATGCTGGTCAGATGGCGGTCTCTAGCGATCTGAAGCCGTCCTGATGACAGTCATTGGTGGTTTATGCTGATCTGATGCTTGTCCAATCAGGTGTGGTGGTGGCCCGGGCAGTGCTGGTATGTTGATGGTCTGATGATGTGCTCACGCTCGTGTTTGTTGTTTGATACTCGACTGACGGCCTCCTGTCCTGGTCCGATCGAGACCAATGACAGCAGATGATTGTCCTTACTGATGGTCTGTAATGTTCAGTAGCTTGTCTGATGCTGACATAATGAGGTTTTTTGCCAGTCTGTGCTCAACTGATGCATGTTTTTGCTTGTTTTTGCTGGTCTGCGTTGGTCCATTGATGGCCTCGGGTTGTCCATGCTGGTTGAACGGTGATCTGTGACCGTTGATGCTGATGCCGAAGCTGAATAAGCTGGTACTCCACGTATTTAGACCATCACCTGTCCTGGCTGGACCAGCAAAAGCTCATATGTTCATCCTGGTTAAGCAAAAAAAAAGATAAGGCACTGTATAACTCTTGATATTAAACGCTGCAAGTCTGAGATGAACCTTGATGAACTCATCAGAGTGAGAGATAGTTTTAGTTTTAGCGTGATCTTTACCTGCTATAAATAGAGTAAAAAAAAACCAAGCAGATACTCTCTGCTTCTCCTGTGTCAGGTCTGTAAGTGAAAGTGCAATTTTCGACACACATCAACACACTCCATGCCGGCAAAGAAGCGAAAAGAAAAAAAAAATCAGGTGAGAAGTCTGGGAGGAGAACAAGAGGGGAGGTGCAATGCTCCCTAAATTAGAGGCTTGTGTTTTTCGTAACAGCTTCTTTCACTGCTGTGTTACAAACCGCACAAGGCGTGAGTTTGCTGCTCTGGAGAAACTATTGTGCTTACTCACGAACCCTTTCAGGGCCAATTAGCAGCCTACACGGCAACCGTAGTAGAAAATATGCGTATTGATGAGAGTCTGGCAGTGTGGTGTGGCTGATAGGTTGGTATGCGGTGACACACACACGCACACAGAGAGAGAGAGAGAGAGAGAGAGAGAGAACCTTATTGTCTTGTAAGAAGTACAACAAAATTTAAGAAGTGTGTCATTTGATCTGTTCATAATGCATGAAATCTAAAGGCACTAAGAAAAACAGTAATGCTCTGATTCCCTCTAAAAGGCTGTAAAAAATCTTAAAGAAGTTACACACCCCATGTGAGAAAGTATGAAACTATGAGCATAAAGATCATTTCCTTGTGGTGCAAAATACAGTTACAACATCTGATACAATACCCAAAAAAACAAACAAGTGATCTAATCAGAACACAGACAGAATACAAAATACAAATCTCTACGTACAAACTGCTGAAGATAAATTCCCTCGTATCATATTATTGTAACAAATGCACCTTTAATGAGCTGAAGTTTGAGCTGAGGAATTTCAATTCCTCTCAGTAGATTTGGATTTCAGTGTGAGTGGGAACTTGGTGCGATACCACTTGAAAAAGTCATATTTCACAGTTGGGGTCGTGTTTGTTTGGAATAGAAATAGATCACATCAAGGGATATTCTTTCCCATGTAATGTTCAATGCAGAATTGTCATCATGTTGCATATTGTTATATCAGCTTTCAGAGCTTTGCGGTATGTTGCACATTCCCAGTGGGAGGTTCCTAATTTGACATCCTCCAGATGCTTTTCTCCCTCTGGAAAGTGGACACTTTTTCACTTACCGGTTATGCATGAAGAAATAATATGAACTTATTTGATTGTTACTCATATATCCTTAAACTGCAACTGTTGATGAATATTTGGAATCTGGGCTGATTCCTAACTGTAATGAAATTACAGAAATATGCTTTTTTATTTTTTACATGCACTGTCTTTTGTCTTGGTAACAAAAGACTTTTAAACAGTGCACCTTTCAATGAATGTCATTCTATTATATTATTTAGAATTGCAACAAAATGGGGTTGTTGGAATTGATTGATTGATTTGATTGATTGATTTGGTCAAAATATCTAAAATCAAATTCACTGATTATGTAATAAAAGTAATCTGTTTTATCAATTAAAAATAATAGTTAATGTTGATCATTTTATTTCTATAGCACCGTTTTAAGTCACTTTCACAGTGCAAACCTGATGACTCCACATGAGCGAGCAGAGAAGACGGTGGGAAGGAACAACTCCCTGAACAGGAAGAAACCTGCTGAGCCAGACTCCGAGGAGGAAACTACCTGCTCCTGTGTTTTGGGGCTCGGAGGGTTAAAGGAGAGAAAAGGACAGGACAGATGGACAGATTGTGGGCTCGGGATTCAAACCGTGGTTCTCGTAAAGTTTCTCTATTCATTTTCTGACAGAGCACTTTTACTTCTTCATCTGTCATCATTTGTACTGCAGGAAACTTTTCTCTCTCCCCGTGGGTGGCTGTTTGTTGTGATCTCAGACATAGATCTAACAATTTCATTTGTTCATCTCTGGTGAAATACTTGTACAGAGGGGGAAAAAATCTGTAGCGAAAAGTGTCTGAAGAATCTATTGAGACAGTTTAAAAAAAAAAAAAAAGAACTGCTGTGATGACCCTCATCAAGACGAGACCCTCAACCGTTTCCTCTGATACGGAGATGACAGCTTCCCTCTGGTGCGCGAAGGAGGCCGATCATCCAAAAGTAATGGATCTGACAAAAGACCAGAGGTCTGATTGGAGGAGCAGAAGTGGGATGATTGAGACAAATCAGGGCTGGCAGACAGACGCCTATACTCTTCACTCCAGCACGGGGACAGACGGGCTGACGGAGGAGTGGCAGAAAACTCTGCGTCCTCATTCTGGTGTTTCAAAAGAGGAGAGAGGGGAAAAAAAAAAACTTTGACTTGGGATCACTCAGGCTGCGGCAGATTCATCGGTTGAATTGCACACATGTCAGGTTGGATTGACGAAGCATTTCATCTCGCAGAGAGATCAGAGCAGGAGCTGTCGAGGGGACGAGGCCGGGGCAGGGAGACGTGCAAATGTCTCCGCTCATCCGGCAGGAAGTCATGTCTGTTCTCTCATCAGACGCTCTCTGCCTGCATACGGCCAGCAGGGCGGCGCCGGCCAGGGGGAGGTTCAGAGGTCCCGTGGTTCGATGACATGGAGGCTGTTGGGGGTGAAAAAATGTGGGTGGGCATTTAAAAACGCGTGAATGGCCTCCATGCGAATGGGTCTTGATTAACCCGGCGGGACGCCTTTGCTTGTTTTTATTCATCTAAAAGTGGGAAATTAAGAAGCTGACCAGGTGGAGATTGTGCCCTGCAGACACAGTGATACAGCTAATAATCCCCGACTTTTCATCCGCACTTCACAAGTTTGAAGAGTTACGATAGTTATCTCATTATCTCTGAGTCTTGTTTTGAACAGTAGGTTTGATCACTGGGCAGAATGGGAACGTGCATTAAAGCTAATCCTTTAAGCTTTTACGACACACAGCTGTGACGATGGGGGATGTGGTGAGGAAGATGTGTCATATTTGTATTTGCATTGGAAAATACATAGTCTGGGTGGCATTTTTGGGCAAAATTAAAGAAAACAAAAATCACAAGTGCAGAATCAGATTTTAGGGCAACTTAATCCCAGTTAAGATCAGATTGACTTCCAAAAACGAATGATTCATGGTTTTAAAATAAATGACAAATGATTGAATAGTAAAACTCAAAACCCTAGAAGTTCTATTTTTAAATGTATTCATCCTGAAGTGGGGTTTCGTCTGGGTTTCTGTCTTCCAGGCCGTGTTCGACTGCGTCGTAAACTCTCTGAAGAACGTCCTCAACATCCTCATCGTCTACATCCTCTTCATGTTCATCTTCGCCGTCATCGCCGTGCAGCTCTTCAAGGGTAAATTCTTCTACTGCACCGACGAGTCCAAAGGCCTGGAGAAAGACTGCAGGTACGACCCGCCCGCCTCCTGGCGTTTTGGATCGCTGATGTGTGTACAGGCTGCATCTCAGTGTCGCTCTGAATGTTCATGAGTCATTTTATGATAGAAGGCTCCACATGTATTACCTGGGTGAAACAATCAGGCTCAGCTATTCTAATCTAAACAAACAGAGCTGATCTTCTCCCACCCTGGAAGAGTTTCTCCCTCATGTGTAATGAACTTTGTAATCAGAGACATTGCCCTCGTCCTCGACCTTTCCCTCCGTCAGGGGTCAGTTTCTGGACTACGACAAGGACGACGTCACGGCTCAACCCAGGGAGTGGAAGAAGTACGAGTTTCACTACGACAACGTTCTCTGGGCCTTCCTGACGCTCTTCACCGTCTCCACTGGGGAGGGCTGGCCACTGTGAGTCATACTCGACAAAACTCAGCAAGTTTGAACCGAGTGCTTTATACCCTAAATATAACGCTGATATATCTGGAGTAATTCAACTAAATGTAATTGTTTTCCTGGACTGATCTCTGATTCGTGAAAATGTGAAGTTTTTATTGTTTTTCTGGAGGCATTATGACCCTATTTACTCAACAACGTTTTACGGTAAAAACTGAAAGCTTCCGTTGTGTTTTGGGCGTCTGTTTTACTGGACATTGATGGTCTTAGCAACTGAAAATACACTTTTTTGAAAACACTCCGATTCTTTGTGGAAATTTGCAAACCGCGTCATTTAAAAACACTCGGGCTCTGCTTACAATAAAAAAAAAAAGTAAAAAAAAAAAGAACCAGCAGTGCCGACTGGTGGCCGGGCATGCTAATTACATTGTTTTCAACGTTGAAATGTAAACAGACATCGTTTTCAACATATTGCTGTGAAAATGTGACGCCAGAAAAAGGATGCATGTCCTCTTGAAATGTCTCATGAATGTGTTGTGATTGACTGGCACTGTGGAGAGTCTTATGGTGGTTCTGGTAGTGTGTTTAGTCTTCCACAAGAAGCACAGAGAGCTCCATTTTTTTGTGTTTTTTGGGATGCTGCTCTTCTAATTTTGGCCTTATTACACTGACAAAAAGTTGCAAGAGATTTATATGAAGGTTGGATTTCATTGAGCTATTTTTATTTTATACAAATGAGGCTTTCTTTTCACCATTACTTATTCAATAGATTTTTCAGGGGATTTATTTTGCATAACTGATGAAAGACAAATGACTGTCGTAGAGTGTCGTTTAAAGGATTTCCCTCTGAGGTTAAGTGTTTGTTTTCTTGTTCCATATAAACTAGAGCCTCGCTGAATTTTCCGCCATCTTTAAAGATAAGGCTTGTTTGTGAATAAACTTTGACTAACACTGAGTTATTTCCAGGCCAATTCAAGACTCCTTGATATGTGGAAATAAAATATCATCATCTCACTTTTATGCATATCAAGGTTGACAGATGCACAGGAAATGCACTTGTTGTCATAATTGCAGAATATAATTGATGTTGTGATTGACGCTCCTGGTTGTGGATTGACAGTCTTGGTGTCGGTAAACAGAAGCGAACCGTGGCTCGCCGCCGATAAAAGTTCTCTCCAGAATGGATCACATCGCCTCTGAAACAACATGAGAAACACCGATGTATCTTATCTCGTCCTGAAACACTTTGAGCACACCTGCAGGCCGACAATCCAGCAGCGAATAATCTCCCAGGATTAATTAAGGCTCGTTCTCTACAGATGCAATTAGGACTCGTTTCAGTAACGGCCGCCGTTCTGCCGCCTGAGCTAAAGAATAAAGCAGACTCACCGTCGCCCCCCTGACTCAACTGAAAGGGGGAAGTAAACTGTGCCACTGAATCAACTTGACATCTGAAATGATACCTTCATCATTCACCATCATCACCAACATCAGAGAAATTAGTATTTATAGTTTATATGATGCAGAGAAGACGAGGAAGAAGTGAAGCTCTGAAAAGGTTCGTATACTCACTCGCTGTGAGTCATTAGATGAAAAAAAAGCGGCGTGGCTACAAGAGCAACTACTTAACTCTGACAAGTTAAATCATCGGGTAATAAGTTGGTAAAGTGGTGTAAAAATCAGGCTCAGAATTATGAGTGTCTTTTCAATGGGGTAATCAATCAGTCTTATTTGCAACTCGGCAGCTACTTAAAAGAGTCTTTTAGAGAGAGACAGAAGCTCATCGATCAGCAGAAAAACGCCGTTTCAAGTAGTGAAGTCTGCAAAGAAAAGACCTTGTTGAGAAATGAGGAAATCTCTCCATGACAATGTACGATAGGACAAAAGCACGTCGCTGAAGGAAAATGAAAGACGGCGCTTCCTGAACTCCATCATCAGAAGTGTAAAACGAATCGTCTCATAAAGATTTCCTGGATTGTTCAACTTTTAGTTGATAAACAAGCCAGCGACTTTGTGAAATCTGCTTCACAATGATGTAAAGAACTGACACTGAAGGAGCCTTTTTAACTTGAACACTGAATTCTAATAACTTCTGCAGCTTTTCAAAAAATGTCTGCTTATATACGTGGTTCAACAAATCAAAACTGACAAAAAAGCTGAAAGAAAGTCTGATTAAACACTCTTTGTGTTCACCCCAGACGAGTTTTGAGTTTTAATTGGTTTGATGGAGGCACCTGCGATCCGCACCTCTGTTCCCGGAGCGCACGGCCCTTCGGTGCACTTTAATGTATTCCTTCATGAATATCCTCTTTGAGGACTGATGGAAACCTCTGAAGGGAGGCTAATCGAGCACTTTGGGACAGCCTCCCTGAAGATTCGAGGGAAGATTGCTCTCATTATTATTTTATTGAGCTCAGATTCAGGATTTATATATATTTTTTTCAGTTTCATGGTAAGTGGGTCAGTGGCAAGAGTGAGCTACGACCGCTTTCCTGGAAGTTTAAGGATTTCATGGTTTTTTGTTTTTTGTTTTTTTTTAACAGATCTCATGGGGATTATGGAAAAACAAATACAAAATGCTCAACATGAATAGGAAACCTTGAATACTGACTCAAAAATGTGGACATGAAAGATCCAATATGAATGTAAAAGTAACAAAATGAATAAAAAAGCTATTAACACGGACATGAAAGTTTCAATACAATTGCACAAGTAACAAGCAATCTCACTACAAACACTGCAGCATGATGCAAAAGACACCGCACTAATTCCAGAGTCACAGCACAAATTCACAGATATAAAATCTGCAAAACAAACACAGAAAGCAACATAAAAGCTGCAACAGAACTGTAAGATGCAGCATTCATACAAAATATATAAGTCCTGCAGGCGTTACTTGACAGAATGAAAGCAGAACGAAGACTCCAGCCTTCATATCAGTCTGTAAATCTCTCCCTGTTTGTTCTTTTTCAGGGTCCTCAAGCACTCTGTGGACGCCACGTACGAGGACCAGGGCCCCAGCCCCGGCTTCCGCATGGAGACCTCCATCTTCTACGTGGTCTACTTCGTGGTCTTCCCCTTCTTCTTCGTCAACATATTCGTGGCTCTGATCATCATCACCTTCCAGGAGCAGGGGGACAAGGCCATGTCGGAGTGCAGCCTGGAGAAGAACGAGGTGAGAGACCGGAGTCAGACGGCTGTCTCCGATTCAAACCCGCGCCGATGTCTTCAGCGCTTGTTTCAGAGGAGTGTTTATCTGTTGCATCACAAATGTTCGCCTCATTAAAAATCAGAGAGCCTGCTGATCTTCTGAGTTTCTCTTCAAGGCAAATTAAAGCTCACACAGCTAACAGAATACGGCGCAGCAGAAGCCCGACGCGGGGCTTCCTGCTCCTCTTCACATGCTGTTAGGTGTTATCTGTAGAGTACTGGCCACTGATCAGAGAGCTGTCACATTCCAGAACCCAGCAGCGCGCAGATCTGAATTCAGACTCTTGTTTTGCTCTTCCAACAGAGAGCGTGCATCGACTTCGCCATCAACGCCAGGCCGCTGACCAGATACATGCCGGAGAACAAGCAGTCCTTCCAGTACAAGATGTGGAAGTTCGTGGTGTCGCCTCCTTTCGAGTACGCCATCATGACGCTGATCGCCCTCAACACGGTCGTGCTGATGATGAAGGTCAGTCGACCTCCGGCCTCTCTCCAGGCCAAATCCTCAACTCAGTGAAATGTTGCTGCAGCTGTCTCACCTCCTGCCTGCAGTTCTACGGAGCTCCGGATCTGTACGAGTCCATGCTGAAATACTTGAACATCCTCTTCACCAGCCTCTTCACTCTGGAGTGCATCCTGAAAATCATCGCCTTCAATCCTCTGGTGAGTTTTCAAGACCGGACGACGCGCCGTACTGTACGGGTTCACACACGCTGGACTCCTCTGGAGGTTTATAGTTTGTTTACAAGTGGTCTCATCCGTGCAGAGACTCTTAGAAAAACAAGAGTTGTGCAAAAGATGAACACGCCGGGTTTTCCTACAGTGAGTTGTAGGTTTTGCTGGTCTGCTCCAGCTGTATAGCAATGGCAACAATACATGCAGAAAATAAAATAACCTGCCAAAGAAAAGCATAAATATCTCCTACTTGACACTTTCATTCATTATTCTTGTAATTGCAGTAATTCTCGCAATTCCGTTTGAAATGGGACTTTAATGGTCCGCGTTGCAGAATTGTTGTGAATTCCAGAATGGGGATGGCGAGCCACAGCAACCAGGGAGGATGAGCGGCAGAGTGCACAGAAAGAATAAATCTTCTCCCAACATGGCGCCGCCTGGCCTGCAGCGCGGCATTTCAGCTGCTCCGCTGCTTTTTACGAGGCCCATTTATTAAATAGCTTTTCTCACACACCACTTACCTCCACCTGTTTAGCTGTTAGGCGCAGATGACTGGGATCACATCTGTCTTCTTTTATTTATTTATTTTTTCGGTTCCCACAATCCCTCTGTTACTTCATCTGCCTCTGGCCTCAGGGGCTCATTGATTGAAATGGTCCAGTTTGGATCTAGCAACCAATGATTTATGTGGGACATCATATTAGAATGTGTGTGTGTGAGTGTGTGCGTGTATATTGATGGGTTTGTCTGAAAAAGAAGATATCTTATTTCCTGGTTGAGAAGTTCTTTTTTTATATATCTGTTTAATTTGTGACGATGTTTCATTGAGTTAATGAGGACTACTGTTTGGTTCCAGTCAGCCACTTTTCGCTTATTTGTAGCGTTTTTCCACAACGATTGTGTGAGATCGTGGCGGCTGAACTTTTCTGGGACTCAGTGAGACTGAAAATGCAATTAAAAAAAAAAAAAAAACTGCTCCAAAAGGTGGAAGTTTTTGAACGCTTGAAGTGAAAACTGGGCAAAATGCAACTTTTCTGAAACACTGCTGTTGTGCCTGCACACCGTGGCTGTAGTCAATAGTTCTGCTCCTTGACCCTAAGAATAACATTTATCATTGTATCAGAAGGAAGAGGAAAAAAAAAAACAGAATAAGCCAGAGGACAGAAACATCGCAGGAATTTTCTGCTTTCTCTGCCAATTTTTCCTTGGTATAACATAAATGTGTTTCGTTTGTGTATGGAGCATAAATACTGTTTAATGGGACATAATGAGGTATAACTCGGTATCGCTAGTAGCTAAGGTCCATCTCGTCTTTGTCCGTCTAACTTCTGCGTGTCATTTGTGTTTGCAGAACTACCTGAAGGAGCCCTGGAACGTGTTCGACTTCGTGACGGTGATCGGAAGCATCACAGACATTTTAGTCACGGAGATAAACGTAAGAGCTGCGCTACACACTCCCCACCTCCGGCATGGCTCCGTTCCCCCCGGCCCATGAGAATGAAAGCTCGGTGCATGCTCACAGCTGCAGGGGGCGCTGTAGCAAGGCGGCATGCTGCCGGTCAGGAGGAGGATGAATCAGAGCACATGAAATGCAAGCTGGAATGGAGTAGGGAAGCGGGAGAGTCGTCTGCGAGCGATCTTTAACTTGAGCCGGGAATGTGATTTACTTTGATTATTGCATCCATCATCAAGTCACGAATCCTGTTTTTTTTTTTTGTTTTTGTTTTGTTTTTTTCTGGTTTGTTTGTGCATGAAATGTTAGAGAAATGTGAAAGATACCCATCGAAAACGTTACTTTTCTTGACTTTTGTATTTGCTTTATTTCATTATTAAAATTAACACGACAAAATTTTCAGCCCTTAATTAAGCTGCAACAATATAAAAAGGAAACAGCTGCAACCTATGCAGGTATATTGGCAGAAATTCACCTTAAAAAAAAAAAAAAAAATGTTTTTCGATGGGTCTTTTTGTACTTTTCTCCAGCTGAAGAGTTTGTGGATGTAGAAGTCTTGCTTTGCTCTGCTCTCATAGCCTCAGTCTTCACATCTCCGTTAAAGTCAAGCAAATTAAAAGACAAAAATAAATATTGCGAGAACCAGAAGTCAGAGTGGAGGCAGTGGACTCGCTTGTGTCTCAAGATAAGAAAAGAAATCAGAGAAAATCACGTGAAAAGTGTTTGGAAGACTGAGGCCGGTTTACTGTAGCTTCTTGTGGTGAAGCCGGTTTTTGTGTGACTTTCTCTTCATGTGATCATTAGTCTTCTTTTCTGTCTCTTTTCTCTGGCTTTCCTTCTGTCTCGTCTCGTTGTGTGTTTTTTTTTTCTTCTCGTTTGCCGTTTCCATCCTCTGCTGTGTCTTTGCTGGCGCCTGTGCCCTCACTCTGCCCCCCCTCTGTCGCATCTGACACCTCTAGACGGTAAGTGGCTTCTCTTGTTGGCCGCTGATTTTGTCGATTCCCCCGTCAGTGTTTTGTTGGCTCCCGCAGCCTCGGTTTAAAGCGTCTACCTCCTGAATCTTTAATGGGAGGTGATGGAGAAGAAGAACGACCTATTAGCCGGTGCGATCTGTTCCAGAGCCTTCCGCCGCGATTACAGTTGCGTAAGACGTGATGTTAAAACGAACGCTGCGAAACCAAAGGCGCTCACCACGTCCACGTGTCTAATCCTAACAGACCACTGCAGTTTCTGTTGATTGCGTCAAAATCTCGCGCTATAAAAAGATCACAGACTCTGAATCTGCAAAATCTTACAAACCGCTTTCTTTGTGTTGCTGCTAAATTGCATTATCTCACCCTTTTGGGTTTTTTTTTTTTTCTGTGCTTGGTAAATCAATATTTTAGAGCTGTAGGAATCCCAGCCTTGTGAAAGCTGGAACTCTTGCAGCTGCGAGTACCTAACCCTTCAAATTTAATTAAATGTTTGAAGGAAAGAGGAGGGAAACACAGACTTTCGTACAAATGATCCAGTCATCGCCATCTGTGCTGTTTGGATGAAGGGAGTCAGATGGAGTTTTGTTGTTTTTCTCTCACTATCAGCTGGCTTCCTTCAACCAGCTCTGCTCTATTTTTGTCCCGCTTTCAATTGTGTTTGACAAAAAAAGAAGAAAAAGAAAGGCTGGACACTCCCCGCACAGGTCACTAGTCGACACGGAGAGACAGACGGCCATTAAACGGGCTCCCGGCCACCGACGGCCAATTAGGAGCCACCGGTTTCTTCTGCCCTGCATGTGATTCGGACTGTGGGAGGTGATCGAAAAGCCGAAAGAAAAATCCCGCTGGCACTAAAGCAACATCCAAACTGCAAGAGCAGAAAAAGCCCGTGAGGGGAGAGAAAGGCGGGAAGTGTCCTGCTGTGGAAGACGAGCAATCAGAGCAAATGACTGCATCCAAGCACCGATCGGTGACACACTCACACACACACACACACCCCTGTAAAGAAATCTTAATGTAATTTATGAATATACATATACACAAAATAAATAAATCTTTACACCTATACATTCACATAGAAATACACATATAACACAAATATGTGGTTCAGCATGTCTGAAATACACATTCCTCTGGCAGATGACTCCGAAAAAGACTTTATCATCATCTTTAAACTAGCTGTGTTGTTTTATTTGGACCTGGAAGAACCTGAAAGTGTAAATAACCCATCTATCAAACTCCGTTTGGCAGAATATGGTCGAAAATGTTTTTCAAAATGTGACATTTGACACCGCTGTCTCTCCCGACGTGACAGGAATACAATGGCTGAAGTTCAGCGCTGTCAGAGACGTGCGGAGGGAACGCCGGCGTTTTCATGCAGCAGTGAAACATACCTCACTGTCAGTATCAGTGATGTGGGGGAAAAACTGGAAAAATGGCTTCTTAATTGGGGAATATATGGAGATTTAATTGTTCTTATGATCTGAAGCAAAATGTACAGCACTTTGGAATAAATGAACAAATGTGAACAAATTACCTGTGACTTTCTCTAATCCGTCTAAAGTACCTGAAAGTCACAAATTCTGCAGATTCTGACACTGATCGTGAACTACAGCAGGTTTTTTTTTTTTGATGTGTTGTCATGCCTGGGTTGCCGGCATATGGCGGCCAATTAATATTTTCATTAAGCAGCATTCGAACAGCCGTAATTAACTTAGTGACTTTTGAGTGTGTGAGTTTTTTTTTTTTGCTGAACAGATG
The DNA here is from genome assembly GCF_902148845.1 of Salarias fasciatus. Lineage (NCBI taxonomy): Eukaryota > Metazoa > Chordata > Actinopteri > Blenniiformes > Blenniidae > Salarias > Salarias fasciatus. The sequence continues at coordinate 5,482,767 of NW_021941229.1, read as the reverse complement.
AGAACTGAGCAATTAACAGTCATCAGGTAATTAATAGTCATACCGACTCAGCAAAGTGTCTGTTTCTCCAGGTAACCTCGCCTGCCACGTCAAGTTTCTGCTCGACTAATCCAGAGTTTTGCTTTCCCAGCTGTGAGAAGAAACGCTTCTCAAGATCCCTCACTGATCTCCTTTTCCCTCCAGGACAAAATGATCAACCTCAGCTTCCTGAGGCTGTTCCGAGCGGCGCGTCTCATCAAGCTGCTCCGCCAGGGCTACACCATCCGCATCCTGCTGTGGACCTTCGTCCAGTCCTTCAAGGTGAGAAACCGGTTTGGATTGATTTACAGTTAAAGGTGCATTACGTGGATAAAAGGCTCGGCGGCATGCGGGGGCCCTCTCCTCCTCTCGGCCTCGGTCTGCTCTCTAAAACCCCCGCGGGACGAGTTGGGTTGAGCGGAGAGTGCCGGGGAGTTTACAGCAGCTTTAATGTCGGCGCTGAAAGCTTTTCAGCTCAATGGGAATGAGCAGAAGCTACACGTTGTCAGACGGCGGCCGTTTAATTACAGCACGCGTTGGCCGCCTCCCGCTCGCGGCGGAATAAACAGCTGAGTGAAGGAATCGACCCAGGCTCACTGAGACTGTAAAATCAGACTTGGGGGGGGGGGGGGGGGGGGGGGGTTAATCCTCTGTGGAGAGGAAAAGGAAAACAATGGTGCACAGTGTTTACTTTTTGATCATTCTTAATGGGTTTGTGTCCCAGGCCCTCCCGTACGTCTGCCTCCTCATCGCCATGCTCTTCTTCATCTACGCCATCATTGGAATGCAGGTGAGTCGTGACTTGTAGATGTGTTACTCCAGACCTTCGTGTTGTGTTTACACTCTTTAGTGTTGTAGTTATTTTATACTTTAGAATACGGAACATCATAATTGCCGCACTTCGACTTGCTGTGTTCACTGCAACATTCCTAAGTTTGGAACATCGCGGCCTCACCATGTTTAAATGACTGTGCAGAGGTTTGGGGTCATGCTTGGGATCTGTACTGCTCAGAACAGCCATATGGATCATTCACAACCCCGGCGATGCAGAGGTCACACAAATCTATTCTATTCTTATACTTCTTTTACTTCAGCCACATTTTTTTCATTTTATTTCTTACCTTAATGGCGCTGGGGCAGTTACTTTATCTCCACATTTAAACTTTATTCTTGCCTCTTTCCTTTTTGAAATGTTTGAAAAATTGTCTTCATTCTGGACGTTTTAAATGAAAAAGGTCATGAAGCTCTAAAACCACGTCTCGACTGGTTTCTCAGGTGTTTGGGAACATCGAGCTGAACGAAGAAGCCGCCATCAATCACCACAACAACTTCCAGACCTTTTTCCAGGCCCTGACTCTTCTCTTCAGGTGATCCTATAACTCATCATCACCCATAAACCTGATCTCCGTCCGGTGACGCTGCGAACATCTGTGCCACATGTGTCTCTGGTATATTCACCGCATGTGTTCCGTCGCTCAGGAGCGCCACGGGCGAGGCCTGGCACGAGATCATGCTGGCCTGCCTCAGCAACCGGCCCTGCGACCGGCTCTCAGGAACGGCAGAGAAGGAGTGTGGCAGCGACTTCGCCTACTTCTACTTCGTCTCCTTCATCTTCCTCTGCTCCTTTCTGGTCAGTGTGGCTCTTTCCAGCTGCTCCTGAGAGTTTTCAGGGGTTGCGTCTGTTCTTCAATGAGTTACTGTCTATTGAGCTAAATCATACTTAATCATTTAGAGGGGGGAGAAGCATAATGTCAAACTTAGATCAGTGCTAAAATGGTGTTTTCAGTGTTTCTCATCCTTTAAACTCATCAATCCCATAATCCATCCATCCATCCATCCAGCTCTGCTTTATCCATGGGAGAACTGACGCTGCTGGTTACACCTTTTCTTCCATCACTTTGCGAGAAAATCAGAGCATTTATCCAAAACCCAGGGAGAACATGCAAACTCAGCAAAGGACACCAGTCGAATAATAGCCGAGACGTTAATGCGAAACACAATTAGAACTTAAAACTGATTCAAAACTATTAATGTTTGTGACTAATTTAGCTCAGTGTAATATTTCTGTTTGATTTCCACCTGTTTTTGTCATTTAATCTCTCAGATGCTGAACCTCTTCGTCGCTGTCATCATGGACAACTTCGAGTACCTGACCCGCGACGCCTCCATCCTCGGGCCTCATCACCTGGACGAGTTCATCCGCGTGTGGGCGGAGTACGACCCCGCGGCCTGGTAGGTGCTTCGGATCGGGGGTTAATCCCCTCGGTTAGGCTGGATTAGAGCAGGTAGGCCAGGAGGCAGGAAGCTCCCAGACTGACTCCAGGCTTCCAGCATGACGACTCGGTGATGTGCAACCGGAGAGAAATCCCATCTTAGCAGCAGCGGGTGGATGACGTTAAGCCCCCGCCTCCCCCGTCGACCGTACTGATGCCTGTAAATCCAGCGTTCAACTCCACGTCGACGTTTTCGAGAACTCCGTCACCGTGGTGTGAGATCTCCATCCGTCCAACCGGGGCAGGAAATATTGGCCTCCTTCACCGACGTCTGCGCCCTTTACTCCGCCGAACCTCAACTGTGTGAGGCGTAATCTGTCTGAGGTTACGTAAGGCTCATTAAGTTTGTAATGAAGGCTTGGCGGGAGCCCTGTCAGCCAGACAGGACTCTGGGAGAGGTGCGAGATGGGAAAGTGCCATCACCTGACAGACATTATGGGGGAGGAATTATTCATTTCTTTGAATATAAATGAGCTGCTCTCAGAAGTGTCTACAGGAGCATTCAGCAGATTCTCTAATGCTTCGGCTCATCCTCGCATCCAGTTTGGAGGATATTTAAAGCTCAGCCTCTTCACTGTTTATTGGTTTTCAAAGACTTAAAGTGAGGAAATGGATTTTCTGATCAGTTAGTTTCAGACAAGTGTTTTGTGCTGCTAAACTGAATTCATTATCTGCTGTTAGAAATGAGGATTTTCAAAGAATACTTGCAAGGAAATAATGATTTATTAGACATAATTTAGTGGATGAGTTTATTTTTGTCTTTCTTAACTAAAGACAGACCAGGACTCTTTGAGCACATCCAATTTTTCCAATATTTGATCAAACTTCCACTTAACAAGACGAAATCTGAATACCTGAAGACATTGACTGTCAGAAAACAATCTCTGTTGTACAAAGACAATCTCTGTTGGTTTTTCTAGTGAGATAATTTGCATTTCTGTACCATCTATCCATTCAGGCTTTTCTCATACTAATCAGGCTTATTTGTCAAATTTCCTTTACCGATCATTGTTAAAGCATCAGAAACAGGAAGTCGTCCAGAGAGGTCCAGCTCATCTGGACTGGGTGTCCTGGTTCTGGGCCAAAGGCCTCATGTTTCAACCCCAGATGTAGCATCTTGTATAGCTCAATTTAAAATTTTAGTCAAAATTTGAGGTGTAATGATGTTGGCCTCATTTTGCAATCGTGTTAATTGTCTCTAATGTGCTCTGACTCCCTCACCACCTGCTGCATGTCGCTCCTGTTTTCCACTGCTTTGATGGAAAACTAAACATTGCAGCAGTCAGAGAGGATGAGATTCAGGTCCTGTTTACATGACAACGTTTCAAGTGAAAACACATCATTTTTGCAAGGTTGGATTGCTGTTCAAGACTCTCAACTCAATAAAACAATCAAATCCAGGAGAATATGGACTGGGAGTCACAACATTCTGGAGGAATAAGTTACTGTGCATCTACCGAGCAGAAGAACCATTTACCAAGTTTTCCATTTTCACTTGAAAACGTTGTTGTTAAACGGGGCCATGTTGTCTCCCATGATGTGAATATATGTGTGTGATGACTAAACCTTTCACCTGACCTCTTCAACATGTCTCGTCTCTTTCAGCGGGAGGATTTGCTATCAGGATATGTACAAATTGTTGCGTTTTATCTCGCCTCCCCTGGGCCTGGGGAAGAAGTGCCCCAACAGGGTGGCTTATAAGGTTTGCACTCCCACACAGTCCCTCGTTTGGCTCCAAACTGGGGCGCTGTGATGGTTTCAGACTGTTGTCATTCCCTGCGGTGCCAGAGAATGACCTCGATCACACATGCATACGAACGCCCATCGATCCTCCACTAACCGGCTGGCAGGTAACCGCGGACGGTCCGGGAAACAATGCAGCAAGTCAGGCTCAAACAAGAGTCATGAATTCATCTTCGGATCTCTGCAAACACAGGAGGGGACGAAGAGAGAGAGCATTGTGTGCTTTGTTTCCGATCTGGTTCCTGCTGATGTCTCTTAGCATGCAGAAACAGAGAAGCATCTTCAGGGAGTTCTCAGCTGAAGGTGGGGTCGTTGAAGGGTGGCTCTGATGGATTCTGTCATAATGACCCGGCCATTTCTTTAGTGTACAAGTTTGGGTTTGGAACGTCTTCCTTTCCTCCCATCAGCCAGAAGGACGTCGGGTTAGCTCTGCTGATCCATATGTCTCTGCTGGTTAAATTGCTGTTGTACGAATTTACTTTTACCTCTTCATGACATTTTGGCAGAACATAACTTGTCAATCTCCAATCCGATCCAGACAGTGATCTTTCATTGTTTAAAAGAAGACCGAAGCATCTGCAAACCTTCCAGAGTCACTTATTTCAAGACTGTAGACAGTGTTTCTTAGCACATCCTTCCTTCAGCTGAGAACATCTTTTTGAAAAATGCTCTCATTCCTGAAAGCATACCTTCCCTCAGGGTCCTTCCCTCTCATGCAGGGAATCCTCAGGAGAATCCGCCTCTTCTTCTTCCTCTGGCATCCATTCCTGAGTCTGTAAATTCAGCTCGGATGGCATTCCAGTCCATGATATCCTGGAAATCTCATTAACAAGGATTTCTGTGTTCTCCTCTTTTTATCCCCCATTCTACCCCTTCCATTCTCTCTTCTGGGTTTCATCTTGTTGCCATGAACCTCCTTCCCACCTCTCTACCACCGGGGAACTCTTCATCCCTCCTTCCATGGCCTCCTACCAACCTTTCCCTTGGGAAGTGGCCGCATGACTTACCGCGATATGTACGAGATGCTCCGCGACATGTCTCCTCCACTAGGTTTGGGAAAGAAATGTCCGCCCCGCATCGCCTATAAGGTAGAATTACTCCTTTCCTCCACCGCTTCCATCCCCCGCTTCCCCCTCCCACCACCTCCTACGTCCCTTCACACTGCTGGTTCCTGCTTCCACCTGTCAAACGTCTCCAGGCTTGTGTCAGTGTGTCGCGGTTGACATGTCTTGCCCCGCTGTTTATCTGTGGAGCTTCCGGGTTGATTTAATGCAGGGCCATGCAACACTGATAAGAGCCGATCAGACGTAAAGCCCCGCTGTCTGACAATTCCATATAGTCTTCCCTCGCTCCCCTTTTCACAACATTTCAAGTGAAAATGCATCATTTTGAAAATGATGTCTGTTTACGTGGAAATGGTAGAAATGCAGATGATGTAGTTTTCATGTTGGGCTGCTAGTGGGTGCTGTTGTTTTTAAAATTGACAGTAATCGCATATCTGCATGATGTGAGCGGAGGCTGAAGCCATTCCAGTTCTCACTCTACCCTTTCTTGTTTGGATGGTGCGGTTGCTTTGGCGCTCCTGTTGTCAGCAGCAGGTGGCTGTTTGCCTCAAACAGGCTCTGATGAATCCACGGTGCACCATCTGCCCAGCAAGCATTGCAAGTTAGAAAGGAGGAAAGAGAAACATCAGCAGGATCATTTTAATGTTTAATAGCTTGCTGATATCTTTTCATGCATTTCAAATAATGGTGATGCCGAGGGTTTCTCGTTGAAATGATTTAGAATTTCACTGGTTTTGATTCCAGTTCTGAGAATAAATAATTTCTTTGCTGTTTTACTGGAGGAGAAACTTTGACAAATGATTCCATAGTTGAATTAACATGGATTAAAGTAAATGTTTCAGCTTTAGACTGACAACAGGTTGCCACGGAAAGTGACAAATGCTCAGGGTTCAGCACATTTCAGTCAGCCAGACAGTGAGGCTGGTGTCAAATTACAATCTTTGTATATTGAAAGCCTGAGCACGGACAGAAAGAAGCTTACTGGGAAGTTGGCCTCAGAGCCAGTACAAGTCGAGACTCTTCATACTTTTAAAATGTGGTGTAGAGATGTGCAAATGCAATTAGTTTGTATCTGTAATAAAAGTAAAGAAATCATTAGATGCTGTTCTTGTTTTTGACAAATTCAATGACAAACTTGCAGCTAAATGTAATCTAGCTAATGGATCTTAAAACATGGTCGCTGTAGAAGCCACATAATTTTCTCAAGACATCATTAAGGACTTGCCCAATTCATTATCTAGACGATGTGCGTACAGTTAGTGTGTGGTTGTCCAGTGTAATCTCAGGCTGCATCTTCAATCTACCTGGACAGATCATTCAAATATAATAAAGATGAACTGTATTGCTTATCAGCTTTGTAGACAGAGGAGTAATTCACAAGAGATCACAAAATTCCGCACATGAATTACTGAAAAAACTAATTTAAATCAAAATACATCTCAAGGCCCTGTTTGCGGAACAACATTTTTAAGTGAGAACACAAAACATAGGCTTAGTTTTTTCGGAGTCCGTTAAAACAACAACGGTGCTCACAATCATTGGAGACGGAACTTTATGAAATGCTCCACGTGGAAATGGTTAAAACACCAATAAGGTTTATGTTCATAGCCTTACTGCTCTCTGCGTGTGTGGTTTCACCACAAAATACATCCAACAGCACCCACTAGTGGCCCATCATGTTAACTGCATCGTTTTCAGCGTTTCTGCCATTTCCGTAGAAACGGACATGTTTTTTTTTTTTTAGAGTGTTGCACTGTTAACACAAAACTTTAATGAAATGAAAATGCAAAAACAATGTGTGATCAGTTGAAATGTCCTGTAAATGGGGTCCAAATCCTGCCTGTGCCTCAAATTTATTTTCCTAGCAAGCATTTGTACCGAGGCTAATAAAGTTTAGATGCATTTATTACTGAGTGCATCATTAATAACCAGTATTTCTCCTGCAGATTCTGGATTCCCATTGTTGATTGTCAGATTAGGTTTTCAGTCTTGTCCAAAATTTCCAAGTGGAAAGTTCCCTGTTTGACCAGCATTCGGATTTGCTACTTAGAGACGCAGTATAGGAGTGGATCCCACACCTCGGCCGTCCTCAGGTAGTCCCGCTCCAGCTGCATCCAGGCCGAACGTGAGCGGCTGTGGTTGCGTGCGCGGCTGTCAGAGTGAATCACGGTTATGGCGGCGCTGCCCTTGCCCCAGTTCTTAATGTCTGAGTCTGACGTGGTCACGTCTCCAAATATAACTCTTGTTTTTGTGAATCGACGGGGAAAGACATAAACAAAGACACCCAGATGGAACAGCGGGGCGCTTGAGAGCAGCGCTCAGATTTTCTGTTCCCGCTTCCCATTTGTGTGCTTGCCCACCCCCCCCCCTCCCTCCTGCCGCCTCGCCATTGATCACGCTGCAGAGCTCTCCTCTCATCCCGACCGAGACGTCTCCCCCCGATAGCTACAACTGTCCCCGTTACCCTGCAGTCTCCGCTTCTGTGTTCCGTCTTCAGGCGGAACGTCAGCGCCGTGTCTCTTGAAAACCCTCTCCTTCTGACCTCTCCAGGGATTTCTATCCTTTCTTTTCCGCTGTGACGTCCCCTCAGCGGATCGTCACACCCGCTTGTGTTCTTCAGTCTCTGTGTCCTCTGCATGTGGACTGTCTGCAAGGCCTGCTTCTTGTCCGCTGTCATGCTTTTCCTCACCGCGCTTCAGTCCTGCTCTGCTCTTCTATCTCCATCTCTTTTACTACCAGAGAGAACATTCATTCTTTGTCCATGTTTCCGTTCGAAGGAAGAAGGAACCATCAGTTTTCGATCTTTGTGGTTCTGCATGCTTTCATCACCCTTCACCCCTGCTGTTACTCTAAGCGCATGTTGACATGAATCCTCCGGTTGTGCGTTGCATGGATTTCTGCTGATTAATGTTTATTTTTTTAGGTCTCCTGATCTACTATCAAACTGGTGACTCATTCCCAGCCGAGCGTTGTTTGCTCAGAATTTTTAAGTGGTCTACTACGAATGAAAAAAGCAGAACAGTTCACTGCTAATTGAGGCTCCGTGCTGCTGAGCTGTTGTTGCTAATAAGCGCAGCATCATTGTGACATTATAAATCGCTTGTTTGGTTCAACAAACACTCCAAATTTAAAGTACATTCAATTTACTGGGATAATAGAACCTGAGAAAAGCAGCAGATCATAAAATTGGAAGAAGAATAAGAAGGTTAAACAGTTTGATAGAAGGGTGGTGCAGTGGCCAGCTCTCTCATGTCACATCAAGAAAATTCCTGGTTTGAATCCAGTCTAGATTTATATACTTTTGTCTAAATTTACTTCAAAAAAGGACATAAAGGAAGAACATGCAAACTTCACACTGTTGAACTCTGGTATTGACATATATCTTTTTCATAAATCTAACATATAAAGGTATCTGCTGAGCAGCAGCTTCACGTTTTACCTCCGGTTCCATCAAGTCGTTATTTTGAGAATTAAAGACATCCAGCTGCACGTTCCCGGCAGCTGTGGGGCTCAGCGTGTTCTCCGAGCTTACAGTCCAGCTCAGCATTACCAGCTAATCATATTTTGGGTTTTAGGAGGAGTGTGCTTGGCAGTTGTCTCGTAGCAACGGCGGTGGCGGCGGCAGCAGAGTCAAACTGCAGGCTGCTTCAGCTCCATGGGAGAACAGCGACAGAACAGTGCAGGCCTTTATGTGGACGGACTCAAACTGCCATCCACATGTTGAACCTGACAGCTTGGGCACATTGAGGAAGAAAACTGTGTAAAACTGCTTTTCTCAGTTCTATTTGCAATTCCCTTCCATTTATTACACAATGCAAAGCCGTCTGTCCCTGTTCGTATTTTAGATATGAACAAAGATCAAACAGCGAGTAGCAGCACATTTAATCCACCACTCCCGCCCCTGCTTCCTGTTTCGCCCGGTTTATCGTCTGTCCCTCCTCCCTCTCAGCGGTTGGTGAGGATGAACATGCCAATCGCGGATGACAACACGGTGCATTTCACGTCCACGCTGATGGCCCTCATCCGCACCGCCCTGGAGATCAAACTGGCATCTGGTGAGAGAGTGAGACTCCAGAACCCGCCGTCCGCCGGCGGCCGCGCCGACGGCCTTGAAGATGATGTGATCGCTCTGCTGCAGATGTGATGTGACAGGTTTTGTTGGGGGGTGGGTGTGGGGGGGGCGTTCTCTCTGCAGGGGTTCTGGCGCAGCATTTGTGTGATGTGGACCTGAAGAGGGAGATAAACCGAGTGTGGCCCAGCCTCTCGCAGAAGACCGTGGACCTGCTGGTGACGCCGCATAAATGTAAGAGCTAATTCCTGTAGAGCAGGGGTGTCAAACATAAGGCCTGTGGGCCAAAACCAACCCACAAGAGGATCCAGTTTGCTCGATGTTGAGGTTGTAGCCTGTCCATCTGTGTTATGTGGTCAGATGCTTTTACCTTACACCCTATACAGTGATGAAGAAATAAAAATAAAGCTTAAGGATACTTATATTACACCATATATGAGCTACAGTTTATTTTTTATGTTCCTTATTGATGAGTTCCTTTTCTCTGAGGATTAACTCTGGGTTGACACACCTTCTCAGGGTGTTTGTTGGACTTTTGTCACTTCAGATCGCACAGTTTCAAACTTTTATTCACCTTTTTTGTTAATCACAAAACATGCATTCAGCTCTGATTTTGTCTACATTCTGTGTATTTTCCTTTTGAAGAATTCATCTTTGTCTTTAACCCTTCATTTTTTTCCTCCTGCTGCTCACAATTTTGATGTAAACGCTTAAACGTAGTGGTTTCTTAACATACAAAACATAAAAAAAATTGTAAGATCTCCCTTGAATCTGGATGTTACTTCAACATGTAACACCTATTTAAATGTTTTTACAAACTGAAATGAATGCAGTGAGATTTTAACAATAAAACAACTAATACTACTGTTAGACTGGCTATTGTTCAGTCTAAATGTTTTCTGACAACAGTGGCAAGTGCTGAACAAACCAGTCCAACTGATGGAGCCTTAATCAAGAAATCTCCAGACATCTTTATATTATTATGACTGATTCTACTGTGAAAATCTACCTGGTCTTGAATCTCTAAAAGACTCCAGTTCCTTGATGTAAGGTTTCCTCTGATCTGAATGGCGATGTGAGTCCCAGACGGCCCACGCCGTCCCGCTTTGTTTCTCATCTGGTGCCATCTACTGCTCACACGCAGGAACTGTGTGTGTCTGCAGATAATGAGCTGACGGTGGGGAAGGTCTACGCTGCTCTCATGATCTTCGACTACTACAAGCAGAACCGCGCCAAGAAGCTCCAGCAGCAGAACTCTGCGGGGGGGCCTCAGGTAGGGGGAGTTACCTGCAGCAGTCCAGGCATGAAGCTGTCAATTATCCTGCTTTTAAAACCCAGTTTTGTGAGGATTTTTCTCTTAGTTTTTTCAATAAAACACTTCCGATGTGCTGTGTCTTTGTAGAAATTGTTGGTTAGTTGCCCAGTGTAAAATACAGTATATTTAAACGGTGAATGTATAATTTTTCTCTGGCTTCCTCATGTTTGTGGTCTTCTTATAAGCTCACTGTTGATGAAAATAGTTATTTAACTTGAAGAAAACGCACCGATGTGACTTAGACTGACTCACATTCATGCCATTATGTTTCTAATTTGGGTTCAAACTCCAGTTTGGGATGAATGCCTTTAATAGAATTGGTTTTAATTCCAACAACCAGATGATATCAAAGGACACAAACACGTTGTTTTGATATCTTCAAATTTAAGCAGCATTTTTACATTAAGATGACTTTTTTCTGCATTATCCACCTTACTTTTATTTTTAAGGATTGTAACTTATGTCGGCAGTTTTACTTAAATTTCATCATTTCCACAAAACACTTGACAGCTTTAAAGATAAATATCTTCAAACTGCTTCAAAAAAGCATATATATATCTGATGAAACTGATAATGAAAAAAATAGTTCAACAAGTTCTCTGACTCACAACATTCTGATTTTCCCTCTTTTAGATATTTGAACGTGAATATTTAAAACAGAGAAAATGAATTTGAGTTTTTGTTTACTTTTGTCTGTCGCTGTTCTGTCCTGCAGATTGGTAAACTGGGGGCGCTGTTCCGCCCCGTGCTGCCCCTCACTCAGATAGCAGAGGTCGAACCGCCCTTCCCCAGCCCCCACGCCGCCAAGCAGCCCCTCCCGACAGCCCAGCCGGAGCCAGAGGCCAAAGCGGAGGTCCCGCCCATCACCGCCATCACCAGCACGTCGATCAGCAGGGACGCGATGTGAGTGGCGCTCATGTGTATCCGTGGGAGGAAAGGGAGGGGCTTTCTTCAGGAACTCAGTGGAGAAGTGAGAATGTGACCCGTGGAACGATGCAGAGATGTTTTTGTTCCACAGTGAACTGACAACAATAGTTGAGTGTCATCGGCATAGTGACAAACATCCTTATACTATGTGGTCACACTGTTTAGGTGTTGATCTGTCGAAGAATAAAGATGGTCTGACTTTGAAGTTGACTGTAGCCTTCCAGATATCTCCTCCTGATGCTTCCTCTCCTCTTCATGCAGCTGCTGTTATGTGGATTCTGCCTTAACTTGAGTTGACACATAAATGACGGATTGCAGTTACTTGTCTTAAAAAAGTAGAAGAATAATTTTCCAAGTTACTACAAATTAAATAAACTTCATCACTTAGGAACGTTAAGTTTTGTGTTTCTTTTCACAGCCTCTCTCTAAACCAGTACTGCAGTCGTGTTTGATTCAGTCTTATGACTGATTGACTGTAATTTGCTCTGTAATTTGGTAAATTACACAAAAAGACATGCTCACACTTCTGCTTATCAGCTGTTGACATGAGCTAATCTTTCTCAGAGTATATCTGTCATGTTGCTGTCAGGAGGACTGAATAAGCTCATGATTTATAATGAAGATCGGTTTATGACTGCAGGAATCTGTTATGTTAATGTGCTGCTTTTGAACATGTTACAAACGCTTTTGAAACCTTCTTACATTACATTTCAGACTGAGTCAGAGGAGTGCCATAAAGCATTCCCAGTCTGGAGATGTTTCTCAGACAGTACAGAGGCCGAAAACCCGGCGGAAGCTGCAGAGAGGCCAGTCAGAGGATGTCCAGTATTCCACGAGACCTCAGGTACAAAACACTCTTTTATTCGACCTGACAACTCTCTTGGCTCGGTTTGACACCTGTTGGTTCTCTTTACGTTTTATTTCTCCCCAGGAACAAGTTGAAATGAAGCAGGTGGAAAACATTTCTGACACAGAGGGGTATCCCAGCCTGGAAGGCCACTGCAGAGCCGCCTCTCTGCCCCGCCTCAACGCCGAGTACTACGTAAGCCCTTCAGTGCTCCGGGCGCACCGTCTCCTCTTTTACCACTCACCTCTCTTCACAGATCTTTTCCTTTCAGTTCCTGAGACAGTGTAAACCTTTAAAAATATAGATGTTTTCTATTTATGTTGAAATGGTAATGAAAAAAAAAAAAAACAGACTCACGAAGGGCAGAGAAAGTCCGGCGGGCGGCTGAATGGGAGTCAGACCACATCAGTTCATCCTGCTGATCCTGATCTCCCAGTCTGAACACTTCACACATTTCACAGAGCACTTATCACAGGATACAGACAAAGATAGATGGTTTTATTTCTTGTATGATAACAGGTTATGTATCAGTAAATATCAGAACATTTGAATCAAAAATAGAAAATGTCTAGCATGTATTATTTTGCTGAATAACTTGCTACTATATTAACGGTCAGTCAGCCTCTCCGACCGCTTCACCCAGATACAGAAGTTGTATTTCAGACGTGTTTTAGATATTTCATTTCAAATAATGCCAGAGTTCACTCCTGTCCCTTTAAGAGCCAGGTGCACTGCACCTTGTGGAACATTGATATGAATGTATGAGAGAAGATTTGTCGTTCTCATCACGCCTTTGAAGAAAGTCCTGATGTTAGTTTCTCAGGCTCCATCTACACGTTTACAGGTGAAAACACAGAACTTTTGTTATATTTTGTGTCTATTTGTACGAAAACGGTGCTCTGAGCCTCTGAAAACGCACCTTTTTGAAAACAGCTCTGAAGATCATTAGTATTTATTCATATAGCACTTTTCATAGATAAAGATCACAAAGTGCTTTACATCTAATAAAGCAGAAGAGATAAAAACAGAAATAAAATCATTAAAAGTGTATGTGTATGTACTAATAAAAATGAGCGGATTTAAATGACTGATGTGCCAGCAACCTAGTATGAAGTGAATCTGAGATGATAGCTTGGTTTTCAAAGGTCTGTGCGTTTGTTGTTCCAAACAATGACATTGGACAAGCCTCAGCTCACACGCACAAGTCACAGTGATCGGCGTCTTCGGCGATTAAATCTGTTTTTCCTTCCGGGCAGAAACACCTGCCGGACATTTCCGTTCGCACAAATGCCAACGTACTCCCATCTTTAGTCTTTAAAGTGTATCTTTATTTGCATGCATGTGTGGTTTCTTTACACAATCAAACAGCTCCCACTAGTGGCCCAACATGAAAGCTACACTGTTAATGTTGTGTAAAAATGAAACTTTTCTGAAATTAAAGCACAAAATGATGCATTTTTTGCTCGAAACGCATAAATGGGGCCTAAAACCTGAAAGAGTTTCATTTTCCAAGAGGCAGCAGGCTTTTACTCATATTAATTTGACTGGAAACACTTTTGTGTTTTTTCATTATTCATTATAGATTTTGTAAGAAGAACGTTGAATATCAACTTTTAACATAAGAAATTAAAATCTATGCAAACGCATCGAAAAACTCAACAATGCTGTCGTACTAATGCATTGTTTGATATTGTTTGTAACGGTTACCATTCTGTGCTGATAATTTGTACAGTTGCTCCAGGTTTTTGTCATGTGCAGTCAAATGTCATCTGATTACATGGTTTAACTAGAAATATTTCGCCGCATTCCAATGTCTTTACATTGCATATGTCTCCAGATGTCCAGTTTATCCGTACTGTTAAGCATATCAGTATCGTTTAACATTTTATCCAGTTGTTTTCTTCAGGATGCATGTCGCTCACCCACTATAAGTTCAGCTGAGTTCGGCATGAGCGCTTCAATACTCTCTTTTCATCTGGACTCCACTTGATCTTTTGGATTGTGACTCGCAGTCGCTGCTCTTGTCTGCCGATGATGGTTTTTCTGTCCCTCACTTGTGTGTTTTTGGTTTTGTCCCACCTGTCTGATTCTGTCTGTCCAGCTTTGCTCTCTGTGTTTTAGTCTCCTCCTCTCTCTGTGTCCGCTGGCTCTGTCTCATAACACACTGAACATGTGCTTTCCTTATGTTTACGTTGCATACACACACACACACTCACATGCACACTCACGCACACACCTCTCTTTCTCTATGCAAGACGTGGCTGGTGATTTTCTGTGTTGTCTTTTTGTCAAAGACATTTAACGGGAGACCAAATCCAACAAGTGTTAGTCTATATAACATCTGCGCCGTACAGTTCATTCGGTTCACTTCCGTACCTGCTAAAAAAAAGCTTTTTTTGTGAGCCCAATTTCATATTGAACCCATTTCATTAGTCATTTTCAAACTGAACACATTGTCAGGCTACTCTCTGTTATCGTTTCTCCTCGGAATCAAAATGAGGGAGAACACATCGCCAGAGAGAAAACTTGACATGAAGTAGCACAGCGTAAGTAGAGCTTAGTCATACAAAGGGCCGTACGTTTCTTCTTCTTCCATGGACGTGTCCTCAAATCTCCCCATTCATAACTCCTGGAGCTGGTTGTCCGTTGCAGCTGTTTGCCAGCTAACTCTGCATTCATCTGTATCTCAGATGCTCTTTTTGTCAAACCAGAGACCGCGATCTTCGGACTTCCGTGTGTTCATAAAGAGCCATACCACGAAAACATGTGTTCTGTAAATCTGTGCTGATCAAAGGTGTCCAAGTGAATCTTTCATGTTGGGAAATTTGTTTTTCTGACTGATTACAGGAAGTTTGTTCATGGTGATTACACACAGACTGTTTGATTACTTTTTTTTCGTTTTCCACTAAGTTGAGGGTGGAAGCCTTTGGGATGTCTCTGGGTTTGCAAGAAAAAGCACTGTCCTTTCAGTCAGACGATAAATGAATCAACCAAGAATCCAGATTCTGTTGTGTGGAGGTAAAGTATGCAGACAGGCGGAGAATGTAGACATAGTGCACTGTTTAGTGTGTGGGACTCCACATGAATATGTTGGGTTTAAATGCTACTGTGCCAGAACACGGCCAGCTATAGATTGTGTAACAAATTTGGAGTATTCAGAGATCTGAGAGAGACAGCTCTTCTCCTATGTCCATGTAACATGATATTGACACTAGTGATAAACTGAAACTCATTAACTCCTCAGTGGATCCAGGAGGATGTTACTCTGAGCCGTGCTACATGCTACATGCTAAAGAGTTTCAGGGCTCACATATTAGTGGTGCTACATGCTAAACATGATTAAAGTATGGCTGATACACTCATTAACAGCGAGCTGGAGTGTGTGAGCAGAGCACAGCAAACTCAGTCCTGCATCTCAAAGCTACCACTGCGTCTACAGTACGCATACGGGCAGCGCTTAGCAGCTGCGCTACATACATAAATTAGCTTAAATGGCATTTACTAAGCACTTGCACAGCTAAAGATTGGTTCTTGTACTTTTACTCATCCTTTCAGGAAATGGTGTCAGTGCATTCCTACCAGGAAACATATTTGGTCGACGCAAAAACAGAACCTGCTGCAGTCTTTGCAGTTGGAGACGCTGAACCACCATGTGAGGACTGGTCAAATGGCTTTTCTAAAAAAGCTTTGCTTTCCAGACTCATGACTGAAGTTTTGGCTCCGGGTTCTCAGATGAGGACTGACACGTGTTGGTTTCGGTCTTTTCATGAGGTTTGTTGACAGTCAGAACATGCAGAGCATCACCAGCCTCATCCGACTCGAGTCTGCTCTCCTCCTCCGTCTTCCCTTTCTCCCGATTTCAATGCTCACTGCTAATGTTGTGCCCACCTCCTCTTGTGTGTGCTGTCTGATAGCGGAGCCACCCTCGCCACGCCCCTGGGACCCACCTGGCAGTATGTACCACCTGTTGTGCCACCTCTCTCTCTCTCTCTCCCTCCTCCTCCTCCTCCTTTCGTCCTCTCCTATTTCCTCTTCCTTTCATGTCTGTGTCGAACCACCATGTGCCGGGTTCACTCCCTCCCATCATGTGCACAGTAACGCTCCGACACTGAACACTAGTCACTCCATGAAATTGCTGATAGACGTAAGAATTCCGACATTACGGATTCGTGGCATCCATTAAGCATCCCCACCTTCCATCCCTGGAGAAGGATGTGTGTTCAGGGTATGCCTACCACTCTGCGCTGCCTCTCAGCCGTGAGCTGCAGCAGTACAGTGCTACACATTGGTGAAATGTGTGTATGTGAGTGTTACGTACGTAGTAGTGTGTGGTCTCTTATTGTGAGTCAGTGTGTGATTGTGAAGCGAGGTAGAGACGGTATTGCTGCTTTTCCGCTTTGAACTAAAAACTTTCTCTCCACTACACACTTAAAACCCGCCAACTTCTTTATGTCACTGGTTGTAATGGTCAGTCTTAAAATCTCATTTTATCACAGGGCAAAAGATTTCACTCGCTCTCTAAGTCTAAAACAAATGACTGAAAATCTGTTGTTTCACATCACTTTCTTCAAAGTGTGTGAAGAAAAAAATACTTTATGTGAAATTTCCTTTTCTGCTACTACACACCTACGACATGAGATTTTAAGACTGCAGTGCATATTAGGTAAAACTACCTGTTAATATGACTATTTCTTACAGTGTTGTGCTGTTGTTGTCTCTGACTGTAGCTACAGGACAGACTGTGAGGTAGGAAGCAGTGGAATAGCACAACCCCCCCCCCCAAAGTACCACTCAACCCATTCACTAACCGGAGGTACCAGTTGGAATCAAACATTGTGTTTTGATGATCAGTTTTGCTATTAATCACGACATATACTCAAAGTTATTGTATGAAATCTGCAGTAACCAGCAGACGGGGCGGGAATTTAGCTGCTGTCTCCGTTTCCTATCACACCAGTCTGGTCCCTGGTAGCCGTATTGGTCAGTACGGTAAGAATCAGGAGGGGTTTGTGTCATTGTCCTCCAAGCATTTACTAAACTATTATTCCATGGAGAAGTTTTTAAAGGAATACACCACGTATGCTTTCACTTGATATTGACTGTCCATTGAAAGTCTCAGGGAGTGAACGAAGATGGAGGAAAAAAAAGTCAATATTGAACACAAGTTAATGTTTCATATCTCACAGTTTCAGTGGATAATATTCACCATTTCTGCCTTGAAACCATTCGTAAGTTACCCAAATGAATAATCATCATACGATGACACAACAGTTTTGGTGTTCAGCCAGTCTGCTGATGGAGAACTCTACGTTAGTTAATGCAGCACTTAGAGAAAAAGCAGCTGATAGATGGAGTCTTTTTTCAACTACGAGATGAAAATCGAATGTTTATAACTTATAGAGTTGAAGTGCGACTGCTGGCATAGCATCATTAATAGTACCAAACTGTAGCTTCAAGGCAGGGGTGTCAAACATAAGGCCTGTGGGCCAACAGAAACACATGAAAGTTCATATTTGAAAGTTAGTCTGGCCCTGTTTGACATTACATCTGGAGCCATATTTCAGATGTGTTCAGGCGTTGGGTATTGTTAATTTCTTTCAGTGGTGTATTCCTTTAAATAAATACAACATGCAGTATGTTCATTCACGTATTAGGTTTACTTGGCAAATGATAATAGATAATAGAGTATAAGAAAAGAAAAGAAGTGCCTCAAAGGCCGGTGTCACACCCCACCTCTTCTCTGTTCACTAGCAAACACCTGCTGGTTCATAAGTTACATAATAAAAGTAGTTGTAAGCACTCAGGTTGTGACAGAGATGCTTTCATTCTTCTCAAAGTCTTTTTTTAACACCTGTTACCTGGAGAAGAACGGGTTTGGTCTCTCAACCAAAGGTTGCCGTCCACTGGTTGTGTCATTTGTGTGTCGTGGATATTTTGGTGATCCAGTACAAGTGCCTTGGGTGAAACCACAACTTCCATCCACGTGCTGTACTCTATGATCACGCTTCTCCCTGTCTGCCTTCACCCTTTCAGCCGATAGTTGATCTCAGTCCGATAAGACGCTCGGCATCCTCGCTGACGCCGCAGTGCCGCCATCAGGACGTCGGGCTGGGGGAGTACGATCTAGAGCGGCCCGGTCAGGCATCCACCGGACCGCCACAGGGCCAGGACAGAGCCCACCACCATCACCACCACCACCGCTGCCATCGACGCAGGGACAAGGACAAGGACAAGAAGCAGAAGTCCCTGGACAGAGCGGCGTCGGTGCAGCCGTCCAGTACCGTTGGTAAGGATTCATTTTATCATGATCAGGAATCACCTAACGTGTTGTGGGAGCTGGAGCGCCCGCATGCATGCCCGGCTGCAGTGATGCAGTCGCTGTATCGGTCCGACATAGTGAAGAGGGAGCTGAGCCAAAAGGCTCCATTAAAAATAAGAGCTTACGAGACTTATGCCATCCGATAGCAATGTCAGCAGCCGGTACACTACCTCTTATATGTACTGAAAAACCTTAAATGTGCAAACAGAGTTTACTGAGTAGCAGATGTTACATGACAGGATAGCAGATGGTTGCATAAAAAAGTTGTTTCCAACCATTTTTTTTTTTTTTTTTTCCTTAGTCTTCCTAGATTGCCTTTCAGAGAGACTGCGGACCTCCTCTCTCTTCTCTGATTGTAAACAATAAACATTACATGAAGCTTAAACACTGGTAGATTGTCAGGAACAAACAAAAGTACTCAGGTGTGTGCTGAACCCTCAGGTCAGATGAAATGTTATAAATGGGAAACACACAGACAAAACTGACCAAAGTTGCACGTTTCGTCAGATCTTTCCCTTTGAGGAGCAAATCCTGTTGTCATAGTTTATTTCATCTCAATTTTCTCCTTCGTTTTTCTCTTTCCTTCCCACATTTCCTCTCATTAAAAGCCATGCTTTTGATGAAGTTTAAAATCCTGGACGTTGAAAGACTCACTGACTTTCCT
This sequence comes from Salarias fasciatus, assembly GCF_902148845.1. Taxonomy (NCBI): domain Eukaryota; kingdom Metazoa; phylum Chordata; class Actinopteri; order Blenniiformes; family Blenniidae; genus Salarias; species Salarias fasciatus. The sequence continues at coordinate 5,463,528 of NW_021941229.1, read as the reverse complement.
TTATCATGTTTGGATCATTCGTATCACGACACGCTGAATCTTGCTTCCTTGAACGCCTCATAAATTGCAGCACGTTAAATTCAAAGCCAGCATTTACAGTTTGAGTTACTCTTGTCATTTCTGTATTTGGAAAAAAGAAAAAGAAAAGCCAAAAAAAGACTTCTAACAGGTGTGGGCCAGTCGTGGTGGATTGAGAAGCGCATGCTGAGCGCTAACTGTGTGGTTTTCATCGGGTCTGGCCGCCGGGCCTGAGGGTTGGGGGCTGCCAGTCAATTGTTCCACCTTTCTGGTCCAACTTTTAGATTGATTCTGATGAAATGTGTGGAAATGCTCCTCTTCTCGGAGAGTCCCTGACTTTCCCCTCCCTCGGCCAGCAGCGGACTGATCTCTTGTTGTGTAAATTCCTGCCGCGCTGCCAAACACATTTGTTTTACAGCCCCGTTACAATCACTGTCGCTCACGACACCTCGTGTTTAGGCCCGAGAGCAAATGAGGGGGAATTCATCCGCTAATGATCCTGGAGCTGTTCAGATACAGTTTAACTGCTTTTAGAAATCCCATAAGAAGATTCTCCCGTGCCAAGGAAAAAGTGATATTCTGCCATTATAAACATCCACATAAAGCTGAAAACTCATGGAGGAATAGTTACATGTACGAAACAAAGAGGTACAAGTTTTGATTAGTGATCTGCAGTGTCTGCTCTCTGGCTTCATGGTGGTGTCATTTGAAAGTACCGACAGTTTCATTAATTCAACGCTGCAAAAATGTCTTCGTCCAAATGGGACGAGGAAGACGTGCACGCTGAAACCTGGCAGCTCCCTATCGGAGCAGCAGACAGCGAGCCAGGCTGTCCTCGGATGTCTTAACGTAGCGGTGAGAATTCTTTATAGGATTAAAGTTCCGCGATCGGGTTATGGAGGTGAGGGGTTTTTCTCCGCTGCTGCCTCATCCAGGGATTTTACATGGCAGCCTTTCCATCTGATTAGCAGAGGGAGCTGTGAGCGTTCAAAGGGAAATCTGCTTTGTTGGGGATTTATTTTTGTTCTGACTCCTTCAGTTTGATTTATGAAGCTGGAGCCGATGTAACTGATGATCTGTTCAGATTGATTAAAAAATAAAAATCTATGGAAAAGTTTGACAGCAGAAACATTTGGATTTTACTTTCTGCACCATCATCATATGAACACGACGTCAGAGCAGAAGGGCTCACTTGATCTTGATTTTCAGTATGGGAAAGCGGGGCCTCACCGGCCTTCGGACTTTATAGGTTTTAAGCTGGAAGGGTTACCGAGTTAGCACAGAGATAACGGGCAACGCCGCTTTTTGATCATTCAGTGTCGGTTCTTCCAGTCATTGTGAAGTAAAATTCAGCGAGCGTTGGCTTCTTCACAGGCCAGTTTTCCTCCACTGATGACATGTTGTTGCAATAGCAGTAGTTCTGATTTTGTGCTTCGTCACAGTGCTCAATTTCACTCCTGAAACCAGAGGAAATGATGTTTCCACTGGTAATTATTCACTGAGGACAGCGCCTGAAGACTTTCTCTCTTCACAGCACTCTCTCAGTACCTTCAGCTGCATTCAGAGTCCTCATCTGAAATATTTATATATACAGCTGAGCACAGAAATGATCATCTGACACTCTGCTACCCGGAGAGGAGAATTTAGTTTCTTTATTTGTCATCGAGGGCGACCTGTTGGATAGATTACCAGCTGAGAGTCTGGCAGAGTGTTTTTGTGTCAACACTGGAGGGCAGTAGCCTGGCTTTATTGCGGAGATAAAAGGCCGCAGCAGACGGGGATTTATGGACGTGTCCAGCGAGACGCCGCAGCACCAGCGGCCCTCTGGGCGTCTATTAAAGTCCAGAGAAACGGCGAGGGAGAAAGAGGAGCGAGCTCGAGCCCTCGAAAGCTTCTCCGTCCCAAGGCAGATCTGACACGTTGGATTATGATGAATAGGCTTCTGTGTTTCTGTCAACGCGGCTGTAATCTGAAAAGCTGGAATTATTCCAGCGTTAAGAGAAGTCATGTCATGACGGGGCTTCGCCTCATGCCACACGACTGGAAGCTGTAAAGCAACACATTCTGTAGAAATGAGTGATTTTTACTTTTTACAGAAGTGTTTTCAAACATTTGACTCGTATGTACATAAAATATGCTGTCTTACTTTTGTCATTCTCATTAATTTAAATAAAAAGAGCCATTTTGACACGTTTGTACAGAGAAACATTGTTTTACATTTGATGGTTTCTCAATTTAAAAATTTACCAGATTTTAAGGGTCATCTGATGAAAATCCTCATCAGCTGAGACGTACGAGCAGTTCAGCTTTAATGCTATAATAGAGAATAAGCTCAGCACTAAGGTAGCAGGAGTTCACTGATGTATCTGTGACTTTCTGGCTCGGGTTCTAATGTTTTATGTCTGTTTCTGGAGAACGGCGCAATCCACGGTAAAGACTTTCTTCACAAGACCACCTCATGGGCTGGACTGAGTCCCTGACAGGCCTGCTTTGGCTCAAAGGCTTCCTGTTTGAAGCCAAGGGGTTTCAAAGGCTGATGGAATATTCCTTCAATGCGCTGGAGGCAGCAAAACACACCCTAATATTCAGATGACTTTCTGTTATTAAAGGCTTTTTGAAGCTCAGTCATCCAGTTGTTTACAACCACAAACGTTCAAACCTCCATCACGGATCTTGTCCCCTCTCTCCTCCAGGTTCGTTCACCGACCCCTCGGCCGAGGACTCGTCCAGAGAGCGAGCGAGGGAGCGGGACCGCAGCCGGCCCCAGGAGAGGAGGCACCACTCCTCCGCCGGGGAGAAGCAGCGGTATTACTCCTGCGAGCGTTACGGCAGCAGGGAGCAGTGCCACGCCAGGTCGGCCGGGCCCAGTCGATCCACGTCTCCGGGAGAGGGGCAGGACCCGGGCTTCCCCAGACAGGTGAGACGCACGCCAAGTACAAACATTCTTACACTGCGTGGTATGATTGTTCCAAAACTACATCCATATTTCACAGTAAAAGCACCCAAATAAGATTTACTAGACAAATTATGAGTATTATTCAGTATTTTTTTTTTTTTTTTTTTTTTTTTTTTTACTCATTCAGATGCCTGAATGAGAGTCGGTAGCAGAATGAGAAGAACTGTTTGACCACTTCAAAACAAGCTGTTTGGCTTTAGTAGAGAAAATTTGCCATTCTCTTTCAGTTTAGAAAAAAAAAAACAAACACTAGATTAATTTCTGTTGCCCAACGATGCCTTTTCACTTGAAATGTTGAACTTTCTGCTAAATCTTGTGCACAAAAACTGGAATTCTCTCAGTAAATCACTTCAAATGCTTCGGCCGTCTTCAGGGCTAAATGTTTTAATCATCTGTTGAACCAATACGGTTCCAATGATTCTGTGTTGATTTGTTGTGGTTTGGATGAGTGTCTTTATTAGACAGAAGACAAAGACAGAAGATGTATCATATAAGATCCTTTACAGTTTCTGAAACCACAAAAGACTTTAAAATTCATGTGCTCTTGATGTCAGATTTGAATAAAATGAAGCAGCTGGTTTTGCACCAACATCATGTTTGTGCCTTGCTCCTGCAGCATGGTAGCAGTGTGGTTAAAGCCCTCCCCTCTGGCGCGACCACACCGGGCCGCGGGCGCCGCCAGCTCCCCCAGACGCCCCTCACCCCCCGACCCGCCGTGGCCTACAAGACCGCCAACTCCTCACCCCTCCAGCCCGGTGCCGGCGCCACCGCCGCTGCCGCGGGGCTCCAGACTCGCTTCAGCCGTGGCCTTTCGGAGCACGACCGCTTGGTCGGGGCCCTCGACGAGTCCCCGATGCCCGTTACGCGAATCGGTTCGGACCCGAACTTGAACCGGCAGCAGCAGGACTCCTCTCGCCGGGCGCTCCTCGAGGAAACGGAGGACTTCCAGGACGCCGTGAGCAGCCACGGCGGAGGAGGGGGCGGGCGCGCCGCCAGGACTGCCGCCTCCACCGCCGCCAGCGCCGCCGCCGCGCAGGGCCGGGCAGGGGTGGTGCCCAACGGGTACCACTTCACCGTCGGGGTCAGCTCTGCGTCCGGGAACCGAGCGAGTCTCAGGGAGCGGGAGGAAGACGACTGGTGCTAAACTCGGCAAGGAACTCTGGGAAGAGTTTGCTGTTGAGTAGCGGATGGAGGGCAGCTTCTGCGGCGCTGCTCAGAGCGCCAGTCGGACCCGGCGCAGCGGTCCAGCGGGAGGCCCGGCGGCTGGCACGGAGCCAGAGATGCTGAGCATTTAAAGAGAGTCAGCGGACAGTGCCGTAAAGGGGGATCAGATATCATTCCAGCTTTGTAGTGTCACTCTCTTTTTAATATGATGACCTCTTTATGGAAAAATCACACCAACTGTTTTCTACCCCTTTACTTGCACTGAAATTATAGCACATTTGAAGACCCTCAAGTATTTTTGCCTTGGCCAGTAAATCCAGTGGAGCAGAGGACGAAAAAGCCAAAATCTCCTCGTTCTTTCAGTGAAACTGTGTTTCAGGCTAACCCAATAGCCTCAGTCCTCACAGAAACATGGCGGTTTTTTTCTTTTTTTTTTTACAACTGCAGAATAGTTGGGATCTTGCATGAAATCTCAAGAAAAAAAAAAACAGATTGCAGTGATGTGCAAATTACAATAAACTCACATTCAAAAGAGAATGAAGCAATGACAGCAGATCAGATGTTGGAATTCTTAAATGCATAAACACAACTGCAAGCAGGCAGAATGTGGTTTGGCAGCGCGTCGATGAAGTGAGCCACGTTTTCCCCCAAAGTCATGTTTGAGTGTAAAGTTGCCACAAAGCCTGTATATATTGCAGCTCACCACTCGTGTTGGATTCTAAACTGATTACAAGCTGGAAGGTCCTGTAAAACAGTTAAAAAAAGGAAAAGAAAATGTTGATCAGTAAAAACACCTCAAGTTATGTTTAAATGTAGTTTCTGGACACTGTGATAGAATCGTCTCTGTGTCCCTTTTATGCCCACATAGTAGAAGAAATCTCTCCCTCCTCACCTTTACTGCTAAAACCCTTCATGAACGATTTAAACCCAATCAGGACACTGACCACCGATCAGGTTACCCTATACCTGCTGGTTTTATAATGTGATACGTGGCTCAGTTCAGTCCGCTCTCGCACTTCACGAGAACATCCTCAGTTCTTGTTCTGGTCGGGGAACTCTGTGTGGAGTTTGGGTTTTCCTTCTATTTCCCCCTAGTATTCAATCTTCCTCTTCTTCTTTCTTCTTGGTTTGTTTACTGCATAATTGCTGTACATTAATGATAAACAGGAAGACGTTATTCTTGCACATCATAGCGGCTGTCACTTGTGGATTGTGATATCGTGCCGTCAAACTTTTTAACAATTCTATCCAACTCCATGAAATCCAGGTCTGAAATATCTGATATATAAATACAGTTTCCTCCTCACATCCCAATTATTTGAGCTTGTCGCACCAAGTAAATGTCAAAAACCCCGTCAGCTTCAACATCCGATATGTTGTCTTTCTATAAATTTCAGTCAAATGTGGGTTTGGAACGATTTGCACATCATTGCATTCTCTCTGTATTTACATTTTGAAGAGCGTCCCAGTTGTTTTTTGAGATGGGGTCATGTAGATGTGTCTCATTTGTTTGTATGTGAGTGAAAAGTTTGATCTGCCAAATTACAACCTCGTCTTGATTTTTGTCCATTCACAGTTACTACAGGGTTATCTCCGAATTAGGAATATGTGGGTCTTAAATCTTCTGCCATGAACACCAAATGAACACAGTAGGTTTAGTCAGGAGCAGATCTCAACTGGGATTTGATCCGAGGTTTCTCAAATTGTACCAGATGGGGTCAAAAACGAGTCTTTTTCTGACATTAAGTGACTAAATACTAAGTGCCTCGTTTTCCACGATGTATTGAAATGCAGCCTGGCTTTTGGTTTAGATGGAGAGAGAGCTGGGATCTTCCAATTTAAGGTTACATGGACTGATCAAAACTTGTTTCAATCTAGTATAGAGGACGACTGCAAAAAAAGTCTTTTTTTTTGTATTGAATTTTATGGTAGGTAGGTCTGAATTAGAGACCCAAAGTCAGCAGTTTAGTGCATGCCAGGGTTGAAAAAAAAAATAGTGTCTGTACTTCTTGCTTACGGATGTGTGGTTAGCGTTTGCCTTTCTCTTTCAAATCTACTGCCAGACCGAAAACAGTCTCAGAATGGGGAAAAGTGCCATTTTTAGATAATTTAATACAGAATCGATACACCTGCCTCTTTAAGCATGCAGTCCAAATGTCTCACATCTGCCATCGTTTGTGACTTGTGTGGCGTTCACAGGTCCAATAAAGAGTCGGGTTGTTGCTGCTGACTGTTGAATAAAAGTAGGGCTATGCAACAAGACGACACTCCATCCGCCCCGTAGCTTTACCCTTCTGACATCTCCAGGTTCAGGCTTTAGCGTGACTGAGACCAAATTTTCAAATTTGCGTGTGGAGACTTGTAAATGATCAAATGTATTATATGTAATGTACAGCGAACATACTATAAGGCACAGATTGTCTTGAAGCTGATATGCTGTATGTGATTTTTTTTGCTTTTTTTTTGAGGCGAGCAAGTTTACTGCATGACGCCTACTCACCCAGAAACACCCAGTATACGAAATGGGGTCTTCTTCCAGACCTTGGGCCGAGTTGTAATTTCAATTAAATTGAGTGGTTTTGAAACTTAAAGGGATGAAAAAGAAAAACACAGCCAATAAACAGGTTTTTGTGTGAAAAAAAGTGATGAGCTAACCCAGCTTTTTTCATGTTCTTTGTAGACGTCTGCCCAGGACGAGAACAGAGCCTCTTCCCTCCATGTCAGTGACACAGCTTTGATTACTTTAAATAAAATTAAATGGGGTGTTTTTCAGTTGTAAGTGCGGTATTAGAGGTGCATGGGTCCATAATGGTCTTTTTTTTCTCAGTTTGGAGAAATTTGGGTATTTGTGCTGCTAATCTTCAAAGACAGAAGACGGGACTGATCAACCACATCCAGTAATCCAGCTTCATTCCTTTTGTGTTCTTGATCCGTTTCCCCTGAGGACACGTAGTACATTCCTGTTGTAGGTGGCCAGTATGTGTATTTTGTCTTCGATAACTATCATTTTCAGAGTTTTAAATATAACCATCTATTTTTTTATGCAAATTTTATCGCCTGATGCTATTTTGGCTTCTATACCAGTAAATCCATTTATTGATAATATCCAAATGAACATCTCAGTTGAGTTTTTATGCCGATGATTCCTTCATCTTCATGTGTCATTCAGTCGCCGTTTCATGCTTTTCCAAACTGTGGCAGCCGTGCCAGCGCCTACCTGCAACAGCATTTTTAATGAGTTACAAATGCCACATTTCAGCTTTAAGTAATCCAAACTATCCACTGAATCTCTTCACCTGTCAATTCCACCTTCCACAGATTCGATTTTACGCTATTTTGTGCTGTAATTCACCTTATTCTGCCAGGATAACGCAACACATCGACCATACTCCGACTCTACCTCTTTTTATTATAACATTGTAAAAGGATAACGCTTCCGATAACCTGTTTTCTGTTTCTTACAATTATCAAGCCTCAATATAAGAACGAACCAAAATGTTTCAGCTCTGCTCAAATCTCTTGATAAAGGCCACAAGAAAATGTCAGATTTCTTCCTAAAATGGCTTAAAAATAGCTACTTAAAGTTTTGATGTTGCAGTCTTGTATTATATAGTTTTGAAAACTCAGCTGGAAAGGTTGGATTCAGCGGATTAGACACTGAATGTGGTCCAACCTATGTAAAGATTCAGTGATAATAAATCAACTTCAAGATAAGTGCATGTGGGAATAATAAATCATGTGATTGTGCGTATTAAAAAAAGCAGACACATTAACTCGTGCTGTTTTATGGCTGATAATGTGTTTTTAATGGTTTTCCACAGCAGTTGACATTCTGCAGACACTGAAAACACAATTTGGCTCATTTTTCCAAGATGTGAAGATTAAAAAAAAAATGAACAAATTCAGTGTTTTTCGTCAAGATGCTCAATATGGTTATATGTGATTGTTAAACAGGCAGAGATTTTGTTCTTAAATGGACCATGGTAATGCTGTTGTGGTCATGTTCACCTTTATTAAAATATTCAGATTTATTTGGACCATTTTCACTCTTTCTGATTGAAAGTACAGACCTCGGTGCTCGCTGTCGTTTCCTGGCAATTGTAGAATCATGTAAATTATTTCCAAATATCTTGTCCGAGTCGGATTCTTCCCTCATGTTTTCTTTGTCTCATTAATGTGAAATCTGTTCGATGGATCTAACAGGAGACGTTTTAGACTTTGAAGCAGTGAAGTCTGACTGTAGGTGTGGGTCTGGTCTGTGTCAAAGTATCAATAGATTGCCTGTCATTGTAAGTTGCTGTTTTGGAGCAGTAGACTTGAAGTGTATTAAAGAAATATATAGAATCGACATTTTCAAACCTTTAATGAGCCCCACGTTTACAGGGTGCCAATTTCTGTTTTTTTGTTTTGTTTTGTTTTTTGCCCTTTCACAGGTTTTGTGTGGCTGCCCCCCCTCTCAACATGTCCTGTTTGCATGTTCTGAAAAGAAAATTTGCATGTGAAAAAAAGAACAACAAAAAGAAAACAAACAAAAAAAGGAACTGAGGAATTGTTTGGCTTCACTAAGGTCATGATTTGTATGATTTATTTTCTGGTGGTATTTTCTATCTTCTATCTAAACACACAAATGTATCGATTTCAGGTAAAACAGAAGAAAAAAGAAAAACAAACAAAAAAAGGCTTGAATATTGTTTTTTTTCTCTCACAGAACCACCAAAGTGGAAACAAGCTGTTTCTGAGAAAAAGAGGTTCTGGAGTGGCTGAATCCTTCGCTGCCTGATCTGTTACTTGACTGTCTCTCCCACAGTCATTTGGACTGTACCTATAGATTTTTGTATGAATATAAGTCCTTGAATAAAGAGGTATGATGATGATATTGCAACATGCAGATAGTTTGAAAGTTGTATTGAAGTGTCTCATTACTGGGGTTGGGAATTCATCGTATTTCATTACATCAGACACCTAAATTTCACTCTGTTAAATATATTTTCCACACTGCTTTTTGCAAATCTGATTATTTCCTCTAAACAGCTACTGGCTCATTCTCCACCCAGAAGTCCAGGAGTCTGAGCAGTCCAGATCCATATCAGGCTTTGAGCCAATTAACTGAATGGAGCAGCATTATTTCTGAAAAACGCCACTTTTAAAACGTGCTTAGATGTCCCCCTGAACTGTCACTTTAATGAAGTGGTGGAGTTTGAGTGTCTGCATGATCCCAGGAGTGATGTTGTTGGAGACCTTATCCCCTGGTAGACCCCTGGCAAAGAGGTCCTGGGTGATGGGTCAGACTTTCAAAAGCCCATATGAAAGAAATAAAAGGCCGATACTTTGTCCAGTATGGCGTAGCCTGGACCCAGGTCCTGGACTCACCACCGACCGAGGGAAACGTAGATGTGGATTGGGTGCAGTCCACATTAGGGTGCCCAGTGACCCGATTCGCAGACACAGGGACTAGCTCTAGGGACATGGAATGTCACCTCGTTGGGGGGAAAGGAGCCTGAGCTTGTGAGGCAGGTTGAGAAGTCCCAGCTAGATATAGTCAGGCTCACTTCCACACTCAGCCTGGGCTCTAGAACCCAAACCCTTCGAGAGGGGCTCGACTCTCGACTTCGCCGTGTTTGCCCATGGTGAGAGGCAGTGGAGTTGTCTGTGTTTGGCCCACAGCTCAGCCGCCATGTGTTGGAGTTCACCCCAGAGGGTTGCGTCCCTGTGCCTTCGGGTCAGGGATAGGTGCCTCACTGTTGTTTCGGCTTATTGTCCGAAAAATAGCGTAGAGTACCCGGCCTTCTTGGAGTCCCTGGGAGGGGTGCTAAACACTTATCCAACTGAGGACTTCATTGCCCTATTGGGGAACTTCAATGCGTAGGCAGCAACAGTGAGACCTGGAAGGAGGGTGGCGGTTGAGAAATCGATGATCAACTGTGTTGTGTGTCATCTGACTTCCGGCCACTTGGACACTTGAGTGAAGAGACGGGCAGAGCTGTCGACCAATCACCACCTGGAGGTGAGTTGGATTCGCTGGCGGACGAGGAAACCGGACAAACTCGGCAGACCCAAACATTTTGTGAGGGTCCGCTGAGAATGTCTGGGGGTACCCTCTGTCAGCATGGTTTTCAACTCCCACCTCTGGGAGAGCTTCTCTCAGATCCCGAGGGAGACATTGAGTCTGACTGAACCAAATTCTCCACCTCCAATGTTGAAGCAGCTGCTCAGAAATGTGGTAGTAAAGTCTCTGGCGCCTGCCGTAGTGGCAACCCCAAGACCCGGTGGTGGACACCGGAAGTACAGGCTGCCGTCAAGCAGAAGAAGGAGTCCTATCGAGTCTTGTTGGCTCATGGGACTCCAGAAGCAGCTGACAGGTACCGGCAGGCCAAGCGAACTGCAGCCTGAGCGGTTGTGGAGACAAAAACTGGGGTGCAGGAGAAATTCGGGGTGGCCATGGAGGAGGACTATCGGTTGGCCTTGAAGAAATTCTGGCAAACCGTTTGGCACGTCAGGAGGGGAAAGCAGGTCTCCTCCAACACTGTTTACAGTGGAGATGGGGAGCTGCTTACCTCAACAAGAGATTTATAGCATGTTGGAAGAAATATTTCGAGGACCTCCTCAATCCCATCGCAACATCTTCCGTGGTGGAAGTAGAAGAGGCTGAGATCTCAGAGTTGGACTGATCCATTACCTAAGCTGAAGTCATCGAGGTGGTTGGTAAGCTCTTTGGTGGCAAGGCACCTAGGGTGGATGAGATTTGCTCTGAGTACCTTAAGTCTCTGGATGCGCAAGGACTGTCTTGGTTGACACGTCTCTGTGGCATCACGTGGCAATTGGGGAAAGTGCCTCTGGACTGACAGAAGAGGGTGGTGGTTCATCTTTTTAAACAGGGGGACCAGAGGATGTGCTCCAACATTAGGGGATCACACTCCTCAGCCTCCCCAGGAAAGTCTATTCCAGGGTACTGGCCAGGAGGATTCGACTAATAGTCGAACCTTGGATCCAGAAGGAATAATGTGGTTTTCTTCCTGGTTGGGAAACACTGGACCAGTTACATACCCTCCATAGGGTACAAGAAGGCTTTTGGGAGTTCGCACAACCAGTTCACATATGTTTTGTGGATTTGGAGAAGGCGTACAACCGTGTCCCTCGAGGTGCCTTGTGGGGGATGGTTCAGGAGTACAGAGTCTGGGGCCCCTTGTTAAGGGTGGTCCGAACTCTGTATGGCCAAAGTAGGAGTCTGGTCCACATTACCAGAAGTACGTTGGACCTGTTCCCAGTGCATGTTGGATTCTGGTAGTGCTGCTCTTTGTCACTGGTTCTGTTCATTGTTTTTATGGACAGAATTTCTTGGAGCAGCCAGGGGTTGGAGGGGGTCCAGTTAAGGAACAATTAGATTTGTTGTCTGCTTTTGTACATGATGTTAATGTTGGCTTCATTGAACCTAGACCTACAGCCTGCACTGGGGTGGTTTGCAGTGTGAAACGATGGGGATGAGGATCAGCACCTCAAAATACAACCAGAAGAAAGTGGCCTGCCCTCTCCAGGTTGGCAGAGAGATCCTTGCCAAAGTGGAAGAGTTCAAGTATCTGTGGGTTTTGGTCGTGTGTGTGTGTGTGTGTGTGTGTGTGTGTGTGTGTGTGTGTGTGTGTGTGTGTGTGTGTGTGGATGGAGAGTGACGATGACAGGCGGATTGGTGCAGCAGCTGCAGTGATGCAGTCTTTGTATCGGTCCGTTGAAGTGAAGAAGGAGCTGAACTGAAAGGCGATGCGCTCAATTTACCGGTCAATCTTCACTCCTACCCTCAATTCAGTTCAATTCAATTCAGTTTTATTTATAAAGTGCTACTTAAAACATAGTCATTTATAGACTCTTTTACAGAGAAAACTCAACAGATCCACATGAGCAAGCATAAGCGACAGTGGAAAGGAAAAACTCCCTTTTAAAAGGAAGAAACTTTTGCAGAACCAGACTCAGAGGTGACGACTTTCTGCAATTCCGGTTTGGGCGAGGGGACAGAAAGAGAAAGAATTAGGAGAGACAGGCACATTTCATGTATAAACAAAGAAACTAAAGGAGACTACAAGAGAAACAATAGTGAATGACACGTAGTTATGAAACATTACATGAAAGAAAAGAGAGAAGTGAATCAGAACTGGGAGCCGGTTCCACATGGTAGGAGCCCGGGGTTAAGTAAACTGCTTGCACCTACTGGGTCCGGGCTATCTCATTCAATTAATGGAATGACTTCACATATGGTCATGAGCTTTGGGTCATGACTGAAAGGACAAGATACCGGATACAAGCAGCTGAGTGTGCTTCATTTGTAGGGTGGATGTACACTCCCTTAGCGATAGGGGGGCAGAGCTCGGAGTAGAGCTGCTCGTCTTCCACATTGAGAGGAGTCGGCTGAGGTGGCTTGGGCACCTGTTTAGGATGCCTTCTGGACGCCTCCCTGGGGAGGTGTTCCGGGCATTTCCTACTGGGAGTAGCCCCCGGGGAAAATGCAGCACACACTGGACAGACTGTGTCTCTTGGCTGACCTGGGAATGCCTCAGGATCATCCTGAAAGAGCTGGAGGAAGTGTCTAGGGATAGGGAAGTTTACTCCTCCCACAACCAGGTCCTGGACATATGGTTGAAAATGGATCAATGACTCTAACGATGGAGAAAAAAAAAAATCTATAAATCCAGAGTATGTGAATCAAACCAGCCAGTCATGCACCAACATCCATACAACAGTCAAAGTCACTGAAATCCTGTTGGTTCTTTCTCTTATCCTCAGAGCAGCTCATTTTGGAAATGGCGAAATGCCTTAAAAAAAAACATCAGCATGAGGTTGTCTTCCCACATATACAGAAAATGCACTTGATGTCAACCAGTTATTGTTTCTGGCTTGTTTTTTTATGTTTCTGGAACAAACCATGAACTGTATGGAGCAATCTTAACTACAATCGATTTCCACATGGAAATCCAAACCGTCCTGGACTGCATGAAATAACATTAAGAGGGGAATTGCGTGTTTACAGAACTAATACACAGTTGGAATATAGTGCAGAAAACAAGGAGTTTCAAATGAGCCACACCTGAGGAATCTTTTTAATATCCTAATTTAAAACACTCCTATAAACCTCATATCCCTGCTCGGGTCTCAGTGTTGTGTGTAGCCTACTTTTAAGAAATTTGTTGGAAAAAAAATCTAAACTTTCTTTGAGATTTTGACCATTTGACCATTTAATGCGAGTAACCATTTTGGCTGCTGCCTGCTTGTTTAGCACGACTGTGAAAGCTGTAGAAAAGGTGAAAACGGTAAATTCTGTTTTACAGGTCGTACTTTGGGGATTTTAGGTTGATTCAGTCTCTTCTTATGAATTTGTATTTACATCTGCAACATTTCAGGACTGAGAAAACGAAAAATTCTGCCAAAATCTAGTTTGAATGCTCAGCGACGCAAAGACAGTTAGGAGCAGGTTTCCAGATAATGAAACTGAAGAACATAAACACACTGAAAGACCTTCACCCGTGGTTAGTTGGGCTTGGCTCTTGAGGAAACACATGAAAGCAGGATTAGAGTGAAAATTATATGGCAGTCGCTCACAACAAAGTCAAGGCTTTCTGAAAATCATATCTGAACAGAGAGCTTGATTGTTTTGGTTATTTAAAAGTCACTTTTGTGTATCGACTGGAGGTTAACACAAGCAGACCAAGAAAGGAAAACTGGACATGAGGAGGAGTTTAACTTGAAGTTTTGAAGAATGTATCATAATTTGATTTCAGAATTTTTTTTTTACCGAAATCACCTAAATCTTTATATCCAGAGTTTAATATCAATAAATACAGAATGAAATGAATGGAAATTAAAAATAAGTGGTTGAGTTTGTAAAAGCAAGCGGAGTACATCAACTATACAAGTTTTTTTGAACATTTTGAATCATGTCTGACTGCCTGTTGCTTTTCCCATTGGCCCTCCGCTGTGTGGAATCTGGAGTGTCGGAGTCTGGATGTTTCATGATGTGGAGCTGGAGACAGGGCTGGGGGGCAGAATGGGTGGAGGCCGTGCAGGAATTTAATTGGCCTGCATTGGGGAGAAAGGGGGCGGCGCCTCTGTTGGCTGTAGTGAGGAGGTGCAGCTGCAGGAGGAGAGAGGCTGCTGCAGGCTGAGGAGGAGGAGAGGTGAGGAAGATGGCCTGCTTGTTTCAGTGAAGCCATTCTTCACAGAATTCAGAAAACTTCAAAGATGTTCCTCAGTTATTAGATTCTTCTCCTTCCTCTCGCCTGGAGCTGCTGCGTCCATCCTGATCACCTTCTCCTGGTTTGCACGTGCGGCTCATAGGCGGGAAGATGTTGCTCTGCCTGATTAAATGCTCGCTCTGCCTCGTGGGGCTGTTGACGTCGCGCGCCGCCTCACGTGAGGACGCAGCGGAGGATTTTGGAGGAGAGTCCGGCTCCGGGATGCTGCGCGCAGGTAAGAGCCGCCGTGCGTAAAGACGCACACCTGAGGAGCTCCGCGAGCCTCTTTCCACTGGATAACAAGTCCCACACACACTTTTATGTCTGTGGTCATAAACATGACAGCAAGTTAACGACTTCGGTTTTTTTTTTTTTTTTTTTTTAGTTTTTTGCTGACAAGGTGGGAAAAATGCTTGGAAGTAAGAAAAGATGTTTTAAAAGACTTTAAAGATAAACGTGGAATTGTTTTGTTGCATTGTGCGTTCAGAACTGGTTGTAATTCAGTTTTTCAGTCAAGGAACTTAAATGTATAAGTTTATCACTTCAATTAACCTAATTAACATGTGCTAATAGAAGTTCACCCCTTATAGAATAGAACACAAGATTTAAGAATAGATATTCTCTATGATTCCAGAGGAAATTATCTCACACTTAAAAGCAGTTTTTGCTATAAGTAGGACATTTTAAACACTAAACACTCTGTGTGTGCATTGTTGTTTCATTGTGAGATCAATAACTGAGAACAGGGGTCCTCAGTCCTGGTCCTGGAGAGTCCTGCATGTTGCGTTGGTGTTAATAGAATCATTGGATTCGGGGATGGAGCTAAAACATGCAGGATCCCTGATCCCTGAGCTACAAGCATGCATCACTGGTTTGGATTTGTGTGGTAACTTGTCTCATGAGGACACGCTTTGATGAAAATCTTACGATCTAAGACAGAGTGTCAAACATAAGGCATGTGGGCCAAAATCAGCCCACAGAAGTCTCCAATCTGGCCGCCAAACTGCCAAGAATACTTGAAATGTGCTTTGTTTTTTGGTACCATAAATCGAAATTGCCTTTATGTTGAGGAATGCTTTGTTTTGTGAAAATATCAACATTTTAATCACATATACTCTTTAAAACTCGACTTTAAAGGTTGATTTGGCAGAAGTTTACTGGTCCAGCCACTCAAGATGAATTTGCTCTGTATTAGGCCCCTGAACTAAAATGTCTTTGACACCCCTGATCTAAGCCGAAGTCTGAGTTTCAGCAGAAATGTTTAAAGTTCGATTTCAATAAATCTGCTAGAATTTAATGCAACGTCAATGCAGTGTAAGGTAATGACCATTCACCGTATGTGTAGGCTGTAAAAAACTCAGAACGCTGATGGGATCTGACTTGCCTCAGGGAGAACAAAACGCATGGAAGGGAAAGCATTACGTTAAGAAATGGGCTGTAAAAAATGTGTGTGTGTGCGTGCACTTATTTTAATGACATTGTGGGGTCTGCAATCTGAGCATCCACTTTTTTTGTAGTTTCCAGCCTGAAATATAGGGACTAAAATGCAACAATTAATAATTTTAAGAGGTGGGTCCTTGGAGGAAAATGCTGTGAAAGTGTGTGAGTGTGTGCGCGCACTGTATGACTTTACACTGTGGGCTGTGCAACCCGAGAACTGTTTGGTCTCTTCAGCCTTGTGCGCACTGAAATGCAAAGGCAGGGAATTCAATATGTTATTGATTGGGTCCCAGAAGTTATGCTCTAAAAACTTTGTGTGTGTGTGTTGATTTACTCACTTTATGAGGTCCAGCCCACCTCATGGGGACCTAACTGTGGTTTCAGGCCAAAGGTTAGTGCTCAGTTAAGGTTAGGGTCAGGGTTAAGTTGAAGGGTAATGGTAAGGTTAAGGGAAGGGACTGGAGAATGCCTTGTGTCAATAGGTGTGCCACATAAATCTGCAGAAAGTCTCCTCCTCTGAGCCTGCTTCTGCAGGTTTCATCCCTTCAAGAGAGTGTTTTCTATCCGTTCTCAACCTTCCTGCCTCGAAAAGACTAAAAATAAAATAAAACTGAATTGAATTATAAAGTTATCAGTAATAAAACTCAATGCCCCAATGATATAAAGCGATTTCATCTTGGACCCCCCCCCCCCCCCCCCCCCCCAGCCCTCAAATATCAGTCCAGACCTCTGAAAGTTTCCTTCTTCTGCCTCTGAAAGCTGTGATTTCAGCCAGTCAAACCTGATGTGCTCATGCAGCTAATAACAAGGTGTCTTTACCCTCCGAGGCTCTTTAAAACCCAGCGGGACGCCGGCCGGCCTGACGTCATGCGTTCGGGTCAGCGCAGTGTGAATGCAGATGAAAAACTTCCACCTCAGATCAGCTGCTCCTCAGACTCAGCAGATCTGCTCTGCCCGCGGCCCGGCGGGGGGTGAGGGGGGAGGAGAGGAGCTTTTGGCAGGACGAGACTTTGGCCATGATGAAACAATAAGGCTTGGGCTATTTGCACTGCAGTCCAATTACTTTTAACAGGAGTTTGTGATTACTCCAACAACAGCTCTTCAAACTCAAAAATGGAGAGCTTTTAAGACATGTTTGTAGTTTTAATTAAAAGTCTGGGGAACCCAAAGCCTTTATTGAACATCAACAAGTCTCGTCATAAAGTTAAAGTTCTTAAACTAAGACTTAAAGGTCTCTCTTTAGTACTTTGCTCATCCTGTAATGTTCCTCATTGATTTGCATTCAATAAACAGCATTAAATCTGCATTATTTCTACCTCTTTTTGTGAATTTAATGCCTTGATCAATCGTTAAACCACAACCTTTATCTCTTTATTAAAGAACCGGATTGCAGAGAAACCAGCCCGGTTTGGTTGACAGATCCATTTTACATGACCCGAAAGAGATGTTCGGACTTGCCAGATACATCAGGCTGACAAAATGTCTTCGGTTTGCATGTAACACATGTGGGAGCTCAAGCCAAAAGTCGTGTGTAGTTATTAAATCACATGGAATGCTTTCACTGTGCCAAGCCAACCCGGGCTAATCAAAACACTGTTCTCCCCGTGCTGCCATGCCGCCTCCTCCCTGCTCTCATTGTCCGGACCTATCTTTGTTTTATCAGCGCTGCTGACACAGTGACACATGCGAGAGGAGCTTTTTAATGCAACCTGAAACCCGGCTGGTCTCCGGCTGGACCTCTGCCAGGAGCTCGTGTGTGTTTTGAGCGGGTTCCACAGCATTACTCGTTGTGTACTCTTCTCGGGGGGTGGTTTATCACATTTCCGTTTCTGCCCTCACCAAGAAACCCAAACAGAGAAGTCTGTGAGGGAACCAGCTGAGCGTTTGGATTGGAGCGATGGGCTGACAGACGGACTCTGCTGCGTGCTGACGGAGTCCTGCCTCTGTTTCACAGTCCAAGTAGATGACATTGTGCTGGTGTGGATGGTTACGTAACGCCGCAGCGATGGGATCAGTGAGAACAGACCAAGCTGCTCATCTCAAGCATCCAGAAGGTCTGGGAACATTCTGGAGCCAGTTCGGCCTCAGGTGATTCCTCTCAAATAACAAAAAGATGCAACCCTGTCAGTCTTCGGGAGTAATATGAAGGAGTCCTCTCAGTGCTGTTTGGTACAGTATTCTTCATGTGTTCACTATTTTACTGTCAGATTCCCTTTGTTGTACAATGACCTGCTCCAGATGGAACCTTATTGAGAAATTTGTGCTGATGCTGCAAATCAGATACAAAGGGAGGATGAAAAAAACTGTTCTGCACTGACGGCCATGAGTAAAAACCAGTCCGGAAAAACGTGCTGGACATCTGTCGTGGTGTGACGGATCAACCGAAGCCTCCTTATTTCGGTTGTGTTCTGGATTAAGTGGTGTTTCTACCAGCTCTGAACTAACCAGGAGGGATCTGAAGGATTCCAGAAACCTGCAGGAATTCGTCTGCCACACCCTCTGATGAGGTTTTCAGTCTTTTATCAGTCTTTAATCAAATTGATCCAGGGTTTGTGTGGAAGTATCACCAGTTTGGACATTTCCACCTGTCAGTCTTTCTGAGATAAGATCTGTTTACATATCATGAATGTTGCCAAAGCAGATATAGAAACTATCCCGGGGTTCTCCTTTAGGTTTACCAATGAAGATTGCAGTTGGACTTCTGCGCCATTCACATTTTGCATTCATCAAACTCATTTGTCGTCTTTACCAAGACCAAGTCTTTAGTCGTATGGCATGGGCGAGCGCTCTCAGGGGGAATAGAAGGATGAGCAGTGCGCGGTGCCATGGCAGCACGTTGATTCAGTATAAATTGGTGGAAATTTCACCACTTAGTGTTGTTTACACGACAGTATAGCCAGTCAACAAGGTGTCCGTTTACAAGACAACGGGTGAAATTACAACAGAGCTCTCTGAGAGAACTGTACATGATACCCTCCACTGTGGTCTGTTGTGTAATCCTGTAATCCTCACCTCTGCTCCTGAGCCCTTCATGTTGTCCATAAATCACCTGTACAGTACATGAAACATTCCTTTCACTCGGACGTGATGAATTGTGTTCGTTCTCGCTGCGACGTTGGACGAGAAATTCCTCCGTGGCTGATTTATCTGTTGTACAAAGGCGTCTTTGTCCGAGCAGCTCAGATTAGACTTTGAAGCCGGGCAGAGCGGTGTGCGCACCTTAAAGCCTGGTGCTGAATAGATAACCGTGCTGCCGGCCTTTAATCCCATCTGACATGAATCTGCAAGGGAGCCGAGACTCCGTCCGCCATGTCTTTCAGGAATGGAAGGTCAGATTATCGGTACGGGGTTCGAAGTTGGCCTTTGGCCAAAGATTCAGTAAATTTGAAACAAACCTTTGTATAATGATTCAACTAAACTGTAAACTTTTCTGAATGACAACAAATCTGACTCATTTAAACTCCGCTTCCATTTCACCTCGGTTCATTTTGCAGCTGCTGATGGAGACATGTGGTCATTACTTCAATGATTTAAATCCTACTTACTGCTTATCGCTCCAAGAAAGCTGCTTTGGAAAGTCATTAAAGGAGTGTGTTATGACTTTCCAAAACTTTCCAAAGCCTTAAAACAACTCCTTTATAACCAACATGACTTCCTGCACAAACAGAAGACGATCACAGAAGCTTCTGATTATGCTCATGTGTGGCAGAGGGAAAAATGGTTTTAGTGGGAGTATTTATTCAAAGAGGCATGGATATTGACTATAAAATTGCTTTTTTTTTGTTTGTTTTTCCTCCAATTGCAAATTTATGCTTGTACTCTGGACTGTAAAACTATCGGTCCTCTGACAACATCTGCCACTTTTAGCCAGTTTAGAAGTTATGTTATACCTTTTCTTGCTGTTAATTTGTACCCACATGTCACATATAGTGGTGAAGCATCATTGGCAGTCACAACGATAATGCCAAGTGGAAACGCCAAACTTTCATTTTGTATATTGGGGTCAATTGCTGTTTTTGAAAATGTTCCGACTTTGGCTGCGTGTAAATGGAGGGAAACATGTTTCTGAAATGCTGCCAATGGGAATATTCAAGACGGCCTTAGTAAATACTTCTTCAGCTCATGTGGGAGTAGATGGACAATAAGAACTATGTTTATCTTCAGAATGTCATGACTCCCAGTCCAGGTTCTCAGCTGCACCCACTAGTGGTCCAGTGTACTTACTACATGTCTGCTGTTTCCGTGTAAATGCTTCATTTTCAAAACACAAAAACAATTTGCTTTAACTTGAAATGTTGTGTAAAAGGAACCCAAATTAGTCCGTCCACCATCAACGCAGCTTCCAGTTTTCCTCTGAGGCTTTTCTTCATGTTATTATTTCTTGGTAAGCTTAACGTGCGCTGTGGTCTTCAACATTTTGACATCAATCACCTAAAGTGAAAGGTAGCAGCTGGGTGACTTTGTGTCATGTGACACATTATACTCGACATATGACTGAAGCATTCTTTCATTCAAGTGTCACATTAAACTCTGACATATCTCTTGAAAGATTGTCTGCTCTGCAATGAAGTAAAAAAATGAGACTGTTTACATGCAAACAGCAGAAATACAGATAACAATGTAGTCAGTATGCTGGTGCTGTTGGCTGCTTTTATTATAAAACCACGCATACATGCACACAGACAGCAATACGCTACATTAACAATGGTGACAGCATGGACATTCTTAAGCTTCCCAGTGTATCATCTTATTAAAGAAAAAACACCAAATACAAACACAGAGTGCCAAAGACAACATAGTTTTTCTGTTTTCAATTAAAAACATTGTGGAAATAATTTTCAAGATACTTTTTTATGTAGGCTGCTATACCTAGAGCTAAACATTCCAACACTCGGCCGCTGTGGTGACAGCCAGATGTTAATTTTGAGATCTGAATATTCGCCATCCCCTCACCGCAGCCACACTACTCTCACTACTTCGCTTTCACTTTGCACTATGATGGACCTGCCACCACTTGGATGGTGGAAACAAATCTCAGACCCCCATCCTAAAATGGCGTCAGCCGTATACTACCTTGTATTTTCAGAGTAACTTATCTGGAGGCAGTTTCCGCACTTCCTGAGGAGAAAACACACACAGCTTCAAAGGGGTTTGAGTCCAGTCCTGGGTGTCATTTCTAATCCTTGCATTCATCCATCCTTCTATCTGTCTGTCCATCTATCTCTCCTACCCGTCACCCATCTGTCTCGTATAGCATGCATTGACCTCTGACCCTGTGAGATGGGTATCTCCAGAGCAGCTGCTGGGAAACAGGCCTGCGAGACTTCTGGGAGGTGTTCCTGTGTCTCCATCCCTCTCAGGACCCGTTCGCCTCCACGTCTCTCACTCGCCCTCTTCAGAGGTGGAACTGGCTGAGTTACCGTCTGGACCTTCTGTTTTAGAGGGGAAACTGAGCAGACTTCACTCGCATCTCCAGTAGAAAGTTTTCGTAACCTGGAAGAATTTATCTGAAAGAGAAAAACATGTTTCAGTCATGTTTACCAGAGATGATGTGAACGTGGTTTAAATTATGCAGTTTCCAAATGTTTCTTGCCCGATGAGGAGCGGATCCTGAGGGGATGTGTTTATCTGGCCAGCAGCAGATACTAGCTGGATGGACTTCCATGGAATTAAAGTGAAATCTTGCTGAAGCTGAAATAATTAGTCGAATAATTCTTTGGCATAAGATGCATCATAAGAAATTCATTGCACATTCCAGACTGAACTTTTTATCTTTTAACTTCTGGTCAGAATCTTTGAGCAGCTCCATTTTTTTTAATATTCAGTAATCTGGATTTCCTGTATTTGGGAGCCAAAGATGTGCAATATCATCAAATATTACGTTTGTGCTCTCATGTCTTTTTGATTCAGATAACACTTTAATATTTTATCTAATTCAATCCTATGATTGATATTTAATATTTCCAAATCCACATATGGTTAGGATCTACTATTCACTCTTTGTTCAGTTTATACAGAAACACTGTTGTGTGAAGAGCATTGCAGCCGCCGCGAGGCGAAACACTTTTTGCGTTTATTCCTTTTAAAGACTTTGATTGTGGAACTGCACATTCCTTTACATTATGATGAAAAAGATCTGTATTGTTTTCAAAGGTTTTTGTTCTCTTCACCTCAACACCCACCGCTTGGTGATCTTTGCCATTCAGACTCACTTAAGCCCCCCGTGCAGCACCCATGTCACATCTTGAAGCCCTCCAGTGAGACCAGATCAAACGTGCAGCACCCGCCATGTCGCCGGGATTCGAGCAGGTTGAGCCCCATGATGTCACTGCCAATATAACGCCAGATCCATAACCGCACATCTGCATCCAATGAAACGCGATCTGAGGCCTGGGTGCCCGGCGAGAAACTGACCTGGAGCCCATTAGCCGGGCCGTAACCAGGCGGAGGCCCGCCTGCACCGTGCACCGTGCACCGTGCACGTGGACCGGGCCGCAGCCGTGGTTCTGGGAGCGGAGCGGGTCGCGGGCTGCGGTTGGCTCTGTGTGAACAAACGCGGGTGGAGAGGGGGCTAGGTGCAAACCACATGTTGAACCAGAATCTTGTTCCATGACTGTAATCTCCTCCGCGGCCCAACTGGAACCAGATGGCCGATGGAGCGGCTGATAACACTCAGACTGCAGCTCCTCAGATGTTTGGGGCGAGACATAAATAACAGAAAAAAGCTTTTTATTCTTGATTTTGTAACATTTATGGCCTTAACTCAGTGATGACTTTGTAGTGTTGCTTCTCGGTGCGTCTCCCATCAGTCAGCCTGCAGCAGACCTTTGTGGAGGAGCGTGTTCCACCATCTGGCTGTTTGTTCCCCCTCTGCTCTGTTTGTGGTTTTGCTTTGACTAGTCTTGTCTATCCTTCTCTGCACGCATCTTCACAGCTTGCAAACGTTGAACACCTGTTTTGTTGTGGCGTTTAAACCTTGCAGTGATGCCATTGCACAGGTATGATCTGTTTAGGCTGCCAGGGGTCGTGTTTTTGTTGTTCTGGTGCAGCAATTTACATTCTTACTTGTTGAATAAGAGACTTTGAGGAACGACTGGGTGAAAAGGTGGGACTGTGGTGGAAATAAATGGTCAATAAAGCCTTTCGCTATGAGCTCTTGTGCTTGTAATCCCATATGGTGTCAAACTTTAAAGTATGGCACTGATGATAAAATCATATAATTGTACTCTAAAATGGTTTTTCACTCAGCATTTTCATTTGATTTTGTTACCTAAAACTCAAAAACGGTTCAGTACTGCAGAGTAAGTGATGCATAGCTGGTTTTCCTTTGCTTCCCAGAAACCATAGAAAAGTAGAAATGCACTCGCTGCTGACTTACCTTTCAGGAGCACATCATCAATGCAGTAATCTTTATCCGTTTTAAAAGAAGCATCTCTTGATGATTGGAATTCGACGTGTCCGTCCTTGCAGAGTTCAGCTTATTGTTTGTGTTTTTGAACTGCAGTGTTGCTCTTTAGCTTTATTTAGACAGATTTTGTGCCGTTGTCAGTACCTACTGCTCTCCACCTGACTGATGAAGCAGTGCAGATTCCTCAGAAGCTGGTTGAGAATAATTGAATTGATTGGGCTTTATTAATTTTTGCTCCAGCTAGTGATTTGATAAACTCTTAGCTAATATTTTGTTTTTACAACAGCTGCTCGGTTCTTATTTATCTTGAGATAAAAAGTCTGTCTTCATGCCGTCACACAACAGTGGTTTGGAACAAGGTGCTCAGTTTGCTTCATTCCGCCTGAATCTGCTGGTGGACGGGCGTCTCATGACTAAATCCCGACTTTATTTGGCGTCTATCTGCCCCGCGGGTCCTGTTTAAACTATCATATTATTGTAATTCATCATGAGAACAGAGTCACGGTGGAGCCGGGAGGCCGGTTTTAACTGCTGCAGCTGTGACATGTGTAGCTGCCTTCATACGGCTGTGTTCCACAAAACAGATGCCAGGTGATGCAATGTTGTCTCATACCGGACACACACACACACACACGCACACACACTCCTCTTTTACCCTCGAAAAGGACATTTTCATCTGAATTCTGAAGGTAGAGAACTTGACACAGCCCGGAAGCCCAGAACTCTTATTAAGGGGGATTTATAGACATAATTTAGACTGAACATGGCTTCTGACTCTGTGTCTGGATTCAAACTCCACTAATGGTTTAATGTCTGAAAAGTTCACCTCCACAACTTCCTTATGGGCCATCAGACGTCACTTTTGAACCTCTAAAACATGATTTAAAGTCCTACTCAATGGACCAACCCACCAAGGCCCTGTTTACATGTTTTCAAGTGAAAATGCAAAACTTTCGCTGTGCTTTTGGGACAGCTGTGCTCAGAGCCACTAACAAGGCAACTTTTTGACAACTGCCTCCAAGAGGAAACCTTTTGAAAACCAATTCCTCATCTGTGGAAATGAGGACAAAATGCAACTTCTTGAAAACACCCTGACTCCGTTTATCCGTAAACTCCAGACAACACGACTTTTCTGGAATGCTGTTATTGTGCGTACGCACCAGCACATTGTTCTTTAATTCACCCACTAGTGGCCTGGCATGCTAACTGCAGCAGAGGAGTTACATTTCAATATATCGCCTTAAATTCCAGGTTGGGATCATTTCTAAAACATCAGAATCTGTGATCCAACTCATTGCATTTGCTCTGGTTAAAGACACGCCGGTTCAAGTTGCTCTTTAATCCAGACCCTGAGTCTTTGAGATAACGTGAATTATTCAGACCAGAGCCCGACTCTTTGAACGAGATCCAGACTCTGTGACGAGTCATTAAACTCACCACATACTGAACATTCTTTAAACAGGACCGTTTCAAGAAGAGGAGTTTCAGTGAAGTCAGCAAAAACAAAATGAGCTGCACCACTTAGCTGTACAACACCGTTAAAGGGTTCAAAACACTTCATAGACTGTAATCAGTGTGTGTGTGTGTGTGTGTGTGTGTGTGTGTGGGTGGGTGTGTGTAAACTTTTCGTGATTCTCAGATCCCTTCACAGCCTAATGGTCGTATTTTGTTGAGAAAAATAAACATACATGAAAACTTTCTTGTTTTTCCTTTGGTTTGCTGGAAAAACAGCGGCTCACTAGGGGACGTTTGGAGTGGACTGTAGCGGCGGATGAATGGCACGTTGAACACAGAACCAACAGCGTGTTTATTTTAGCGCACCGCGCACCTTGCTCATGTCACTCAGGGTCAGGAAAATCCAGATGCTTTATGAAACAGTGTGTCTGTGTATACAGGGGTTCCTTTCCCCCAAAAAAACCTGTTTGCATGTATATACGTGTGTGTGTGTGTGTGTGTGAGTAAGGCTGTGTGTTTATCTGTGTGCACGCCACGCATTTAGATTTTGA
This sequence comes from Salarias fasciatus, assembly GCF_902148845.1. Taxonomy (NCBI): domain Eukaryota; kingdom Metazoa; phylum Chordata; class Actinopteri; order Blenniiformes; family Blenniidae; genus Salarias; species Salarias fasciatus. Next base: position 5,438,322 of record NW_021941229.1, on the reverse strand, counting down.
ATAAAAAGCGGCCTCTGGCTTCGTTCAGCTGTTCTTTTCCTCCAGTGTTCACAAACACACCACTGTAGGAGTCCGCTTATGTGTAAACCTCATGTAAACTCATGTTTTAATGCATGTGAGGCCTCACTCACAAGACAGCGTCTCAAGTGGAAACATTGGCTTTTGCGTTTTCATTTCAAAAAGGTTTTGCATTTCCTCAGCAAAGAAAATTTAAAAGTTTTAAAATTTGTTTACACAGAAATGGCAGAAATGCTGAATTCGATGTAGATTTCGTGGCTGCTGGTGGTTGTTTTTTTTTTTCATAATGAAACCACAGAGAACAATAAGCTGTAAACATCAACAAAGGCGATTAGAAGGATGTTTGTATGGACAGACCACGAAACTAGAGTTGGATCATTTTCGAAAAGTTCTGCCTTGATAGCTGTTTTCCAAAACTTGTGTTTTCAGTGGCTGGAGCACCGTTGTGTGAACAGATGTCAAAAGAACAACCAAACTTTAATGTTTTCACTCTTCTCTTACCCAGCTTTCAACATCCTTCAATCCAAATGAAATTCTTTTTTTTTTTTTTTTTTTTTTTTTTTTAATTTTCTTGCTGGTTGTTGCCTCTACCTGAAAACACTCCCCTGTTGTACATGATCTAATGGTAAGAACCCGCTGCAGCTTTCATTCCATATGAAAGTTCACATTCAGTCACGTCACTTCTCTGTCAGTTCTGTTATTTCTTGGAGTTAATTTGGTGCCGTGAAGCCATTCCTCGGGTTCCTGAGCTGCTAATGAACTTGTAAAACCTTCAATAAAAGCAGCAGGTCTTCAGGTGAAGCGATAAGTGTGATGGACAGAAATGAAAAAGCCCCCCGACGGCCTTCGAAATGAGCGCCGCCCCGACGAACATGTGCCGATGCTTATCTTTATTGGTGTGGCTGAGCTTGACTGATGAAGAGGTGACAACTCGGGTTATTCATAACAGAACTCCGGCCGACACTGTGTGTGACGGCCGGAGGGGAAAGTCTTCAAAAACAGTTGTGTTTTCTCTTTTTTTTATTTTTTCTCCACGGCTGAACTGTGCCCTCGCTGTCTGTCAGGACCCGTCTGACCTGGAAAGCCCTTGTTTACTTTAACGTGATTGATTTGTTGTGAAATCTGCGCTCGCGGTCCGGTATGTGGCCCCGGCTGCTCACGCTGGAGTCCAGACGGCTGGAGGCTTATTATCGGCCCCGGTGGGTTTGCTGCCGGGGACCGAAGCCCGGCGGCCGACCCTCAGGCTGTCGTCCGTCAGCTGCGTGGCCGCCGGGCCGCTCCGACCGGAGCCGCTTCCCCCAAACACAGAATCCATCACAGATGCTCGGCACGACCCCAAGAAGTAGAAAACTCTCTTTTCATTGATGGTTTTTTTGTGTTGTGTGTCTCAAATAGTCTTTTGAGTCAGATACAGTTTTGCATGTCGACATATGCACAAATTTGAGGAATAGATTGGTTCTGTGCTTCACAGTTTATTTTCAACGAATTGTAAGTACAGTAATGACCAGGTTACAGTGAGATGTATGATTGTAGTTTGATTTTGTGGCTCTATGCAACTGCAGGCAGTGGCTTGTTCATTTATGTTCATCACACCCAGAACCCTTTGACCAAACGTTGGTTGAAATTGGTTTGGAGTATGGCTGTCAGGATTGCTATTACTCTGTTCATGTCCTGGCAGATGGCGAAGAAGAGATTACTGATCACTTGACAGCAGGAGGATGGTAATTTAAAAGCATTTTGCCTCTTGCTTTGAGGAGTTTGCATGATCTCATTGTGCATGCTTGGGCTTTCTTTGGATAATTTGGGACCCGATCTTTAAGTGTTGATCAGACCAAGATGTGTCCTTCAAACCGGGTGGGATTAACTCCATATCCCTGAAACCTGTTGGATAAACCGTGATGGATGGTTGGGTGGAGGCTACAGAATGAGATGATTGCATTTTATCTTCTTATCAGCTCAGCGACAATGACTGTCATTAACTGTACAGCAAATGTAGGCATGTCAGCAGCCTGCACATGCTTACACACACACACACACACACACACACACACCAAGCATGTGAACAGTGTACAATGAAGAGATCCGAACACACACACACAAGGCGGTAACTGTACCCTGTTGTCTGCATCACATACCTGAGAGACGTGCGGCTGTACATGCAGACTGACAGTGTTCAGATAAAGCCTCAGACCAGCTACATTCCTGCTACACTTCAGCCACTTTGATTCACATGGGCAGGAACCCCCCCCCCACACACACGGAGGGGAAGAAGGGGGGGTGCCAGATTTCTACAACTGAAGCGAGGCCGCTCCACTGGTACCCTGGTCCTCTGAGTTGCTTTTTATATGACATCTTTAGATGATACAACATGGATGACTAGAAAGTTGCAGGTTTTTAGTCTTTGTTGTAATGTTTATGGTGGCGTCTCACAGTGGGATCATCCCCCACTTGAGTCTGGGCTCTGAACCCTTCCTGAGGTTAGGGTTAGAGAAAACATACTTTAACCTTAACTGAGACGAAACCATGCATGCACAGGTAGAACATGCAACTTCAAGTCAGGGGAAAGCTTGCTATGAAGTGAGAGCTGCATCCACGACGCCACTGTGTAGCTTGTCAAAGTCCCTCACACTTATATTTAGAGAGAAGCTTGTTGCATAAAGACTATAAAGCTTTCTCTTCTGAGTGTGTGTGTTTGTGTGTGTGTGCGTGTGTGTGGTGGTCTGCCTCTGGTTTGCCTTGACTGACTAAGGATGATGGATAGCAGCTTTATGTTGCCAGTTGCACACTGAGAGGATTGTAACAAAGGTTCAGGAAGAAATTCGATCAGATATTGTTTCCATCCAAGCTTGGCATCATCATGTAGGTACAGAATTACCTTTTCTTCATAATTAAATTGTCCATTCCTCAAACTTTCTTAGACAATGTAGAGAGAAAGTTTTCTTTCAACCCCTCTTTTTCACTGATCAAGGAGATCATTTCTGGATGACATTCAGTCGTGTCTTTACTTTACTTTTTCCGTAGCTTGGTTGCAGACCAAGCATTCTGCAGCCGAGGTGTTGAATCCGGCCATTTATCAATCAGTTGCTGGCAGCCAGCATTTGGAAAACTATATGGTATAGGTTTTCCTCTGAAGTACAGTAACACAACTCTCAGATGCATGCTCGCACACATAACAACCTCTTTGTGCAGAGTCCTCTGGCATCCATCACTGTTGATGTCTCGTCACTGTCTTTGTCTCTGTTCTTGTTTTCCCGCGTTTCCCCCTCCCGAAGCGAAGCGAGGATAACCCGGTTCTCCTGACCCGGCTGTTCTCTCAGCTCTGATTTCAGGAGTGTGACGCAATCGACTGCGGTCTGCGTGGCTGACAGACGTGAGGAGAGAAGCGCCAGTATTTGCACTGCCAGGGCGCGTGCGCACACACACACACACACACCTCAGGATGTCTGAGCAGGGTTGAGGGCCACAGACTTGTTGCAGATCGTGTTTCCACCAGTCGATGCAGTGGAGGTCAGATGGAGGACGGATCTCATGTGCAGACTCTTCTGCTTTAATGAACGTGTGACTGGCAGGCTGCTGCCCTGAGTCCAGTCTGTTATCCTGGAACAACAGTGAGGCCTATTGTTCTACTGACTGTACCGCGCTACGGTCTCACAGGAGGCTGTAAGAGCGGCCGGCTCGGTCGCACTTGACTCCCCGGGTCAGGATTCATTCAGCTCGAGACCTTTTTGACCAGAAAGTCTTGTAAAGGTTTTTACAAGAAGTTTTTACAAGCACTTTAATGAGGATGTCGGTGCAACTGTGGTGTTTTCTTACCACATCCAGTCTGTCTGCATGATGAAGAGGATCCTAACAAGACAGGGCAGTGGTTACGAAGACAGCGAAGACGTCTGGGGTCAGAAAAACTTTGCTTGGCCACTGTCAAGCTCGACATCCTTTTTATTCCTAATGGTACCTAAATACCAACAATTGATTAAGAAAAACAACTCAATCAAATCAGTCTCATTCACCACTAGAGAATTTGCAGCACTCAGTATTTCCATTCCGTTTTGGGCGTCCATTCACATGATATTTGTGCTCACAGCAACTTTTTGAAAGCAGCTCTCAAGGTGGAACTTTTGGAAAAATCCGTCTCAATGCAGATGCGCAAAACACCGCTACTGCACATGTGCGCCACAGCTGGAGCTAGTAGTTCGTCTGCACATGCGTGAATAGATGGAAAACATCAACCCCCAGTCCACATTCTCCTGGGACTTGGTAGTTTCACAGTTGAGTGTTTGTTAATGTTTACAGCATGTTGTTTGTCTGCACACACGTGTGTGGTTTCATTGTAAAAGCAGCCAACAGCACCCACTAGTGGCCCAACAGTCCAACTACATCATTTTCAGCATTTCTTTCTGTAAGCGTACATCAAAACATTGATGTGGGAATACAGATATTTCAGAAACAGGAAATGGAAAAATGAAGCCTTTTCACTGGAAATATTTCTTACATTTTCTGGACAAGATTCATTTTGAAAGCAGCCGTAGTCAAAATACGGTCCAGACTGATTAAACGAAAGTAAAAGCAAATAGTGTTCACCTGAAAGAAAGCTAATGTCAGTTAGCATCTGAAGTGTCAAAGATTGATTAGCTCTACATTAAAGTGCTCCGAGCTGGTATTTCCTTGTTAATGATGGGCCCAAGAGCTCAGGAGTCACACGACAAGAACCGTCACTCTTATGGTTTCAGAACTGTAAATCCCCCAAAAATCTGACAATTGACATCCTTCGAAACTTCAAACAAATCCAAATGACCTTGCAATGCAGAATTCTAGCATTAAACTCCATGTTTGCTATTTTAACACAATTGGAAATAGAGCATGTTGAAATCCAAGCGAATCCTCCTTGGAGCAGATGAGCCGGGGCGACTCTCATCACGTCAATAGGTTTGTTAGTCATTCAGTCATTTTCCTCGAAACCACAAATGCGAACCTCATGCTGCAGAGACTGGAAAGCACAAGGGATCCTCGGCGTCATTAAGATTCATTCTCCGGGAACTTTGGATTTCTGGAGCAGATTCTGTGTAAATCCATGCAGCAGATGTGGAGATGCTCACCTCACTGCTTCGGTCAATTGTTTGAGCAGCTGGACCCGTGCTTCGCAGCAGCTCGTCCAGCTGATGCAGAGACGAGCGCTTTGTAACCTGCGGCAGCTTTTCCATCAAGACTCTCTGCAGTCATGAAGTTCACCACAGTTTTGGACTGAATAAATCATATTTAAAACCTACTTTACATATGAAACAGCCGTCTTTTGAAGAACCTTTCTACTTGAAATGCTGTCCTCTGAACGGGGCCTGAGTGAATAAATTACACGACTCTTCTATGAGCCAAAGCTCAATAGTTTTACATGCAACTCTTCAGACGTGCGCTGCAGCCAGACGTCTGTTTCTCGCAGTGTTTAGCTTACGTCTGGAGCGCTTGTCGTGTGAAGACAGACGCTGCACAGCAGACATGCGGCGCTGTTTGTGCAGGAGCGACAGACAGCGGCGCGGTGTCAGCGCCGCCGCGGCGTTCCCATGCACCGGTCGGCCTGGGTCCTGTTTAATTTGTCAGTTTGAAAACACTCTGGTGCTCCGGCTTGAAAAAGAAAACCCCCCGAATCAGGTTGCTGCTTACTCAGTAACATGCTCCCAGTAGAGTTGATAAAGTATCTATTATGTAATATGGAAAGCCTTAATTTGTTTTTCTTCTGTGGTTCCTGGTTATAAGATCCACAGGTAACAACAACAGTCGTGAAAATAAATCAACAAACTTCAGGGTGCTGTAAATTAAAAGTTAATTTTCGGTGTGTTGAGACAGTGCTGACGCTCATATTAATGTTTTCTGTGGAAATAGTGGCCTCTTCTCCACGAACGAGGCCGCCCTCCCCCTCCGTCTCGAGGTAATCTCCAGGCGGGGGCCGGGATCTGCTGGTTTGTCGTCTTTCCAACATTTCACTCGCTGCGTTTCCACTCCAGTTGAGATGTGTTCGTCTTTCAGTGCGGCAGTAGGCTTGTTATCTGACTCACCAACTCCCCTCGGCCCACCCAAAAAAAAAAATTCCCCTTGGCCCCCGCCCCCCCAAGCTTTCCTCATCTCATGTAAAAATGCTAATTTACAGGCTGTTCTGCCCTCACCCGCCCTCTGCAGCTTTATTTTTCTAACTGGTATGTACGACACATGTAGCTTTCCCGGGCCTCATGCGTTCGCAGCTTCAGCCGACACATTCCTCATCTGGCATGTTCGTTTCTAGGAATCGCGAAAAAAAAAAAAAAAGAAAGAAAGGAGGCCAGAGCTCAGCAAAGAGGGCACGATAGCATTATAATGGCCTTAAAGAGCATGTAATCACATAATACCCCCATATTCCAGCATTTGTGTGGCTCTGGAGCCAAAGACTTTAAATAAATCTCACTTAAATACCTGGCTTGGCGCGGAGCGGCGGCGTCTCGTGTTGCTTTGTGGGACGCTGGCCAGTCAATTACAGCAGGTGTTGTTTATGTGCCTGGTCAGGGTCCAGCTTAAGAGACTGGCTGTCTGTGAAGTCCACTTCTCCAGATGGAGCGACGGGCTCGTCCGCTGAGGCCCTTTCACCTCTCTCATCTGCTCCGCAGCCCTCGGTAGGTGCGGCCCGGGGAGGTAACGCCGTCCCGGGACTTGGATGTGCGTCGTGCGTCCGCTCGGCGAGAAACGAAACATCTCTCATGCGAAGCAAACTTGTCAAGCTCACATCTGTGAAAACAGGCAGATTGTTCCTGTCAAAGTTTCCAAATCTGAGTGCGTGCTGTGTTCCAAAGGGAAGGAGTTGGATGATTTCTTCTGTTGTATCTGGTAAACAATGAACTGATAATGAGTCTGACCATCTTGTGATTACAAAATCATGTTTGCGTTTGACAACTGATCAGTCGTTGTTTTGTTGCAGATAAATATTTCTGAGAAAAAAACTCAAGAAAATGGGATTTAGTCTACTGTGTCCGACTTTAGTTGAAAAGACGCTTTGTGATCGTTTACATCCTTGTTTATGACGCTGATTCGATAACTCGAGTTCCTTGAAAAGTGCAGAGACCGTTTTTGAAAATGCTTCATCTCGTCGCGCCCAAAGTGCAGCGAAAGTTTCCCACTTTCAGTTGAAAACACTGTCCTGTAAACGAAGCCCAAGTCGAGATCTGTCTGTCACTTCCGAAGGAGCCTCAGATCAGTTTCCATCCAGAAGGCCTGATTTGTGTCAGTCTGATGTTTTATTTGTCTAACTTTGAATTGTCAAACTAATTTTAGTTCAGAACCGAAGAATTTAGCCCAAGTACTCATTCAGTAACAGATACTCTTAATTTTGTCATTGTTTTGTGTGATGACCAAAAAAAAGGTTGCATTTTAAAATACAGTTGTTCATGAAAAAGTTATTAAGAAGAACATTTAGTTCGTTCCAGGGAAACATGTTAGCACCTCTGAGCCTGAGAATATTTATATATGCACAATATACGTTTTAGAATTACTTTACTAGTCCAGTACTTTCTATGATAGTTACTAAAAAAAAGTAAAATTCTTGTACGATGAAACAAGAGTTGTTTCTTCTTTTTCCCAGATTGACTGCCTTTCTCACATTTTGCTTTAAATCATTTAAAAATATCTTCATCCGTTTTTACAACCTGCTAATAATCTGACAATCCTGAAGACCTTCTAACCTGATCATGATATTTAATTAAAAAAAAACCCAAAAGCCGCTTCTTGAGCTGAGGAACACCTGCCATGCTGTCGTATATCAACCTCCTGAGCCATTTGGACTTTTGACATTGACTTTAAAATCCTCTTGTTGTCCTTATAGTCACACCAGCATTGACCTCGGCCTCCGTGACCTCTGGGTCGCTGAGCGAGTGTCAAACTGTGGAACAAATCCCTGATGGATGTGCCGGATTCCCTGCAGTCAGACTCTCTCCGCTGCCCTCTGCCCCGATGTCTCCAGACATCAGCGGCTAGCGTTACGGCGCTGGAGCTCCGTCATCCCGCTGCTCAGCGTCTCAAGTTCAGAACCCCTTCCCGTCAGGAAAGACCGATAAAACAAGTATTGAGATGTGGAGGAATCTTGTGTAAATATCTGAAATGAGATGAGTATTAGTCCTCATTCTCATCTGCAGTGTTTTGAAGAGGTGAAGCACCGTCAGGCCCTGCAGCTCCGTATCAGTCGGTGTAAGTCACTCCTGTGAAAAACAGCAGGGGGGCGATCATCACTCTGTGTGCTTCCTTTGGTGTCCTCTGATGGATTTCCAATCGCACCAGTCCGGGGCAAGTGTTGACTGGTGCTGTTCTACATTTCCTGAGTTCAAAGTTGCCCTGGAGAAGTTATGGAGCATTGTCTCAGCGAGGCTGCCGAGCTGAAAGCTTTAGAGCGGCTGTTTTCATCGATCATGCTGCTAAACGGCACTCGGGGTTTTAACGACATGTTATTTACATCCCTGGTCTTCAGTAAAATGTTTCACCTTTGGGTTTTCTTGTATTGAAATAATGATTAATGTTTGGATCATTGAATGGTTTAATGTAGAATGAGTTCAAACGCAGTTCAACTGGAGCCTTGTGCTAAATGAAAATAAGCAAAGGTTACTTGGAGGAATTGGGTCACGTCAGTTCTGTGGCCTGTTTAACACTCCTCCCACAGTCAGAGCAGCTCGCTGGATTCTGAGGCAGCCCTGTTTTCACAACGTTTTCAAGTGAAAACGATAAACTTTTGCTACGTTTTGGGCAACTCTTTACGTGGTGCTCCATCTTGCAGAAGAGCTGCATCACATCACAACACTGATTAAATTGAACTTGAAATGGTTCAGCGAAACGGCAAAAGGATATGGTGTTTCTGGAAACTCCAAAAGTCAGATGGTTTTCTTGAACGTTCTGACTTTGTTTCAATCCACCGTAAAGAACCAGAACGTTGTCCTGATGTCCTAAATAGTTTGTCAATTGCTGCAAAAGGTTGAGATTGTAAGTAGAAACTTCAAGAAAGAAAGAATCATCCATCATTTTGTTCTTGTCGTGGACAGTTAAGTGACAGAAACGACAAATGAAGGTTCTAATGTCTTTCTCAGCACTCCGGGACAGACTGATTGGCCGGATCGACTCTTTTGAATACTCGTAGAGAAAGATTGAGTCCTGCAGCCTGCATGTTTACATGAGGCGCCTGGAGATTCTCTTCATGCAAAAATAGAAAAAGACCTTTGGAACACAATTTAGGAATCAGATAGTTTAGACTTGAGTTACAGAAAATCCTCAATAAATGTCCAGATTCCCGAGATGCTGAACGTGTTTTAGTGCTACTGCTGCGACTCCGGTTTGAATCTTTGAGCAGACTTTAGTGGTTCAAATTTTGGTGCCTATTAAACATCATTACTTCCAAATCTATCCCCGAGGCACTCTAATCCCCCCGTTCATTTCCCCTCCTTTCCTAAAGAAGGACCTATTGTAACATTTTTATAGCCACATCCTAAATCTATTGCTTTGAGCCAATCGCTCACAGTAGAACTGCACTCTGACAAAAACCACAGATAGTCAAAGCGCTGAAGTCTGACAGCTGGTATTGCAGTTTCTTTTAGAGCCTTTTGTGTAATTTGGTGGTTCAAAGTCCTGGACTTGTTTGGTGAATTTGCTAACTACATGAAAAAAAGCCATTTGCAGGATTTTCATGTCATCGTTCAGAGACAAACTGCAGTAACTGAAAAGTGAAATTTCATTAAATGGGAAATAATTACCCTCCTAATAATGTGCTAAACATTCAGAAACTGCATAGAGTTCCCAGTTGTGATTGTCTCCACCTGCAGCTGCAGATGTAATGATTTTTGATGTGAAAGCACATTTTCTGTGGGGCTCAGTTTGACTTCGTGTTGATGTTTTGGAGATGCTGGTAAGGCTGAATGAAATTCAAGTCCAAAAGTCCTCATTTAGAAGAAGGTTGGATTTGATAGATCAGTCCAGTGACATTCATACGAAATACCAAAGACCCCAAAACATTCCTATCATTGCTGCTGCGTCGACATGTAAACACACATGCAAAACACAACAGAAGTGTGCGTTTTCTCTTGAAAGTAAACATGTCTTAGTTTACTGCAATTTTTAATGCTTTGGAGAGAAGCTAAGCAAAGTTCTATTTGTCTAATTAGCCTGCATTAAATACTCAATTTTATCCCTGAACATATTATCTGTTCTCCAAACTTAACCCAGTAGTTTTTATACCAAAAGCCAAAAGCCATGGATGGATGGATGGATGGATGGATGGATGGATGGATGGATCCTCATGCAGGCAGTTGTTCAGTATAGACCAGCTGCTCGGCTGTTTTATCCATTCAGGCCACTTAACTCCCTCTGAGCTCCCTGAGTGGCTGTAAGCCCGCCTAACAAGCTCGTCTTTTACACCCCGCTGTAAAGAACAACTCTTGAAACAGGATCCCGGCTCTGGACCTGTTACTGTGTGATGGACAGTCAGTCCCTTTTTAACTGTACGAGCAGGAGGTATTTCCATCTGAGTGTTCCTCAGTCTGCGGCTGAGCCGAGGCTCTGTGTGGCAGTAGGTGTGCTCATCAGTCCGACTGATTAAGACGTTTAGGAACGCGGAGCTTTCCCATGTTTCCTGTGCTCACCCCAACTTTCCATCTCTCGTTTCCCACTTATCTGGCCCAGTGATCCCAGACTGTCCTTTTCCACGGGGCAAGGTGGAAGTCTTTAATCTTCCGTCTGTTTAGGCGGCTTCTTCGACCACAGCAGAGGCGGGTAATTGTACCAGCATGGTAATTGAGCTATCTGTTGCTCCGTCCCGGTCTTTTAAAGTAATGTGATCCCACCTCAGGACCGAGAGGCGGCCGGCTCCACTTCCCCTCTGATTATGGCTACTGGAAATCATCCAGACCAGGAGGCCGCGGCGGGATGAGGGAAGGTTTACTTAAACCCCGTCTACACAGTGTTTTCGAGGGTAAACGGAAAACTTTTCATTTCAGTTTTCATTTTGTTTTCTTTCATCACAAAACCAAGCAACAGCACCCACTAGTGGCCCAACATGCCAACTCATCATTTTCTATCTTTCTCTTAAAGGTGCTGTAGGCAGGATTCGGCATCTCCGCCATCTTGCTTAGGTTTACCTAAGCAAGATGGCGATTTGACCCATCTAAGATGGCGATTTGAAACCCAGCACAGCCAATCCTGTCCTGTTTTCTCTGACATCACGCCCTTAGGCAAGTTAAGCCCCTCCCACAAGCACATGCAACTAATGCCCCTCGACCAATCACGGTTAGAGCCTCATGGGCTCTTCTGATTGGTCAAAGATACCTGGAGCTGTCAAGATTCCTTTTCAGCTCAGAACAGAGACAGATGGAAACGCTGCGCCCTCGCGGTAGTGCAATTATGCTACACTCCTAAAGGATTATCAATGGATACTCTAACATTTAATCCAAAGAAAACACAGAAAAATTAGCACTGACTAGCAAAATCCTGCCTACAGCACCTTTAAGCTGCGTTAGATATTTTGATCACATAAGATCAATTGATCTGCTTATAAAGCTCTACAGGCCTCTGATAGCAAACATACACACATCTAGTAGGAATGAGGGAAAACTGCAAATTGATGTATGAAGACTGTCTGCGTAGTGTGATCATCTGCATGTAAATACATCGCGCTTTCAGTTTGCATATGTTTTGTGGGTAATCAACTGGGAGGAATACCATGATTGACATCAAGCACAAATAATCCAATGAAGAGTTTTGCATCTGTTGGACGTTGTTTATGTTGGAATGCCTGCTGGAAACAGTTTTGTTTCTCTGTTCATTTGTTTGCATTCACCATGGAGTGACTGGATTGGAGCACTGAGCTCCCACGATATGTAATGTCTTTTCTATAATTGTTTTTCATCTTATTGCACCTTGGGGTTGAAAAGAATTCATAAAATTTTCTGCATGTGACGAACTGACAACACTTATGAAATGATGAAGATGATACAATGGATTTAAATCAGAATTTGGCCCCAAAAAATCCACGAGAAAAGATTAATCTATGGGGGAAAACTAGAACTTAATACATTCAGAAAATATTGTAAGATCTAAGAAGGGGGCATCACAGAAAATATATAAATAAAAATCGGTAAGCATGACATCTTATAATTACTGTATTCTTTCCCATGAATCAGAGATTTAATAGAGTCTCCCTCCAACTTTGTTTGCGGCGAGTTTAGCACAGTTTGCATGTTCCTGTCGGCTCACTGTAACCGAAACATGCCTGTCCAGGTTTTTGAGAAGGAAATGGACCCTGCCAATCTGCTCGCAGAGTTAACGTACTGTGGAGAACGTGTGGCTGGAGGTCAGGAAACACTGAATGTTTGCGGCCCTCGGAGACGCCTGGTGCACCAGGTGCAACTGTGTTTGACTGGCTGTCATCTGTAACGCTGAAGGAAGTCCAACATGTCTATATACGTGTGTGTGTGTGCGTGGCCGGACGTGTAATGAAACCCATGATAACAGTAAAGTCACTTTATTCTTCAAAATGACTCGTCTGGCACTAACTGGCAGACTGGTGACTGGTTCACAGACCAGTTTAGTCACCACTGTCAATCACGTCATTCAAAGCTGAATATGAACCCAATCTTAAGTAGAACCAGATTTTTCCTCTTATCAGGTGAGAGAACAAACTACTACACTCAAGCAATCATCCGGTCTTAAATCAGGGTTAGAATAATTAAAAATACTGTTGGAGAACGGAAAATTTCAGGAGTAGTTTCTGCATTTAGACTGTCATTAGAAGCATGTTGGGAAATGTGTCTGAATGAAGCCTCCCAGCTTTCCAGGCTGGACTGAACCGACAGAATTCTGGGAGCAGGCCAGCTCTGATAATTGCGTGAAGTCTAGAAGGTTCTCAGAGCAGAAGACGAGACGGGCTTCAGTCTGGCCCGGTGCCGCCACGCCGCTTTTGGTGGACAAATGCTTTGGTGCCAAGACTTGTAAACCTCTTACATGCTCTGCTCCGGTCTGAGCCAAAGAATTACCCTGACTGAGAGACGTTTGCAATTATGGACTCCAACCATGAAGGAGAGCGGAGCTTCATTAGCATTTTTATACAGATTTTTTTGCTTTACGTTACAATAAAATGCCATTTCTAGTCTTGGTGTTCATGTTCACGCTGCGGCTGCCTCATCCCTCTGGAATGAGAATATTTAAATGTCTGAGGTTTTTCACTTTTTCACTCCATTTTTTTCCCCCTGAACCGTTTATTTGAAATGTTTTTGGTTTTAAGTTGCTCAATGTGTTAAAAGTTTCAGCCAATCATTTTTCATTGCTGTCAGAGATTTTTTTTTTTCTCTTAAAGAATGTATGACAGCATTGTAAGACAGTTTTCATTTTCCTCAGACAAGTAATTAGACGGGCACGGGCTGTGGATGATTTATATGCCGTAGTTACTGACGCAGGATTGGACAGATGTGAGTAGCCAGCGGCTGCACGGAGTGCAATACCTCTGCAGAGGAAGCCTCCATCCAACAACAATAAATACGCACGAATGCTGCCACACGATACACACGTTCGTCTTTCCTTCTTTTTGGGTGCAGATATTCATCATAAATGCACTAATTACTTTACTGAATCTCTTGTAAAGGTAGAAAAGAAAAGAAATGTTTTCTTCCTGGAAGCCTGCAAAGCATGTTTCAGCACGCAGACTTCTCCTCATCCTATCATGTGGCCCGACCGGTCGGGCATCAAGGCCTCATGCGGAAAGCAATTTGCAACAGGTGGCATCCAAAATGTGTTGGTAACGCTGTTTGTGCTTGTAATTTATGATGTCTAAGTGTGTTTTCACATGAGCTATTAAAAAAACAAAAAAAACAAAACAAAAAAAGCTTTTCACAAGAAGCAAATCAGGAACATCATCCTTTAGAAATAGTGGAAAACTGGTCTGTTTAGTGACAATCTGTTCATAGTATTTGCTTAATATTTGCTATAATTAATGAATAATTTGTCAGTTAGCAATATTTGCCCACCTGCTGTCCTCCTCTGCCTCTGATTGGCTGTTCTGCCCTCAGGCTGCGCAGCAAATATTAACATTCACCAATCAAATCAGCCTAAAAGGCAAGCTTTACAAAGCTTCACCTGCATAAGGTGTTCTATTGTTTTCTGACTCCTGGTTTTGGTGCCAGCAGCCCACAGAACATTATTCAATATTTTTATTTACATGCTGACAGACATGCTTAAAAAAGGTGAAAAAATAAATTCTCGACTGGGTTTGACTGTATCTTCATTTCACAACCCTCAAAGTTGCCCCAACATGGAGCTAAAAGTCCTCACTCTTCACACATTTACCAAACTCCAGCATGTGCTTGACTTTTGCGGGAAACACAGCAATCATGATCGGCAGCCCGTCTTCCCTCCCCGTCCTAATGGCTCGATCCTCTGATTACAGTGTTTTGGAGAAGTGGGGGTGGAGGGAAAAAGCCCCTGCTCCTTGGTTTTTCTTTCAGGGCTCTGTGCTGGCACATGATATGTTCTCTTTTAAGCTTTCTCACACAAGTGGGGCTTCATAAGGACCATCAGAGCATCTGATCTTTAAGTGTGTGAGAACATTTTCCTCTTCCCGGGGCTGGATTAGATCCTGGAGCATCAGCAGTCCTGCTCACTCCGCGGCACGACGGAGGAGTTTCTAGATTGTGTGACTGATGTTAATGTTGTCATTATGGTCCATTGCAATTTGTACACTGTTTGAAGCTCTGAAATTACCGTTGGTGAAAATCCAGCTGACGAACGAGCGGCCTTCTCCAAAAACTGCATTTGATGCGTTTCCAAAACCATATTGTTGAAAAATGATCAAATGCTCCTGGCAGAACAGCTCTGTTGAATCAATATTATGGTCTTGACTGCAAATTGAAATGCAGTCTAAATGAGCGGAATGCGTATTTGATCAGTGTGTCCACATGACACATAATGAGACTTGAGTGTAACCGTATGCTTGACTGTGTTATCTGCAGAGCTGTTTGGCTCATGAATTATTAACGTGCCGTCTCCAATTGACTGACTTCAGTTGTTGGTCGAAAAAAACAATCTCCAGTAAGAGGGATTTCTCTTCCTTTGTCTTTTGCTCGCACGTCGTTGGGTCTTCCTGGAAAGGATGGTATGTAGGACATCAGATATGTAATTCCTCGGGGCAGCCGGGTGTGACCACACAGCACTCTGCAGAGCAGTGACTCGCCTGGCTCTGCTGTCAGGACGACTCTCCAGAGCGGAGGGCTCTCGGGGGTGGGGGTGGGGGTGGGGGGGCTGACATGGATTCATTTAGAGAAAATCCTTTAGGAGAAAAGAGCTTGATCTGCTTGAGCAATCCTATAGCTCTGCTAAAAAGTCCCCAGGCGGTCTGAAACATGCACACTGTGGTGGTTCAGATCTCACAGGCTCTGCTCATGCATGTCACTCAGGCCGCGGTCTTAAAATGGATTTCTCTTTCTTTCGCCATGCTCCTTAAATGCGCCTAATTACTTCTGGACCCTCCGATTACATAACAGTATTGGCATTTCGGTTTATAATGATCACAGTCAGTTCCCAGGTTAGATACCAGCCTTTTAACTACATGACTCACTTTCTCCAAAAGCGATGAAGAGCTGCGTTTATAACCCGCAGAAAGGAACCGTTCAGGCGCAGGATAATCAGCGAAAGCCACCTACGGGCAAGACATGACGAATGGCACTTTACCTGCTCACATGGGGCAAGAATGAAAAGACTCTCCCAGAACCTGCGCCTAATGACAGGAAGTTAGTCGACCGGTGAGGGAGGGGGAACAATGATTGGCACTGTGGGCCGCCAGAAGAGGGAGAGAAAATGGAATCTGTAGCAGCAGCCTGCAGGTTTAAAGCACCACCAGTGGGTTTCCTCTTTTCAGTAATGCCACTGGTGTGTTCACAATATGTTTATGTAGACAATTTGGATGAATGGGAAACACTGTTACTACAGCCACTATGGTTAGGGAATGAGCTTTTCCTCTATATATGTGCATTTGCTAACTCTTCTTATGAATTGATGGGTTCTGTATCAGCTTATGGTGAATGATAAATCATTAAAGAGTCTTTTCTCTTACATATTTGCTTGTTATTCATCCAACGTACGACTTGAGGAGACCACTGCGTTATGGTAACACTTTGGAATCTAAATAACTTCCTCCGATACTCGTCTCTCCACAGATGAGGTGAACGTCCTGCAGGACTTGTCCCTCCAGGTGTCAAACAGCAGCAACTCCTCCATGTCCGTGGAAGAAGGCCGCTGTCCGGTCCTACAAGTGGGACAGTACTCCACGTTGGCTCTTCCTGTGCGAGAACTCTTCCCTGATGGGTAAAGTTTCCTCTTTCCTGTCGTTTTTCAGAGTCTCAGGGCTGCTTTCCGACAGTTTTCCGTCAGTCACCTGTATCTTTTTATTGTTGGGCTTCATAATTCACTGCAGATCTGTGTCTCCGAGTGTTTATAGAACAGTTCTTGCCGGCGGCTGCAGCTTATTCCAGAGGAACTCATTGTGAAGTGTTATGAGCAGTGAATTTATGGCTAAACGGTGCGTGTCTCTGCTCAGGTTTGACGATGAGTTCACTTTGCTGGTGCAGCTGCGGAGTCCTCAGAGGGAGGAGCGCAGCGTCTTCACCATGCTCAGCCCCGACAGCCAGGTGATGCTGCAGCTCCGAGTCAGCGCCTTCGCCGTCATCTTCATAGGAACGCAGCAGCGGCACTACGAGTGAGCGAGCGCCGTCACTTTTTCCTCCCGCAAACAAGCATTTATGTGTAAAGACTGAAGTTTCGCCTCTTTAGGAGATTAAAAAAGATTTTTCATTCATGTCTAATTAGGGACTAGAGGCAGTTCCGTACAAGTGCATGCTTTTGACTTTCATGCATCACCCAGCATCCTAAAAATCCAGATGCTGAAATGATGGTAACATCTGTCGTCAGGTAATAAAGAAGCACTCTCATGCCCATTCCTGCTCCCTGACTCAAGCAAACGAGGAGTTCCATCGTCCGTTAGTTAGCTGTCTCTGAGTCTTCATGCTGGAGACGACTGCGTTTGGCGGACTTTTTGCTGAAATGATTTATTAGTCAGCTCCTGGCAGGTCTCTCCTCTGCTGGAAGTGCAGAGCTTGGAGTAATACATCACTGCGAGACAGCGGCGAGAAATGAACCGTGAGAGAGATACACAGGGATACGTTACTAATCCTCACATGGTAATTTTATTTCTACTCATTTCAAAGTTCTGTCCGATCCATCAAGTGTGCATTTTCATGAAGTTTGTGCGTCCAGAATCAAGTTTGACCACTAGGGAGTGCCGAGTCTTCCTTCTGCTCATTTCATTTTAAGATACTTTTAGGTAGATTTACACAGTTTAAGACATCAGAATCTTTAAACTGCTGAATGTAAAGTACTGAAGTGATGCAGTTTTAAAACAGTACTTTTCTTTCTGCCACCCACAGTGGGATCTACCAGGAATCTGAACAATTGAAATAATAAATATACAACAACTAATGTGGAAATGATCCAGGTCTAATTAAACACAATTGGCCATGCTCATGTAAGGAGACTAAGCTTCCAGTGTGTCTCTTTTAAGGAGTGATTTACTCTGATCTATTTGTAAATATGAAGTTCAAATGAGGGTTTTACCCACATTATGCCTCGTTCGTTTGAGAGAATGATGGTTTCTCTGTCATGCTCATTCGGTATTCGCCATGATGTGATCTAAAGACTGAGCCTCCAAAAGGACAAAATGACATGTGACCCCCATTATCAAGCTCAGCAGAGCATTTCGGCTAATTAATCTGAATTTGGAAAAAAAACAAAATAAAACAAACAATTTGTGAAACAACCCCAAAAAAAAACAACTAATTTTTACTAAAGTCCTTAAAAACAAAAGTCGTGTGGAGCCAGCTGGAGACATGCCTCCCAGCACAAGATGTTAAAACCTCAGCTTATTTTCACCACCTGTTGATTCTAAGTGAAAACGGATGCAATCATAAACAAGGAAAATGTTTTCAGATGTATTAAATCACACTGGGCGTTGTACATTAATCCATGTGCATAAACTGCTGAGTTTTGTGGGGGATTTTATTTATTTTTTCTGGTCTGTAAAGTGAGCTGAATGACACCCCAGTTCACAGGTGTTATCGCTTAAGTCCCAATATCAGAATCAAATTTTATTGTCATTGTTAAAAATAAAATTTATGTATGCTTTGTGCAATAATATTGATGCATTTTCACTTGAGACGTCAAGTAAACGTGGCCTCAGAGTGTGGCTCAGGAATGCTTCATGCTGTACACTAACTTCTCGAATATGGTCGCTTTGTTCATCACGTGTTAATAGATTTTATCTTTTCCTGCTGAGGCATACATCATACTGTAGTTTTCAAAAGCAAAAATATTCCATTTAATTTGCTTGGCAAATTCCAACCAGCAAAGATTTGATCTCCATTCAATTGTTCTTAAAAGAAACCGTTGAGCCACGAAGGATTTTATGTTTTTTATTCCCCAGTAAAGCACCAATAAAAGTAAATACCCCCTGGCTGTAGAAGGGGTTGACGTCCTGCTAGTATCATGATTGTACTTTCCCATCGCCTAGATAACATTTGAGATATTTTATGAAAACGTCTTTCAGCTGTAAGACATTGCAGGGTTTCCTTACTTTACTGTACTCACTTTACATCTTTTTTATTGACATTCCCCAACTGTCCATCTCTTCGTTTGTAGCCATTCCTCTGTGGATCTGCGGCTATCTGTTGAATCATCTCATTGAGATGTTCCACATGTGGCTCAGCTTTACCTTTCCCATCACGACCCTCACACTGTCATCGCCTCCTCTTTGATGTGAGCCGACGTTCGTAGCTGAATCAGTTACTGCACACTGTCCAGTCCCCGAGGCGGTCCAGAAACCCGAAACCAGAACATTTACACCGCCACGCTGTGCAGATGGTGCGAGGCCCGTCTGCTGCAGACACACCTGTTGATACTGTTGTGAAACTTATATTAATATATTGAGTACATTAAGTCCAAACTGACTGACAAAATCAGTGTTTCAAAGTGAAAAAGAAAGCATGGCTAATGAAAAAATATGGTTCTTATTTATTTACTAATGGAATTCAAAATTTTAAAAAGAAACTCAATCATTCCCAGACCAAAGACTGGAAGTCACGCAGAGCAAAAATAGCTCTTAAAATTGTGTTAAAAATAGATTTTTATCAAGAGATAATTGTTATTGAGCAAAGTTCTAGTCAAGTTATGTTTCAGGGCTTAAAGCTAGGGTCGGCGATCTTGGAAAACCAGCATGTGTTTGAATGTAGCATCTCCCCAAGGCTCCGCCCAGCTCCCACCCCATTGGAGGAGCTCCCGTTGGGAGCGAGCACGCGCGGAAGCGCCACGCGCACGGAAGCGCCACGCGCACAGAGTTTGTGATCGCCTCCAATGTTATTAACCTTTCTGACTGCCCGCACACAACGCGCATAGGAGCGCAGCGCGCCCGCTACGCTTCCTTCTATTTTTCACGCGAGCCGCGAGCGCCAAGAGTGCCTTGGCAACGCGCGCGCCCTCTGAACCAGGGCCAGTGCACGCCATTGAAATGTACGCGCAGGGGGCTGGTAGAACGGCGAAGGGATTTGATTGGTTCCTTAAGAGCGGTCCGCGCCTTCCGATTGGTCGGAGTTTTTACTGTCCTTTGGCCGCTACTGTTGTCAGATTTTTTCCGCACCTTTTTCCGTCCACATAATGTATTGACTTCTCCCAGGGGGCAAGGAGCATTTCACTCAGTATGACAAAAAGTGCTTTTGGACAACATCGTCTACCCTAGCTTTAATAGTTGTAATTCTAGGAACACTGGTTGCCCATCTCCAGCAGCAGAATGCAGTCACAGGGGTAAACGTGGAGCTTTCCTAATCTTTTTGCAGGATCAAAGGCATCTGTTGTCTTTTCTCCTGCAGGTCTCAGCTTGATGACAGCTCAGACTTTAATGACAAAGAGAAGAGCAAAGCCTCAATGACAGAGCTCTGAATCAGACAGGCGTCACCTGTCACTGCCTCAAATCATTTGCTAGCCAGTTCGTATAATCCTGGATTGAGCTTCAGGTGACAGATTGACCCGTGTGCCTCTTCGCCAGGTTCCCATTCAGCGGCCTGTCGGATGGGAAGTGGCACCGCGTGGCGGTCAGTGTGTCGGCCAGGCGCCTGGCGCTGTACGTGGACTGCTCTCTGCTGGAGAGCGTGGACTGGGTGTACCACGGCATGGGGATCAGTACCGACGGGCTCCTGATGGTCGGGGGGATCATCGACGGCTTCGAGACCCCGTTTGAGGTAAGATGGTTCCAGCTGAAGTAAGAACCAAGCATTTAGAATCATTCCGTGACGCTTGAGGTACTTTATATTAACTTTGGCTGCAGCGTCCAACATGGAAATTGAAGTTGCATTGATTTTTTTTCTTTAAATTTGTTATAATATTTGTGTTTAAAAACACATTTTATGACCAGTTACAGTTATGCAACATCCAGATGGCCTTTAAGAGGCTAATCAATCGCATCCCGACTTCCAGGCAAGTCTGGATCATTCTCACTCTGTCTGAAAAGTCATGCATGTTTTCCCATATCTGTCCACTCCCACAGTCTCACACACACAAACACACACACACACACACACAGCAGAACACACAAGAAGCGGGTCCAGCCCCTGGTCCTTTCCGACCCCGTTGGCGTTCACACACTCAGAGACGTGTATGTGGTGATGTTTGGAATCCGTGTGTTTGTAGAAACCCGGGTGTTGTGTGAAATTACAGAACGACGAGTGTTTGGACAGAAAGCTCAGCCTTCGTTACCGTCTCTGCTGACACTTGACAAATATTTGGATGCAGATGTTTGCATGTTATTATATGGGAGGACGTGTCGGTAGAGCAACTCTGCATCCGTGCTCAGCCGAGGCTTCTCCACGAAGGGCCGGCCGTACGCTGCGGATTTCCCATCCCAGCTGCACCAAGCCGCAGTTCGGCGTGGCGAGGAGCGGCATCTGGATTTGCTCTTAACATCAAATAGAATGGATTCTCCATTTCCATGTATCCCGTGGCGACGGCCTTTTAGTGCGCTCCGAGGACACGCCACTTCCACGCTTGGAGGTGGTGACAGCTTTTTTCTCCAGGCAGTCTTTCTGAATTCAGCCCTGTTAAAACATCGAAGACCGCGCGTCGCTCTTGTCTGTAGCGTCTGCTGTCATCAAACGAACTTATGTTTGTCCAAAGCTGAAATAACGCAGTCAGCGGGTGACGGGCACAAAGTTAATAAACTTCCAGCACAAGCTGGAATGGTGGAAAACAGAAACTACAACTGGAAAAACATTAAATTGGACCGTGTTTTGGATTTTGATTGACTACTCAGAAAACATTTATTCACATGTTAAATCGACCAGTTAATGACTGGACAGCCATGCAATGCCAGAAACGAATCAAGGAAGACCAAGAAACAAGAAAACAGTTTCAGCATGTCTATAATCCACAAAAAAAAAGCTCAGCCAACCCTCAGTGGATCCTGCTGAGTCTTTCACTTCCCAAAGCTTTAGTCAAGCCCGTGTTGTGTGTAAGTCTGTGTTGTCAAATCTTAAACTTTATTGAATCTGCAGCAGAACTGGAAAATATTCCATTGTTTGTTTTTTTAAACTTGATGTCATGTCTTGTTTTTCCATGTCGAGTTTTCTGCTAAACCGTCTTCATGTGACCTTGAGCTGATTCTTCTTGCATGTGGCATTTCTCTGCCTGCTGCATCATTTCAGGCTCACGTTGTCAGAACTCATCGGCTCCATCTGTCTGATACACACCCCCATCACCAATTAAATAAATCATGAAAATGTACCGCAGATGTACAGGTTTTTATCAGACATTTGTCCTTTGATCTCCCGTCTATTTCTAGCCTCGGTTCTCCTCCAGAGATCTTGAAATGTTTCAGAATATACACAGCGATGCAGCTGCGCTTCGTATAAACTCTGTTTTTAGATGCGGCTCGGGTAAAGTTGTTACTTTCTGTTTGTCGGCCACTTTGGATTCATCCAGAACTCCGATTTCAAACAGCTGAGATCAAACAGTCTTGATAAAACACACACTCACACACAGGACCTGCTGTAAACCCCTCTGTGTGTGTGGATAATGTCATGTTGTCTATACTTGAATGTACAAAGGCGACCATCCGGCCACCGCTCTGTCTGCTGGTGTCTATACGTCCTGGTCAGGTTGTGACTCACTTCCAGTCTGAATGTTTACATTTCTGCCCTTTAAAGAAAGAATCAACCGCATTTATTTTGACCGGACAGCCAGCGATCCATCCCGGGAGACGCACCGGCGGTTCAGGCAGAAATAGCACCGGGACATAAATAAGGAAGCAGGCGGTGCTGTTGTGACAGTTGAACTGGTTCAAACTGTCCATTTCATTACAATCGTGTTCCTCCGAGGCCGTCGGCTCTTTTCACACATCATCTGAAGGACTTCTCTGATCGTTGAAGTCGAGCTTTGAATCAGTGCTGCAGATTGATATCATTTCTTGTGAGGAAAATCATAAAAACATCATTAAACAACAATACAACTGCTATTCTTTTTAACAAAAACACATTTTTAGAAGCTAAAATCCGATTAAAATGATTTCAGCTAATATAAACACAATGAAGAATACACAGTGAGCCATCAGCCACACCTCTGGAAACACAGGTTCAACACTCGACGAATACAAAGACTTTTTCAACTATATGGAAACAGAATGAAAAATAACAAAGCAACTAAATACTGTAATTAACATAATACATAGAAGTATATATAAAATAGCAAAACTGAAGATACAGTAATAAAAGCAATACAATTCCGATTTTATTGTGTGTGCACGCTATGCAGATGTGCATGAGATCATTTACAGCATTTGGGAACTCGACACTCCGATTCATTTGTTTTTCCTGTTTTCTCAGAACTGCGTCTCCAAATATCATTTTTACGTATTATTTCAACTTTATCACATTACCTCATTTCCCAGACGGCTCGGAAACGACTGCTGATGTTCTTAATGTTTGACGTTATGTCATATTCCCTTGGTAGCTTGAAGATCTATTCGGAGTTCTCCGTACAGTGTCAGACCCGATGATCAGTACTGATATTGATACTGGTGCGTTTTGAATAAGATCGGCTCCAGTTTGCAGTGAATGAATGAATCTGGCATTAATTCTTTTGTTTTTTTGTGCAGGGTCACATTGGACAGCTGTCCTTCCTGATGGACGATCCGGACGCGGCGCGGCGGCACTGCAGCCACCACCCGCCCCGCTGCAGCGCCGCCGCCGCCGCCCCGAAGCCGCCCCGCTACCCCCGCACCAACAGCGCCCTGCAGGTGAGGAAGGAGAGATCAGGAGACGTGTTTGCATTGCTCCTTTGATTGGCGCTCACTGGGAGGCACTGAGGTGTCGCCGCGGCGTTTCGGGTAAAGCCAGATGTCTTTGAACGCCTCGGGGCAGACAACCCGACTCCTGCCGTTAATGCAGAGCCAGGAGAAGCTGTTGAATGCTGTAATATAAACATTCCTGGGGCTCATCGGGGGATTTGCTGCGCTGACTCCTGCGGGTTTTCGATCCAGTCTGGTGCATCTAAAAAAGCTCCGAGTGTTTAGATGTTGTGCGGCTTAGAGAACCTGTCACCTCTGTCTCCACGCAGGACGTCTTCCTGTCCTCGAACGACCTGGAGGACCTGCTGGGGAGCCCCGACGACGAGGCCCTCCTGAGCTTCGGCCGAACCGTGAGTGTCTGCACGTCATGTGGGAGCGGCGCTAAAACCAAAGGAAACGGAACAGAGCTCACCGTTGCCCGTTTTCCTGTCGGAGGGTGTGTTTAGCAGACCGTTCTCGAACGTAATTGCATCCAGCTGTGCGCCGACTGCCAGCTGCAGCTGGATATACCAACCAGAGGTCTGCCTTTTCTGGCCCGAATCTTCTCTTTTCTGTGTCAGTGAAGGCACCAGACCAGTCTGTCAGTAATTAACTCAGTGCAGAGCCTCAGGCGTCGGAGGCCTACCACACACACCCTGCCCAGCTCCAGCTGACTGCTCCAGTTTACATACATCAATGTGTGTGTGAGTGTGTGTGTGTGTGTGTGTGTGTGTGTGTGTGTGAGCTCCGTCAAATGGACCTTTCGCCTGAACCTGTCCACCTCCGCTCCCATCCGTCTGCGTCTTCTCATCCGTCTTTGATGCCTGTAAAAGGCTTCATCTGGATGCTGCTGCCTGAAAGTCTGCTCTGATAAATTACAGGGAAAACGACTCTTTTCTTTTGATCTCTGCCAAAGACAATGTGGAAGGAAATAGGAAATAGGAAAGCATCTTCAAAAAAAAAAAAAAATTAAAAACCAAGAACAGATATCAACACAGCTGGTGAAGCTCATCCCAGCTTCTAATATCAGTTTTTTATGTTGTAACTTGACACAATTTACCCAGTGATGATGAAATGTTAAATTTTAAAATATTCACTTAAAATTTTTTTGAATTGCATATTTTTCACATGCATTCACACTAGCAGTGCTTTCAAAACTTGTTTTCCTCCATGTTCAAAGACATATTTTGAGGATTGTTAGCAGGTCAGACAAAGCTTCGGCGCTCGTGTTGGTTTTGGACCGCCGTGTTCTGTCCAGTCAGTCGTCTGCATTAAGCTGCCTTTCTCTGCATTTGTTTCCACCCCGTGTGTTTGATATCCTCTTGATGATGACGAATGTTTCAGTCTGCTCAGAACGTTCGCAGTAGGCCTCATTAGCAGGAGTTACGCAGCACATATGGTCCCGTTGCGGCTGTGCACCCTGCAGTTTCATCCTATTGACCAAACTATATGCAATTCTGGAAAGTCATACACTTGCTACGTGCAGTTGATTCGTTTCGGCACATGCTGGAAATGGAAACGCGGTCTTGAATTGTAAACAAAAGCAAAAAGCAAAGCTGGTTTGAGTTGACATTATTCTCTCTATAGAAAGAAACGCCTTAAACAATCAGTGAGGATCTGTTTCTGTTTACCATGTGCTACTACAGTGTACAATGTGAGAGGGAAACACACACATACACGCACACACACACACACACACAGTGGATGAGGATGGCAGAGGCATGCCTCTGTGATGATGTGGATGGACGGACCTGTTTGCAGGGAACAAGCTGCTCCAGATTGTTGTGGATGTGGAGGAATCTCCCTCCTCTGGCCTCTTCCTCATGGTCCTCTGGACTCTGACGGCCTGTTTCTGTTTCGTGCTGTCATCACGTCTGGCCGAGCCTCTTCTGGGTGCTTCTCCTTGTGTTTCCATTCGTTTGCTCACCTTGATCTGTTAAACCTGACTGTTCCTGCAGTCCAGCTTACAGTTAAACCCTGGCGTTTGTCTGGTAGTTAATTGTGTATTAAAGTTTCCCGTAAGTTGTAGTTCAGCTCTCTTTCATTAGAATCTCACTGACATTTCTAGCTCTCCTCTCACTCTACACATTAGAAAAGGCTTTAAAAAGCCAATAAAACAACATTACTGATTAACTCTCCCCTTGACTTGTCTGCTGCTGTGACTTTTGAAGTGAAACATTGAGGTTTCCTGACTGCATGACGTGTTCAGACACCGAGACCATCAGAGCAGTGAGGAGAATGGGTCCAGACTTGTCCTTTCCGTGTGGAGTTTGCATGTTCTTCCTCCGTGTGCATGGGTTTCCTCACACAGTCTGAAAACACGCATGTGAGGTCAACTGGTGACCCTGAATAGCCTCCGAGTGTGAATGTGAGTGTGCGTGATCTCTGTCCTGTGATGGACTAAAGACCTGCCTCGCTGTATCCTGTGTTTAGTTCCAGACGGGTTGCAGCTGTTTTTGATGACTTCTTTGTTCATAACCCTTTTCTTCATGAAAGGTTCCCTACAAACAGACGTCGACGGATTGATTCTGTCTTTTTCAGCTTGTTCAGATAGTTTCAGTTGTTAAAAAAACACTTTAAATCTGTTTTACTCTCAGAGATTGAAAGCCTAATTTTCTCCTGCCACAGTTGTTTTCTGATGTTGCAAACATAAAGCAGTCTTTCTGTTCAGGTGCAAATCTTCTCACCCAGATTGATCCTGTTTGTGAGAAAACTACATGACAACTTGATAGTTTTTTTTTTTTTTTCCTGGTCTCTGAATGTCACCAGGCAACTGATTCCTGTTTGTAGCGGAGAGCTCTCAGTCTCATAAGTTGGAACACCGCTCACACTTGATCCCTTAAAGCTACATCTGTCAGTGAGCGGGACTCAGACACGCCTGCAGTCCCAACCTCCCGTGTTCCCGATCCTATCTGAGCCCGGCGTTTCCACCGAGCGCTCTGAAGAGGCCTCCCCGCCGTAAAGCCCCTCAAACGATATCCGAAAAACAAGTGGAAAAAAAAGATCCATCATTTTGACACTTTTCCGCGGCTCTGTCAATCTGAAGAAATCCACATAGTTTGTCTGAAATGACTTTATCTGAGCTGGAATATGGATCCAAGCTGAGATTAACTATTGGCAAAAGTTCAGACATGTCAAGAAGTTGTTTTAACCCTGAATAACCCATTAGAGCTTGTTTCAACCACAATTAAAGCGCTTTCATTCCCCCCAGTTGATGCTTTTAACTTCTGTAGCAAACTAATGAAGGTATTTATCTTAAACCGTTGAGAAAATTCAATTTTACAACTTCAGATATTTCATAATCTCTTTCCTCTTCATTTGAATTATAATGAGGAATATAAACTGACTTTTAAAGCATTGATTTTGTCTGCACTTGAGCATTAAGAAAATAATTTCCATACCTTCCTCATGCACAGATTTAGAGAATGCAGCTTCTTCTATGTGTTACTGACTTGCCCGGAGGCTGCAGCCGGCTGATGTGGAGGTCAAGGATCAGAGCCTGGAAAGCTTCATCCTGCCGGGCTGTCGGGGAGAGAGCGTTAGATGAGGAGATTAGCCCGCCTGTAACCCTTCCTGTCCAACAAGGTGAGGACATGAGCTGCTCCTGCAGGCCCTCCATTACCAGCTGAACTCTGGGTAGTGTATCACCTGTTTGTCAGAGGAGCTGAGACGACATGAACGGTGCAGCGGTGTGCGGAGAAAAGGCCGAGGAATGAACCGCGCTGTCCCAGAATCTCTTCACTGAGTAACGCAGCGCTGTCATGGTCACATCTTCAATATTTGTCTCCGTCATTCATCACTGAGCCTCATGCATCCATTCCTGACTTCATGGCTTTTCTTTGGGGAGATTGCATGTTCTCACTGTGTTTCATGTGCTTTAGGTGAACTGTTGACTTGAAATGGCTGCAGGGGAGAGTGTGTGTGTGAGTCTTGATGTGTTTGCCCTGTGTCAATGCAGAGGAGACTTTCTGCTGTTCTGGTTGGGGCTTAGGGATAGAAAGAGAGAAAAGGATCGGACAGACAGAGTGTTGGGAGAGATTCACACTTTGGCTCAGCTACAGTCTCTTGTCCTGGTTACAGGAATATAAGTTTCTGTTTTCAGTAGTTCATTCATACTCAGTCAATCAAACCATAAATAAGTGCCGATCATCTTAAAGCCTTTAAGGAGGATTGATGGGACCAAGAAATGTTTCCACAAACAGTTCTATTGAAGCTTGAAGGCAGTTTACCTCAATTTTCAAGGCAAGACAAAGTAATTTACTTTACGTGGTTTTTAATTTTGATGTACCTGAACTGGATTTGCTCTCGGTGTAATTTTGAGTGAGTGTATCACGGCTGTTCTCCCAGTGTGTCGTAATGGCAGAACCAATGAACGTCTTGGTTGGATTAAAGGAGGTATTGTATATTTTGCTTCACATGTATACACATGTATTAGTTAGATGACACTACTTCAATAAAAATACTTCTAGCTTTTTCAGCCTGGGTCTGCTGAAGCTGTTTTCTCTGAAGGTCCTCTGTCAGAGCTGTGTTCTCACTTGCCCCATTTCGTCAAACACTGGTGTGATTGTTGCTTCGGTTCGGTCTGTTGGGAAGATGTGAATGCTCACTTTTGAGGTTGGAATTTCCACGCAGTCTTTAATAGCCACGTGTTTCTCGCTTCAGTAGCTTATTTTACACTTGTACCATATTGGCACCAATTGTTTTGCAGATGACAAGTTTGGAATTTATCTGGTTGTCAGTGGTGTAGATAAAGAGATTTCACAAACCTCATGTACTTAAACTGCAGAGAGCAGGTTCAGACCGCACTGACATGATGTTTTCAAGGGAAAAAAGCAAAACTTTTGCTTCATTTTCAAGGTCGGCTTAAACAAAAATGGAATTGCAACTCTTTTAAAACTTGTAAATAATTCTTCTATACATGCTCAGTTGATGGGCAGCAATAAAAATGTTTTCCTGCAGAGTGTCTTCCAGTCCACATCCTCCTGGAACTGGTAGCTTCAGAGTTGATAGTCACTGGAATAACTATCCGACTTCTTCGTCTTTCCTTAGGAATGTCCATGTTCTCATTGTTAATCTGCAATATGCACATGCATGTGTCTTCTTGACAAAATCAATCAACAGCACCCTCTAGTGGTACAACATGATACCATTTCCATGGAGACAGACGTCTTTTTCGAGCTGTTGCCGTGTAAAGACGACATTTTCTGAAACAAAAACTCAAAATGATGCATTTTCACTTCAAACGGGATCCAGCGAACCTTTTCCAAGACTGTTGCTCGAATACCCAGAACTCAACAACTCCGACTTCCCGACTTCTGGAATAGGTTCCAGATTATTCAATTATGTCATTCTGCTGTTTTCTCTTAGTTGCAGGACGCATCAAAGACGCAGATCTCGATATGCAACACTTCGAGCCAGTTATTTGCTGAATTAGAGCGTTGAGGACACAGAAACATGGTCTGTGTCTTGTTGTGAAACTGAGCATCTGCATGCAATCCCTCTGGGTTTTTTTTTTAATCAACCAACAGCTCTGGACACTGTCAAACTTTTCTTTTATGCACAGAGCCGAAGACACGGCCGTCATGTTTCATCTGCTTGATGGGATTTAAAACGACTTCCAATACAAGTAATTACAGACAAGTGGCGAGGCTGTGGATGACGGAGGATATGAGGGAGAAGGTGCTTGTTAAAGAGGACGAAGACGAGCCGGAGGATTTAGAGACGTCGTTGGAAGGAATCGTACTCTTTTTGCGTCTCTCCCTTCCCACACAATAATAATTTTGTTCTCGGAAGCTGTAATCTGCACCGGGGGTATCGGCACTGTGAAAATCAAACACTTTAAATGACGAGTGATGGAAAGTTGTCAGCAGATGATCGCCGTCAGGGCGGAGGGTTCGCAGCAGGACGTCCCAGACAGCAGGGGACCTCTGGAAGCCATTACCGAGCGGCGAGGTCCCATGGGCGGGGAAGATGTTTGGAAGCAGAAGGAGATCACTGATTTCCTCTTCGCACATCTGCCCTGCAGTCTCCAAGCAGCCAGATCTCGCTTCAGCACGACTCTGCTCTCATTTATTCCCACTGCACCGCCTCTCTTTCTTCCCCTAATCGACACGAAGTCATGCCTCCCGCGACGGGCGGCTGCTCCGCTCTGCGCCGCGCCGGCACGACGGCGTGAATCAAACCGGCCACAGATAATCTGCGGCCGGTTCTCCGCTTCAAATTTTCCCTCAGCTGTGGTTATTACACTCACTCTGGGTATTTGTGGTTTCCACTCCCCTAATTTCTCCGGGGAAGTTGTTCCTGTTCCTCTGCAGCCCCCCCCCCCTTTTCCGAAGCAGAAAGCCGTCCATGTGTGAAAGCTGAGGGGATTCCCTCACGTCTTCCCTCTTCTGCTTCCAGAGAGCAGTTATTCACTCCAGCAGCTTTTTCAAGCTCTCCGTGACGTCGCAGTGTGTGCTGCGATCAGATCTTCACTCTCCGGTTTGGCGAATCGAGAGCTGTGCTTTAGGGATGGAATGAGTTTAGCACATCTGCCATGTGGTCTCAGCTTTGCAGAATAAAGGAAAAATGCTTTGTCAGAGACATCAGAAGTAATTTCTGCATTTTTCTATACTTCTTTCTCACTGATTGGAGGAACATACATTAAAAAAAAAATCAATGTTTTGTTGACAATGTTTTCAACTTGCTTGGTGGTTCGCTGGATCAGAGCCTTCTGAAGGCCGATTTTGGCCCACAGGACTTATGTTTGACACATCTGGACTGGCCAAAAGAAGTCTCAATCTCATCTTAAGATGTAGCGTCAACAAAATGATCCCTGAAAATTTGGGTAATTATGTACAGTAAACTGTCAGAAATAAAAACTTGCAGCATGACGGAGGCCAGACGGGACGTTGCAGTGACGCAACCTGAAGCATCTGGAAATGAGGAAAAAAAAAACAGACACTGGATTCTAATCTATACTATTCTGTGCCACAACTCTTGTTTTTAAATAGTCCCTGTTAATGTTCATTTTCTGTTTATATGAATCCTTCACATGCACTCCTGGAGCTCCTGGCCGGAGCTCCTGTCCCATCATGCACCGGATTAAGTGCATTAAAGAGACGTGGTGTGCGGCCGGGGGCTGGGTGTGTGTGTGTGCACCCGGTAAGGTGTGTGGGTGTGTCTGCTGGGAGCCGGATCAGCCTCCCGTGCGGAGGTCCGCCTGTGGGCACAATGCGAGCAGAGCTTGAAGTGCAGACAGACCTGCGGAGTCTCCTGCAGTCATGCGCTGCCGTGGTGGATGCTACCTGCTGCTGCTGCTGCTGGGTCTCACAGGGCTGCACGCTCAAGGTCAAAGACAGCACAACGGGAAGGTAAAACTGCAACATTCATCCATGCTGTTAGATTCTACACACCCTCTGTGCACGGTTCAGGATGTTGGACTCCTTTTTACAGTTGACTGCAGGCTGTAAATCTTCAATGTTGTTCTAATTTCACGAGAACCGTCTTTCATCCAATCTGCTGACTTTATAAGAACACACCCCTCTAAGTCTAGTTTTAGACTTTGAAGGATGCTTTTTGCTGCAGGTTTGAAGGTTGCAAACTGGAACAAGATAAAAAAAATAATTTGTGTTGGTGGGCACTGACTCTTATTTTAACAAGTTCAAATTTAGACGCAGTCTTTTCCCCATTCAGTGAAATGAACCGAGTTTTCTCAATTTGATTGTGGTGCACTTGACTGCAAGTGCAGCCAATGATATTATTGTTTCAGTCCATTCAGTGGAGAAAAGATCACCTTAATCATTTCTCTTGTATTCAGAAATCTTTATTTAAAAGCTACACCTCTGCATTGTTGTCCTCTCAGTAGCTTATGTTTGTGGCGCTGCCGTTTCTTTGTGTCGTTCTCTTCCTGTCCTTCATGATCTTATTTTATTATATAACCGGGGACCACCACTGGAGAGCGGCTGGAAGCTTTGATCCCAGCGAACCGCAGGGTTTCTTAACATGGGTGGTCCTGCTGGGGACGAAATCCCTCCAGACCGCGATGGTGTTAGTGCCACGCTTGACCCGCTGAGCCGGCCAGCAGCGCTGAGTCACAAGCTAACATGTACGCACATGACCGGAGCTCAAGAACACACACACACACACACACACACACACACACACACACACACACACACACACACACACACGATCGGTCATGTTACACTGCGATGCGATGTGACAATACGGCACAGTAACAGAAACACGGCTGTAATTATGTTGACAGCATCCTTTTACATTATGTGCATATATGAATAAGAATAAGAGTTAATGTTAAACACTGTAGTGACCTTAGCTCAACTCTTGAGTTTCAGCAGCTTTGGCTGTGTTCACTCGTTTAATATTTTTATTGAATTAATCGTACTGAATCAAATTATAGTCAGAGATTATTCATTATCCCTCAGTCATTCTGCTCCACTGTGGATTCTCTTTATCAGACTTCAGTTTTTTTTGCATCATTGCATTGTCTAGAAAACAGCCATTGAAAAAAAGGTGAACACATTCATTATTGTAGCTGCAAATTGTTCAGCAAAGACCAGTTTATTTCCAGTTTTTCATCATTTCCTTCCAGAAAGGTCTTCATGTTGGGCCACTAGTGGGTGCTGTTTTTTGTATTTGTCCTAAAATTACACACATGTTCACAGAGAACAGTAAACTATGAATGACGTTGGCGTACAAGGAAACTCGACTCACTGACTCTGATCTGAGTGATATGTTGAAGAGTTTCTTTAGTCAGTGGATTGCTTCTTGTTCCTGTTGGTAAAGGTGATTGGTCAGTAAGAAGGACGCCGTGTGGAGTCAGATTGACGTCATTCTGGCGTCATTCCCAGAAAATCAGCAGGTTTTGACTTTCAAATTGAAAGAAAGGCAGTAATTTCATCTTTAAAGTCTGTTTCGTTTTTACCAAAAACAGTCTTGATTGTCTGAAACTCTTTAGTTCTTGTTGTGCTGTCGGGTGGTGGTGATGGTGAGTCGTTAATGTTGCACTGAAAAGATCCTGAAATCTCCATCTCTTGCTTCAGAGTGGCCTTACATCCATAAACTGGTGTTTTTAAAGCAATACCTGCTAAACTGTGAGTTACCAGTTCGCAGGCTGTGCACCCAGTGCAGTGGAAAGTTGAGAAGTGGGAGCCGGGGAGTGCTTCCATGTATATTCCTGAAACATCAGACCGCTTGTCGTCGTGAATTGTTCCAGGCCAAATTGCCTCCTGCTGCCTGCAAGACCATGCCGGTCTGAGAGAGTCTGCATACCTGTGTCTCGGCGAGATTTACGGACCTTGCCATTTGATTAGCCCTTTGTAGGTGCAAGTGTACACAGTCTGCATGTGTGCGAGTGTAAGTGCATGGTAAAGACAGTGCTCCAGCCTGCAGGGATCCTGTTTGACCACGAGGCCTCGATGGAGCCCGCTCAGCTCAGCTTCATCGGGCTCCTGAAGGGACTTGCACCGATGGAAGGACACACAGATTAGCAAGAAAAACCATTAATCTGTTCCAAGTGTGCCTGTCAACATCTGCCCAAACTCTTATTCAGCAAGTATTTCTAAAGGCTTGAACAGATTCATAAGCAGAACTGTTGAAACACTGTTACGTTATATCAACTGCATGAACACGCAATGGGGCCGTAAGTAAGAGAATCATAAAAGACAACAAGGTGATGAATTAGGAAGATTCAAGTCCCTGCAAGTCGGACAAGCAGTTGCCTTGGAGGCTGGAACAGTTCAGCGGAAAACAAAAATAGAGACATTGTTTTGGTGTTGGCCTTGATATGCTGGGGAGACGAGCCAATCTTTTCTTTTTCCTGCTGTAGTTGTGAATGTTATGTCATGTTTACAAAGTGAAATGTTCACCACAGTGGAAAATACCCAGCTTATGCCTGGACGGAGGAACTGTGTCCCTGGAACGACTGTAGAGTTTGGCAGGATCTCACGGCTAATATAGGCCCTGTTTATGCAACGTTTTCAGGTGAAAACGTAAAACTTTCGTTGTGTTTTGGGTGTCAGTCGTGCTCGGAGCCACTGAAAATGAACTTTTTTGATATCGGATCTGAAGGTGGAGCTCTTGAAAATGCTTCTGCGTCTCTGTGGAAACAAGATCAAAATGGAACTTTTCTGAAACGCTTCTCTTGCAGCAGATAGAAAATATCCTGAAGCAGCTGCATCAGTTCTTCGACATAAACCTGCACAGTGTTCACAAAAGAATTCCGCAGAAATATTGTTCCTATAGACTGAAAACAACGTATCGCTGATCCTCTGCAGATGAAGCATGACTCAGATTATTCTGTCTCTTCACTCGGTTCAAAACAGACTGCATGATATTGTTCTCAGGACTCTGTGGGGGATGAACCATTCCTTCCAAGATGAATAATTCATCTTTATATTCTGAGGTGGGACTTAATGACACTGCCTATATGATTAAGATCATTTTACTCTGCTGCAGAGAAAATCTGGAACCAATCAGATGTTTTCTTGTTCGTATGGAGGCATGAAAATGTAACGCTGTGTAAATGGGGCCTCAGTTTACTTGAGTGTGTCCCAGAGTTTTCATAGTAACTCCACGCCTGCTAGATTTCTTTATGCACGCAACCATAAAACCTAAAAGTTTGTTTTGTTGTAAGTCAAACATCGAAAACATCTTTAAAAGAGTCGTAACATCAGTAAAGTGTGCTACATGCACAAATAATGACCTGTTATTGGGCCTAAAAGGTGTCAGTGGTAGTTTAAATTTAAAATGGCATTTAGGTGCCTGAGGGTGGGAAAAGGGAAGAAGCACATACACAAACAAGAACAAAAAAAAAAAAAAAAAAGCCTGACAGGAGTAAAAAGGAAGTTTTATGAACATCTGTAAAATAATTCTGTCTGCTCATCTGCCTCTAGCAATACATCCTGACTGTCTTAATTCACCTGCAGTATATTGGAGTAGGACGTTTCACGCTGTACCACCAGTGCATGTGCTGTGAGGATACAAAGCTATGAACACACACATACACACACACACACACACACACACACACACACACACACACACACACACAAACGCCGTGCACGGGCAGTGTGCTTGCTCCAGCCTGCTCCTGCTGAGCTTTCAGAAGGAGATTGTCTCGGCCTGTGATATAAAGGCTCAGAGGGATTATTAGGCTGGTTTGACAGCATAACGGCAGGTGGATGGAGTCCAACGTCTGGGAGATCCTCTGTAAAATGACTGTATTTATAACTCTACTTCTTATGGAGCACAGAGAATCGTGTTTTTATGTGGCACTGCAGAGGCTGACGTTAAACAGCAGCTTCAGCTCTCGTTTCAGACTTAAATGTCATGTTGGGGAGCTTAAAGTTCGCCGATGATGCTTCTGTATTTACTCTAACTAATAAGAGCCTGGAATACATGGAATACATTCATTGGTGATTTCTGTTTCATTGTGATTCAAAACATTTACATTGGCATTGATGGCCAGTTAAAGCATGTTATCAGTGCCAATCGCACACATGAACCAAGAGCTTTGGAAGGTTTTGCTGTTGAGGTTCAGCCTAATTCAGGTGAAATTATATTAAAATGTGAATACAGCACAGGCCAGCAAAACATAGTGTGAAGAGTATTTAGGTGAGGAGTTATGATGCATTATGTTGAAATTAATGAAATTGATAGAAATGTTTCAAAACTCAGTTGATACTATTGGATCAGAGTTAAGCTTCCCTGATAAACAGAGGAATATATTTCAATTTGCCTCAATGATGCATCATAGATCCAGTGTTTGGATCTCAATACTTCACTCCAGTTTTATTTTTTCCTGCTTGTTTCTGCTGTCTGCCCTGTTCTGCAGCAGGAATCGGTCCAGTTTGGTTTGCATGCTCACTGGCAACGGCTGCTGGTTTAAATGCAGTGACGGAGTTCAGACAGCAGCCCGTAATCTAACGCTGGACCTGATCAAAGATCTGCAGCAGGAGCCGTTTGAGGATTTGACACCTGTCACAGCTTGTGTTTGGTCCATTTGACCACTCATGCTGCTGAGCTGCTTCCAAGTTTGTTTGGAAGTAAATTGAGGTCTGCTTCTTGTCATTTCACTTGTTTGGATCCCGCCAGTGCTCATATGGCAGCACTTTTGTTCAAAGTCTGGTACTTATACCCATGAAAAACCATCCATCTCCACAAAAACAGGGGTTCTTCAGATGAATTATGCCAAAAATGTTCCACTTCCTGTGTGATGACCATGCTAACATAATACCTTTCAGCTAAACTAGAAATGAAAGGAAAAAAAGCCACAAAATAATAGAGAACTAACTTGAGCAGTGTTTGAGTGAATCAGAGGAGAATAACTTCAGTATCTGTTGAAACCGCTCAACCCAAGTCCTGCTGCTTCCCACAGCAGATGGAGATCCGGAATGTCAGATCTGAGATACACATTTCATCAAAACAACTGTAGTCTTCAAAAAAAGCAACTTATTAAACAGCAATAAATGGAGCATTTAAATAATTACACATTTAGTTTGTTTCTGCAGTTATTACAAAATATTTTAACTGTGTATTGTTTGTTTTCACTCAGCTGAGTGTTCACAAGTATATATATAATGTCTATACAGTATCATCGAGTGAACTTCATCATTCAACACTGATGGATAAATCCTCTTTCTAGCCCTGCACTCATAGGGTCTGTCCCTCTGTTGATATAACTTTGTTTTGCTCACATCTGGATGTACCGGTTGCAATTTCTGAGCCAATCATTTATCTATCCAGTGGGGCTGTAGAAGACTGGAGCCTTCGAATACAAAAACACTGATTGAAATTGAAGCCACTGCACCGAGCATATTACCATTTAAAGCTCTCTCATCAGTCCCTAATTAGTTAGGTAACAAATGTTGGGAGCTCCAGATCAGGAGGTCATTTACAGAGAATCTTCAGAGAAATGAGGTCAGGGGATGTCAGTCGAACTGTCGGAGGTAAACACGCAGTGCTTGATTGTTTGAATGAGCTCCAGGAGGAGAGAGGAAGTAAAGGCTTCCTGTTTTCAGACATGCATTGATCCAGTTGACTGGATTTTATTGATGTTGGGTTTTTAACTTAGACCGACGATGAAACATCTGAAATATGAAAAGGATTTGATTAAGTTCCAGATTGTCAAGCATGTCTGGTATTCTGTACTCTGATAATATGATAAGTGTCTACTCTATCGATTCATGTCTTGGGAGAATCGCTTTAACCAGAGAGGAAATGAGATTTTTTTCCTCCTCTACACTACAAATGTATTTAGGTATTTCTGAAATGTGTCTGATATTTGAGGAATTGAACTCACAGTCTGGTTTTTTCACTGGATTTTAGCAAAGTTTCCAGGAACATTGTGAGAATGCGTCTCGGGATTCTGAAATAAGGTGAAGCGTTAACATTATTATTATTGTTCTCTCTGCCACGGGGCTGTATATCACTCATATTGATAAATGCTCTCGGTGCTTCCCCCCTACGCTGCTGCCTTTTTATTTTCCCATCCTCCTGCTCTCCATATGCCTCTCAGCTCCACTTTAGTGCTCTCCGTTTCTGCCCGTTGGGGTCATCAAACAAAATTTATAGCTCTTTGGTCCCATTCCCTGAAAGGCCCTCTCTCACTGCACCGCCGTTCCCCGAGGCCCAGCAGTTTTACTCGCTTTGTTGTGTGTGTGAGTGTGTATTGCAACATGATCAGTCAGGGGGAAACACAGAGTTTGCAGTGTTAATTTTAAAGTGTTTGCACCGTCACTTCTGGCTCTGGACTGTTTGTATGGAAGGAGAGAAGTCAGATGGTTACTGAGCAAAGTACCAATAAATCCAGTTATGTATGGAAAAATGAGATTAAAATTAGGATTAATTAAGTATTGTACCTGCAGACTGAGGATCGTTATTGCACCACGCCTAAGACAAGAAAATGTTTTGAACGCTTGCTAAGATGCTTTAAAGGGAGCAGAAGTACAGAATGATTTGAAATAGTTTAGCTCTTCAGAATAAAGCTGTCAGCTGTATAAACCACTTCCCTTCAAACAAAGACCGTGTTGACAGTCGCAGTGGGTGTGTAACTCCAGACGTGGGTGAGGTTGTGATAAAAGAATATATCAGGGAAAAAAAAAATCTCCTCAGTCTCTAAGACCGCAGCTTAAAGAAGGAACAACTCAGATTAGTGTGGAGAAAGATTCATCTGGAGATAAGTAGAAGTGCGAGAAGAGACTTTCAATACAATAAGACCGCGCAGATTTGACGGCTTTCCGTCAGCGGTGTGGCTTAATGTGCATCGATGTGTTTACGTCGGCTGTCTCTTCGGCTTCATCACATGAAAGGAAAACACAAAAATGATGATTTTTCACTGAAACGTTGTGGTGTAAATGGGGCCTGACTGCTCTCGCCAGTAGAAGCTTTGGTTTCCTCGCGGAAGTGATGATTCCAGCCAGCCATTTTAAGTGTTCCGAAAAGAAAAGACAAGATGAATAGTGGTGTGCAGCTTTCAGCAGCAGATACTTCAGTGCTAACCATGAAGAAAAGATGAACTGACTAGAAGGCAGATGAAACGGTACCAGATGTCTGTGTGGAGAAGGGGATACGGTCACCAGCATTTCTTTCTTCTGAGTAAGACTTGAGTTAGGAGGCAATTTTAGCTTTTAAATATCAATGTTTAGTCATCATAAATTCTAGAT
The DNA here is from genome assembly GCF_902148845.1 of Salarias fasciatus. Lineage (NCBI taxonomy): Eukaryota > Metazoa > Chordata > Actinopteri > Blenniiformes > Blenniidae > Salarias > Salarias fasciatus. Next base: position 5,400,249 of record NW_021941229.1, on the reverse strand, counting down.
TCCCTGATTAGATAATGAATAAACACTGATTAATGTGAATATAGCTGTCATTGCGTCTTTTGTTCTTCTGTCTGACGAGACAGTAAGTATATTTAATGCCCCTCTGGCATTCCACCACGATGAAGCTTGGCTCCACAATTGGACATCCATAACCCAGCTGTCAACATCAAAACAAACCAGAAAATAAATGGAACGATTCAAATGAATCCCAATTCTTTGTCTCTCTCGACAGAACTCATTCCTGCGACGAGGGAGCTCTCGAGGGGACGGAACGCTGCCCAGTCGACCAAACCGGAAAGGCTCAGTGGGTCGCGGGGATGTTTTCGTGGTGGATGAGGACACCGACTTGTTGGATCCAGTCTTCCAAAACAGTGGACAAGTGAACCCTCAGTGGAAACCCTCAAGAAATGAACTTAAAGGCAGTCAGAAAGGGAAGCCGGAGGTATCATCAAAAGATCTGGAGGAGAACATAACCACGGAGAAGAAGACGGATTCCGGGGGAAGGATTCCGTCCCTGTTTCCCAGAAAACCTTCGGAGGGTATCGTCGACTTGGACGTTGGGAGTTCCTCTAAGAAGCCGTCAGCAGGATTTCCTTCACCGACTAAGGTTCCTCCAGGTCCCAAAATGTCCACAGATTCCAACAAGCTTGGAGGAGGCGCCAGGACGGTTTTACCTTCAGATAAAGTCGTCAGTTCTGGTTCATCTGCTGATTCAGGAAGTGAAGAAGGGGAAGGGGGCCCCGCAGTGACAGAAAGCCCCACACACTTTGATCACAGAGTCAAGTACGACGGTAAACAACCCGACAGAGACCGGCCTGCCATCGTGACTGTTCTGTCCAGAGACAGAGACCTGGTGGTGGGTTCAGACGGCAAAACGTACCGGCTCCAGAGAGGGCCAGCAGGCAGGATGGGTCCCCCGGGGCCAGAGGTGAGTCGCTTTGTCTGGAACCAAGAGTCATCGGCTTCATTGCTCTCGGAAGAAATGGAAATTGTTTGGGTTGCTGTCTGATTTATTCATAAATGCAAAGTAAGCTTTGTGTCTAGTAAGCAGGGTTTGTAGTCTAGGCTTCCTGCCTGATCAAAAATTTAAAAGTGTATTAAGATGTGGGGAGACCGTGGGTTAGGGACATTAGAAAAGTGTGTAGATCAATATAATTCTCTTTTAATGTGCATAAATGTTTAATCTAATGGAGTCCATGCAGTCAGGGTTAGTGAGTCTGGCATCGGTCCTTTGATACTTTCACAGTATTCATATATCATCCAGCCCTTCGGTGTCATAAAGAAAGGAAAACCAATCCCCCATTCTGCGATATATAGGCTTTAACATTAAATCGAACGTATCACATCAAACCTATCTGATGCTGAATGAGATAAAAATGTTAGGACGAGTCCAGTGAATGAGGGAAGTGTGACAACTGTTTGTGTTTAAGGGCTTCCAGAGCTGTTCTCCATCAGCCGCATCTGATTCCGATCAGGAGCTGTTCTGGCGATCCAGCATGTGTTGATCCACATATCTTTGATGCCGTGACGCGAGCGCTCGGAGGATTACATAGTTAAGAAGCTTCGGCAGTTTGTCATCGCATTGCTCATTACGGCACTCATTGTCTGATTGGTGAAGCGGTTCGCCCCGTCCCGTCCCGTCCCCAGGCCTTACCTGGGTTAAGTGGCGGGTCATGACGGGGACTGCGGGGCAGACAGAACTGAAAGCAGACAGCACATCTGGCCACGTCTGGACTCGCGCCGCCATAAAATCCGTGGGATCACTTGGCACGATTACCGTGATTCAGTCCGGCTGTACGGAACATGAGATAAAACATCCTGTTGGCTTCACTCCCCCCATGCGCTGCATCGCAGGTCTTCATGTCTGACGCTTCCCACTCAACAGTTGAACGTCAAACTTGGTAATATGTCACATGCACAAGGAAAACATGCAAAGTCTGCACACAAAGGGTTTTCTCTGGCGTGTTCAAATTTCTCAGGTCAGCCCTCAGCACCCCGTTGTTATCTCTGCTGCCCCTCTGCAACATGACCCCTGACCCCCGGCTGGAAATCCCCGCTGTGAGATACCACCGCACTGGGCTGCATCATGAACCAGAACATGCTGTTTAGGTTCATTCTGTTGCTGTTGTGACGACGCTCTGCATGGGAAATGTGGGATCTGCCAACCTCTTTTGCAGAAATTATGGCGAAATTCAGCAGTTTAAAACAAATGTTTAGTTATTGCAGCGTCCACAAAGCATATATTGTTTTAATTTGAAAATCTTTCTCCCATGATCTAACTGAATTTGGACATGTCTCATTCAGTAAAGTAAAATCCTGACATCTAATAACCCAATCACAATGCAAAGCCAGTCAGCACCCACAAAATAAACCCTACATTTTCTTAAAGCCTGGTTTTAGTCGGTCAGTGTTCTCATTGTTTCCTGCTGCCTCGGTATAACAGCATGCAGCATGTGGCTGACCGCAGCTCGGCGTGAAACCAGCACACCCATGGGTGCAGCTGCATGTGCAGCATAAATAGCACTGGAGCCCGAGAGGAGAAAATTAAACCTTCACACTCCCAAAAGCAAGAGTGATAAACACAGCATCTGATGTTTTATTGGCTAAAGTGTTGAAATTAATTAACAGTTGTTTTTTTTTTGTTTTTTTTTAACGAACCTTCAAGATTTTTAACAATTACTATTTTTAGTATTGTTGCATCTTAAATGTTGATTCCTCCTCTTCATATTTCTGTATTTTAGATTTTCAGAGATGTTTTGTTTCCACAGGGCTGCCCTGGTGAGCCCGGCCATCCTGGGTTCAAAGGTGACAAGGTAACGGAATGCGGGAAACGGGATCCACTGACATCTGTACTGGGTCTGATTCTGTGCAGCGTAGACATACAAAATCTGCGGTACAACTTGACAAGTAGTCGACGTCATCCGTCAGCACCGTCAATAGCCGGTACACTAAACACTTAGCATCCGTGGATCGTTTGCGTTTGATATATAAATCAGGCCTTATGGCATCTTCAGGGTAGCTAACGGTGCATCGCTATGAGAAACTAATACGTTGTGTTGAGTCCTGCACTTCTCAAGATTTAAGTCCACCCCGGTTCAGTCGTCTGAAACAGCATTTCAGACGGTTTCCTATTTTAAAGCCTCAGACATTTTAATCCCCACTGCAATAAAGCCTTGTCCCTCCTGTCATTACCCGGATCGGGTGTTTACGGCCGAGCCCCCCAGCGTTGTATCGGATCGCTCTGTGATGTAATATAGGAAAACACAATCTTCTGAATTGCACATAAACTGTCTGGCATGAATGTTGGACCTCGTCTCTTTCTCGGCCGTAGGGCAAGACGGGCTTTGAAGGGAGGCCCGGGAAGAAGGGGGAGCTGGGACCTCCTGGACTACCGGGGTTACCCACCCTGTACCTTTGGAGGAACACTGCTGAGGAGTGGGCTGCTTTCCAGGTGCTTCTCTTTAAACTACATTTCTTAGCTTTTGCAAGTTGTTGAACTGATTATCTCTCATCTTTCAACTAAACGTTCCTCTCTCTTTTCTTTGAACCTGTTCATTGTTAAAAAAAAAACCCCAAAAAACTGTGGCTCAGACTACATGTGATGAAAATGTCTGTATTTCAGCAACGTGGAATAATTACTGTTGAAAATGACTATAATCACAGTTTATCAGCAGCAGCATCAGTATTCTTTGTCTTTTTACTTTTTGAGCAGATAGTTTACGTTCAATGAAATGAAAAACTTCCCAGATAAACTTGGTAAACATCGTTTTCATTCACAACATCATCAGTTTGGCATCATTCACATGGTTTGAGACAGTAATGGTTCAAGAGTTCATTCATGAACAGTCAAGCTCGATTTTGACAGCGTCTGTAAAAACTGGGGCTGATCCGATATTACTGATTACTACGAGAAAACAGATTAGACATAGAAGCTTGAACCACAATGTTTGACTTTCAGGAGCAGAAGAGCTGGAAGGATGAATTATGAGACAAGCGATCTTAAAGAAGGAATGAAGGGAGCAGCAGACAGAGACGGTTTGACGAGACAAGACGAAAACGTGATCTTTAAAGCATGACGTAAGAATAAAATATGACCTGAATCTGAAGATTCAAAGAGAGAAAGAGAGAGACCGGGTATTCCCCTGGACCAAGAAGACATACGAGGCAGACAGAAAAATGTTAAACTGTGAGCTTTAAGAGCAGGACAAGATAAAACGAGACAGTAACAGTAACACCAGAAGACTCCACCAATTCTACCACCGCATTTTACTTTTTTACTGCACATCAGTACCCCGCGTCTTTAGAAAGCTCTGCTGTAAGTCAACTTTATGGCAACTCTGTGATTTCTTCCTTCAAAGTTGAGACATTGATCCTGCAACGTGCTGCAGGAAACGCCACAGTCCAGTGACTCGGCTCTGTGAACTTCATTAAACAGCTCGCTTTTCAACATTTGATGAGTTTTTATGACAGATATATGCAGAAGTAGTGTTTACCGTGGCCGTAGCGCACATTCGGTAGCTGCAGCATTTCAAAAAACTTGTCTTTTCAGTGACTCAGAGCGCCGTTGTCTTGTAAACAGATCCACTTAAAAACGTGACTTTCTTCAGGTGTGACTCGATAAACCGAGAGTTGAAATCCATCCCCATATCCTGTCTTTTCTGTATCCATCTCCATTCTCAGTGTCACCTCAAACATTCTCTCGAGAGACGTTTTTTATTCCTTTTTCATCCCTGTGATAACTCACGGTGAGGATGCCACCTGACAGACTCACGCCGGCTCTGTTCCCCTCCAGTCACTCGGTCTCTGGTCCATCCCTAAAACCTTCGACCCGACCGTTGTGCGTGCAAACTGAGGGTCTGTCCTCATCTGTTCAATCTCTCTTCTTTGGCTGCGGCTGTATAGTGTATAGTGCACACACACACACACAGACACACACACACACACAGACGTACACACAGTATGTCAGTGTGATGGAGAACCTGGAGTCTCTTATTGAAAAAAGATGGCTGGAATAAAAGTCTGAGAGCGGTTCGCAGGGCCGATTTGTTACTGTGTGCTTTGAACCTGTGGAGGTATGCGTCCATTCATCCTGTGAGGGGAAAGCAGAGATCGATGTCTAACAGCTTCTTTTTTTTTTTTTTTCTTGGTTTTGTCTGCGTGTGTAACCACTGACATGCGTCATATTTATGTAATTAATTGTCTAAATTAACTGTTTTCTTCTTGCAGCAAACCAACTTCTACCAGCTGCTCCGCTCCGGCTGGCCTGTGAGTTCACTGGGATCCTGTCTTTGTTGGGATTTAGTGGTTTCATTAGTCGTCCTGAACCTGAGGCCGCTTCCTTTTTTTGTGAGCTTGCAGAGTAAAGAAGGCCCCGAGGGACCACCTGGAGAGATGGGCAAGCCCGGCATGCAGGTCAGAGATCAGCTTTATCCTCTATTATCGCTGCAAATCATGGATGTGAACATTATGGAGTGAAGTGGTTTGATTCCTCAGGGGCCAGCGGGTGAACCGGGAGAGCGAGGACGGCCGGGGACGCCTGGAGAGATGGTGAGGAGACCAATTAGCACGTCTCGCTCCACGAAAAGGAAATTATTACATACTTGAAGTTGTTCAATCTAATGTCTGATCAGATGAGGATTTCTGAAGGTGAGAAACGAGATGCACCAAATATTATAGCGAACACACACAGTTAATTATAGATAGATCCTGTGAATCAAGATGGAATTATACTGAACGTGGCCCCTGAACTAAACTGAGTTTGACACCTCTGATCTAAATAAATGTCTTATTTTATGATGATCTTTATGCTGCAGCTCACTGTAATGTGAGACCTAGTCTTTGGTGACCCTGGATGTGAACCGGTGTGTGTGAGCCTCTGAGCAGCGCCTGTCCATGCGCTCCATTATGAAGATGAAGTGTTTGGTAGAATTTATTGTCGTGTCGCTGGTGAGAGGGAGTGGGTGTTTGAAAACCCTCGGTGCGTGAAACTCCCTATGAAGTCACTTTTCTCATATTTGCAGAATAAACTCGGAGTACTTCTGCTAAAATAAGTTTTTGCTTAACTGATGTTCCGCATTTCTGTCGCTTCTTTGCCTGGTTGCCATTAATGTGCCTTCATCTGCCTTCATTTAAGATCATCTTGAAAAGCATAGACAGCGGTGGTGGGCGTCCAGTGGGGCAGTGGGAGACGGCGGCTCTGCCATGTGTTGTGTGAGGTCTCGGCTGGGGAATGGTGAATAATGCGGTTTGGAAACACTCGCTCGCCTTTGGCGTCTGCTCCGTTTGAACCCGTGTGGTTGAGGACAGCAGTGCTCTGGCTGTTATTGTTTGTGCATGGTGGCTAATCAGTGTGTGCATGATGTGAGGAACAGTGAGGGGAGAACTACTCGAGTACATTAAAAAGCAGAGATCATGCAATGTTAAATGTAAGTACGGAGCCTCCATAGCACATTTTTACAGCTTCTGCAGAGTTACAATGAACAGCATGTGTCCTGTCTTTTGTTTATTTTATACACATATACATGATTGAGTCATTTTAAACATTGTCATGTTTTATGCAGATGACGCCGTTACTTATATATATATTTATATGAATTGCACATCGTCCCTTCAGCCACCCCAGTGATTCACCTTGACCTTGAACTTTGACGCATATGACTGCGATGTGAAGTGCTCGTGCATCACAAGTTTTATCAGGTATTAGGAGCTCAGAAAATCTACCAACATCCAGACAAGTTCAGTTAACAGTTATTTAAATTCTAAATGCATTTCGGGTAATCTGTGGGTTTAGGGTAACTGTTGATCTACAGTACACTTCCTCATCGTAACCAGCAGCTTCAGTCTCACATACACACTTTTGTTGCAGTTTAGGTGTCCGTTTACACAATAACAGAGCTCCAACACACTGAAAAAACAACTTTTTTCAGCTTTTTGAAAACAGCTTCCGAGGTGGAACTTTTTGATACGCTCCGAATCTGTCTCTGTGGAAGCAGGGGACAGCGCAACCTTCTGAATCCCTGCTACTGCTCTGCTAACTACATTGTTTCTGCCGTTTCAATGTAAATAAACATAATTTTCAAAACTTTGGCAAAACTTTGAGGAAAAAAAAAACAAAGATGCATCTCTCTACTTATATCTCTACTTTAAAAGATAAGCCACATAAAACACTTTAGGACATGATTTGTGCACAGTTTAGTGAAATCTTTGATCTCAAGTGAGCTGGACCAAATAATGTATTTTAATATATAAATGACTATAACTCGAAATATCTGTCTTTGTTTTTGTACAACAAAGTATTGAAGTTCACATGTAATGAACTTTCACATGATAAACCTGAAATGTACTTTTGACACCCCCAGTGTAGTCTAATCTTAAAGTGTATATTTATACATTTTAGTACATCTCCAGTGGATCGCCAATACTTCAGACAGAAACACCAGATGAATGGAAATGGGGAAAAACAGCCGTTAAGCTGTCACTGTGTAGTTAAAAGGAATATATACATTTTCAGTCTCTATGAAGACACCGTGGTGTAGTTTATGTGTTACATGCTTTTAAAACTTATCACCGGTTGTCACTGTGTGTGTACTGAATAAATAGTACACTGCTCTGAGCGTAATTCATTTTTCCAGCAAGTGCAGCCGTGTATTTATCCTGCCGCGGCGGTGGCGGCACAGGTGGTTTAACCATTCGGCCCTGGACCTCTGCGTGTTTCCCACCTGCCCGCCGGCAGAGTTACGGCCGAGCCGGCCCGTCCTGACAGTGCAGTGTGATTCAGGTGATGGCTTGTCTCTGTGATGGATGGTTCCGCTGAGCGGTGGAGAGAGCCGGTGTCTCCGCCGTCCAGCCCTCTAATTTATACCGCCGGCCGCCGCCTGTGAAGCCCCCGGCGGCCGCCGTGTACCCGCCGGGTTTGGGTTCAGACTTTCACGTTTTGTTATGTTGTGAGAACAAGAATGTCGGTGTGTTAATGATGACTGAGTGTTTTGTTTTGTTTTTTTTTGTGGCAGGGTGATCGAGGTCCCAGGGGCCCCCCGGGACGGCCCGGGGCCCCGGGCAGGGACGGCGAAAACGGGGAGGACGGTCAGCCCGGACCGCCTGGGACTCCTGGACCGCCGGTGAGCGCTCTGTCAATCCTGTCAAACTGTATCGTAGACGGTAAATGATTCAGCCCGATCTGTTTCTTCATCTGTGGAAATCTTTCCGTCTTGTGTCTCCACGACGGCAGGGCCCGTGGGGGTACAGGGGAGAGCGAGGGTCCAAGGGGGAAAAAGGTGATGAGGTGAGGAATTAAACGCCACAGCTGCTTTTGTAGGACAGAAACTGGGATTTACTGTTTGTGAAATTAAACATGTGTGGAGCCTGGAACAAATACTGTTTATCTAAAACTACATTAAGAATGCAAAGGGTTTTTTTTTTTTTTTTTTGTGCCTTTGCATTTTAGTAAACCTGTTTTCCCACCATGCACAGCATAATATGGTAAACAGTGGCTTCATTTGTTGCTGCCCTGATGGCATTCTTCAGCAGGACTGACGGAAAAGCTCACAGCTTGAGAAAATACAAGTGCTGCAGCATAAATACAGTAAAACAAAACAGGAGTTTGCAGAGATTCACAAAGTTGAAAAGATAAATATGGAATCATAATCTTTGGTCTTCACACTAAAGGTGGTGAAAGCTCAGGTTTGCCTGTCGAACATCTTTATTTTAAACTTGTATGCTACGTGCATATGTTGCATGTCTGGCAAAACAGTGAAGCTGATGTCAAATTGCAGCTGTGTCCACAGACCTGGAGGCTTCATGGAAGCTTGTTAATCAAACGAAAATGGATTTAGGAAAGGGTTTATGAAGAAACAAAAGTAAAATCCTCTGAATTTAGACAAAAAAATCAGCAACTAAGAGGCAGTTTACAATGAAAAAATGTGTTATTGTTTTAATAGCAATCATAAAGTAACACTCTACTTGACCATAATAATAATCATAAAAAATGCTGAAACTGAGCATCTACAACTTTAACAGCAAATCCTTTTTTGTGGCCAGAACCCGGACGTTCACTCAGGCACTTGATGTAAATCAGACACGATCTGATGAAAGACAAAGAAAGACAGTCAGATTCCTCTTCTGCTGCAGGCTCTTTTTCCCAGAACCACTTGAAACAAGCGACTTGACTGTGGCTCAGTATCCATCAGGAGTCCAGCCGAGCGCTCAGATCACAGCCAGCTCCTCCTCCACCCACTCACTACTGTCATGACCAATCAAACAGGATCCTCATCACCACGTCATGTCAGAGATGATGGAAGCGTCTGAAGAGACTATATCCACTCTCTAGTTCCTCACTCTGCAGAAGAAGTAAAGAGTTCTTCTCCACACGCTCAGGAGCAGATGGACGATAACAACAGCGTTTACAGTCCTCATTCTCCTCAGGCTTTTTCAGTCATTCGTAAAAACAATCCAGCTTATCATTGTTAATTAAACCAATCTTAACTAAGACAATAAAAGAGGAACTCAACACAAGAGAAACCAAACTTCACCAAGTCGGCCTTGCATACGTAAAGAGAATTGGTTTGTTAAACTCTCCAACATGGCACCAGGAGCCTTCATACATGGATAAAGGAAAGAGAACGTCACAAGGAACACTGTAATAAAGAATGTTGATTATAGGTGCTTTATATCGATACCTGCTCATGTTTTTATTCAGGCCTTCGATCACCTGCGAGAAACCAACAGTTTCAAGTGTCGCTGATGCAAATTTTTGATTTTTCTTCTTCTTAGGGTCTCATTGGCCTGAAGGGTCCGAGAGGAGACGCCGGTGAACCTGGTGAAAAGGTACAGCGTGATGCGTCCGATTGTCTTCACCCTTCCACTGCAGTACAGTCGGACTTTTGCGGGCCGGTTTTTGCCCACGGGCCTTATCTTTGACACCCCTGATTTAAAAGATCTGCTGCGAATGATTTGGTACCTGATGAGTCGGAGTTCATGCTGCAGTGGATTCGCGCTGCTGTGACTCCAGATGTTCATCTTGATTTGACTGTTCGCTTCATGGATAGATGTTTTTCTCCCTTTTGCTGTAATTCCACATCATATTAGTTTTCTGATGAGTATTTTCTTTGCTCAGGGTTCGAATGGGCTACTCGGTCCTCCTGGTCCCGTCGGACCTCCAGTAAGTCTCCTCTTCTGAGCATCCAAGAAGAAACCCCAAAAACACTGCTGTCGGGAGGGATTTCCATGATATGTATAACCCCTTTGGTTAAATCGAGTATTTATTACCCAGAGGGCATTGCTTCACTCTCTATCTCCCGACATGATTGGAGTACATCACAGGACCAACGAAAAGAATGAGACAGACGAAACACCAGCCCTCAGCCCACATGTTTGGCGTCTTATTAGGAGAAAAACACGCTCAGCTGAATTCACCTTGATTCCTAATCAAGGGTCGTTTCAGATAAAATGTATTGTGCATTGGTGCATGCAGTGTTCAGTGTATTTATTAGTCTCCTCGTGAGTCTTTAGATACGTTTAACTGTGATTCACAGCTTTAGATTGACTTCCGTCTTGTCTGCAGGGGCCTCAGGGGATCCGGGGTGGACTGGGACCAGAGGGACCACATGGCCCTGATGTGAGTGAAGAACTGACTGCTTTGCTTTCTGACATAAATAAACAGATTTATTTGCATTTCTTCATTTAGTCTTTTATGATTTTGAACAGTTGGTCTTCGTCACTGCATCATTCAGTGTTGTGAAGAAATTACTTCAATATGTGAAGTGTGTTTCTTTTTTTTCTTTTTTTTTTAAGACCTGTTTACTGAACTGGGTTCATGTGATCAATAATTAGCATCCATTCCAAATTACAAAAAAAGTTGCTGCTAAGATGTGTGAATCACTGAATGTAGTATAAAACATTGCATCACTTCCCTTTTTAGCTACATCCAGAAAGAGTGTGAGAACTGAAATCCTGCCTGATACTTCTTTAACACAGTAACACTCCTTCCTCATCTGGTTTTAGGGATTTGGGGGGGGCCCCATGTGGCCTAATTTAATCGTTTCTTTGTTATGGTGCAAACTATGTGTGATGAAAATGTCTGTTTTCTTAAAATCAAACCGAAAATGACCGCAGTTTCAAAATATTGTCAATTTTTTTTTAACCATCTGCTTCAAAATACAGTGAAATGTCGGGGGGGGGGGGCAACTTCTACAGCTGTTTGCACTCACTGTGGATGTTTTTACAAACTCACCCTGGCAGCAGTGGCTTTGAGGCTGCTTTGGTATCAACCAGGTAGTTAATGTTTATCACAGCTTCAGCGATATCTCAGCTCAGGTCTCAGTGTCGCGTTGCGTTGCTATTCTTCCGAAATTTGTTTAAAAAAAAAAAAAAGTGTTTTCTTTGAAATTTTCACATTGCACTGGGTGGTTTGGTGGGCCGGACTGGAGCCTCTTGTGGGCCAGTTTTAAACATCGCTGATTTAGACAGTTTAAACTCATTTTTTCGCTCATTTTTCTCAACTTTCATTGGTGATGAATGTAACCAGGCTCCATTTTGCACCCAGACTCAGTTAACAGGTGTAATTCATGCAGGAGGTCAAAATAATGACGTTTTGTTTTCACTGCATTCTATACCGAAGACAGAATTTAAGTAAATCACAGATCAGTGCTTGCTGTTTATTACATTTTATACAATATCACCTGATTTTTGTTTTGGTTTTCATGTATCAATAGAGACATTTGAGGGAGAAAGTTTATTAGTTTGCTTGATAATTAAAGTGGCAGTGAGACCAGAGGGAAGGTTTGGAGTTATGACAGTCTGTACTGCAGCGTTCTGTTCTTACGGTCTTGTCTCTCAGGGGGACAGCGGCGTGAACGGCCCCCCGGGTCCTCCGGGCCCTCCGGTGAGCACACAGCTCGATTTAAACAACTTAGGTATTTATGTTGAGTTTGTGCAAATTCTCAATCAGCGCCTGCTGTTCGTGTGTGTGTGTGTGTGTGTGTGTGTGTGTGTGTGTGTGTGTGTGTGTGTGTGTGTGTGTGTGTGTGTGTGTGTGTGTGTGTGTGTGTGTGTGTGTGTGTGTGTGTGTGTGTGTGTGTGTGTGTGTGTGTGTGTGTGTGTGTGTGTGTGTGTTGCAGGGTGCACCGGGTGCTACGGGACGAGTCGGAGCTCAAGGAGTTAATGGCTCAAGGGTATAATTACTATTCAAGTGACGTGAACTCACCTCCTCTCAGTTACTGATCAGCAGTTTAGAAGTGTTTGGCATCATCAAAACTCCCAATGACACGACCTGACCTCTGGTGACCTCCCTGGGCTTCAGGCGGGGAGGAAGATGACTGCAGTGCATCTTTTCACAGCATCAGCTCAGTGGGTTCAGTTTCAATATGAGAGCAGAGCAGAATTAAGAATTAATCCACACAGAAAAGACAACGTTGCTTTTTCAGACTGATTTCCAAAAATCCACTTTCCCTTTTTCATTTCAGACCAAGATATTATGATGATTTTAGGTCTAAGACTCCAGAAGTGATTTGTTTTGCTGTAATAAACTCAGTGAAACATTAATGTCTTTGAATTGATAAATTAATTACAGAAAAAAATTGGAATTAATCGAAATTGGAAATTTAAAACATTTTTTTTTCTTGTCAGTTGGTTTTTCACATCATTGAAACATTTCATAGTTTCATAGTTTCATAGTTTCGTAGTTCTCGGCCTGAATGTGATCAGTTTCCTTCATAATGTCTGTGTTTGTTTCAGGGCGACCTGGGACCTGCTGGCAGCGCCGGCCTCCAGGGCCCACAGGTTCAACCTCTGCATTTACCGTACTGATTTACCTGGAGTGTGTTTGACCTGAAATGTCTTACTTTCCATGTTTTTCCTACCAACCAGGGTCCTCCGGGCTTGGAGGGACAGATGGGACCTCCAGGACTCAGAGGACTTCAGGTAAGGACAACATAAAGGCATCTTACTGGCTGTGGATAACATGCAGGGGTTTTTGACAATCTGTGCATCCTGACAGGGACAGCCGGGACTGACGGGCGTTCCCGGACCCAAAGGAGATCCCGTGAGTTTGGTTTCCTCATTTTGATTTCTATTCAATAACAAATGGTTTCTAATTCAAAACGACTCGAAACCCTAAATGTACATTTAGTTAAAAATGTTCCCATGAAAGCAGATACAAACTCAGAATGCAGCAGTGTGTCCGGTGTTTGACACATCTGAATCAAGGCACAGGGTCCGCCCTTCCACCGGCTGTCGTACTGCAGCCGGGTGGAAATACATTCAGCGATTTATCTGCTTTAGATGAGTTTTGAATGTAGAGATAATGAAATATGGATGATTTGGTCAGCCTCTGAATTATAAATATCAGATCTTTTGAAAATCTCATGATTTTGTCTCTCCGTCACATTTTGAAATGTGCCAGCTTCTTTAGAAGCAGGTTTGATTCAGCCAGGCTGCTTCATTCTGCAGGTCAGACACGGGAAACTGACGTGTTGCTCCTCTCCCCCCGAACATCCTGAACCTAATCTGGCAATTGAAATGCCTCCAAAATTCACTGGAGTTGACAAGACTTGTCAAATGAATCCATGTTGATGAAAATGGAGAGAAGTATTAATCATTTTCCTTAAAGCGACACCAAGGCAATTTTCAACCTTAATAAAACATTTTAATATCTTTTGTGATGATACATCGACTTACAACTAGTTGACTGACCCCTCTGTCACGGGCTGAGGGCGTCAGTATTGCTTTCACTTGGACTGAGCAGCTGTGAGGAGGGTGGTAGGAACCCTGCACACTAAAAAACTGCAAATGTGCGGACTGCTTTACGGCATGCGTCACATCATGATATAACATTGTTTAGCCACCATTAGATTCATGACCTCGTCGCTATCCGTCCTTCACACAGCCACTGGAAACAAATGTAGGCGAGTTCAGTCCGACAGCACGCCACCAGGAGCAGCAATTTACGATGCCACGCGCTAGTCCTCATGGGAACTGTGGTATTCGTTCAGGCAAAACACTACCGCTTTTGTCCACTGGCACCGCCAAAATCAACGAAAACTGAAAGTTCCTTAGTGTCGCTTTAAATTTGCTGCGATTTTTTTCCAGTAGGCCTCTTTTTGACGGATGTTTCTCCGTCTGTACTGTGGATGAATATCACTGAATTTTCTGTTCATTTTCTATTCTACAAGGATTAAAAGTTTCTGCGTTAAGAGAGAATGTGAGAGACGCTGGCATCATCGTGTTGTTTTACCTGCTCGCTTTTCTTTTTTTAATGCCAGGGTCCTGTGGGGCCCATGGGTGGCCGAGGGGACCCGGGCTTCGAGGGGCCCATGGTATGTTGCACTGCTACCCTTAAACCCTCACAGTGTTATATATACACACACACACACACACACACACACACACACATACACACACATCCTCCATGTGCACTGGAGAAGCAGGTGGCTTGTAGAAGAGCTGCTGCAGCGTCACAGTGCCATCTAGTGGTGATAAAGTCTCAGTGCATGATGACTGGATGCTGTTTCATCAACCTGTGCTCAAGTAAAAGTTTTTCATTCACTATAAATCAGTAGATTTTAAATGATGTTGAATGGAGGATTCCCATGAAGTTAAAAACTCAATAATCCATCCATCAATCGGAGTGGCTTTCTTCGCTTGTTTCCCCTCAGGGTTCACCAGGCGGCCCGGGTCACGTGGGCTTTCGCGGAGACACGGTCGGTGTTTGTGTATCTTCACACACACACACACACACACACACACACGCTGGACTCTGCTTCTATTTGAATTGTCTTCCTCTCAACAGGGTAGCAGAGGCCCAGATGGAGACAAGGGAGATCCGGGACCGAAAGGAGACAAAGTACGAACTTTTTGACAAAGAGAACAAACTGACTTTGCATTGCTTCGTATGACAACTAGAGATTCTAAACACATTTATTAGTAATTGTGAACCGAGTGGCATTTTTATAGATTTTTCCTGTCAGATATCTGTCCTCTGTACAAAAAATACTTCAATCAATCCATTTTTATAGATTTGAGAATCTGATCCTAAAAGACTACTAACAATTTAAAGACACCAGGTGCGCTCAGATGCGTGTTTTTGTACTGTGTAGCCCACAAATGCACAAGAAGAACATGCAAACTCTACACAGAAAGGCCCATAAGAGCCTCAGACGGGAGAAACTCTCCCGTGGGTCCGGAATACAAACCCTCGCCGAAAAGTCTTCTCCGGGATATGCTGGACGTCATGGTTCCAGCCAGACTCCCCCCGGCCGTTTGCTCTGATATTTCAAACAGATGGCAAACTGGAACTTTATCCGATTAAAAATCTGGAGAAGCTGAATGTGGCGCTGCTTCACTCCAACAGCGGAAAATCAATGTGTCTGCGGAAACGGACAATAAACAGAAAGTCTCTGGTGCTGCTGGATCGATGTGGATTTAAACCTGACTCATCATGAACGTATGGGCTTTTTTTTTCACATATTACCCTTTTTTAAATAGTTGCATCCAAAATCAATCCTCCTTGAAACCAGTCACACTTCAGCTGCATCTCACTCTACATCTCAAATCTTTATTCCCCTTAAGTCAGAAGTATTTAACAACAAAGGCTGATCGTCTCTCGTTGATGAAATGTAGTGAAAATAATGGGTTTGAAGTGATCACTGCTGGAGATCCTGATCTGCGTTTATCTACTTCATTTCATAAATTTGAGGAGGAATAAGGACTCTGAAGTGTTGGCAATGAAAATAATCAGGCTGCTCAGATCATCACCGACAGCTTCGAACACGAAGGAACGAAGAAAAGCCACAAATCAAGCAAAAACCAACTGTCTAATTCTGCTGTTTCAGTTCACTCAACGCTTAAAAATCCAGGAAGGATCGAGAATACAGTCTGCCAAAACATCAGCAGCTAGACTGCCGTAAAATAAAGTAACACAGGCTCCGACAGCCTGCCGTGGGTTAAGTGGTGTCAGTGTGTATTATGAGTTCCTGCCGACCTGTGAGAAGCTCCATAATATCAAATTAAAAGCACCTCCTCCGACCCTGACCTGAGACTCAGCAGGGAAGTGACTTCAGAGACACGGGAGGGCACAGCGAACTTGAAAACAAATTTAACACCCTCCAATTTGAATTTGACATTTTCCCAGAGTTTGTATGTGAAGTGTTAAATTAACCCTTCCAGACGAGTCGATGTTTAAACACTGCAACAGTTTTATAATTTGTTATTCCAGCAGAACGTCAGATCAAAGCACCGATCACGTTGAAACGTCCAGATCGCCTTTTAAAGAAGCAGAAGTCAGAAGTGCTGTGTTTTTCTTCCAGGGTGTTCAGGGGGCAGTGGGGATCCAGGGTCCTCAGGGAGAGCGGGGCCCCGTCGGGTTTCCAGGGTTCCCAGGAGTCCAGGGCCAGCCGGGTCCCGGAGGCGTCCAGGTATGACCGCCGGCGCCTCGTGTTTGGTCTGTGCTGACCCTGTGACAGTGACTCGCTGCTTTAATGGTGTTTTTTCATCAGTTTACTGCAGCAGCGGCGCTGTGGTGACAACAGCAAGAGCTTGACTCATTTTATAATGATTCCTTCTTTCAGGGCTCGAGCGGCGAAACGGGTCCGCAGGGGAAACAGGGCAGCCGAGGTTCAAAGGTCAGTGATGATTCAGATGACTTCACGTGTTGATCCAAACACCGGCGGGTCGCTGCGTAGCGTCACGCTCCCCAGCAGCCTCCTGAATGTAAATCCAACACTTTTCATTGAGTGACTTAACTAGTAACTATTTGACTGAGGTAGAGGAAGTGTTTCAACATTTTTATAATTGTAAAGAAAAACTGACTGCATGTCAGAGGGATTAAGAGAATAATTGGAATTACTTGTCACAGCTGGAATCATCCTCTGATTGTGGGACCAGAAATAATCCAGAGATGAACGATACTGTGTTTGTCTTCTCTACAAACAGGACATGAAAGCAGATTAATGTTAAAAAGGTTTCAAAAATAAGCTCATTAATCCACGTTACACAGTTTTATTAATGACTCCAAAGAGTTTGAGCAGCAGACGACGCACAGACAGACAGTCTTTGTGTTTTTCATTATCCGTTTCTTCTGAAGTTCGGAAATCCGTTCCAGGTGTTATTCAGACAGGAAGTTACTACAGCCTCCACAAACAGGCGATAAAATGACGTCTTCAACATCGATATGCTGGAGACCAGGAGTGATCAGGGGCCAAACACAGCACAGTTTCTACTGGAATTAACATATTTAAACTTTACGGTTTTTCTTTGTTGCGCTGCAGCGTATATGTGAAGAAAATTTTTATATTACAACAATTACTCAGTGTTGTGTCCACTAATCTTAAGAAGTTCTTTTTTTTTTTTTTTTTACATTTACCATTTGCTAGTTTGGCGGGCCGGATCGAAGCCTGTTGTGGGCCAGTTTTGGTCCATATGCCTTATGTTTGACACCCCTGCTATAGATGGAGGAGAGTTGGTGACACCATGAATAGAGGACGCTCATCATTCAAGAGTCTTTGCTTTTCTTTTTACCTAATTTCTGTAAAGTAAGCACTTCTTGTTGTGGAAAAACCTATTATATCACCAGGGTTCTTTTTATTTATTTATTTTTGTCTTATTAATTTAACAGAAAGCAGCTTTGAGATAAGTATGTCTTTTTCAAGGGAGGGCCATACCAGCGTATGTACCAGTGCAGAGATACAATTCCATGTTAAAGGATGAGTTCGGTTTAAACAGCTTTCACGTTGTTTATAGAATGAAGTAGAACAATATACTCACCCGGAAGGATTTTCAGATCCGAACAGTGCTTCGGGAGAAATTTAGATCCAAAATCGAGCGGCGGACATCCGTATAGGTCTAGTGGACGGGGCATCGGTAACGCCGCTCCAAAAACGGCTTTAATCGTCCAAAAACTCATTAGTTTCACCAATATTTCATCGTGGTCCGCTCAGCCTCTCCTCCACGATGTTACAGACATACAGAAATACATCTGCTAACAGATACCGTCCTCCTATCAGGGGTGATATGAAGGTCGTCCTCCCGTGTGCAGATGCAAACACATCTGTCTGTTTTCTCGTGAAGCCAGAGGACAGATTCTTGGAAACATCTGGAAACACCACGACTTCAGGGAACCGTGGGATTATGACTAAACACACGTAACAAGCAAGGAAATGGTCCGTTGTTTGTGCAGACACATGGTTTGTCTGGAGCCTTCAGAGGAGCAACACGCTGTGCTATTGACCGAAAAGCTGGTCGAAGACGCTCATTAGCGCGGCTGGACTCTGCTGCGTCGATACAGCCGTGCACCAGTAATGAGTCTGGAAACGCCTCCACCGCCACGGCAATCTGTGCAACAACATACACCGCTTTAACAGGAAAACATCACGTTTCAGCCTGAAAATGTTGTTTTCAGGCTCAGAATTTGATTAAAACCATTCAGTCCGATCCAGCACACATTGGAAGGTTTGGACATTTTCATCGCGAACACTCTGTGTCACAGCGAACTGAAGATGTAAACGTTATCACGACACTATCTTCCCCGTCCGACCCACTCAAGACAAAGCTGGATTTGTGTGGCCCCTGAACTGAAACGTGTTTGACTCCTCTGATCTGATCTTCACCTGCTTAAAGGGGAACCGAGGACCCGATGGACGCCCCGGCAAGCCAGGACCCAGAGGGAACAAGGTGAGATGGATCCCAGCGTCGCCACACTGTTTCGATGCTTTTGTGTTTGGAATACAGTTCAAATGGGAGTTCTCCACATTTTTTAATTCTGAAGAATCAGTATTTTTGTTTGTAAATTCTATCAAGGTTCACTTTTTGCCGCCCTTGACGTCTCCTCCACCTCCTCTCTTTTCCAGGGTTACTCTGGACCGAGGGGCCACCCCGGCCAGCCGGGCCCATCGGTAAAGTTACACACATAATCCAAGGTTCAAAATGCTGAAAACTAAAAAGGGCTGATAGTTAAAGTTCACGCTGCAGAGTGTATGATCTACACCCAGAGAGAGAGTTTCTTCTGTTCTAGTCTTATTTCAGCAGGCAGGACCTTCATCCATGACGACCAAACAGAGAAAGAAGCCAATCAACGATCAAGTTTGCTTCCTTTGTGCCACGCTTGTGTTTTTGTGTGTTTCTCGCAGGGTTTGCCAGGCCCGCCCGGACCAGGGGGAGCAGAAGGAAAGCCTGGTACACAGGTTCCCATTCTCTATCATATTCCAATCTCCTCGCCTCAAACGGCTGTGCGCGCTTCATGCTTCTCTTTGTGTTGTTCTCAGAGATTAACCTGTAGCCGTTCACCTGACGGTGGTTTCAGGGTTAAGGTCGCCACTGATCGGAGTTTAAGATGAGGGGTAGAAGGAGATTATATGAATCGTTTTATAATTATTCTGCTTCCTGAGTCCTGAAGGGATCGATACAGAAGTAGCGTCAGATCAGTGTTTTCTCTCTTTCCTCGCCAGATTTCCTCTTCCCGGATGCTTCGTGGGGGGTTTCTCTGTTTATGAGACGCTTTGCGTTGCTCTTCCCGCTGAATACAGATATTTAGGAGCGATGCTGTGGAAGTGTGCTCGGATAGAAATGACCTCAAACTGTCAAAGCCTCCAGCCTGGAGCTGAGAGAGGCGGCGGCGGCGGCGCTGTGGATGAGGAGCTGTCGGGCAGCAGGAGGCAGTCTTCCTTCACTCTGAAGCCTTTATCTGGCTGGGGAGTTTAATTGTAACTCAGAGAGCCATTACATGATTGCATTTTCTCTATTTAGTGCAGAACTTATTATTTCTGTGGGAGCAAGTGATAAAAGCCTGAACCGGCGCTCTCGTTGACCTCCGCTGGAAAGGAATTGCATTTTGGGTGTTTTCTGTGTTTCAGGGTCTCTCGGGTGCAGCAGGCAGCGCCGGCAGTAAAGGACCGGCGGTAAGGCGTTCGACCGCCGGGTGACCTCGCTCCCCCCGACCCCCGGGGTTCAGCTAACACACCATTACACTTTTTACTAGACGTAATTATAGAGCGCTTCACAGATTCACCAGCGGGCGATAAAACAGGAGTCCCAGCCGGGCAACACGTATCAGTGTGTTCTGTGAAAACGAGGAATCGGGTCCCAAGATGTCTTTAAAATCTGAACTGGTGTCTTAAAAATGTCTTAAAATGTGTGTAGCCGTTTGGGTTGAAGTCATAAATTTGCCGCAGGCCATGAAAAGCACCATGTGATCATAACCCCATGATTCATGCTTTCACTTCATGCTTCAGTAACACACACTTTTCATTCAAACATTTTCTCATGAATTGTAACATAACCCTGCCTGTTAGAAAATGTGTGGATTCCTTATTTTTATCTTAACAAAATTCGAAGTTCTTTATGTGATGATAGCAAGTCTACAATATTGTATTCATCAGTATTCATTACAGTAATTGTCACGAATGCTTTCTGAAAATTATCTAAGTAAATTGTCCTATACTATTAGCGTACCGGTGGCATCAACTGGGGAAAAACTGCTTGACCGTTTTTCCTCCAATAATCCCTGAGACACACACACACTGATTTGATCTGATTTTGTATATTTATTTGAGCAATAATTCAAAATAAAAGAACATGAATCAAAGCTTGTTTGCTCAAATGGAGTAGCAAGAAGTTAAAAAACAAACTTATAAAACCCTACACCACTTGTCTCATTTACAAAATCATGCCATTGTTGCTGCACAATACTCATTACAATTATACACATTATAAACAATCTGGATTTTGCAGCATGCACACCATAACAGTTGAACAAACAGAAGAGTGACTTATTTTTAATTCATTATTTTCTAAAACATTGTGTTTTATACTTTCAGGCAACACTGCGATATGTGACGGTTTACTGGAAAACACATGGAGGGAAATTAGATATTGTATTTATTACAAAATGTACATGTTATTATATAATTAAGTCAAAATTTCCTGCACTTTATCATACCATTATATAATACAATGTCATTATATTGCAGTTATTTTGAGATATGAAATCCAAACGCTGTAATCCAAACTGAACTGACACCATGACAAAGCAGGAAAATCACGACTCAGCCCACATGTTTTTGAAATATAAGTCAAGAAACTGGGCTGACTAAAGAAACATGTTGCATGCATGGAGAGAACATGCAAACCCTTCACTAAATAAGGAGCTTGGAGCACAACTGTGCTCAGAGCTGCTGAATCTGTAACTGGCTTCATTGCACAAATGGACAACAGCACCCACTAGTGGCTCAACAGGAGAAATCCATCGTTTTTAGAGTTCGGTGTAAACAGACATCATTTTCAAACGCTAAACGTGATGCGTTTTCTCTTGAAACGTCTTGGAAACAGGATTTAAGTCACATTTTGTGTCTCCTTGTCCCCAACAAATCAGCATTTAATAAAAAGCCTTCAAAACCAAAGCCAACATCGTGATATTGAGGGATTAAATAATCCAGCAGAAACGGTTTCTTCAGCTAATCTAAAGCTGCCCTCCATACTTCAGGAGTATGTTCTTCCATTTCTTCACAGGTGATCAACCAAAACGGCCAATCACTGTAACGTGGAGGATATTTTATTCACCTCAGGAGGAGGTTTGCTTGAAACAGAAAATCTAAATTAATAAATTTAAATCAAATGTGGGGAAACGTTCAGCTGAGAAGCCTCATGGACAGAGCTGCTATTTCTAGTAACTTAAAGAAAAATTGTAATTACTTTGATTGGATGCCTTCAAACAACTCTTAAAGACATACTTGTTTCAGAAGGCATTCTAGACCCCAGTCAGTATTGTCTTGGTAGTAACTTGTTCTTTTTGTATGATATGTTCTCATGTACTGTGAATCGTCTTTTTTGTGATTTTTAAACTGTGAAGCACTTTGTGACACGTTGTCTGTGAAAAGCGCTGTATAAATACATTTTACTTACTTACTTGCTTACATTACAGTGAGCATAAACTCATTTATTGTTCCAGAAGCTGTTATGTCTGGTGGCTTTTAATTGATTTACTTTTGTTGATGACATTCCAAAGTTATGGGTCTTGATTTGTTAAATTTACAGTCTGATTTTCTCCAGGTTGTGGAAGCAGATGGTGAAATTTAACCTTTAAACACACTCTAATCCCCATGTTGACTGATAGTGTGGCGAAGTGGAACCAAAACTTTTCATTGTTAAAAAGAAATGTTGTAAAGCTTCTGGAAAAAACTCCAACGTCCCAGTTTAAAAAAAAAAAAATCCTCATTTCCAGTCTTTCATCCATAATGACACTTGAATTGCAGCCTCATAACTCTAATCCCCTGGAATGACCAGGAAGCCGTGAATTAACTGCCTGATTAAATACCGATCAGTAAAATACTGAAGCCACTCTTTTAAATCAATAATTTAACGGCTCGCTGCGCGTCTGCTAATTGGAATAAATAAATTACAGGCTTTCTTTTTGCCACATTCGCTCGGAGCTTCTGTAGTCTTGTTTGTTTCTCAGCACGCCTTTCATTCCCAGGGCTTCTCGGGACTCGCCGGAGAGAGAGGAGCGGACGGCCCGCCGGGATCCCCGGTACGATTCCGAGGATTGATTGTTTGTCAATAATCCTGCAGATTTAATGGGCTCGGCATCTGATGATCCGCCTTGACGTGAAGATTCTTTGTGGGATTTCTCTAACAGGGGCCACCGGGGAAGGCGGGACCACCGGGTGCACCGGGACCCCCAGGAGACAGGGTGAGACGAACAAAACGACCATTAACAGAATCACTATACCTTGATAATTCATTTCCTGTAACACGTTTCACTCCTGTTCAAAGAAGAATGACTGATGTTTCCAGTCAACACGTCTTCTGTTTGCAGGGTTTCACGGGGACGGCGGGGATTGAGGGGCCGCAGGGCCCAGTAGGCATGTATGTAAGTGATTCCTCAGCAGAGAATGGACACACACACACGGACACACACTACATTTTTGGTGTCAAACATAAGGCTCATGGGCCAAATCTTGATGTTGTTGTCGTCTTGCACAGACTTATTCGTACAAATCCCGATGTGATATATTATAGTAAAACACCATTTTCTACCAGAGCTGCAAAAAAAACAAACAGAAATTAGCTGATGAATTTCTGAAGTGAAGTGAGTGCATTTCAGACGATGCATCATTCCTGTGATTTTGCTGAATCACAAACAGACACGTGTTCAGTAAATACGGCCTTTTTAAAGGAATACTCCGAAGATTTTAAACCCAAGCCCTATCCATATCATTTACAAAGTGAGATAAGCTCATAAATACCTTTGTTGTGTCTGTGCATCCAGTGGCTGGATCCCAGCTGTTAGCATCGTAGTTAGCTTAGCTCAACTGCTGGAGGTGAAGAGGAAACAGAGACGAACTGACAAAAGTGGACAAAATCCTCCTTCCAGTGGTCCAGGGGATGGCGTATTAGCACGTGAAGTGAATCCAAATGGTTATAAAACATTTTAAAAGACGTGTTTTCCTTTTCAATCCGTTAAATTAACGTTTTGATACACACAGACCTGCACAAGCATAATGCTCCGCGGAACGATATACCGGCGCACAGCAGTTGAAGCCACAGACTCAGCCGCTGTGCGCCGGTATATCCTTCCGCGGAGCACTATGCTTGTGCAGATCTGTGTGCATCAAAACGTTAATGTAAGGGATTGAAAAGGAAAACACGCCTTTTAAAATGTGTTATAACCATTTGGATTTACTTCATGTGCTAATACGCCGTCCCCTGGACCACTGGAAGGAGGATTTTGTCCACTTTCGTCAGTCCGGCTCTGTTTCCTCTTCACCTCCAGCAGCTGAGCTAAGCTAACTACGATGCTAACAGCTGGGACCCAGCCGCTGGACGCACAGACAGAAATAAGGTATTTATGAGCTTATCTCACTTTGTAAATGATAGGGATAGGGCGTGGGTCCAAAATCTTTGGAGTATTCCTTTAAAGTGAAGCAAACCGCCCTGCTGGTTCCAGACATGTGCATCAGGAAAGTATTGATCCTGCCAGCTGCCTCCCTGCAAATCATCAGACTGGAAGAGTTCGGCTAAACTCGGCACTTTATTACATAATTATTAAGCCAAAGCTGAAGAGAACTGCAGGTTTTCAGGTTCAGATAGACCAAGGCCGTCTCATGTGATTGTTTTTTTCTTTCTTCGTAGTAGATTTTGTTTGCTAGCTGACGATATTCTCTGTGCCGTTCATCAGGGGATCCAGGGAGCCGCGGGCATGCGTGGACCTCCGGGTTTCCGTGGAGAAAGGGTGAGGTTGTCTCTCTGTTCACCTGAATGTACAGCAGTGCTGGGCTTCTTTAGGAAACACGTAATATTTTTGGTGTGCAAAATAAAAAAAGCTTTGCAAACGGTTGCATTTCTCTCTCCTGCTTTTCCTCCAGGGAGAGCCAGGCCTACGAGGACTGCCGGGGCCGGTTGGAAAGCCGGGGCCTGCTGTGAGTGTCCAGAGTTTCTTCTGCAGTTCTATTTCCTGAGCCTCAGCCCTCGGCTGCTCTTCAGCTGGGCTGAGAATTGTGCGGCGGATTAGATTAAGAGCCGTTCCGATAGAGGTCAGACCAAGGATGGCCTGTAAATCAAAGCGCTGGCCCGCCGTGCGCGACGTGCCGGAGTTAAAGACGCGAACGGGTCGCCGGGATTGATTTGGTTTGGGCCAATGGGTGAAAATCTCCCAGTGGAGTGTACGAACAGTTTAGCTGATATAAGACAAATAGATTGCCTTCTTAAACGGCCTCGAGAGCTCAGACTATCAGCCAGGTGACACCTGCAGTGGCGGAGCAGGTTTTTTTCATATGTTTCAGCAAAATTCAACCCATTTTTCTGCATGAAGTAATGACCTCTGAATCTAAGCGAGATTCAGGCCCAACGTTTTCATTTTCCTCAGTCCACACACACATTTGAAGTCCCAGAAGAGACGTTTTGGTTTCCAGGTCACTGCGATCGTCACATCTAGAACTAAACGCTGGGCTTTACGGGAAGAGCTACAATGATAGAGAAACAACATGGAATCAGTGGAGTCGAACCCAGACACTAAATGGAAGCACGATGGTCGGAGTCCTTGGAAAGCCACGTCATCGGGTTCATACTTATTTTTGTGGGCAGTTTTTTTTTTTTTTTTTTTTTTTTTTGCTTTTGTTGTGTACGCTCTTGCTAAAATTATCCGGATGAAGGCTGTGACATTTTAGACTGCAGGCTGACTCACACACTCAGGGTTGTAAAATATCGTCTCAGTACTGAACTCCTGACCTTCAACATTCGCTTCATCTCAGAACTGTGACCTATACACATCATTTCTTGTCTGAAGGGGCTTTTTTTCTTTGGTCTCGGCCCTCTTGTTTTGGGGAAAAGAAAAGTCCGTCTTGCATGGAAATAGTTACTTTCACTAATAGAAGTGAGACTATGTTTTAAAGTTCACAGTCTCCTCCACGACTGCCCGCTGCTGCAGGGGGGGCGAAATCCATCAATCTGTCATCAAGGAAAGTCAGGGCAGAGCTCGGGGGAGCTGGATTCGGCAGGTTCCACTTTCAGCACTAAACACATTGTTAAAGTCAGGACTTGACACTGTGAAGGTCTTACTCTTTACTCTTTTCTCAAAAAGAAAATCAAGATGTGAGTTGACAGAACGTGTCGAGAGGGGGTATTTCTTTCAAATTTAAACTTGTAGCAGCTTCAGTAAAGGTTTAGGGAAAAACAAATCTTTAAAAATCTGAATTTATAACAGAGATAATCCATGGAGGGTATTAAAAGAAAGCTAAAGAGGAGTAAAAAGTGGTGTAATCCAGTCTGAGCCGCTCCTCCTGCTCCTGAGCAGGTAAATTATGAAATGCGCCTGAAGGCACCACGGTGGAACATCCAGCATTTTACCCTATTGATTTCTTTCAGGAAGTAGATTTGATTGAAAGTGTGGTTATCATGGGAAACATTTTTTTAGTTGTTTTTTGCACAAATCAATATTGGAAAGCTTTGTTTAATTTAATTCTGAATTTTCTTTCAGCTGTTTTTATTTTGACATATTTCTCATGAAACCATAGGATAAGAGAAAATGAAATGAAACTAGATATAGATATAAACACAGATATATAGATATAGCTAGATTTTCATATACTATAAATTCAGCTCTGCTCTTTATCCTTGAACTTGTTGACAGTGATGATCCTGAGCCTTTTTTGAGCTGAAATATATCTTCGTTTTATGCTCACACAGGGTCGTCTTACACAAACAGTGCCTCGCTTACAGCGCTCAGGTGGAGGTGTGAGTCGTGCACGTGATTTGCATGTTCTGACTTGCTTTGTGTGTTTCCTCCTGCAGGGTCCGGCCGGTCCACCTGGGGAAAAAGGACCCCGAGGGCCTCAGGTGAGAGGGCAGAGTTCTCCTTTTAGCTTCAGCATCTCGCTGACAGCGGACCTAAACCGAGACGCCAGCAGCTGTCAGTGTTATATTCAGTCATACCGAGCGCTTCGCATTGTAATTCAGGAAACGGAGCTTTGTAAATCCAACATAATGTGCAACAAAAATTCATTGAAGTCTGTTCATAAACAGACTTGAAGGCTGAGAGAATGATTTGACTGAGCATTTCAATAAGAAGCACGATACTGATTTACTGATAAACAACAACTACAAGTCTGAGTCAGTTATATTCAGGGGTGCACGTAATATTTTTTGTCTGGTTTTCAGGGGAGAACCTTGGGTTGGGTTGGTCCTCACATTTTTAAATACATTTCTTTCCCACGCCTACCTACAGGAAGAACAAAATAGAGGGATGTGTGGACGGTGCTACATAGCCTGCTTTAATTTCAACTGAAAATGAAGAGAAGCAGTGCAACAGAATGTCTGAAACCTTGAAACTTTCACAAAATGGTGTTTAAAGTTCTGAAAAATAAAGGTGTTTGTACAGTATCTGCTTTTTATCATTTAAACCAGCGGTTTTCAAAGTGTGAGGCGCCCCTCCCCTGGGGGGCGCCGGAGGGCTTCATTGGAGGCGCGGCGAGCTTTTTGCCCCTGTGCGGCTGCCGTACCCCCAGCGCGGGACTAAACAGAGCAGTCTGAAGTATTCTGCACGTCATTTTACTCACAACAGCAGAACATTACACCTGTAAAGAAAGCTCTGAGTGAGCACCGTCCCCCCCGGTCCGACTGTACGGGTGAACACTGGCCTGTCCGACACACAGATGCACACCTTGCTATCCCCAAATCTTGATACGCAAATGAGCGTTACAATGTTTCATCAGGTACGCATTTTTTAATTTGGTAGCGCATGTGCACCAGCGCACCGCTTATGTGCACCCCTGCTCATATTTTAGTGTATAAAATTGGCATGTCCTCTAAAAGTAAGTCGGAAAACCTACATCAGGTGAAAGAGTTCAGCAGTCTCAGGGATGATGGGAGGAGGAATCTATTAGGTTGGAGAAAGAGATGGCAGAACTGTCATGGTGAAGGATTTTGGGACTTTGGGACGAATCAGAATCAGATGGAGTTTCCTAGCGTGGCAGAGCTGACGGACAGGGTGAAGCGTTCGGACCTCCTGCGTTTGATTAAGATGGCTTCCGGTCACCTTTCTTTGGACGTGTGCTGTTCACTGCCCACGAGGACGAGGCCTTGAGGTCAACCCCGCTAAACAGATGACCTCTCTGCTGAAAGGCTCGGGAGGAGCTGCGTCTGATGCTTCAGACTCACATGTTACATAATGCGTCTTTTAATATATTTTAAAGCTAAAAGCTGGAGATGAGGCGCATTCTTCCGAAACGGCTCGTCTGAAGCACAGACATCCCCAGCAGCACTGATGAATGTCTTGCGTCTCCGTACTCGATGCTTTCTGCTTTTTTTCTTCACAGGGTCGTCTCGGAGACGAGGGACCCAAAGGCGTCGACGGCCCACCAGTAAGTCGGAGAAGTCGCCGAATTTGCATCCAAACTTCACGAGATGCATTTTCGCTCGGGCAAATCGCGTTTTTGCATTTTGGACACGCACTGCTTTCTCTCTGACTGGACGAGCGCTGCACTGCGGCACATTTAGGGTTGGCTTTGCCCAGCGCCCCGAGGGGGGGGGGGGAGGAGGAGGAGGAGGAGGAGGAGGAGGAGGAGGAGGGCTGTCACCAGTGTTTTATTGAGCGTTAAAATTCAAAGTTCTGCATATCCCCTCATCTGCAAATCAGACATAACACATTTTTGGGGCTTTATTTTCATCCAAATCTTCTGAGCCTGAGATTAGAGGAGGAGTAAAGCTAATCAGTGCAGCGAAAACCACTCTGAAGACCAATGTGAGAGAATACTATAATATAGAAATAATGTAGGAGACAGTTGTTTTCCAGCTACTTAGAAGTTTGTGTCGATTTGTTTTCAGATTTGTTATATATCTCCAGAAATATTAAGAATTTCACCGACAATCGATTTTGAATATCTGACGGAGGATAATCACCACAGACAAAACTTCTAAATACAATTTGAATGTGTCTGTCGGGATTTTGTCACCAAATACATATTAACTCACATTATAAAAAAAATCTTTGGTGTATTTTTCTTGAATTTGTATCATTCTGAGAAGGAGGTGATTCAATCAGCCACCAGATCGAGGCTATAGAAAATAATAAGTTGGATTAAGGAGTATACTGGATGGATGGATGGATGGATGGATGGATGGATGGAGCAAATCTGTGTTTGCCAGTGTTTGGTATCAGTGGCGTGTTTTTCAAACCGTGGATCAGAGAGGAGGAGTTTTATGGTAAATAAAGGTCATGAGTCGCTGCCTCAGAATCACTGAGGGGGACAGACCAGGAAAGGTAGCTTTAAAAATGCAGCCACCATTCCAAATATTACACTTTTTAATTAGGAGATGCCTCCGCCATGAACCACATATGAGAAATGGTCATTTTGAGTCTGTATTGTGTTTTATATATTCATGAGAAATTTGTCCTCTCGTTTCGGTTTTCGACCACAAAGTTTTGGAAAGAAATTTGAGTCCAATGAAAGATTGGGCAGTTTTTGAACTCCAGGGAACAAACTGCCTCATTATTGTTTCCAGTATGTGGAGTTAAAAATGTGACCGTGAAACAGGGACAGAAAATAAAAAGCACTGTCTGCAATTCACCTCCGATCGCAGCTTAAAAAAACATCCAATTCAAGGGGAAAGCAGCTGTGAAAACCAATAAATGTTTAAAAGAATCCTGACATGCCAAATGTTGGACCCAGAAGGAATATTTATGATGAATACTGATATTTTACATGGATTCTTAAGCATCAGCTCACTAAGCACCTTCTAGTTTTTAGAGGTGCTTTTTTTTAATCGCTTTTTTAAAGGACGAGTGCTAACCTTTAGCTACTTTCTGATACCAGGTACCGGTGCCAGGACTAACTAAATGCCTTAACGTATAAATTATTCTCCTTCCATAAATGATAACTTCAGTCTCCACACAGCCTCGGCGTCGACGCTACATCTTCAATGTTCTGCTCCGGTGGAGCTGTTGGTTTTTCACTGTCAAAGTGCCTTGAAATTTTTGAAATAAAATGTAATCTAATTACATTTTCAGGGCCCTCCAGGTGTTCCAGGTTCAAATGGCCCTATTGGAAAACCTGGACCCAGAGGAAATAAAGGACCACCGGGACCTGAGGGGCCGCAGGGGCCCACAGGAATGCCAGTGAGTGGGTACCTACCTTGAGCTGTTATTTTCCTAACAGTCGAACAAAACTTGTTTTTTTTTTTTAATCGAATCATCATAAGAGAGAAGCATCTAAACCAAGTGTTTGATGTGATCAGGGTCCCCAGGGCGCTGATGGAGGACTGGGAGCAGCGGGGGAGAAAGGACCGAAGGTGAAGCACCGGCCTTCCAACAACACTTCATTATAAAATATCTGTGAAAGTGACCTTCCTCGACCGCCACTGTGTTCAATCTCTCAGGGTTTAATGGGACCACCTGGCGAAGCAGGACTCACAGGACACCGTGGAGAGCAGGTCTGTGGATGTCTGGAAACTCATTTCTACAAACGGAACCAGTCGCAATATCCCGTAATAAAATGTATTTAATATACTCAATGCTTCTTAGAGGAGCGAAACAAGGGATTGACTAAAGTATTTTATTGTAGCGTAACAGCAGGATTTGTCATGTAAGAGTCAGATGAAGCTTGTCGACAGAACATGGATCCTTTGTTTAACTAGAAACTTAAATCTAATCTATGTCACCTCCGGTGTTGGTCAGGAAAGCACCATGAACACAATGAGTGGAAGACTGGAAGGAATCATTTGCACAATTTTAACATTCTCATTGCACAGAACTTATTAAAGTGAAACACCTGAAAAATAAAGAAAAAAAAAACCAGATTTGATGCTGAAAAGCACAGTAAAAAAGGTTCTTAAAGAAATACTCCAAAGGTTTTGGACCCACACCCTTTCCCTATCATTGACAAAGTGAGATAAGCTCATAAATACTTTTTCTGTGTCTGGGCGTCCAGTGGCTGGATCCCAGCTGTTATCATCGTAGTTAGCTTAGCTCAATTGCTGAAGGTGAATAGGAGAGGGAGCACAGCGGCTGAGTCTATGCTTCTACTGCTGTGCTCCGGTATATCCTTCTGCGGAGCACTGCTCATACGCAGGTCTTTGTGTATCAAAACGTTATTTTAACGGGTTGAAAAGAAAACACATCTTTTAAAATGTTGTATAACCATTCGGATT
Source organism: Salarias fasciatus (assembly GCF_902148845.1). Taxonomy (NCBI): domain Eukaryota; kingdom Metazoa; phylum Chordata; class Actinopteri; order Blenniiformes; family Blenniidae; genus Salarias; species Salarias fasciatus. The sequence continues at coordinate 5,369,625 of NW_021941229.1, read as the reverse complement.
TACTTCACGTGCTAATACGCCATTCCCTGCACCACTGAAAGGAGTATTTTGTCCACTTTCGTCCGTCCGGTTCTGTCTCCTCTTCTCCTCCAGCAATTGAGCTAAGCTAACTATGATGCTAACAGCTGGGATCCAGCCACTGGACGCCCAGACACAGAAAAAGTATTTATGAGCTTATCTCACTTTGTCAATGATAGGGAAAGGGCGTGGGTCCAAAACCTTCGGAGTGTTCCTTTAATCTATTATATTTGCCAGCTTTGTGTATTTCAGACAGAAGATATTTTATTTCGTTTTCCTTGACTTTTTTTTTTTTTTTTTCCCAGGGTCCTCCTGGACAGACAGGTGTGGAGGGACCACCTGGAGCAAAAGGTGACCAGGTCAGTGAAAACGTCGTCACACATGACTTTTTCTGATGAACATCGACGCTACTCAGAGTTTAAAATTCAAACCGCAATGAAGTTCCATCCATTTAGGCATTGCTAACACACCAGTGTTTTCAAATGAAAACCGGGCGTCCATTTGCTTGGCGCCACTGAAAATGCAACTTTTTAAAAGCATCTCCCACGGTGGGACTGATAAAGGCTTCCAGATTGTGCAAACTGACTTCTCGTCTTCTTCCCTCCTGTTTGACAGGGAGACGTCGGTCCAAATGGAAAATCCGGTCCACCAGGGCCACCAGGAGAGAGAGGGTTCCAGGGCCTGAAAGGCCCCCCCGGACCAGCTGGGCCAGTCGGCAAAGAGGTCGGTGCATTATTCAGTTCATCAGATTATCGGCTTGAATGAAGCACATCTTAATTCAGGGTCAACCAACAGCCCAATTGGTGATTCCTACCAAATACGACTGAAAAAAATCTATAATTTTAATGACACCGTTTGCTGGGTGGTTTGGTGAGCCAGATTAGAAGATCTTGCGGGCAGATTTTGGCCCGTGGGCCTCAAGTAGGACACCCCTGGTTTAAGTGATTACAGATATTGCCTCACACATATCACTGCAGGAGCTTCGTTCTTACCACAGCCGTGAAGAATGCAAAGAAACACACAAACAGGAAGTCCAACATCTCCTGTTTTTGTATTTCCTGGTAGAATTCAGTTGCGCTTAGCTGACAATATACAAAGATATCATTTGTGAAAGAAGCAGAGAAATGATTTTAAAGCATTCTTTCAGCGGCTGCTGCCACCTGAAGCGTGGAATTGCATTCGTCTGAAGATGCAGTGATGACAGTGCTTAGCTTAGCCTCCCCTTGAACGATTTTACATCTCGATTATATAATGGGCCGTGGAAGAAAAGGCATTTCTTGTCATTTTTGTGGTTCTTAGCTGAGCTTCATGAAAGAATGCAGCAGAACCTGAAAATGTTCTTTCTCGTGAAGAGGCCTCGGACAGGTCCTTTGCTTAAATTCGTGTTTACAACATAACATGTCATTGTCAGTACACAACATTTTATTACGCTGTATTTATTGAACACCACCCAAGATAGAAGGAGGGACACATCCAGCCTTTTTCAGAAATTTCCATTAGAGTGTAATTTAAAGAGGTTCTTTGTCCTCCCTAAGATTGATGTTGTTTTTTCTGGAAACTACATTAAGCTCAGTGAGAGAGTGTGTGTGTGTGTGTGTGTGTGTGTGTGTGTGTGTGTGTGTGTGTGTGTGTGTGTGTGTGTGTGTGGCCATCTGTGGATCGACGACATTCTCCTTTTAAATTCCTGAATTTTGTGGTGCTCATCATAAAATGCATTTATCAATCACCAGGTCATTATTGAATATTGAGTAGTGCGGGATAAAAAAAAATCTAAAATCTGATAAATATCACTGGAACAAAAGTGTCACAAATGTTTGTTTTCATTGTTGTTTTGACTGTTGTCAACAATGACTGTTGTCATTGTTTGTTGTTGTCATTTGACTGTGATAAAAGTTTGGCTTTGCCAACAAGACATTTGTTCCAATTCTGAATGATTTTTTTTTCCCTGTTTGAGCTCAAAACTTCTTTGAAATAAAAACATGAAAAAAAAAAAAGTGTTTTCACTTGAAATGTGTAAATGGAACCATGGACACGTGGAATACGAACTTTTTTCTTCTGCTTGGTGAAACATCCCATTGATATGATGCTAAAAGCAAAAAAATTACAACCCTTCCCTCTTTAGATCTTCTGTCCAAAGAGGTAATGCTTTAAAAAGCATCGCCATAAAATCTGCATTACGTTTACGGCCACAGAAGTCTCGTGTCTGCACCTCTTGTTGGTGCTTTGCTTTTAGTGGCGTCCCGCTGTGTTCATTAGCATTCGCTCACTGGACATCTGCACCATCAACTTCGGTTTCATCGCTCCATAAAGCGCTTTTAAAAAACCCCGTGGAGGTGGTTTATAGGTCATTCTTGGCTCTCCAGCTTGGCAGCCGGTATTTAAGGCTCATTTCTGCCCTGGAAATATATATATGTGGGTATAATTTGGTGTTAATGCCACTGCCTTGGAGAAATGGTGCTGTGCATATCTGTAAGGATATCTTAAAGGAATACTCCGAAGATTTTTGACCCACGCCCTATCCCTATCATTGACAAAGTTAGACAAGCTCATAAATACCTTTTTTGTGTCTCTGCATACAGTGGCTGGAACCCAGCTGTTAGCACTGTAGTTAGCTTAGCTCAATTGCAGGAAGTCAATAGGGAACAGAGCCAGACTGACGAAAGTGGACAAAATACTCCTTCCAGTGGTCCAGGGTACGGCGTATTAGCACGTGAAGTAAATCCGAATGGTTAGAAAACATTTTAAAAGACATGTTATCTTTTCAATCCGTTAAAATAACGTTTTGCACAGCAATTGAGCTAAGCTAATTACGATGCTAACTGCTGGGAACCCGTTACTGGACGCAGACACACAAAAAAGGTATTTATGAGCTTGTCTAATTTTGTCAATGATAGGGAAAAGGCGTGCGTCAAAAATCTTCAGAGTATTCCTTTAACATAGAGCATGAATGAACCTTTCAGCTTTCATCTTTTCATGCCACTTTCTCCATTAATGTGTAAGAGAGAGAGAGAGAGAGAGAGAGAGAGCAAGAGAGACCCATATAAATTCACCCCATATCTTTATGTGTTTAGTGTAAAAAACAAACAAAAAAGAAAAGAACCTGCAGAGACTTTTCAGTTTCTTAAAAGATAAAACACCTTTCCTCCCCCACAGGGGGACATGGGGCCTCCTGGTGACGCAGGAGATTCTGGACCCAAAGGAGAAAAGGTGAGCTTTGCTTTTTTACTCCGAGGAAGCTGAGGACTTTAGATCAATAATCTGATATCCTGGGTAATAACGGTTAACGATCAGGCTGTGGTTGTTGTTGTTGTTGTTGTGGTGGTTGTTGTGAGCAGGGCGAGATGGGAGCCCCCGGTCTGACCGGGCGGGAGGGACCCTGGGGAGACATCGGAGAAAATGGTAACAGAGGTCCAAAAGGAGAGAAAGGCCACGTTGGGCTGATGGTGAGTTGAACCTGCATTGTTGTTGTCTACTAATCCTGCTGAACCCGCCATATTGACCCGTACCGCCAGCCACTTCTCTCAAATTCAAGAAAAATCTTAATGAAACATGAACTGAAGTCATTATCCAGCTCTACTCATCAAGCTGAATTTTCCAAAAGAGATTTTTAAAACTGTTCTACATGTTTTGCAGGGTTCCCCAGGACTGATGGGAGAACTGGGCCCTGCAGGTCTGGCAGGTTTGGAGGTAACTTGATGAGACTGAGCTGCTCTGTTGACTTTAAAGAACATTTACTCGCTGAACGGTTCAGGTTCTGTTTGTATGAACGCTGCAGGTAGTCTCACACATGTTCAAACGATGCCTTCCTTCTTCTGTGGCGTATTTTTTGCTGATACTAGGGAGCCGCAGGACCTCCAGGACCTGCAGGACCAGACGGACCCCAAGGACAGAAAGTAAATGAAAGATGTCTCTCACAACAGTCGCAGAGTTGAGGATGATTGATTGATTTAGTATTTAGTCCAGTCGTAGTCTCGTATTTAGCATCAGATGAGATTGAAGTAAACAGAATTGTTTCCATGAAATGATTCCTTTGAGGAACTCGTTCTGCGTCACGTTACTGGCGCTCTGCAGGAGGTCATTTTGATAACCGCTCAAGCTTTCCAATCAGTAATCACCTGATTGAGAGGACCCCTGCCTGACTGTAAATAAACCCTCCTGTTTCCGCCCTAATTCAGTTTAGCTCCCCGCCTGCAGAGCTCTGCTGGGGCCTAATCAGCTGAATTAGAGGACGTTTCTGCAGACGGGCTGCTGAAGCTTCTCATCCGTCTCTACAGGGGGAGTCTGGACAAGCAGGGACGGCTGGACCTCCAGGGTCAGGAGGCCCTCTGGTAAAACAACACACTCTCTTATACAACACAGTACAGAACATACTCTGAGCAAAGCCATGGAGTTTTCTCTGTGTGTGTTTGGTTTGTAGGGAATTGATGGACCCCGTGGTGCCAGAGGAGACATGGGGAGGCTCGGACCGCCCGTAAGTATCGCCTCCTGGGTCATCTGCCGAGGAAACAGTGAACAGAACTGCTTTATGTTCTGAGATTTACTTCATTTTATCATTACAAGTATTTGTGGGTTTAGTGTTAATTATTAAAAATGACTAAAATTTCAACAAAAAGCCAGATTTGGAGACACTTTCTTGTGGTAATAAGGTGGAATGTCCAAGAAGCTTCTCCTACAAACCCACCCTGACAGCATGGCTTTGAGGCTAATGCTAGTTAGCTAGCATCTTTCATGGCGTCCTCAACCTTCTCTCACACCACCTGATTCTGAGCACCATAACACCGTTTCAAGTTGTGAGTGCTGTACTTGTGTCTTCGTGGCAGGGTCCGACTGGACAGGTGGGACCTCAGGGAGACCAGGGAGCCAAAGGTGAACCGGGAACACAAGGAGAGAATGGGGAGCCTGGACCTCCAGGTCCACCGGGGGAACCGGTAAGTGACACTGCGTGTTGCTTGCTGAAGAATCCGTCCGATAACACTGCAGTGTATTTCTAATGGAGGTTAATCCCTCATCCAGGGTGAGGAGGGTCTGGAAGGAATCCAGGGTCCTCCAGGTCTGCAGGGGCTCGAGGTAAAGCTGAACGCACTATGGATGGAGAAAACAGTTTGAACCTCGGGTTTCGCTTTACTCGTGTGTCTCCCTCATCGTTTCAGGGGCCTCCTGGTGAGACGGGGTCGCAGGGCCTCCCTGGTCCCGCCGGGGCTCCTGTGAGTCTGCCTGATTGAAAAAGACATTGAGACATTTGAGAATTAATTAATTATGGATTTGAGAAAGTCGTCATTAAGTCTCTGAATGTGTTGTTTAGACTCTGTGTGACAGCATGGGCTGTTTGTCTACAGGGAGCAGCAGGAAGAGCAGGACCTGAAGGGAATCCGGGCATCAAAGGAGAGAAGGTAACAGCTAGATGCTAAAAACTGAGGAAAAATATTTAAAAAAATAATAAAACATTGATTTTTTGTTTAATGAGGTATTGTTCCAAATAATATATGTCAATAAATCACCCTCATTAAAATGATTGCTGGTCTCATGATGCCAAAATGTGAACAACATGAAGATGAGGACTGTTTAAATACCAGTTCTCACTGAAACAATCCATTCATTGATCCGTTCATGTTGTATATTTTGTCGTTAAACAGCAAATTGTGCAAAATGTGCCGAAAAGTTCAGAGAAGATCACATTCAGTTCACCTGAAAAGGTTACCTTGCATTTTGGATTCATCCTGAAATTCCACCCCAAGCAGAATATCCTGAACTTTGTTTGAGTAATGTGTCTGTTTTTATGTCTGCACAGAGCAGCCCTTGAGCTTTTAGTCTCACTCACTGAAATGCAGCTCAGCTTAAAAATGTTCCTGTTAAAAAAGACACCATTTCACTCTTTACTTGTTTTGTTCCCCAAGAAAACAAAACCACGTTATTGAAATATCAGGTGACTCCTTCAAAGCTTCTTAGACTCATATAAAGACTAAACTACCTGACTGACTCCGTACCACCGAAGTAAAGTTGAGCTTTCTGTGTTTCCTTCCTGAAGTTGATGTAAGAACCTTGAATTCTTCATCTGATGTCTGTAGCTACTTTGAAGATGGCAGTTAATTCAAGTTTAAACTCACCTGCATGGAACTTTAGAGTGAAAAATGTTTGTCTATGTACTAAGAGCGTAGCGTAATCGCTGCTAAACATTGCGATATACAGTTTTAGATGAAACAGCTGATTGGTGTTTGTCCCTGTTTCCCTCCAACAGGGAGACGACGGCCAGACTGGACCGCCGGGGAAGACGGGTCCAGGCGGAAGGAAGGTACGACCTCTGAGATTCACCTCAGCAATGTTTTCAAGTGAAAACAGGAAACTTTTATGTTTTGGGGGGTGTTCACACGACAGCTGATGTGTAGGTGGAACTTTTCTAAAATGCTGCGACGAGAGAAAACATCATTTTTATGGAACAAAAGCTACTGGGGCTTTAGTTTTTCAGTTTTTTTGCAGGCAGCTGATAAGATTAATGTGAAGATGCTGCAGAGACCCTGCAGTTGTGCTAAATTGCACAAGATCCATATTGAGCCTGTGTTTGGTGTTGAGTTGTTGCAACGTGCTGTTGTAAAATGGGAAAAGAAAGAAGGAATTTGAACATGGGTTGTGTGCTTTTCCTCCATTTTCTCTTCATTGACAAACATGGAAACCTCCTCCTCAGGGGAAACGAGGCAAGGCCGGGGTCAGAGGCGTCCGGGGAGAGCGAGGACCAAAGGTGAGGAGTCTCAGAGCGCGGCGGGGGGCTTTCTGCACGCCTCATTTAATCATGATGTACGATCCGACAGTAGATTGTGTTTTTGTCATTCAGGGCAGCAGGGGCGACACGGGGGTCGCCGGCGTCCCCGGGTGGTCGGGCCTCATCGTAAGTCAATTAATCCTTCGCCGGACATCCATTCATGCATCGTAGCTCGCCATTTCACCCCCGCAGCAGGGAGGATTGCTCCTTCAGCAGTCCGTCACCTCCGGCGACTTGAAGAGAAAAGAGCCGCCAAGTGATACGTTTCACGGCAGGGGCGCCTTTCTCCAGGCAGGAAACTGATTTATTTTGCTTTGCTTGTGCCACACAGGGAATTCCGGGTTTACGCGGAGAGCCCGGGGACCAGGGGGAAAAGGGGAAAGAGGTAAGAATTAAAGAAACCCAACAGATTCAGTATTCAGGAGAAGATTTGCATTTGAGACCAAGATCTGGTTCCCTTTGCTGCAGTCCACCAGTAAGATGATATTTCAACAAACACACTCTTTTTTTTACAGTTTTAGCTGTGGGGACCTCCCTGCTCATTTAATGTAGCTTTAATGCTCTCATCCAAGAGCTAATTCGTGGCTTTAATCGTCACCCTGACCCAACTTTAAATCTAACCGAGGCCTGAAGAACCCATCTCTTTTAACCTGACCTCTGACCTGTTGCTTTCAGCTAAGATGTAATGTTTTAAGATGTGAAAGATCTTCTTTCACATCATGAAACATTTACCAAAAACATTTAGCACCACTGATCCTTTTGATATCGCCATCCACTGTTTTTTTCAGTGAGAGATGACAGTGAGTGTTAAACGAAGCCCTTTCATACACACTCCGTTTATTCATTTCAGTTTTAATTATAATGCACCAAATGAAAACATAAATAATTCTCAAGCACTTTTCATAATAAGGTCAAGACTTTAAATCTTACGGCTAAAAACCCTATTAAGTCCTCAATCAGCACTTGGCAGTGGTGGCTGAAACGGCATTTTGAGAGAACAGCAGCGGGAGAAAGACGACAAAACGCCATCGAACTATACTATATAATTAGGATGATCTTTGAAAAGGAAGCTATAAAGTAAATTTATTGGAACATTTAAACTGTCAAGCATAGCATAAAGCAAAAAATCTCATTACCAAACAGCTTTTTTGGGTACCAGGGGATTTCTTTTAACTTTGAGCAGCTGCAGGAAGACGGCATCAGCACCGGTAAATAACACATGTAGACGCCGTTAATGAAACCCCTGACAGGCGGGGTGTGACAGTAACCTTGTTGAACCTGATGCATCTGGAAAAGCAGGCAGTACAGTACCTAAAGTTTATGTGTTGGAGCAAAAAAATATGGGTTTTTGAACCAGTTAGTTAAAATACTAATGTATTGAAGCGTCTCTCAACACTCTGTGTTTTCGGGTCTCTTTTGAGGCTCCGAAGAACTGCCAAGCAAATAGTACAAATTTCAAAGAATTATTTTTGTTCCTCATCCTCAGGGTGAAAAGGGAGATATGGGACCGCCTGGACCCCCTGGAGCCGATGGCACTAAGGTAGGATTTCAGTTCAGCGTCACCAGTTAGAACAGCGACTCTCTGGAAGCACTGAAGGATTTCACTGCTGATCAGAGCAGCTACGCTAACGAGCAACGTCAAGCTAACTTTTTAATTATTTTATTTTTTTGTCAGGGTGTTCGAGGCCTTGTCGGATTGCCAGGCTCAGTCGGCTTGAAGGGAGAACAGGTACACACAGCTTGGATTTGACTGCATTTTTAAGCGTTTCCACATTGAAATATGAGTTTATGAATCTCTATCAAGGGGAACATCGGCCCCCCGGGACCAAGAGGCGCTGCAGGAATTCCTGGATTCCCTGTAAGTGCATTTGAGATATGTTACAGTTCGCACAGTAAACATTGTTATCATCCTTAAACTGCCGTTATTTAAAATCCTCAGTTCATCTGTCAGATTGAGTCTGAATAATGGAGACAGCGGGACGTGTTCTGGAAACGTTGGATAATACTCCTTTTCTTTCCCGTAAAGCCCAGACTGCTGTCTATCAGCCAGCTGCTCTTTTCTTCGCCTGCAAGTCTGTCACATTATTCCCAGCTCAGCAGCCTATTATGTCCACGTTAAGTCCACTGTGTCTTCGGTGGAGAAAAATCTATCGACTGCGGTTATAAAATCTGCGACTGCATGGCCGACAGGTTCTTAATGCAGCCGGCGAACGCGCTGGGAAGCTCTCTGTCGATAAATGCGCCTCGTAGTTGAAAATCAGACTAATGCCCTCTTCCTCTGCTGCTCTCTTCTCTGTTGCAGGGTTTGTTTGGATTAAAGGTAGGATATTATCAACTCGAGCGCTGCTGTCCCCACACATAGAGCGCTCTCCAGCTCCCACTCATATCCTGAAAGTGCCTGAAGCCAGCGGCGCTGCGCCGTACACTGCAATCATCCAGCTGTCACGCTGTGGAAGCCTTCATTTCCACATGCGTGGAAGCGAGCGGCGCGAACGGCGGTGAATCTGATGTTGTGGTTACCGTGTGGATTTTTTTTCCCCCTGCAGGGATTGAAAGGCTACCAAGGTCTACCTGGACTGCCTGGACGGCGGGGGCTCCCGGTACGTTTCTGGCAGGTTTTCATTGTGGAGCAGTGGTGAGCTGTCTCACCTCACAGCGAGACGGCCATGGGTTCAAATACTGGTTGGGGCTTTCACTGTGGAGTTTGCATGTTCTTCCTGTGTGTGTGTGTGTGTGTGTGTAGGTTCCCCTCTGGGTACTTCGATTTCCTCTCTCAGTTCAAAAAAATTCACAGGTTAAGTCCCATTTTTATGAAATCGATAAACTTTCTTTGCGTTTTCATTGTGCTTTTACACAACAGTGGTGATCATTGCCACTGAAAATGAAACCTCCTGAAAATATTTCCCAAGGTTCAGCTTTTCTGAAACCCTCGTGTTCTGTCCAGGAATACAGTGGGAGCGATGCTACTGCACATGTGTGCCACTGCTGAGCTAAAAGTAGTGCTGAGTGGTAAAAAGGGCAATAACAAACATGGTGGCCTCCAGAGCGTCATGAGTCCCAGTTCATTTTCCAGTTTTATCGTCTGTATTGGTTGTTTGATAGTAGAGATTCACCCTTAATAACAACCAGCTCATCATCTGTCCATGCCAATATTGGTTACTCTCAATTGTTAAGCTTATGCACACGAGTGTGGTTTCAATATAAAAACAACCAAGAGCGCCATCTTGTGGCCTGGGTGGATAGATAGATAGATGTACGCAGTTGTCATTTTTATGTTGATAAGGAAAGTCCGTGCATTCAGCAGGATGCATAGTTCATCCTACTAGACACTCAGTGAATAATCCGTAGTAACCCTGTAACTCCTGCTCCAAACAGGCGACACATTGCATCAATATCTTAGTTCAAAACGGTGGCATCTTTATTCATTTTAGTTTCAGCCCATGTTTTTCAGGGTTCTAAACTGAGATGGATTTAGCTGTATGGCTGCCTTGAGTCAGAGTAAAGTGGCTGTGCCAGGTCTTCAGTCAGTGGTGTTGTCTTTGCGTGTTGGTGTGAGGCTGTGTGGAAATACACACTGATAAACAGGCGTAGAGCAGCCTCTCCTGATTGGAACGTTTGGACCATGAACCAGACTTGTGGACACTCCAGCCTTGTATTGATGGTCTTATAATGTCAGCTCTGTGTTTTAGGGTCCACCTGGGGTTCCAGGTCCTCCAGGACCATCGTTAAATATGACACTGACTCAACTCAAGGCAAGTCGTTTTAACCCTCCTTTAAACTTTTTTTTAGTCATGATAATCCATTACACTGAATGGTTTTTTTTTTTTTAATCTTCTCTTGTCCAGGACCTCATTTATGTCTCCGATAAACCCAACTACCCCCTGATCCAGACGGTCCTGGACTCTTTGCAGCAGGAGCTGCGGCTGCTGTTGGATCCTCCGGACGGCAGCAAGGAGCGTCCTGCCACCACGTGTCTGGAGCTGCGGCTCTGTCACCCCGAATACAGCAGCGGTCAGTCCCTCCAACGCACCGCGGACAGTTTAAATACACTGACAAATGGTCTTCCGTGTGTGTAAGATGTTTCACGATCGTTTTATGCGACGTGTACAGACTCGTGGTGTCAATCAACTAAAATTAAATAAATCACAATTAACGCCATCGTTTCTGAACTTGTAATCAACACACAAAATCAACAGTTTAATTTCCAACAATGGCTTCGTCTGAATCTTTTATCTTCAGTGGAGCAGGTTCGCATCAGAAAACACCCACAAATGTGGAATTTCAACCATCCAACATTTTAAAGTTGAGATGCTCAAGGGAAGGCCAGTCCCTTTTTCACTTCGTCCTTGAAAAGTCCAAAACTTAGACGGCCACAGAAGGATATTTGTAACCTTTTCAAACTTCAAATGAGGAATCTCATCCTCATAATTATGATTAATAATGAGTTTTCTCTCCTTTGTCCTTTCTGTGAGCCATTCGCTAACCCTAACCCTAATTCTAGGTTCAATATTTGTTTCAGTGCGTATGAGTGTTATTAATGAAAATATCGTAAATCATCTTTATATATTCAATTCAATTCAATTCATCTTTATTCCAGACTCTTAGTCCAATAAAAAGGAACAACAGACATACAAGAAAAAAATAAAAGAAGAAGAAGGAAAAAAACAACAACAATTAAATTGGCATGTTAAAAAGACATGCATACCGGTGTCTCCAAAAATCAGACAGGAAACGTGTAACGCTCAACGTGACATTTGTAAGACAAACAATCATTTCACTCTCAGACCTGCTGAGTCTACAAATAAAATTATACATCGGAGTTTGTTAAAGTGCCTGTAAAGTGTTAACTCTAGCATTGACAAACATTTCTGTGGCACTAGTCCATCTCGGCTTTCTCAAAAGCACATGCAGAGCATAATTTTATATTTTCAGTGCACAAGCTAAACCTTCTTGTGAGAGTATTAGCCTGAGCATATAGTACTCTGCATTGTCTGTAAATGTCCTCATCGTCTGACAAATCCTCAGTAATGATGTGCCCAAGGTACTTGAATTTATCAACAACAGTCAAAACATCATGAGACAGATGAAATTCAGGAAACAGCATGTACTTGTCCTCCTTAGTCACACTCTTGGCAGTATTAAATTTGATATCATGTACCAGGCCATAGGCGCAGCATATGTTGAGTAGCTGCTGTAGACCAGCTGTACTCGGACTAAATAATACTATATCATCTGCATACATTAAATGATTCATAACAATGTTTCCAGTAACACAGCCAGTATTGCAAGCTCTTAGTTTAGTTGACAGTTCATCGAGATACAAATTGAATAGCACTGGGGACAGAATCCCCCCCCTGTCTGACACCATTGTTGACTGAAGGGGGTAGACAGATTCCCCGACTGTTTGTTGCTCGTACCAGTATGCCAGCAAGCGTACTATATAGCTGGGTACACCTTTTGCACGGAATTTCATAAACAGCTTTTTGTGATTTACCCTGTCAAAAGCTTTGGATGCATCTAAAAAAACAAAGACTGATGAGTTTTGCTTTTTATACTTACAAATATTTTCTTTAAGTGCATATATACACAGGTCTGTTCCTCGGTTGGCCTTAAAGGTGCATTAAGGAGTTTTACAACCTTAAAAATACTTATTTTCCACCATAAATATGTTACACATTTTTAATGATGTGTACAGTGTGCCCTGACATATTCATTACAAGTACCTCTAACAGCGCTAAATTGTCACATGAAAGTCACAGTGCCGGTCCGGCACCAGCATTTTTTTGGGGAGAATTTGAAAGGAATGACGTAATGCTCGCTCCGGCTGGTTAAGTTTCGTTTTGTCCGCCATTACTCCGCCAGATGCTTAGTGAGCAACAACTGAGCAGGATCTTCCAGAAAGTAAGAAAAGACCGGCTTCTAGCACTGCCACAGCTCCAGCACAGACTCCACCAGGTAGAAGAAACTTAAATCTTACTTGAGCGCTTCTAAACGAGCGAAGACGGAGTCCCCTTCTTCCGTGCATGCGAGCCACAGGGACGAGTTTTTCACTAAGCTGCGTTACGCCCAAGGCATGCAGGGGGCGCTGTTTCGCACAAAACGTGCAAACTCCTTAATGCACCTTTATGTGCATTTATTTTTACTTTATTTTTAATGCACTGATTGTCTGTGGTTCTGATGAACTTAGCAAGCCTGCCCAACAGGATACTCTCAATGATTTTGGACACTACACTAGCCAGGGCTATGGGCCTGTAATTGTCTGAACAACCAACTTTACCAGTTTTGTTCTTAATAACTGGAACCAACAGGACAGTTAGCATGGGATCAGGTAGGAATCCATGCACAAGAAAAGCAGTAACACAGAGAGACAACAGTGGGGCGAGTCTCACGCTTGCTAACTTTAGATGTTCAGCTGAGATACCATCTGAACCAGCCGTTTTGTTATTTGATAAATTTGTTATATATACATTAGAATATTTTATAATTAAAATCTGAGTCAGTTGTCATATTTTCTAAACTCTCTTAGAATTTGTGTTTTAAATGCAAATCGGAGTACTACCGAGTCTTTGCAGTATCCAAGTGTCTTAACATAAAGAAAAAGATTTTCCTCTGTAATCATCACAAAACAAGATGAACCTCAGAGCTTCCAAAACACACAAAAACTCAAATCACTTCCACTACAATCTTTTATTTATGCAAACGATTTCATTGTCGACTCTTCTTCAGTGCTTCTGTATTCTCTTTATCGTGGGCAGAAGGAGTGAGAATCTCCCCGTGACGTGTCCGGGTCAGGCAGTTTATTACGCCTCTTTAGGCACAGTAAACCTAAATGATAGCTTTTAATTCGGGCGCTGTCTCCGGGGTGCCGTGGACGTTTTACTGCCACTCGGTGAAGCGTTCCCCCGGAGCCGGTGTCATGTGTCAAAATGTATCTGTGCCGAGTTACAGCCCCCTCTAAAGCCGGACCGTTTGTGTTTCAAGCATCGCCGTACGTCACAGAGATAAACACTGGCTTTGAAAGGCAACTATTTTTTTTAGTGTTTGGTCGATTTTGTCGCACTTTTCTTTACGTTCTAATATAATTTCAAATCCTAGAAATACAAAATTTAAGATATCGTGCAAAGAATCTATTTTTGAAGCCCGTCCTGTGTTTTCTTGCCGATGCTGCTGTCAGTTTGATGTGCTCGGCGCTCACTGACCTTCCCCCCCCCCCCCCCCCCCCCACAGGAATGTATTACATTGACCCAAACCAGGGCAGCGTGGTCGACGCTCTGCTGGCCTACTGCAGCTTCTCTCCCGCGGCGGCGCAGACCTGCCTTCACCCTCAGGAGTCGCAGGTACGAGGACCGCACAGGAAATTGCTCCTCTGGATCAATGGCGCTCCGACGGACCTGACGCGGCCGTGTTGTAGGACATGAATTTCAATGCGGCGAATTGCCAGTCGCCTCACATGTCTGCTGCGAACACATCTGTGCGGTCTTGATCTTGAACCTGTCATCCAGCTTGTCACCTCTCAGGAGATTTTTTTTCTCTTTTTCCTTTTTTTCAGGTCAGTGCTTGGTTGCAGTGTCTGCACACGAGCTGACTGGCTTCCAAATGTAGAATCATGACAGAATGTGACATATTTTGTCCTTCGGCATATCTTCAGCACGGACTCACTGGGAAAATAGATTGCTCTTTAAGATCGGGATATGTTTAAATGATCACCATGAGCTAAATATGCAGAACAAATTGGGAATCAAGCTATTAATGCAGCCATTCGGTGTTTACCAAGAGTGGTCTTCCATAATTGAAGGGCAACGCAACAGTGCTGCTTGGAGCCACTGAAAACTTTTTGAAAGTATGTGCCAAGGTGGAACTTTTTGAAAATGCTCCGAATGTTGGTTAAAACACTTTAAAAATGCTCTGACTGCACATCCACATAACGTTTTCCTCCAGACTGCCGTGACTCCCAGTCCATGTTCTCCTGTGTCTTGGTAGTTTTAGAACTGAGAGTCACTATAATAGCAGCCCAGCTTTGTTGTCTGTCCATAACCCAACTAATGAAACCCACCTATCACCTGAGAAACACAATAACAAATCCACTGGTTGGTTTTATAGTCCCGTCACTGCGCAGTGTCGTAGCTCAGAGTTTTAATGTTTCCCCTCCAGCGCTGCAGGTATTCTTCAGGTACTCCATTTGCTCCGACAGCTGATAGACATTCATTTCAAATTGATTGTAGAAGTGTTTAAGTCATGATTCTCTTTTTGCTCTGGCCCACGTCTACCGCAAGTGGGATGAATCCTGTCCAGAAAGTCAACTTTGTCCGTGATGGACAATTTGTGGTGCAGCCAGCAATAAAACCTAAAGAGCAAAGGCGACATATGTACAAGATAACAGGGTGCAGTACATGTGGCTTGTGGGTGCACTTAGGCCCTGGACAGGCCACACACACACACACACACACACACACACACACACACACACACACACACAGTTACAGTCAGAACTACAGGCAATTTAGCAATTATTTTCAATTGAAGGAAGCCAGAGTACTGGACAAAACGTCCTGTACGCACTAAACAAACATGTCAACTGCAATTCAAGTCAATTTTATTTCAATAGTGCCAAACAGTCATTTCAATTCAACTTTACAGAGAAAAAAAATAAACAACACTCCACATGTGCAAGCATAGGAAGAAACATGTAGAACCAGATACAGAAGTGGAGTTCCAGCTGGGGTTAGAGGATAGAAGCAGAGAAACTGAAACCCCAGACAGGCAGACCTGAAGTCCAACCCAGAGAAGGATCCATGCCCTTCTGTATGATTTGTTAACCTCAAGCGTAATCTAGAAGAAAGAAAACTTCCCTGTTGGACTCAGCTGTTTGCAGAACCCTTTTAAATAGTGTTTAGTGGAATTATCCACCTGTTAGACACCAGCTTGCTTTCATCCAAAAGTCCTTCCGTTTTTTGCATTTCAACCGTCTCAAACTTTAATCCTAGAGCCTTTACTTTTGAGCCATTTTTTAGTAGATGTTTTCATGTTTTAAGAATTGTTGTTTTATCTTTGATAGTTGATTCTATAGAGACTCACCTGTAACTTCATCTTCTGTGGCGTTTGTAGCGTACTGTTCTCTGCACACACGTTTGGCTTCATAAGGAAAACGACCACCAGAGCCCACAGTGAACACTGATTTCAGAATGTTGGTTTGTAAGCGTGGAACTTAAACATTGTGTTTTCACTAAAAACTTTGAGTAAATGAATCATCAAATTCTTTCAGCCTTTTTCAGACTGTGGTCCATACACGTCTTTGACAAGATGCAGCTCATCCCAAGCACCACTTCGTCCTTTTATTTGCTCAGAATAATCTTATAAGGACTAAAAAGCAACAAGAACAGCCTCAACTTGATGTTACCTGTTAAAAGTCAGGTTCTACCTGTAGAAGGAATCAATCTTTACATGTGATCGACAATCCAACAATCCAAATGGCGTTCAATGCTGTGATTCACATCATCAGTGCCCCTTTCTTTGCCTTTCTCTCAGTATAAAAACTTGAAACATGTCCCCTGCTCTCACCTCTTCCACTCAAACAGCTAATTCCATACAAACTACCGGCTCAGTCAACCAAACAACAGTGTGAATTGGTTTCCAGTCACTTTAAGTGATGAGGTTTTTTGCCTCTTTGCTTGTGCTTCATGCTCGAATGGCACGCTGATCCAGGCTCATTGGCCACCGTCTGACCATCATCGACCTTTGCATGTGCCTGGTATGAGGGCAGGACCTGCATCTGTTTGCAAATGTAAGCCTTTATTTTCCTGTCTCTGTGCTGGCAGCTGCCCATGAAAGCCTGGATGGAAGAATCGACAGAGGACGCAGCGTTTCAGTGGCTCAGCAGGCTGGATCAGGGATTTCAGGTGAGGAAACCCTTCAGTCAGGTGAGAGTTAGTATCACAAAACCCAGAATTTAAGAGAACCTTCGATGGCCATGAAACGTGCATACTGTTGTACACATATTGTTCACAGCATGATCTCGTTGTATTTCCTCCTTATTGTGAAGTTGTTCCATAGTGTCAAACCTCTCTCCTCAGTTCTCCTACCCCGGCGCTAACGTGGTGCAGATGCGCTTCCTGAGGCTGCACAGCACGGCGGCGGTTCAGAAGGTGACGTACTCGTGCCATCCGGGACACAGGCTGGGCCAGACGGAGAGGGACGTGAAGTTCCTGACCGACACCAGGAGGCAGAGTTACCTCGGAACGCTGAACGACTGTGTGGTACGAGTCAGTATTCAGCAATCACAAACACTTTCTTTAATCGCTTCTTTTAAGTTGTTGTTGATTCTCTTCATACGCTTGATTAAATACGATTGTTTCCCCGAATCTTGTTCATTCAGAAATCATTCAATCCTCGTAATCTTTTTTTAACCAGAGTGTAAATGTAAAAACAGTGTGCATTCAAAGCTACAGTCGGCTTCAGAGTGACTCAGAAAGCTTTTCATGCTGGTGAAATGTAAACTCCTGCGTTGCTGTCGTGCGTCAGCCGGGACAGGAGATGCCGCCTGGCCCTCGGGAGTCGGTCATGGAGTTCGAGGACCTGCAGCTGCTCCCGCTGAGAGACGTGGCTCTGATGGGAGGGGCAAACTTCACGCACCGCTTCGGCCTCACGATCGGACCCGTGTGCTTCAGCTAGAGGTGGAGGGAAGCGCCGCCGCTTCGGGACTGAAACCTGTTTCAGAGAAGACAAGCAGGACCTTCTCCTCCAGCTCCTCACCCCCACGCCCAGCTCAGGCGGAACCAGGAGACGTCACTTTTGTTTACAGAGACTTTGATCTTGTATTAAATAATTTAAAATGTATTTTTTATCTTTTATATACATTTTTTTGGAATGTTTTTTGTGTATTTAGGGATTCTCCTACAGTTTCGTCTTGTGTATATAAAACGTTAGATTCTCCTTCCAGACCTCTTAACAATGTGTTCTTCCCATGAACACGGCTTTTCTGTGGTTCTCTTGCTTTTCCACGCCTCTTCTTACCACTCTGTAGTACTGTAATCGAAGTGAGTCTCTCTGATGACTTACAAGGTGCTGATAAAGTTCTGTTTGAGTTAATTTAATCCTAAAACTGACCGCAGGGGTCATGTTTCCTCATACTTGATGCTGTCTGCTACCAGCTGAGCTTGTTTGGGTGAAACGCGAGGCATTTTGTAACGTGTTGGTGCTTTCATATGACTCAGGTATCACACTTCATGAATATTCATATTAGACACGAAATCTGCTGCTTCATTCATTAGCAGGGTTTTTCAGTGTTTTCTCACAGAGCTTGAAACCAATCAGTGCTTCCAACCCTCACACAATGCCAGTGAGAAGCATCGTCCATAAGCATTATTCATACCAAAGAGTAAGTAGTAAAAATGCTGATATTTTTCACTGTACATCACAGTCTGTGCAACAGTTTCACCACAAATAAAGTATGACTAAAGTCCTGGCTAAACTGATATGCCTGTTAATACTCAAAATACAGGAGCTTTGAGGAAAAGATGAGATATTATGAGACCAGTGAGGAAGCAGCCCACCTCGTCGCTGCTTGGCAGTGTTTGTGGCTTTGTATCTGGGAGCTGGTGAGCAGTGAGCCGTGTGTTGTGTAGGACGGGGATGGATTTCAGTAAGATCTCAGGGAGTATTGTAGTGAGAGCGTGATCTGCAAGCTCAACCAACATCAGCAGCTGAAACCGTTTTAGTTTTTCTTTTTGTACCACTTTCAGTGCAACATGTCAACCAGATGAGTTTGATCTGGGTCTGCGATTCTCCCCCATGTGTTTAAGCTTCTGTGTTTTCTTTTTGTATTTAGAGATTTGAAATCATGTTGGTATGATTGCCTTAGCTGGCTGAGACCGATCATTGGTACTTCACTTGTTTTGTACAAATTATGGCTTTTTGAAAGATATGAAACGACATGCTGGACATCTGTCTCGTGTGATCCCTCCATCTGGTTGTTCAAAGAATCGTGTCGGCTGAATTAAAAACCTACTTGTAACCGAGTGTTTGTTGATGGTGTTTCATCTTTTCTTCATCATGGCAGCGTTGGGAATAAGCATTTGCTGAGTTGTACTGAGTAATTAAATAGACTGCATGCTTCATGTGTTTAATAATCTGAGAAAATATTCACTTATGGCTCATACTATGAATGAAAGTTAAAAAAAGGGCAGCTTATTTTTTTAATTTGTAAAATGCAGTAAAGCATAAACTTAAAACAACATTTTGCACATATAAAAAATATACACGAGAGGCTGCTTTTAATCCTGCAAACCACCACTGAACACACACTTATCCACGATCGTCCTGCCAAATAAGCCTGCACCAGTTAAAATATTGTATAAATACAGTACGTTATAAACAAAGATAAATATTTCTCACAATTAAAGTAGGCTCCTGTGGTAAAGTCCTGTGGTAGACACAGTGACTTTTGATGGGAGAGGAAGACATTGGAAAACAAGGTTAAAGAGAAGAAACCACAAAAGAGGGCATAAAAAAAAAGAAAACATAAAAAACTAGTTCTGTCCATGAAACTTTGTCCACTGTGTTCTAAATGATTAAATACTTTCAGGAAGATTTACCACGGGGCATCAGACAAAGTGTTATTTGTGTCGAAGTCGGCTTCCAGACGGAGAGCAGATCATTTTTGCAGGAATAATGAGCAACGCCAGTGCAACTGCAGCTTCAAGTCTTCTATTTTTTTCAATAAATAATGTGATTTTGTTCAAAGTTTCTGTAATTATTAGAGTTTTCTTGTCCCTTCTGACTCCTGCTTCGCCTCACAAACCCGATCAGGATAACACAAAACAGAGGACGGCAGATAGAAAGTTTCAGACACTTTTAAAGTACAAGACAGGCTCTGAGAAAGGCTGGCGAATATTTTTCTCAATCTTTGTTCACCCGTAGCCCAATTTGCTGTCCTTGATTGTTTCTCTTGCAAAATGATTACACTGTGATTGGTTTGAGACCCTTGAGGAGCTGCACTGTAAATTATGCTGAGGCACAAGGCTCGATGCCAAGAAGCTGCAGAGCCTACAGACGGACGGAGAAGTCCTCAGATGTGAGTGTTATGCATGAGAGCAGCTTTACAGAAGTCCTTTAAGAAGACCTGGATGTGTTTTATCAGATACTAATGTGAAACAAAACAGTGCTTCTCAATAATATTGAATGAATTAAGGCGATACATAGACTAACAAAGAAAATAGGCAAATGTACATGCATAAAATGATTTCTGATTTTGGAACACTTCCAAGTTGGAGGTCTCTGGAACAATGATGCATATTTGAAAAAAAAATCTGTCACAACCGCAATAATATTACACAATAGAGGCTTTGTTACACTGATTTCTTTGATTGATTACATTGTTCCGCTCTTAGTGATGTTTTTTCACAGATCTGACTTAATATACAGGAATCTAATTCCTAACCAATATTAAAGAAAGTTGGAGCCTCATAGAATTTAAGAACAGGACCAAAGATTAGTGGCATCTGTGACATTATGTTGACCGCTCCTTCCCACGTTCCCACAGTGGATCATGTGATCAACATGTTTGATTTAGTTTTGCACCGGATGTCCTTCATAACACCACCTGAGCCGTGAAGGACCTGACAGGGTCTCGGCCCCTATTGGCTGGAACCTACGACATTACATTTGTTTAAAATAATAATAATAATAAAAAATCCTTGTTTTCATTTTAAACAGGAGAATCTCTGCACTATAAGCCTCTACTGTTCTTGAATTTTTTGTGTTCTCTCAGAAAAACATTTGCAATTACCAGAAAATTTGAAAGAAAAGAGTATGATGGTTTCACCGTTCCAGTCCACTGGAGGTCAAAGTTGAATCTACATTATTGTTAGTATTCATAGCAGGAATGGCTCGATAGCATTTTTTCATGTCTGATACCAATACCACACACTTGAGAATCGGCCAATACCGACACCAATTTAATTTAGCGGTAAGTATGTCTTCAACTTGAGCCTGCGTCAGAGGGTTCCTGCTGTGACAGATGTCCTGTAGACCTGATGAGCCAAAGACGCTACGTCCCTGCTGATCTCAGGACTACAGGCCTGTAACACTGACATCCCACATCATGAAGACCCTGACAGGCAGACTGCATTATGTGCACCAGGAATAGTGGTCAGAAACACTCCGGGACCCCTCAGGGGAATCGTCCTCTCTCCATTCCTCTTCACCTTCTACATGGACTTCAGCCATACTGCACTGAGACCTGTCATCTCCAGAAGCTCTCTGGAGACTCTGCTGTAGTTGGTTGTATCAGTAGGAGTGATGAGACTTAGTACAGGACGACTGTGGATAACTTAGAACCATCTGCCACTCAATGTGACAAAGACCAAAAAGCTGGTGGTGGACCTGAAGAAGAACAGGGTGTCTGTGTCCTCCGTATTCATCCAAGGGCCCAGTCTGAACACTGTGGAGGAGCATCAGTACCTGATGGTACACACTGATCATAAACTAGGTGAAGAAGACCAAAACTATTTACAAGAAAGGCCATTTATTGAGGTCCTTCAACATCTGTCACACTATGCTGAGGGGGTTCTTTGAGTGTTTCGTGGAAATCTCTCGCCTCTATGAACCAACATGCTGGGGCAGCAGGCTGAGAGAGGCCAACACCACGGAGGATCTGGTTCTAACTGAGGTCCATCCTGAAAAATGTCTCTCAGACACTCCTTGATGACCTGATCAGCAGTAGTTCGGTTCAGCTTGATTTATATAGCTCCAATTACAATATTGTCATTTCTAGACACTTTTACAGAGAAAACCCAACAACCCAACAACAGTAGGAGCACCTCCAGCAACAGACTCACACCACCACAGTGTAGTACAGAGTCATGGGAGATCCGGTGTTGTAAGACTCTGTACAATATTCCTCTTGTAAATTGTGTTTTTTATTTTTCTACATTAACTTCGTGAGTGTGCGTTTGTGTGCCTGTGTGTGCGGTGTGTATATATTGCGGGAGGGGAGGGACAATTTTTTTTTTGTAATGTTTTCTTCTTTTAAATGCTGAAAAGCACGTTGTGTTGCTTTTATGCATGAACGTTTCTTTATAAATAAAGGCTAATTTGATTCAACCTTCATTCTCTTTTCCTATTCCAGTCACCATTTGCTGCTTTTTCCCTGCACATGTTAATATTTAACATTATTTATTTTTAGATTTATTTTTATATTATTATTATTATTATTATTATTATTATTATTATTATTATTATCAAGGTGATTTAGGGTTGAAGTTACGTCCGCCGGAGCACGTGCTGACGTCACATGACACACAGCGTCACGTCGTTTCCGCGTCGTCTCCCTGTGGTCTTCCGTCCCTCATCTTTAGCCTCGTCTCTGTTCGTTTTGATGTGTTGTCAGCTCCATGCGGCGGCGGTTCGGGCCGTGTGGCGGTCGGACGGACGCCTGTGCCCCGCCTGAGCTCGTCTGACAGCCGGAAGGCGACACGGTTCATCCGGCGAGGAGCCGGAGAGCCGCGTTAGCCCGCGGCGGCTAGCCCGCGGCGGCTAGCTGAGCAGCTGTGTGGGAGTGGAGGAGGAAGAAGAGTCTCTGGGAGGAAAACGAGCAGGTACAAAGGTGAGGAAACGACAGCTGGCAGCCTCACCCAGTCTGTGACTTCTGCTTCTATGTGGCTTTAAATGACATGTCAGGAATATCTGTCTGCGGACAGCCTGTTTACCTCTGATAGCCTGCTGTGTAGTAGCTCTGCTTGGTTCAAATTTACCTGTAAATCGTTCAACTTCACCTTTAAAACTTCTGTAGTGACCAGCTGAATCTTTCAATATGTTGTAATTATATCATATTTAGTTTTGCTCATGTCACGTTTTTTAGTGCTGAATATGTGCTACGATCCCAAGTGCCATCTTTTATGTTTTGCTTCTGTCATTGAGGATTATTCTAAATTATGGATCTAGATTAGAGTTTATGCTGCACCGGTCCCCTTGTTCAAGATCATCCAGGTTTCACTGGGATAAGTATGCATCTTATTCCGAAAGTAAATCTCCTTATTAAGTTTTAAAATTACATACATAAGCTTTACTGTAATTTTGCTTCTGTATTCACCTACGTGTTTGTTGTTGTAACTGTCTGATCAATGTTAGTGTGTTTTATCACTAAAATTAAGCTAAGAAGAGTTAAAAAAGTACTTTATTAATACCCTTTTGGTAATTCCCTTTTCTGTATTTACCCATCCTATTTTTACAGTGGTGGGCCGTCAGGGCCTGCAAAGCCTTCTCTGCTGGCCTAAAAATTATCTGAATTACAGACTGATGTAAATTATATTATGCCCATAAATAATTAATAAATGATTCCAAACGGTATGTTCCAGTTCCTTTCATAGTTTCCCCGTGGTTGCGCTGCTTCCAGACATGTTTTTTTCATATTAAATCATTTAACCAATCAGATTTCAGGCATCATCTGTTGCTCGGGTTAAAGAAATCTGCCCGAGGCCTTCGCTATCCGTTCCTGATGGCGCAGTGAAGTAAAGTGAAGCGTCAAACAGACGTTGCTTCAACCAATCAGACAGTTGCTTCAACCAATCAGACAGTTGCTTCAACCAATCAGACAGTTGCTTCAACCAATCAGATTTCGAGTTGGCGACTCAGCGCCTTCTAGCTTCTAACAACAGCATATCCAGGCCCTCTGATTTACATTCACCAAGAGATACAGTAGGGGGCGGTATGCACCTAAGTTGTTGGTTGCCTACCTCAATTATTCCAAAGAAGAAGAAGAAGACCTGAAGAGAAATAAAACTTAAGCCAGAAATACCACAGGGCAAGCTGGACTTTCAGCCCTGGCTTTATGGAACTGAAACGCACAGATAATCTATATGACAGAGCAGTTGAACTCTTTTTGAGGAAGGAAAGGTGGATTTATTTTGTTTTCAAATAATCGGGATTTTGGTGAGCAAAATGTTCCTCTTTTCCTGAATAATATTGCTGTTTTATTAAGTTGTTGATGCTCATTGTATGTGCACAGATGTAGTAGGAGACTTGTGTACTTAAGCAAAGGCATTTATTCTGGCTGCACAAGTATCTATCTGCTGTGCAACAACTCTTTATGTGCATATATGCATAATAGGATTTTTTTTTTGTAGACAAAATAGTTATTGAGAGGTGGATTGGTTCAGGCGGATCTGTTCTGAAGGCCTTAATGTGAAATGCACGGTCCGCCACTGTATTTTTAGGATGCAGGGTCAGGGGTCATGCTTAGGGACCCACAGTGGTGACCTGTCTGCGGTGGGATTCAAACCTACACGGCACATTTATGCTCCCAAATTCACTTCTCGAGCCTCTAGGCCACTCTTACCCCAACAAACTGCCCCTTAGCGAACACTCTCCCATGTTTGTGTCCATAAGGTTTGTCTACTTGATCGAAATTTTGTTTTCAGTTGTGCAATATAGCTTATTTCAATACCGTCACGCTGGTCAAAGGAAAACTATTTGAGTCCCGAAAAAACCTGGGAGACGCTCCTTCTTGTGATGTAGCTTCTCTGTGATATTTTGCAAATCCGAGAACTGTGATTCGAAAATCTCATTTGAGGTATATGTAAAGGAAAATGTTTGGAAACACTGAATTAAGCCATCTGTCATGCAACGGCCCAGTTAGAGACAGAGAATGTTCTCTTTTAGGTTATTAAGGTCGTTTGTGGTGCTGAAGTGAATGGTGATTAATACATATTAAAAAAGCAAATAATGAATATTCCCTACACTGATGCTTTATTTATGAAATGCACTAAGGGATTATCCATGAAGTGTGTGCAAAACAACAAAACAAATGGTGTGCTGGCTGTTTTCCTTTAATAATCACAGTGTCAGACGTTTTTATCAAGGCAGCGGATGTCGCATAATGAAAGAGCAGAGGGCAACAGTGCAAGTCTTTATGCTGCAGGTACCCTCACAGTGTGCAGTAATTCGTCAAAAAGTGCTTTCATTAGTCTCCTTTTCCTCGTGGGGCTCATGACACTGAGAGCACGGTGACGGACCAGGAGAGTCCAACAGAAAGCAACAGAACGAGAGCTTCTACATAATTCAGACTGAAATACATTTTTCATTTTTTGTCAGCCAAGTATGAGTAGGACTCCATGATACAGTCTGCATGGCTTCTCTGTATGTATGGTGTATTCTTCTTCACTGAAACGTGGTGTGCCTTCAAGTGTTGACGAGTTTTCGCAGCTTTTGATTTCTTTTTTTTAAAAGGGAAAAAAAGTGTGTATGGATTGATTGTTTCAGTCCTTTGCTCCTTATAAATCAAACATCTATAAGCAGTTTTTTTTTCTTGACTCCAGGTTCTATGACCGACACCTGCCTGCCTCGATAAGAGGATGTATCCACCTTCCAGAAAGGATTTCATCTCTTTGACGCTCAGTGACCCGCACTGTCACGCCTACAACAACGGCAAACACCGGAGACAGTCCTGCTGGAGGGTGAGTGCGCTCACAAGGCAGCCAGCATGATTTTCCAGCTGTGAACGTCGTCTCTGGTTCCTGATACACTAAAGCATTACATCTTAGTGCTCATGGACACATTCATTCTAACAAAAATAGGACTTTTTAACATAAAAGGATAAATTATTTTATCTGATTTTGACAACGCAGCAGGAAAAGGAGTCCTTGGTGAAAGGCAACACACAGATTTTAGCTGTGGGCGGTTCTGTGTGACAAATTCACATTAAACTGGGTCGTCTTTAGTAACATTTCAGTCAGTTTTGGTGAGAAATCCGAGTGATTTCACCCTGAGGTGAGGGGAAACTTAGCCTTCTGTTTCAGAAAGTTAGCTTGTATAAACACTGAGATTGTATCCACCGGAAGGCTCTTCTCAGAGTTTCTTTCGCAATGGGAGCTCGTCTATATTCTTTGTCCTGACTCTGAATCAGGTATCAGACAGTGGACGTCACTGACCTATTGAACTGATTTGAATTTTGCCATTGTTGGATGAGGACTATGTGTGCCATGTGTGGAGGATACTTTTTCTACTATTGGTATTTGCAAACGGCAGTTTTTTTAAATTAAATGATTATGCTCAAATAATGTGGGAAAATGAACTGCCATAGTGTTAGCCAAAGGGGACTTTTATGAAGAGGTTTCCTTATGTGCTTGATTTGTTTACATTATTTACATCTATTTGTTTACTTGATCGCACTTTTTAGTTGCTGTGGGTCAAAGAGTAACAAGTCACAATACAATCCTCCATATTACATTTCCTTTATTTCTGCTGGATTTGAACTGGTTGGCATTCCTCTCTGGGTTGCTTTGCCTTTCATGGATGGCTTCAGTTGATTTTTTTTTTTTTCTGAAAATGTGCCCACGCTAACTAGTGGTGTGATGAAGATGAATATTTAATTCTTGCCGTGGTTGTCATGGTGAATCATTGTGTTGGACCTCCTCTGGTGACGGCTTTGTTATATCGTGCAAGAACTGAACAAAGCCCAAGATGATTTGGGCCGATTTAACAAATTAACCGTTCGAGAATGACAACATCTCATTTCTTTCCCTCTTTTCTGAGTTTGTCTGCTCAGAGTTCATTGTCGCACTCATCTGTTTTCTCAAACAGGACCTTGATCTTTTGAATCTGACATTTTGGAGTGTGTGAAGAGCCTGTTTGTGCTGGTAATGTCAATATTGAGCAACGGCCTTTGCTTGATTTGTTGGAGTATAGTGCACGTGCCCCATTGTTTTTGCGTTTTAGTTTCAGAAAAGTTTTGCGTTCACTCGACAGTGTTTTGAAAACAATGTCTGTTTACATGTAAAAGACAGAATAAAAGGATGTAGTCAGTATGATTAGCTATAAACATTAAAGCTCGTGTCCGGAGTTTTGAAAGAATGAGAGTTTTTTTTAATTCAACGTCTCCAGGTTCCGCCCTCCCTCTACTTTAGTGAGCAACCAAGCCACGCCCCTTTAATTGTGCGCGCTCATTACCTGTGGGCTGAAAATGAGAGCCTCCGAGTCCTACAGCATCCGACACGTTCAGCTGTTTACGGTGGATGTTCAGCAGACCATGGATAAATCCAAGGTAAGCGGGGCGGCTGCTGCGTAGCTAACTCTCCTCTGCCTGGGCGAGCGGCCGTGCTCTCTGGCTGCGTGCACACGTTGATTGATAGCATGACAAAGCGGAAGCTCGAAATCTATTGGCTGAAGCTGACCGGCACTTTTTCGGATAACATGGGGGTCTATGAGACGAAGGCGGGGCTCATAAATACATTTTTATATTGCTTTATGCTAATATTATATTGTAGTATCGGACCAGAATAACACATTTAAGCTTTGTTATAAAATGATGCATTAATTGGAAACGAACTGAAACTCCGGACTCGAGCTTTAACAATAGGTGTACACAGACATTTGTGTGGACAGACGACAAAGTTAAATTTCTATTGCAGTGATTGTCAAGTAGTGCTTTCCATGTAGTTCTGAGAGTTGAAACTGGGTCTTAGTTCAAGCAGCCTTTTTGATTCCCAGGTTAGTGATACACTGAATTTGTGCATACGTTTACCAAATGCCTTAAAAACCTACAAACCTCATGAAAGTTTGACTAAACCATAATTTCCAAGAACTCATTTAATGCGTGGTCACGCGGCATCGGTGAAGAACCGTTTGATGGGTCTCTCGTTCGATCGGTTGAGGCCTGGATGAAGCAGCTCGGATGTGTTCCTGAATGGGATTGATTATTTCTTCCATTATGAAAAGTGTCTGTTTCCGTGACTGATCCCTCCGACGTCTTCCGCTCTCTTCAAACCTCTCGGATAAAAGCCCCACGACTACATTACATGTCTGATCAGAGATAAAACGCTTTCTGCTCCCTCTCATGCTTTCCTCTGCCCCCAACATCTTCTTTAATCTAGTTTTCCTTGCTTTCACTTTTTAATCTCATTTTCCTCACTTCCACATCCCTGCACATTTCCATTTGGGGCCCTTCAAGTATCATTTCTGAAGTCTTGATAGGTTTTACACATGTACTTTGGCACACACATCTTTTTTTTTTTTATACTTCACATCTTTCTTTTTTGTTATTCAAAGGTTTTCTAACTGGTTCTCCTGCCTTCTCATAGTGTTAATGTGGAAATACTTCAGTTTTGTTGGCATCAAAACTTTCACTGCTTTAAAGGCTCTCCTGGTGTGTGTGTGTGTGTGTGTGTGTGTGTGTGTGTGTGTGGGTGGGTGGAGTACAGTACAGTACACCTCACCTTGCATTCAGAGCGCGTCACCTGATCACTGTGACACAAATAACATAAAGGAACAAGAGGAACGGGCACAGCAGTGCTTGATTGCTGGTATGATGGATCATTTCTGACGCGATCGGACACGTTTACGTGCAGTTCAGTGTTACGTTCAAGCTTTCTTCAGGTCTTCTGATTTCTGTTAGAATATTTACAACATTGACGTGTAGAACTGGAACTTCTGGTTATTATCACAACATCTTGTTTTGTTGAACTGGGTGTCTTTTCTTCTCTCTGTTTTCCACTCCTCTTCACTTTGTTCTCTTTTGTCTTATGCGCACATCGAGAGTGTGTCGCTTATGATTACTTAACACAAGCACAGAGGTAAAAGATTGAAACAAATCAGATTAATAGATCAGCAGCCTCTGAAATGCCTCCGTGAGCGTCTGCTGCTTTCAGGCTTCTTAGCCTCGAGCAGCACAAACTCCTCCTGTTCTTCTTTTCATACGAAACCTCTGCAGATGCTTGATTAAATTAGTATTATTGTAAAACACATTATTTCCACATTTTGACACACATTACAAGTTGCTGTTTTACTTTTCAGTGTTTCGAGAGTAAAATATCTCCAGACCAGCGACATGCTGGGTTTGCCAACTGCTCACACCACTGTGGGATGGATTTGGATCGGTGTAGTCAGTCAGATCTATTAATTACGTCCATATCTGCCCCGATCCCGATACTGGATGGGATGGGGATCCAGTCCCTGTTAGGAAGACACTCAACGTTGATTGATTTCCATTACTTTGTGTTGGTGCTCTTAGCACTGGCCGTTAGATCAGACATGATCAATTCTAGCCAGTGTAAATGTGACCCTTTAGAAAGTCATATATGTGGTTTCACCAACAGATTTACTTAATTTTTTACTAAAAATGTTCTTTTAGTTCCGTAATCACTTCCTGAATACCTCTTTTACCTTCATGTTATAGTGATTACTTTTGTCGTGGCCTCATAAAAAACATTTTTCTCTTCTTAAGTGTGAAAAGCTAAAGAACCAACTTCATCAGTGGATCACCAAGTTTTTGTTCCGGCAGCGTGTCAAGGGGACATTCCTTCCATCACCTCCTGTCAACCTGTCGCCGCACCTCGTCGAGCTGCAGGCCGACGTGCGGTTCCTGAGAAAACGGCTCCCTGCAAATCATGGTCTTTTTTTAGCTGGCTTACCTTTTGCCTCCCGTGACTCATAACAAGACCTTGCTACGGGGCCCCGTCCTCTCTGCTCAGAGGTTTCGTTCAACCTTTTGAAAAAGCGTCCGTATCAGGTGGGAGCGTTGAATATCTTACCGGGGTGAGTTTTCCTGCCTCCAGCCCAGTGCAGATAAAGAATATCCAGGACCCGGCTCAGTGTGTGTGTGCGCACCGCTATTTCTTTTCCAAAAGCCAATACAACACCTACCTAATGCGCGCCGCGTACGTGCAGGCCTGCTGAAGCCTGGTAGATGAAGTGGACAGGATGTCTCTTTTCCACGATGTGTGTGTGTAGTTTCATAACAAACAGCACTCAGCCCGACAGGCGACGTCGTTCTCAGGACTTCTGTGTAAAACGGACGGCGTTTTCACTTGAAACGTTGTCATGTAAACAGGGCCTTGTTGTGTTCTTTTTTTTCCGCCCCTTGGAGCCCTGCAGGTCCAGACACTCTTGGTTTTGAAGCGCTGTGGCAGAGTGAAATCATTCCGCCCCCCCCCCCCCCGAGACGGAGCCTGTTGTGTGTTCCCGCTCGCTCCGAGACGATGGCTCAATAGTTTCAGAGTGTTGCACAGGTGTTAATTAGAGCGCCTATCAGAGCGGCAGCAGCCTGGCTGTTAGATCCCCCTCCTTAGAGACTGGCTCGGTCCCTCCTTCGCTCCCTCCCCCTCCTCCACAGTCGTGCTCAGCATGTTGAGGTGGTTTATTGGCGAGTCGCTGATGTGCTCACAGCTACATGAGGTGGAGGGAGATGTTGAGTTTACACAGGGTAAGTAGGGACATCAATCTCCTGCTTTTAAAAGATATCTGAGAGACGGAGGATATTCTTAGCTTGCTGCTTTTCTGATTGCACTTGGTTCCAGACACGTTTCTGTGTGTTCATGTTTTTTTTTTTGTTTTGTTTTTTTAATCTGCCTACAGAAATGGAAGCAGCTGTCCCGGCTCCAGCGCAGCCTCATCCTCTTCCTGCTGGCCCTGCTGCTCATTTTAGGGCTGCTCTCCTATCCCAGCATCACAGAGCAGTGGAGAGGTAAACGTGCACATTTTAACACTCGGCTCAGACACACACAGAGCCTGGCTTCAGGACCAAACGCGTCTCTGCTTCACCGCCCAAAGTTAATGAGCGAGAGTTCCTCTAACACTCTAATAAAGTACCGAATTTTGTATTTTATACATTGTTTATGCAGAAATCCATTTTGAAAACCTCTTTCCTGTAGTTTTTCTGCATAAAATAAACATGCAAACTAAACTTTTGAGCCCGCAGAAATCTGCAGGTCGGGGAAATCTTTTTTCCCTTTTATTTTGTGAGTAGCAGTGGAGTTTAACCCTGGGGTGCCAAACTGATGGAGGAGGTCCATATGCAGCCCGATTTCATCTCATGTGTACTGGACTGATAAAATAGTGCCATAATAGCTTTTAAAGTTGAGCTTTACAGAATTGTTTTTCTTGTAAAACAAAACAAAAAAATAGAACAATTAATACAGAAAATGACAACAATAACAACATAAATCCCATTTTAATGAAACTTTCTGGTTCAAAATACAGTTTCCCTCAGGCCTTATGTTTGACACCCCTGAAGTGAAGAATTTGCTGCCCTAAATAGACATCATCTTACCTGTGAAAATCCCTGAGGAGCCGTCTACATGCTGGGAGTTCATCCCACATGTTGCGATGTGCCGCTTATTTAAAATTTCCCCCTCGCCTCGCCGGGCGCATGTCACGATGTCTAATTACCTCCAGAAGATCAAAATGCCACGTTGTGCTCGACCACTGGACTTCCTCACAGCTGATTTAACTGCAGCAGAGCTTAATGAGTGGATCAGTCATCGGACTGACCCACACAGCGCCGACAGCTCGGCTAATGAGGCGCAGCAGCGCCATGAAGCAGCGCCATGAATCACATTTTCAAGACACCGCAATGGAAATTACGACATTATTTACCAGTCTAAAGAACTGGCTGCCTTGTACCAAAGTTTTGGCTCTTTTTTCATAAGTAATTAATCCAACACCAATTCCCAAATTAATTTTTCTGGTAATTTTACTTTTGTAATGTACACAGAACATGCAATGTTCAAACAGAATTTTGAACAGATTTTCAAAAACAAGACATCAGATGTTGAAATTTAATGTATTTCAAGCAGACTTAACAGACATGCTTGTGTACTGGAATAGACTCTTCATGCTGAGAGCAACGTAGGAAATCACTGCACCACCAAACAAGATGTAACTTAACAATGCGATGAATGGAGATATGAAGAAGAGCTCTCCTCTCTGGGTTTGGGTCAACGGCTCTGAACCACAGAGACATGAATAAAAACCGTGCTGTGAACTCGATGGGACTGTTTTGGAAATCACATATATCACATCGTCCTCTTGGCTAAAGACGAGGGAGAGAGTGTTGGCAGCTCAGAAACCAGCGTTCATGATGGTGTGATTATGGATTAGCGCATATCTGTGATCGCTCTGTCAATATTGAATTTTTAGAATAAAATATCCCGCAGATATCTTTTTTTTAATCTAAATATGTACTGCTTATTGCCAAACCACATTTTTTTGCATAGGGGCACATAGATTCAGTCTAAACAGAGATGAACTGATCAAAAACATGTCTCCCATTAAAAACATTTGATGTCCAACTGAAGCAGAGGAAATCTAATGTTTTCTGCAGCACAGCGGTGAATATCTCTGTAACTACATCTCAATGTGTTGTTGATATCAAATTGATTAAATACAATAAAATTTTATACTCTTTTTGGGGTATTTGCTACTTATTTCTTTGTGTGCTGAGTTTCCGTTCTTCTGTGTGCCGCTGCAGCTCCACCGTACCGGGACGAATGGCTGGACGTCAACGACGGAGACCTGAACGCTCTGGCTCCCGGCGTAAAACCCATATTGGGTCCAGCTGCGGGTAAAGCGCCGGCTCCGGTGGCTGGACCACATCTGGCTCCGGCTCCACGTCCAGATGCTGAGACGCAGCCCAGAGGACCAAATATCCTCATTCTGGCAAAACCTCAACTGAAGGTCAGTCATATCTCACAGATCATCTCTCTTTAAGCAGACTCACTGTATCGATGAAAGAAGATCAACTGTCTCTGTTCTATTGGCTTTTTGATATATTTTACATGTATAAATAACAGAATACATTTAAACTATAATAAGTCTAAAAGTAAACATTATATATTGCCATATGCTACTTCCTGTGTCCATAAGAATACTTTTATGTTGATTCTAGCTTTCATAGCAGCATCAGCTCGGGTTCAGTGTTTTCATTTCTACGATTCTGCGATTCTCAGCAGTGGCTGAGATTGAAACGCTTCACAGAGTGTCGATATAATCTGCACTGTCTGGATTCTCATTAGCTGTTTTGGAGATGCCTTCGCGTCTTCCTCATAGTTTCACGCTGTTTTACTTCTGAACAGAAAAAGACGCTGTTCAACAGAAGAGGCCTTCCGAGCCTGCAGAAGGACGGGAATGTTTCAGACGCGATCAGAAAGCAGGAGGAAGCAGTGGGTCAAGGGGAAGAGGAGGACGACCAGAAAGACAAGAAGATTGTCAGGTGACATTACTTTCTTCAACTTCTTTTCTTTTAGAATAAATGAACGCAGTAAATTTTTAATGCATTCCAGAGACGCAAAACATCTTAAATGATACATGTGTAAGATGTTATTCTCCATTTCTTTTATTGTGTAGCTGGCGAGGAGCCATGATTGAAGCTGACCAGGCCACCGAGGCTCCGCCCTCGGCCAATGTGAAAGAGGCTGCAGCCGGCAACCCCCCCGAAGGTGAGCGTTCAGCTGAAAACCTCTAAAATGTACCTGTGAGCCGCGGCTGGGGTGTTAATGAAGAGTAAACAACGCCAGCTTTACGTACTTTTGCTGGTTTGCTGAGAAAGTTTCAGAATCCTCTGCCAGCTCAGCCAGTGTGTGCCGTTCAGATTTAAAATCTAACTTGTTGGTTAAAAAAACTCCCGCTGGGCTGAAAGCATGAAGGCGTGGGTTGGAATATTTCCTTTCTTTCCCGTAATCATGAAATGAGATGGAGACTGTTGAACGCGTTTCCTTTATGGAAACAAAAATAATATTTTCACACTTTAGTTTTTCACTGATTCTCATTCTGTGCGTGCTCCGGTTTGTAGTTCCCACCGGCGCCACAGACAGACTGGAGGCGGTGCGCAAGGCCTTCAGGCACGCGTGGAAAGGCTACAAGGATCACGCCTGGGGCCACGACGAGCTCAAACCCATCTCCAAGTCCTTCGGGGAATGGTTCGGCCTGGGCCTGACTCTGATCGACGCCCTGGACACCATGTGGATCATGGGTCTGAAAGAAGGTGTCGCACGTCTCTCCTGACCTTTGTCCTCATCCGTGGTGTCCTTTTCAAATGTTTTGATGCTCATTCACAGTGCCACAGATTTATTCTGGTCGCAACTGAGCTGAAAAAAAGAACAGAAATGCAACAGCTCCAGTAAAAACTCTACTACATGAATGCAAAATAAAAAGCAAAATGCTCAATATGCCTGCACAGTGACAACACCGTCAGTAAAGATACAACCTGCAAAAGGCTACAGTGTGGCTTTTCTGTTCTTGTGGTGTTTTCTGTTTGTAGCAGTAAATGTTCAGGCCACTATGTTTGTTTTCACATGATTTCATTTCCATTCTCTTCACCCAGAATATGTTGAAGCCAGGACCTGGATCGAAAAGAATTTGACCTTCACCAAGGACGTGGACGTGAATCTGTTTGAAACAACCATCCGAGTCCTGGGAGGTCTGCTGAGCACTTACCATCTAACAGGAGACCAGCTCTTCCTCGATAAGGCTGTGAGTTGACCAGGAACTCTCCCGGCTCCTCTCTTCTCCTCCACCTCTCTGCTCCACTGGAAATTAAAGATTTTATCGAGATGAGGACTTGGCTGGGTTTGCCCTTCCCTCAAGCTGTGTTGACCCCATATGAGCTCCTCACGCTCTGAGGTCGGCTCCTTCTGGAGGTTCACATGTTGAGGGTGAAATCTGACGGTGGCAGTGTAGCTCAGAGTCTTTAGGCTCCCAGTGTGGAACTTTTTGAAAATGCTCCATCTCCATATCCTCTTGGTTTCCCAGTCCAAAAGTTTTAACAGTGACAGTCGCTGTAATGACGATCCAACTTCTTCGTCTGATCAGAGAAGTGTTCGCCATTGTTACTGTTTATTGCCAGTTGTTCTCTGCGTGTGTGATTTCATTATAGAAATGACCAACAGTACCTACTAGTGGCCCAACAAGAGAACTACACAGTTAGAAATGTCATTTAAACATTTACTAAAACTCAAATTTAAATCTTTAAAGCTTTTTTTTTTCTTTTTCCCCCTCATATCTCTTAAAAAGGAAATGATTCATCACATTTTCCTGTTTATTGAGCAAAAGAAGGAACTTTAGACATCCTCAGTTTTATTGATAATACTGACTTACTGTTTTACTATTTTTCATTACTATTTATTGGCACAGTGTGGCTTTTTGAACTTTTAAATGCAAAGCGCACTAGAAGATAATTGCCCATTTACTTGATCTCTGGACCTGGCAGTTGGTGTTTCCCATTCCCACCCAGTTTTTCGTTCTCCACTCTTAGAAAGACCTCGGGTCCAGACTGATGCCGGCCTTCAAAACGCCCTCGAAGATCCCCTTCTCCGACGTCAACATCGGGAAGGGGACGGCACACCCGCCGCGGTGGACGACGGACAGCACGCTAGCTGAAGTGACCAGCATCCAGCTGGAGTTCCGAGAGCTGAGCCGCCTCACGCAGGACCCGCAGTACCAGGTCAGGACACCGGACACCATCACTGTGTGACGCGTCTTTTTCTGAGCCTGATTCCATCAAAGTGTGAAATGACAGACGCTGCACTCACTGTAAACTGCTGTAAACTGTTGTTTTGAACGTGTCTCTTGGTGTCCAGGAGGTCGTGAACGAGGTGGCCAAGCAGGTCCACAACCTGCCGGGCAAACACGACGGCCTGGTGCCCATGTTCATCAACACCAACAGCGGCCAGTTCACCCACAAGGGCGTGTTCACGCTCGGCGCCAGGGCCGACAGCTACTACGAATACCTGCTCAAGCAGTGGATCCAGGGGGGCAAAGTTGAAGACAAGTAATCCCAGCTCCACGTCATTTCTCCCCTTCTCAATCCAAAGGCGTGTTTAGTTCAGAACCGAGCACTCGACGCCCTCCTCCTCTGTGTGTGTTTTGCTCAGTCTGCTGGAGGACTACATCCAGGCGATCGAGGGAGTGAAGAAGCACCTGCTGAGACAGTCCGGGCCCAGCAGGCTCACCTTCGTCGGAGAGTTATCCCACAACCGCTTCAACCCCAAGATGGTAAAGTTCAGCTCCCTTTTAGAAAGTACAGCACTCGGCGCAGCAGAGCCGATCCTGACAGTCATAGAATATTCAATTTGCCCACCGCTGAAGGCAGTTATTCACAGACAATGACTCTCTTGTTAAATCAATCAGCCTCTGTGCTTCCATTGAATCTGGCGTCGCGTTAACTCGTGTTGAGTCAGTCTTCCTCCGCATTAGCCCGTTCAATCAACCCCGGCTCTCTTCCCGATGTCTCATCACTTCGCGGTCTGCTGATCATTTCGCCGTCAGGACCACCTGGTGTGCTTCCTGCCCGGGACTCTGGCCCTCGGGGCCCACAACGGCCTCCCCGGGGACCACATGGACCTGGCCGTGCAGCTGATGGAAACCTGCCATCAGATGTACAAGCAGATGGAGACGGGCCTGAGCCCCGAGATCGCCCACTTCAGCCTGCAGCCCACGGACGGACAGGACGTCATCGTCAAGGTGAGGCAGGAGGCAGGCGGACGGGTCTCTGTGATGTCTGTGTCTGCGGTGAGTCACTTTCTCCTGAAGGGAAATATTATCTCAGCCGCACCGTTCAAGGTTTTCTGATTGGAGTCCAGACAAAATGGATGCTGGATTCACAGGACTGGAGCAGGCCAGCTGCCACACCTGCAGCACAACACCTGGATTTTAATCAAATAACAATCGCTTTATAACATTATTTAGATTAAAAATATAATTAACTATTATTAATTTATTTCAAACTTCTCAGGCTGAAATTAAAGATTTGAAACTCAGGCCTCGTCTACATGACAACACTTTGGAGTGAAAATGGAAATCAGCAGAACTCAGAGCCACTGAAAATGCAACATTTTGAAAAGGACTCCCGTTGCTGTGCGAACAGTCGAAAACATAACTTTTCTGATAAGCTTCAGCAGAAACACTGGTGCTGCACATGCACATTATGCCCATGGTAAATAGTTCTGCACATGCTCGAGTAGATGTTTGTCTCCAGAGTGTGATCACTTTGAAAATGCTGCTGTGGAAGCGTGAGCATTTTCAGAAACAAAAATGCAAAATCTGTGCATTTTCACCAGAAATCTTGCCGTAGCTTGCTACGACAGCTCTGTTGCACTCAGTTCAACTCTTGCAATGCTCGTCTGATCATGTTAGATGTGGCATTTTTCAGCTGTTGATTGAATTGAGTGTTGTTGTCATTCGGATGTACACAGAGAGTTAAATGTCATTGCAGAAGCTCCAGGAAACGTCCAAGATCAACGAATAAATGAACATTAATATGAAATATAATCATTGAAGTGAATGTATTTGACATCTTTTTATGGAATGTGAGCTTAATTTACATCATGATCATATTAAATAGAGCAAAGTGTGTATTTTAAAATAGCAATATGAAGATGTTAATGAGTCTGTCTTGTGCGGTTGAGCCTGTTGCTGCGCTCAGTGAATCCTCCTCGTGATCCCGCTGAAGGTGAAACTCATCAATGCATCATGGATTTCTTGTTGTTGTTCTAATATTTGCCGTCTGCTTGTCCCGTCCCCTGCAGCCCGCTGACAGACACAACCTGCTGCGACCGGAGACCGTGGAGAGTCTCTTCTACATGTTCAGATTCACCAACGACACGAAGTACCGGGACTGGGGCTGGGACATCCTGCAGAGCTTCAATAAGTACACCAAGGTCAGAAAACTCGGCGTTCCGGCTCGGTTTTAGCCTCATGTTTTACTCCCCTGCCTTAGACTGTCTTCAGCAAGTGTTAAGGACAAATGTTATTCATTCCTCGAAGACTTTTAGAGCTTTTAAAGCCTTAAAGTGGCTTCTGAATAACAATGCCTGTAGCTGACTCGTCCACAAAGTCAGGGTTTGTCTCCAGTCCATCACACGGAGATATCGAGAGCTCGATATTAGAGCCATGAAGAAGAAACACCCATCTTCTGTTCAGATCAATACAGTGTAATGTTTTGGAATCGATGTGATGTTCCCATATTTGAATAGAGTTGGACCAGATCCAACTTTCTATCCAGCTTCGTGCTTTCAGCTTTTGTTTCAACACTAAGAAGTAATTTGGTTTCAAAGTGGGGAGGAAAAAAAAGGTTTTCTCATTCCTGCTTGATAAAAGACTTGATTACATTTTTATTAATCCTGAGAATGATTTGTTCTCGTTGCTCTGTGCAAAAATAAATTTGCAATAAAGAGTAACATTCATAAAATAGAAAAAAGAGATCAAATACAGACGAACGATACAATGTGGGGTCTGGACTCCTGCACTGTGAAGCCTCGTTGCTTTTAATGTGTTCAACTCAGGTCTGCATGGAAGTTATTATATAGTTTAGTTTGGGGAAGCAAATTGTGTAAAAAGCTCATTTTAATTAAGCTTGTATTCATAAATGCGTCAGACCTTGATGCTCGGATCAGAATTGCTGTCTAAATCAGATATTTTTTTTAATTTTCTGTCTGAGCAGGGTAAAAACACTGGTGATCAAACAATAACAGAAACGCAAAACCGCAAATATAATTACAATAAACTCAGAGAAAACTGAGATGTGGTGTTGAGAAACTCCGAT
The DNA here is from genome assembly GCF_902148845.1 of Salarias fasciatus. Lineage (NCBI taxonomy): Eukaryota > Metazoa > Chordata > Actinopteri > Blenniiformes > Blenniidae > Salarias > Salarias fasciatus. The sequence continues at coordinate 5,331,547 of NW_021941229.1, read as the reverse complement.
CGGTCTGTTTATACAGTCACGTATGAAGACTTCTCATTTATTTCCACATGTGAATAAGGCCAGTATCCAGGCTCAGAGTATCTGCACGCATGCTTCTTTTTTCTACTTAAACTGTTCAGAAATGGATCCGATCCGAGCAAAAACATCAGAATTGGGTCTCACTGCCTGCCAGTGTAAATGAGAAAGCTTTTACCTTGACCTGAACCTGCAGACGTTTCGTTTAAACCGATCGAGTCTGTTTAGAATATTGTTTCTCATCGTAACATTTTCCGGTCAGATTTGTGTCTCGTCTTGTCTCTACGTCCCTGAGTCTCTCTGCTCTGGCAGGTCTCCGGCGGCGGCTACACGTCCATCAACAACGTGCGCGACCCCACCAACCCCTGGCCGCGGGACAAGATGGAGAGCTTCTTCCTGGGCGAGACGCTCAAATACCTCTACCTGCTGTTCTCCGACGACACGGAGCTGCTCCGCCTGGACAAGTACGTCTTCAACACGGAGGCTCACCCGCTGCCCATATGGCCCTCCGCTCCCAAGTGACGGCCCACGGCGAGGACGCGTCCGTTCTAACCACGAGCAGAAAGGAGCTGGGAGCGGCCGTCCAGGCTGCAACAGCGGACCTGCGCTGCGCCGAAGAAAGAGAGAAGTGAAGGAGTCTCGATGATTTTCTGTTGTTTTTTATTTAATAATTTTTTTTTTCCTACGGAAAAGGTTGGCGACAGAGCTGGTCTCTGATGTGGAGATGAAGAAGAAAAGACACAGGTGACTGGGATGGTGATGAACCTCCTGTCGTCACGAATTGATTCACCAATTGAAACGCTTCGATGTTAATTTTGCTAAAGTTTCACATGGATCCAGCGGTGGACTCGCATGTTCTTTTGTCTTGACGTTGGCGTTTTCTCACATACTGAATGGACTCCGGTGAAAACTTTCCAGGGAGCAGCTCCGCCTTCCAGACCGTGCCTCGCCGAGTCGTGAAGGAGGAAAACTCACAAGTGCAACATTTCTCACTGTCGTGTCGTCCGGTTGGATCCTCATTGTTTTTTTTTGTTTTTTTTTTCTTCTTCTTTTTTCCACCAACGCATCGGCTTCGCCTTCAACGCGATCCGTGCCAGAACGCTCTGCTTCGCACATGTAGCAGTGATTCTCACCTTTCGGACCGCTTCATGTTCCTAAAGGTCGTCGTTTGAGTCTAAAGGCTCATAAAGCTATTGAAGGAGCGAAGTGATCCGCAGCCATAACAAAAGCTTCTTTCACTGATGAATGTAGACATTGTTTTTTTTTTAATTTATTTAATTTTCTGTGTTACATAATTTTTTTTTTTTTTTTCTTGAAGTCTTTCATGCATTCTTGTGATCACTTAATCAACATCTCCTGCATCAGGAACAATGAACTGTACTGCAGTCTCTTGGATTTGTTCCAATATCCACGTTTGATTTGGATCTAAATATTGCGATTTCATCATTTCTCTACAACGCCTTGTTCCTTTGTTAATATTCAGAACTTGCAGTTTTCATTAAAACTCCCACTCATCTCTCTTTACATACATATGTGTTTCCGCTTCAATTCTGGTGGAGAACTTGACCAACAGAAGTTCCCTCTTGTATAGCACGCCTGCCAAGTAACACCCGACACACCGTGCAACACAAAGGTACATTCTGCTCCTTAAAAAAACAACTAAGCAGGAACGAAGTCACATATTTCATTCGGTTACAGGATTTTATCCATAAAAAAACAACGTATCCAAGTCTTTCATCCTCCCAATGTCTGGAACGAGAGCCGACCAACCAAAAGTAAAGTTAAGAAGCGTAAGGAGCAGAGAGGAGAGAAATCACGGATGAGCACTCTTCGTCTTGGCGGTGTTTCAGGGAAACGTTTCCGACACTGAGCAGGTAGGAGGCAGCGAGTCATCGGGCGATTCATCCTCTTCTCAACTTGCCCCAGCCGTGCATTTTTCTGAATCGTTTACTTCATTCTCGAAAGATTTCGATCCGTCGGCGCCTGACGATCTCCGACTTGCTGTCAGACGTTGACGCGGAGCGGCGTAGGAGCGCTCGTCTCCTCGGTGCCAACGCCGCAAAATCAACTGAGAGACGAGTCCGTTTCACCTCCAAACCGCCGTCGGGACGGGAAGTCGCTGTCGCATCGCCGTGCCTGACCTGACCCCCTGTCGCTGAATGTTCACAACCCCCTGCCAACGCTCTGCTGTGCCTGTTCTCACACACACACACCCACACACACACCTGCAGTGTGTTTCTAATTACTGCTGAACTTCTTTTTGGTTGCCATCGTTCAGCGACGAGACGACTTGGGTGACTTTGATGTTCAGATTTTAAAGCACCGTTGAAAGAAAAGCTCATTTCCAATAACATTTACATAGATCAGATGTCTTGTTCATGATTTTTGCAAACTTTTTTTTTATTATTGCTGCTTAAGAAATGACATTTATTCCGGATTTGCCTCAGAAGATGAATATAGACATACATTCAGTATATCTCTCCCTTGAGAAAGAGTGAGTTCTGTAGAGAAACCAGAGTGGATGTTAAAGGAAAGTGATGTGCAGGAGTATCGGGGTGGAAATGAGGTCTATTAAATCAGGTTTATCGTCTCAAATATGAAGGAGCAAAACTGCCATAATTGAATGTAAATCCAACATAAATTTTAGAAAAATGTGCCAATAAATGGGTTAAAATGTGACTGCGCTGCTGTACATGTACTGTGAACTAACTGGATGCTTTGAAAGTGAAATATCTGCTTAATCTTCATTTATAGTCTCCAACTGAAAGAGCAGCTCATTCGGTAATTTTTCTTAGTGGCGGTAAATGCAATTCTAAAATGTATGTTTGATTACAGCAATACAATGAATTGTTTAATAAAATTATGAATGAAAGTTAAAAATCATTTCAAAATAAGAAACTGGACAGACAATTACAGAAGCAAACAGACATGACACATGAAGATAAGCTTGATTAGTTATGGCCTCCGATCCTATCGTTTATAATTTGTGCGGATTTCGTCCTCCATGTGTGACAGATTGAAATCATTACATTAAATTGACCCTCCTCTTCAGTTTGCATATGTTAGATTGAACCTATAATTCCTGGACTGGTATTGAAAATTCTCCCTCTTTATTCAACATAAATGGATTTTCGGCATTTGAATGCTGTCGATGTGGATCTGGCTTTCTGACGGGAATCGATTGTTCTCTGGGTTTTATTCCTGGGTTTGTGTTTCCATGGGAAGAGAAGAACAGAAAAAAACTCGTTTAGCGTCACAGTGGGTTTAAATTCACTCTGATTTCTCACTTTTAGTCTTCGGTTGGCTCTTTCACCGTGAAGGAGCTGCTATTTCCCACAAACACAGGCTAATAAATGGATTATCTGATGTACAGTTACAGTGTTTGTAAGAGTTTCTGTAATCATTCATGTGGTCAGAACTGAATCGAAGCCATAGTGCAGGAACTGCTGGAGCTGTGGGTGACACAGCGGGAACGTTTCACCCCGGACGCCTCTCGGACGACGACCCTGCGTCGTGGATCGATGATGTTTTCACGGCTCAATCGAACCCCCTCTGTGGTGACGGAGCCGCAACGTCGATAAGCCATCTGCATAACTGAAGACGTGCCGACATGATGAGCGCTGGCTTCAGTTTCCTCTTAGATCTGAACCGAGTTTCGCCTCCTGTGTCGTCTTGCAGCGCTCAGACCGCCATTCGCGGTACAGACGAGCGATTCGGCACTTTGGAACGAGTCGTCTCTTATTGCAGTCTTCACTTTTTTTCATGCTATTGGAAAATTTCCAATAAAAGTTTTGAAAGTGAAGAACTGGGCTCTGGTTGTGTTTTAAAATGCTGCTTATCTCAGTTTTTTTTTTTTTTTTTTTTTTTTTTTTTTTTTGTCTACTCCATGATTTCCATGTGTTCATTCACAGTTTTGATGCCTTCAGTGAGAATCTCTAATATGAATAGAAAAAAAAATGATGCATCCGAACTTATTCTATCCAATCTTAAGCTTGTTTGTGTTTATAATTCATCACTGCAGCCTTTCAGATTCTTGCTTTCATTTACTGATGCAGTTTCTTCTCCGGTAACGCACAACGAGACGCTGCCGGTAGCGTTGTGGTGCTCTGTAGTTCGAAGACGGCCGGGCCAACGGACACACTGTGACTCTGAATAAATCGGCCGTCATTTTTCAGGAACATGACAGACCTCCGCAGCAGCATTCATCCCGATTTCGAGCACAATAAGCAACATTTCAAGCCGTCAGACACTGAAGCAGGTAGTTTCTGTTGTTGTATTTTCTCGCAGCCTCCTTCCTGCAGGGGGCGGTGTAAACCATCCGTCACTGTCTGCAGCACAGCAGCTTCCTGATGGTTGTAATGAAAGCAAAGACTCACAGTTCTCAAACAGCAGGAAGTGTTGTTGTTGGAGGCTCATGCGGCGTCTCGGCAAGGTCCAAAACGAAGCGAGCAGGAAGTGTCGACTGAGACGAGACGAGTCTACGGCCACGACAGAACAATGTGTTTATCCAGCAGGAAGCCCATTTTATGAGAATCAGAGCTTCAAGCTTCTTCCACTGCTACGACAACCCAACCTGATCCTCCACTCACATGAAAATCCAACAGTCTTAAATCAGAGAGTTCTGGAAGAGTTATTTTCTCCTGGAACAGATCGCTTCAAATTTTTCTCTAAAACAAGAACTTTCTTCTGTTTCTTTCTGATGTTGCTGAACGTAAGAATCTGATCTGCCCGCACAAACCGGTGGGTCAGTCCCTGCCGCTGCTGTCTCTGAGTCTTCTGATGGTTCTAGAGGAAGACGTGGCGGCAGCTTTTCAATCTGACGCCACCGCAGCTCATCTCTTCCCAGAACTGTGAGAATCAAGGTGAGGGACGACTTCGGCACTCTGCTTCAGTTTCATCTGTAGAAACTGAAAATGCTGTGAAGGGTTTCAGGATCCCGGCTGAAGGAATTAGACCATCAGACATAGTTCCTGGAAATAATCCAAACCTGCCTGAAATCAGTACTTACAATGATAATGTAAAAACAATTTAATGAAATACAAACATGATTAGAAAACATTTCAATTATTTAAAAGATCAACAGTAGATTCCCAGGACTCTAAAACACTGGACGTTCTGTAAAATCAGCAGTGAGGAGAGTTAGAAAAGACAAAATAATCAAAGCCAGGGTAATATTTACCAGTTTATTACAATAAAACTTAAAAAAGTTCAATCAGTCCATGAACAACTTCAACTTCAACTAGTCCTTCATCTTTTCAGCAATCAATTGATTAAGATTAGTTAAAATGCAGCAACTTAAAACACAGTAAACAAATGGACTAAAATACAAAGCAGGATTATTAAAACGTGCATAAAAATCCTCATGAACTTCTGACTCTGTCACATGAGAAACGCTGTCGGTTCAGCTTGATAATGAAATGTTCTGTGAAGCCAAAACGAACGAAAAACCCCCCACTTTAATATGATGTTCCAAATAAGTTCTGCTCTAGTTCTTCTGCCAGTGGAGCTGTAAACAGAGAATAATCACCTTTCTCTATTTTAACAAATAATGAAGTCAGTCATGATTCACGTCATTACATTGATATATCTCTATATTCATATTTAAGTGTGTATATATGAATGTAATATCCAGCGTTTTATATCTGTGAGTTTTCTATCATGTTTGCTTGTTCTCTGCTGTCTGTCGTCTTCTACATTCGAGCTGTCTGGTCTCATCCGTACCTGCAGTTTAACTTATGCAATAAGAGGCACACGATGCTGCGATGCTCTGAAGGGAGTCAGCTGTGCTCGGATCGCTTTGTGCCTGAGATGAAACGGCTTCAGATATGATCTCACGTTGTCTTTCTGGCTGAAGTGAAGGATGAACACTTCAGAAATCATCGGGATCCAGTGAAGCTGTATTTCAGTGGGTGATCAGTGAAGGATCAGGAAGCAAGGACTGCTTCATATATACGGAAAATGAGTCACATGACTGTGGGTCAGTGTTTGCAGGATGTTTGACGGTCTTGGACCACAGATTTCAAGTGCCTGTCAATGTTGCACAGGAGGCGTGAGAAGTCTTGACCATATAAATATGGGGTGTTTTCACTGTGCTCCAATCATTTTGTCACCAGATGTCAAGCAGAACAGCAGAAGTGCAGGAGCGGCTGCAGGAGGACGCTCTGAAGGCTCGTTCCCCACACTTTTTCAAATGTTTTTTGACGTCTTTCAAATTCAAGCAGCATGTTCTTCATGTTTACACTTGAGCATTTTGTTGTCATATTAATCAGACTGGATTTTAATAAAACTGCTCCAGTTGCAGAGTGAACGCTGATTTGTGAATCTTCAGATGCACACTAAAGCTTACGGTTTAAAACCGAGTCTGGAAAACATCTCAGCAGTCTGGTTCTGTTTGGTGTGTGTTTGTGCAAACAGACTCTGTTTGCACAAACACACACCAAACATTTGATTAAATTGAAATATCTCTGTTTAACAGAGATATTTCAATTTAATCAAAAAGAATTTTTAACATCTAAACTGTCTAGTCTCAGTCTCATTCCAGCTTCATGCCCACTTCCTGAGTTCAGGGTTACGCTGATCAAATATTTACACAGCCACACAAAGTTCCAACTGAAACTCACATCAGTTTAAATTTTTTTCTTCCTAAACCTGCTTAATATCAGGACGGACAGAGAAAACAGAGAGCTCAGCGGTTCAGGATGTGAAGACGGCCTCTGGAACATCAATGGGTGCCTCTGATAAACACAATAATTTTATCATGGGAAATTGTATCTTATTGACGCTGGATGGATCTATATTTGGGCAAAACAAGAAATCCGTCTGACTAATCAATACAACCTCCAATTCTCTGCGATCACACATCCATCCAAGACCATTTTGTATTGATCTCATTGGAGATTTTAACAATTTCCAGTGTGGGATGAGTCGCTGCGGCCGACCAATGCCAGCCAGTATTTTTGGCTTCTGCGCCTGATTAGATTTGGGTTTTTCTCAGGTTGGTGTTGTTGTTGTTGACTTGGGGTTTGAAAAAGCATGGAGGAGCTGTAGTGCTCTGCAGTTTGGCTCAGGAAGTCAGCCCCGGGCCTAAAGCTGCATCACTTTCCCAACAGAATATGGAGAGTGAGTTCTTACCAACTAATTGTTGCCTGAGGGGGAATTTAGGGAGATTTTCTTCCAGAACATGAAGCCGTTTGCCAAAAAATTCACTTACCCTGTAGTGCCTCCGCAATTCTTCAACAATCTGGCGCCCTGTCTGCTCTGTGTGGAAGCTGGAGCTGTCTGCCTTTTGGGGATTCATCTGAATAGAGCTCACATGTTTTGCATTTTCAGTCTTTCACATAACAGTAAAGAACAAATCAGTGTTGATTTGTGGTTCCACTACCACGACTTCGTTAATATACATCACCTGGCCTCCATCTGTCACCGTCAGTCCTCTGTACTGTTATCTGACTGTGGGGAGCCGGAGCCGGATCCGGATCCAGAGCCGGTCCCAGCTGGCTGTGGGGAAATGCAGGGTCCATCCTACACAGCCCATCACAGGGGAGTCACACACTCACAAATGGAGTTTTTCAAGGTAGTGAAAGAAAACCAGCATACCAGGAGAAAACTGGCTGAAGTAAAACTCAAACCCGGGAGATTCTTGTGAAATGATGCTGTCCGATACACGACCGTTTACCAAGGAGAAACTTTTTCAGAAACAAAATAATCAACATCAACACAGTGCACATTCACAACCGGCATGTTTTGTTAAGAAACCAGAGAGAAAAGTCATACAGGAACTAGAGTAATGTACAAACTTAAAGAAAAGACTCAACCTGAACCCAAGACGTCTTGATCCAGAATAAGGCTCCGTTTATATCACAATGTTTTCATCGAAAACGTGTCGTTTTTGTATTTAACTTTCAGAAAAAAGTTTTGCATTTAGGTGGGAACACTTTGAAAGTACTGTCCGTCATGAAAACGGCAGAAACACTGAAAACAGCGTAATTAACACACCAGGACTTTTTACGGCTGTAGTGCACATGCAGGGTATGTTGTTTTTTTTTTTTTGTTAAAGCTGCATTTTCCCACATTTCCACAGAAAGTGTTGTGAAAAAGTTGTATTTTCAGTCACTCTGAGCACTATTATCACCCAAAAACTCAACACAAGTTCTGCATTTTCACATGGAAATGTTGTGGAATCAGTCAGAGTTCCAATCAGTATTACCTACCTGGGAATGATTTCTACATTATATTTGTGATATGGATCACAACCTCTTGACTATATCTCCCATTGTTCTGCCCCATCATCCTCTAGAAATGTATTTCTTACCTCCGTGCTGCTGGCATGCTTTGTTTTCTCATACAGAATGTACTTATTGATTCCTTCATGATCTGTTTACAGAACCTGTCTCATCCATTTTAACATCTTAACAGACTCACAGAATCCTAATCCCGTTCTCCTCCAAGTGGTTTTGACCGTCTGTTCGTGATGGACGTATGCGTCAGTGAAACCATGTCTCAAAGGCACCTTGTTGACTTTTTATCAGTCCTGAAGTTAATGTTGTTGTTTTTTTAATGGTGTCTTTTTTTTTTTTATCTGTTAGACATCACAGACACACATGAAGACGTTTCATGTGAAAAGTGTAGTCTGATCTACGGATGCTGGGCCAAACTCATCTGTGGTACGATCCACCTGCCATCTATCAGCAGAGCGTCAGTCCCGCGCTGTGGGCTCTCCATGAGGAATTAAACCCAAAGCAGGAGGAATAAATGAAGTTAGGAGAAAGAAATGGGGCCGGCTCTGCGATCTGTTTCTGAGATTCGACTTTATTAGCAGCAGGTTTCTTCCCGCAGAATCAGTTTGGGAAGAAAAAGAAATGTTTCTATCAGGAGTTCCCCAACTGAAAGATGCTTCAAGTCTGCAAATAAAAAGTGAATCCACTCTACTGTAAACGCACCGGATCTTTTTGAAGAGTGCGTCTTGTTTCCACATAGTGATTCTGGAGTCTGTAGCATTCAAATGCAATTTGTTCGAGAGGTTTTTCACTTTCCGCAATTTCCTTCAAGTAATAAACCTCAAAGCCGTGCTGTCGGGGTGAGCTTGTAAAAAGATTCATAATGAAACAGCTGAAGGAGAAGGTTTTTGGACATTTCACTATATCTTGCATCAGAATGTTTCATTAAAATTTGCTTTATGTTGAGATTTCGGGGGGTTTGGGGGTTTTTTTGGTAGCATTTTTTTTTTTTTTTTTGCAAAACATTTTCATAATTTATAATCTACTCCACACCAAAGTAAAACGTTTCTTAAGTTGGTGTTCCTAGGCCTCCCAAACGGTATCAAAGAAGACGCAACCCCCCCAAAATGGAGCACCAGTGGGTCTACGTTGGACCTGCAGGTATGTGCTGTGCTCTGCAGTGTGAGAAGTGTCTGTCACATACTTTGTTGTATTTCAAATGGAACTTTTCCAAGTTGGCTTCCTGGGGTCACTTACGGAAAACGCTCCTTCAGAGGACACTCTGCACGGCTGAAAGCAGTGTGGGTTGTAGTAATGGCTGCTGTTTGGTGTTTATCGCTGTTGTGAGTGCATTTTATTGCATATATTTCGATTTTTTTTATCAATAATGGTGACAGCAAGTGGTGTTTTATTCTAGGATTATGTAACAACAAATGCCCCATCTGCCCTGTGTGCTTATTTGACAAAAAATTTAAATAAGCAGATAATAATAAATGTGTTTTATTCAAGCTGGACTGGCATTTTTCCCCACAAATATATCAACCTGTTTTACATATTATCCTCTTGCTACTATATCACATTGAACCAGGGTTTAATCTGTCGAGAAACCACAGGAGGTTGTTTCTGATGGAGGGTTGGAGTGCTGCCATTATTATAATAATAATCCAATATACTTTATATCCTACAATTATGAAAAATAGTAAAGCTATTAAAACAAAATGTCTTCATTCCTGTTCTTCTTGCAATAAACCATGATTAAAAAAGGGAGAATTGAGGTTAAATTTAATTTTATTGATATCAGAGTCATTTTTTTTTTTTGCAAACTAAATGTAAAGGACAAATTACTATAAGACTGGAATCCTGGGAATTCACAGCAAGGCCGATGCAAGCCTTGAGGAGCACTTTGAATGAAAATTTAAAAAATGGTAGCTATATATAAAACCACCATCTGTTATTCCAGTAATGGATCTAATTTGTTCATTTCCTTCTTGCTTTGTCAGACGTTTGCTTTTTCATCCACATATGATAAACGAGTGAAACATGAGCGCCTGACTGTAGTGCTGTGATCCCACCTGGAGGTTTCTCAATGACAGTGTGCATAATGCCGGTTTAATTTTTAACCCATCCAACTCTGTGGATTGGCTTTATCAGCTCGACTGCATAGAAGGAGGCTGGCAGGTTTTCCCACAGAACAGCTCCACGCCACGTTGATTCATGACTGATGTCCATCATATCTCCGCACATCATCCGGCTGGTCAATCGCAGCGAGCTGAACAGCGAGCTTGCATTCAGCTTCTGTGTGTGTTTTCTGTCGTTGTGTGGAAGTGTGCCAAAGGTTCATTCCTGCAGCAGCTCGGCGGGAGAACGGTGGCCCCTCACCAAATGAAAGGATCAATCACAAACACAGCAGGGGTATTTTTAGACACCGATCAGTTCAGTGCTGCAAAGCAGGATGGATCAGAAAGGGACTGCTGAGGAAAAAATGAGACATGTTAAAAATAAAAGTAAATAAGTGCAGGGAAATCAACGTTAAAGCTTCAGTGACCGTGAGAATAAAATAAGGGCTTAATTCTAAAGAACCATAGACTCCATGACACGTAAATAACTATTATCATATTTTTAATCATTCTGAAGTTTATGTAACCATATGTTTCAATTTACAGTGAACTGGTAAAAATATGAATAAGATTTTGAGAAAATATCATGTCTCCAGAGGGGAGAGTGAAGACAAAGTTAACATATTATGGAAACTTTGGATTGGAATGACGGTCAGTTAGGCTCTGACAGCAAAACGTTTCTTAAGTTGGTGGTCTAGTGGTATTCTGCATTTGGACTCCGTTCAGGTCTCATCTTGTTGGGTATAAGCCTGCTGTCTGGAATTCAGTTCCAGTGGAACGATCGTTGTTGTGTGGTTGCACTCTCCGCCTTCTCTCCACTCTTTGTTGTTTATTTACCTGCTTGTTCACTTTCCCTTAGGGGACAACCCAAATGGATGATGACGGACTGACCTTTGGTGGACTCTCTACCCCCCGAAGGAAGGGGTGATCGAAAGGTGATCGGAAGGCACGGAATCACCAAGACTGAACCCCCCGCAGTGTCCAATTCTTGACTTCTGTGTTACTCACACCACAGCGCATCCATACCGAACACCATGTTCAAGCAGTGGTGTGTCCATAAGTATAATCTGATGTGGCCTCAGTTCCCGTGTCGTCATGTGGGGTTATTGGACGAATGGCTGACTGGTCACTCCCGCTGCTCTGGCCTTATCTAAGTTGATCCCTGGATCCTCAGCTTGCACGTCCCGGAGGACTACCGACTATATATCTGACCCAAAGTCCGTAGGATGTTCTCTTTTTTATCTCTGTGCAGGAGTATTCGCCAGCCGTCTGGAGTGTCGATTCCAGTGGAAGGATCGTTGTTGTGTCATTGCACTCTCCTCCGTCTCTCCACTCTTGGTTGTTTGTTTCCCTCGCACTCTCTGTCTCTCGTCCCACGTTTCTGTCAAGCCCCGTTTCAGGAATGACAGAAGGCCCATGGCACAAGTGGCGATGGTGGTATAGTGGTGAGCATAGCTGCCTTCCAAGCAGTTGACCCGGGTTCGATTCCCGGCCATCGCAACGTGGGATGTATTTGTTTGTGTCTGTTTACCGCACCACTGAACCTCAACATTCTGTGTGTGGGTTGGCATCCAGTGACTGTGTGATTTCAGCAGCGAAGCCATGATGTCTGCACATGGATTCCACAGTGTGACTTTTCTCTCTGAGTCTTGTCACACAGCGGGCTGCTCAACGTCCCGAACCCCAGACACAGAGACTGGATCGTGGGATGTGGAAGGAGCCTGAGCTTGTGAGGGTGGCTGAGAGATACCGTCTCGATCCAGTGGTGCTCACCTCCACACACTGTCTGGGCTCTGCAACGCAACCTCTGGAGAGGGACTGGAATCCACTTTTCGGGAGTGGCCCACGGTGACAGTGGCACGCTGGTGTGGAGTCGCTTAAAGCCCCATGGCTCAGCTGCCATGTGTTGGAGTTCACCCCAGTGAAAGCAAGGGTTGCATCTCGGCGCTTTTGGTTCTGGGTCAGATGCCTCACTGTCTCAGCCTATGTCTTCTTGCAGTCACTGGGTATGGTGCTGGACAGTGCTTCAACTGGCTACTCTGTTGTTCCACGGGGCTATGCCAAAATCACATGAGCAGTGACAGTAAGGCCTGAGGCGAGGTGATCGGGAGGCACGGAATCACCAAGACTGAACCCCCAGCAGTGTTCTGTTCTTGACTTCTGTGTTAGTCACACCACAGCGCGTCCATAACGAACACCATGTCCATAAGCACTGGGGTGTCCATAAGTGCCCTCGGCACATGGGTACCGTTGGCCGGAGGTCGATGATCGACTTGGTTGTTGTGGTATCTGACGTCCGGCTGCGTGTCTTGGACACCCGGGTGAAGACTGGAGAAGAGCTGTCAAGCGATCACCACCTGGTGGTGATCATGATCTGCCAGCAGAGGAGGAAGGCGGACAGACTTGGCAGGTCCAAACATGCTGCCTGTGTCCATTTAGAGCATCGGGCAGAGCCCTATGTTGGCACAGTTTTCAACTGTCCTCTCCTGCACAGCTTGTCCCAGACCCCGAGTGAGGCTTGATCCCGGGGGCCTCTCTGGCCTGCTTCTGATCTTCTCGGGGGTCAGAGGCTATATTTGCACGACCACGTTCATCTTGGCACACTCTGCACACTTTATAATCCGATGTGGCCTCAGTTCACGCGTCGTCATGTGGGGTTATTGGACGAATGGCTGACTGGTCACTCCCGCTGCTCTGGCCTTATCTAAGTTGATCCCTGGATCCTCAGCTTGCACGTCCCGGATAACTACCAACTATATATCTGACCCAAAGTCCGTAGGATGTTCTCTTTTATATCTCTGTGCAGGAGTATTAGCCGGCCATCTGAAGTGTCGATTCCAGTGGAAGGATCGTTGTTGTGTCATTGCACTCTCCTCCGTCTCTCCACTCTTGGTTGTTTGTTTGTTTCCCTCGCACTCTCTGTCTCTCTGCCCACGTTTCTGTCAAGCCCCGTTTCAGGAATGACAGAAGGCCCATGGCACAAGTGGCGATGGTGGTATAGTGGTGAGCATAGCTGCCTTCCAAGCAGTTGACCCGGGTTCGATTCCCGGCCATCGCAATGTGGGATGTATTTCTTTGTGTCTGTTTACTGAACCTCAACCTTCTGGTTGTGGTTTGCCATCCAGTGACTGTGTGATTTCAGCAGCGAAGCCATGATGTCTGCACATGGATTCCACTGTGAGACTTTTCTCTTTGAGTCTTGTCCTGGGTGGCTGACCAGATGAAAAGCAGGTCAAGAGCCCCTTTTTGGGAAAATGAAACAAGGACCGCAACGCCGGCTGGTGTGGTGCAGCATTGGAGCCAGGCCGTTTTTTGGGTTCATTCGCGAGCGCCTGGTGACCTTGCCTTTGCTCATGGTTCCCCGTAGGGGTCAGCCCAAATGGATGACGAGGGACTGACCTTCAGTGGACTCTCTACCCACCTAAGAAACCGTAGGGGCCTGGTGCAGTCGGCATTGGGTGGAATTACACAGCGGGCTGCTCAACGTCCCGAACCCCAGACACAGAGACTGGATCGTGGGATGTGGAAGGAGCCTGAGCTTGTGAGGGTGGCTGAGAGATACCGTCTCGATCCAGTGGTGCTCACCTCCACACACTGTCTGGGCACTGTCTGCAACGCAACCTCTGGAGAGGGGCTGGAATCCACTTTTCGGGAGTGGCCCACGGTGACAGTGGCACGCTGGTGTGGAGTCGCTTAAAGCCCCATGGCTCAGCTGCCATGTGTTGGAGTTCACCCCAGTGAAAGCAAGGGTTGCATCTCGGCGCTTTTGGTTCTGGGTCAGATGCCTCACTGTCTCAGCCTATGTCTTCTTGCAGTCACTGGGTATGGTGCTGGACAGTGCTTCAACTGGCTTCTCTGTTGTTCCACGGGGCTATGCCAAAATCACATGAGCAGTGACAGTAAGGCCTGAGGCGAGGTGATCGGGAGGCACGGAATCACCAAGACTGAACCCCCAGCAGTGTTCTGTTCTTGACTTCTGTGTTAGTCACACCACAGCGCGTCCATAACGAACACCATGTCCATAAGCACTGGGGTGTCCATAAGTGCCCTCGGCACATGGGTACCGTTGGCCGGAGGTCGATGATCGACTTGGTTGTTGTGGTATCTGACGTCCGGCTGCGTGTCTTGGACACCCGGGTGAAGACTGGAGAAGAGCTGTCAAGCGATCACCACCTGGTGGTGATCATGATCTGCCAGCAGAGGAGGAAGGCGGACAGACTTGGCAGGTCCAAACATGCTGCCTGTGTCCATTTAGAGCATCGGGCAGAGCCCTATGTTGGCACAGTTTTCAACTGTCCTCTCCTGCACAGCTTGTCCCAGACCCCGAGTGAGGCTTGATCCCGGGGGCCTCTCTGGCCTGCTTCTGATCTTCTCGGGGGTCAGAGGCTATATTTGCACGACCACGTTCATCTTGGCACACTCTGCACACTTTATAATCCGATGTGGCCTCAGTTCACGCGTCATCATGTGGGGTTATTGGACGAATGGCTGACTGGTCACTCCCGCTGCTCTGGCCTTATCTAAGTTGATCCCTGGATCCTCAGCTTGCACGTCCCGGATAACTACCAACTATATATCTGACCCAAAGTCCGTAGGATGTTCTCTTTTATATCTCTGTGCAGGAGTATTAGCCGGCCATCTGAAGTGTCGATTCCAGTGGAAGGATCGTTGTTGTGTCATTGCACTCTCCTCCGTCTCTCCACTCTTGGTTGTTTGTTTGTTTCCCTCGCACTCTCTGTCTCTCTGCCCACGTTTCTGTCAAGCCCCGTTTCAGGAATGACAGAAGGCCCATGGCACAAGTGGCGATGGTGGTATAGTGGTGAGCATAGCTGCCTTCCAAGCAGTTGACCCGGGTTCGATTCCCGGCCATCGCAATGTGGGATGTATTTCTTTGTGTCTGTTTACTGAACCTCAACCTTCTGTTTGTGGGTTGGCATCCAGTGACTGTGTGATTTCAGCAGCGAAGCCATGATGTCTGCACATGGATTCCGCTGTGAGACTTTTCTCTTTGAGTCTTGTCCTGGGTGGCTGACCAGATGAAAAGCAGGTCAAGAGCCCCTTTTTGGGAAAATGAAACAAGGACCGCAACGCCGGCTGGTGTGGTGCAGCATTGGAGCCAGGCCGTTTTTTGGGTTCATTCGCGAGCGCCTGGTGACCTTGCCTTTGCTCATGGTTCCCCGTAGGGGTCAGCCCAAATGGATGACGAGGGACTGACCTTCAGTGGACTCTCTACCCACCGAAGAAACCGTAGGGGCCTGGTGCAGTCGGCATTGGGTGGAATTACACAGCGGGCTGCTCAACGTCCCGAACCCCAGACACAGAGACTGGATCGTGGGATGTGGAAGGAGCCTGAGCTTGTGAGGGTGGCTGAGAGATACCGTCTCGATCCAGTGGTGCTCACCTCCACACACTGTCTGGGCACTGTCTGCAACGCAACCTCTGGAGAGGGGCTGGAATCCACTTTTCGGGAGTGGCCCACGGTGACAGTGGCACGCTGGTGTGGAGTCGCTTAAAGCCCCATGGCTCAGCTGCCATGTGTTGGAGTTCACCCCAGTGAAAGCAAGGGTTGCATCTCGGCGCTTTTGGTTCTGGGTCAGATGCCTCACTGTCTCAGCCTATGTCTTCTTGCAGTCACTGGGTATGGTGCTGGACAGTGCTTCAACTGGCTACTCTGTTGTTCCACGGGGCTATGCCAAAATCACATGAGCAGTGACAGTAAGGCCTGAGGCGAGGTGATCGGGAGGCACGGAATCACCAAGACTGAACCCCCAGCAGTGTTCTGTTCTTGACTTCTGTGTTAGTCACACCACAGCGCGTCCATAACGAACACCATGTCCATAAGCACTGGGGTGTCCATAAGTGCCCTCGGCACATGGGTACCTTGGCCGGAGGTCGATGATCGACTTGGTTGTTGTGGTATCTGACGTCCGGCTGCGTGTCTTGGACACCCGGGTGAAGACTGGAGAAGAGCTGTCAAGCGATCACCACCTGGTGGTGATCATGATCTGCCAGCAGAGGAGGAAGGCGGACAGACTTGGCAGGTCCAAACATGCTGCCTGTGTCCATTTAGAGCATCGGGCAGAGCCCTATGTTGGCACAGTTTTCAACTGTCCTCTCCTGCACAGCTTGTCCCATACCCCGAGTGAGGCTTGATCCCGGGGGCCTCTCTGGCCTGCTTCTGATCTTCTCGGGGGTCAGAGGCTATATTTGCACGACCACGTTCATCTTGGCACACTCTGCACACTTTATAATCCGATGTGGCCTCAGTTCACGCGTCGTCATGTGGGGTTATTGGACGAATGGCTGACTGGTCACTCCCGCTGCTCTGGCCTTATCTAAGTTGATCCCTGGATCCTCAGCTTGCACGTCCCGGATAACTACCAACTATATATCTGACCCAAAGTCCGTAGGATGTTCTCTTTTATATCTCTGTGCAGGAGTCTTAGCCGGCCGTCTGGAGTGTCGATTCCAGTGGAAGGATCGTTGTTGTGTCATTGCACTCTCCTCCGTCTCTCCACTCTTGGTTGTTTGTTTGTTTCCCTCGCACTCTCTGTCTCTCTTCCCACGTTTCTGTCAAGCCCCGTTTCAGGAATGACAGAAGGCCCACGGCACAAGTGGCGATGGTGGTATAGTGGTGAGCATAGCTGCCTTCCAAGCAGTTGACCCGGGTTCGATTCCCGGCCATCGCAATGTGGGATTTAGTTGTTTGTGTCTGTTTACTGAACCTCAACCTTCTGGTTGTGGTTTGCCATCCAGTGACTGTGTGATTTCAGCAGCGAAGCCATGATGTCTGCACATGGATTCCACTGTGAGACTTTTCTCTTTGAGTCTTGTCCTGGGTGGCTGACCAGATGAAAAGCAGGTCAAGAGCCCCTTTTTGGGAAAATGAAACAAGGACCGCAACGCCGGCTGGTGTGGTGCAGCATTGGAGCCAGGCCGTTTTTTGGGTTCATTCGCGAGCGCCTGGTGACCTTGCCTTTGCTCATGGTTCCCCGTAGGGGTCAGCCCAAATGGATGACGAGGGACTGACCTTCAGTGGACTCTCTACCCACCTAAGAAACCGTAGGGGCCTGGTGCAGTCGGCATTGGGTGGAATTACACAGCGGGCTGCTCAACGTCCCGAACCCCAGACACAGAGACTGGATCGTGGGATGTGGAAGGAGCCTGAGCTTGTGAGGGTGGCTGAGAGATACCGTCTCGATCCAGTGGTGCTCACCTCCACACACTGTCTGGGCACTAGGGATGGGTACCGAATTTCGGTAATTTTTTGGTACCGACCGAATTCCTGCTGAAGTACCGAGTATCGATTCACGGGAAATCCGTCGGTACCACATTTCTGTACCTGAACGCACCTTTTTTTTTTCTTTTTTTTTTTGACCCTGAACGCACCTTGACATTATGCATCGGCAAGAGCGGAGGACACGGCGACGCGGTTACGTGGGTCCAAAATCTTCGGAGTATTTTGACTCGCAGACCGGGATCAAATATATAATATACCGGGAGAGCGGACACACACACGGGCCGTGAGAGCGGGCGGGGCGGGGGCTTGTGGCTGCCGGCCGGAATAGACCCCACTGGCCTGGAACACACCGGCCGTTCGGGAAACCTCCCGATGGCCACCCCGCCCCTGTTCGGAGTTGTTCGCGGGAGGAACAAGCCGCTTCTGCGGCTTCTGCTTCTGCGATGGTCGCTCCCGCTGCATGTCACTTCCTAAACAATGCTCTGCGCATGCGCGGCTCGAAACAAGAGCGCGCATCGAGGCGGCGACTCGACATGATATGTCATCACGCAAAAGCGGTCCCACGTGGCTTTTGATTGGCATTATGACTGCCCAATCACGAGTTGGAACCAGACAATTCTGATCCTCCAGTAAACCTTTGAGTGTTTACTGTAGAGCTGCCTGGTGCTGCTAATGTGAAACATTTTATACAGTTATTTATTCTGAAAGTTGTTTGTTACTGTATGGGCAGCAGGTGCAAATGTGAAACATTTCACACAGCTATTTATTTTGAGTCTATTTTTATTATGTTATTTATTATTGTTATTTATTCATTTTTTTTACTTTATCCCCACACACATTTTTCTCAAGTTCTATGTTGGAGTTATTTCAGTTGATGTGATTGAAGTATAAATGTTGAAAAATCTGAAGTTTTGACTAGTTTTTTGAATATACAAAATAACTTTAATTACCAAATGCAGATCCCCCCCCCCCAAAAAAAAAGTATCGAAAACAGGTACCGAAAAATACCAGTATCGATTCGCAGGTACCGAGTATCGGTATCGTATCGATTCAGATGTGAAAGGTACCCATCCCTACTGGGCACTGTCTGCAACGCAACCTCTGGAGAGGGGCTGGAATCCACTTTTCGGGAGTGGCCCACGGTGACAGTGGCACGCTGGTGTGGAGTCGCTTAAAGCCCCATGGCTCAGCTGCCATGTGTTGGAGTTCACCCCAGTGAAAGCAAGGGTTGCATCTCGGCGCTTTTGGTTCTGGGTCAGATGCCTCACTGTCTCAGCCTATGTCTTCTTGCAGTCACTGGGTATGGTGCTGGACAGTGCTTCAACTGGCTACTCTGTTGTTCCACGGGGCTATGCCAAAATCACATGAGCAGTGACAGTAAGGCCTGAGGCGAGGTGATCGGGAGGCACGGAATCACCAAGACTGAACCCCCAGCAGTGTTCTGTTCTTGACTTCTGTGTTAGTCACACCACAGCGCGTCCATAACGAACACCATGTCCATAAGCACTGGGGTGTCCATAAGTGCCCTCGGCACATGGGTACCTTGGCCGGAGGTCGATGATCGACTTGGTTGTTGTGGTATCTGACGTCCGGCTGCGTGTCTTGGACACCCGGGTGAAGACTGGAGAAGAGCTGTCAAGCGATCACCACCTGGTGGTGATCATGATCTGCCAGCAGAGGAGGAAGGCGGACAGACTTGGCAGGTCCAAACATGCTGCCTGTGTCCATTTAGAGCAACGGGCAGAGCCCTATGTTGGCACAGTTTTCAACTGTCCTCTCCTGCACAGCTTGTCCCATACCCCGAGTGAGGCTTGATCCCGGGGGCCTCTCTGGCCTGCTTCTGATCTTCTCGGGGGTCAGAGGCTATATTTGCACGACCACGTTCATCTTGGCACACTCTGCACACTTTATGATCCGATGTGGCCTCAGTTCACGCGTCGTCATGTGGGGTTATTGGACGAATGGCTGACTGGTCACTCCCGCTGCTCTGGCCTTATCTAAGTTGATCCCTGGATCCTCAGCTTGCACGTCCCGGATAACTACCAACTATATATCTGACCCAAAGTCCGTAGGATGTTCTCTTTTATATCTCTGTGCAGGAGTCTTAGCCGGCCGTCTGGAGTGTCGATTCCAGTGGAAGGATCGTTGTTGTGTCATTGCACTCTCCTCCGTCTCTCCACTCTTGGTTGTTTGTTTGTTTCCCTCGCACTCTCTGTCTCTCTTCCCACGTTTCTGTCAAGCCCCGTTTCAGGAATGACAGAAGGCCCATGGCTCAAGTAGCGATGGTGGTATAGTGGTGAGCATAGCTGCGCTCAGGCTGGGGAACACTCGTCCAACAAAGAAGGGGGAGAAGGGGGGAGAAGGGGGAAGAAGAGGGGAAGAGGGGGGAGAAGAAAAAAGGAGAAAAGAAGAAAAGAAAAAGAGAAAAGAGGAAAAATTAAGCATGTTGGTGACATATACACTCGCATAACTGCTTTATTGTCTCTGGTTCTCTTTTAATGCCAAAAACTTATTTAGATGTGGATACTCGTGGGATTCGAACTCACATCTCCATGCTTGAGATGACATCGCCCAGAGGTTTGATGAAGATACTGACATCTAGTGGAGTGATGAAGGATCCCCGGAGATGTTACCGTGTTGCTGTCCTTGCTCTTTGAAAATTATAAAATCATGTTCCATTTCTCATGTTTATGTGTATTTAAGTTTTTTTCATATTGTAGTGAATTTACCTGATGTGGGTAAAAAAAAAGTGCCAAATAAAGAAATATATGTTCTTGTTGTGATTATTATTTTTTTGGATATGCTATCTTCATTATTATTGCACTATGTGATCTAAACTCTCATTCACACCATTTGCAGTTTTTACATTCATTGAAAACACCTTTTTTTGTTGAAAGATTTATTTTAAATACACAACAAACATAAAAACAAGTGATATAAGAATATTTCTCTGCTTATAAACATTTATACAATGAGTTACTTATATTAACTAATATTACTGCACCAATATAATAAACTATTACAAAACTATTTACAGGGGATTGCAAAACAACTACAAATCACTACTTAAAAGCAACAATTTCAAGACTGCAAACAACACATTTAACTATATACATAACTGATATAAGAACTCTATTTACAATGAAAAACTATTTACATCTGAGTCATTTTGGGTACATTCTTTTCATTTCCTCTAACCATTGCTCTTTTGACCTTGCGTCTGACTGAGGACAGTAAACATGGCCCCGGTACTGGCTGTGACCCGTCGTGCTGATGCGGTATTGACCACATTTTTTGCAGGTATTAGCCTCAACCGTGCGCTTGTATGGTCTTTTTGGACGAGGATTTGGGTCTGAACTGGCACCTGCTCCCCCAGTGGTGATCTGTTGTGTAGTAACACCCTGCACAAAGGAAACAGGGACCATCAGCTGGAAACTAACACTCTGTCCTGCTGGTGTGAGGACTTGAGGCGCCATGAAAGCTGCTGGTGCTGGGGCTGAGGGAGGCAGTTGCCTTTTCTGTGTCCCCTTTGGCCTTATGGGTCGTTGGGGAGCAGAGGCAGTCTTCCTCTGCCGTGCCTGACCTGCTGTGCTTTCAGGCAGTTGGAAAGAATGTGGCTGTCTTGCTGGGACAGATTGAGCAGGGAGAGGTCTGGCCTCCTGAAGAGGTTCCTCAGCCACAGCAACAACCGGGGGCAATGTTGTGCCCTGCAACAGCACAGAGACCTCCTGCCTCTTTTGCCTGGCATTAAACCACTGGATTAAGGTACTTTGATTTACCTCCACCAGTTGGATCTGTGTCTCCTGCATCACCCGGGCGTTCCCCACGACAAGCTGCCGAATCTTTCGGTAATCCCTAAGAATCAAGGACCACCTTGATTCCGTCCCCTTACCTTTTCTTAAAGGTCTGGGATACAGATCACAAAGCCTGATGAAAATAGCTTCCACCAGTCGGCAGCAATCAGGCCACTGAGCAGGTACACTGCCTGCTCCCAGCATGCAGCGGGTGGTGCTCTCCACACCAGGGATTCTCGAGGGCTTCTTTGGGGTCCTGAAGCGCCCACTCAACAATCTCTCCTGGTGACGAGCTGCATAAACGACCCGCCTCCTGTCAGCTTCGTCCAGGCTGTCCCACAGTGCTGTGATGGTGTCCACCTGCTGGTTGGAAAGGCAGAGAGACGTCTGCTCCCGCAGCTCAACCAGGAAAGCTGCAAGCCTGTCCACATGCTGGTACCCTGGTATGTTCCGCTCATCAACAGCCTGTAGTTAAAAAAGAGAAATACAAAAAGCAATGCAACGCTTCATGAACTTAGAATTACCAAAAACAGAAAGATATGTGCTGGAAATGATCACACTGACCATATCTGCAGCTTCACGAGATGAACTGCAAGGCAGAAGAGATGCAGAAGAGGCCAATCCAGAGGGGCCAGGACCTGCACTCAAGGTAGAGGAGGCCTGCAGGGTGGAAGCAGATGGAGCCTGAAGGGTGGAGGTGGATGACACAGCCAGGACTGAGGCAGAGGGAGCAGCAGCCAGGGTGGAGGTGGTGGATGGCACGGCATGGGTGGAGGCAGAAGGAACAGCAGCCAGGGTGGAGGTGGATGGCACAGCCAGGACTGAGGCAGAGGGAGCAGCAGCCAGGGTGGAGGATAGCACGGCATGGGTGGAGGTAGAGCGAGCAGCAGCCAGGGTGGAGGTGGATGGCACAGCCGGGACTGAGGCAGAGGGAGCAGCAGCCAGGGTGGAGGTGGATGGCACAGCCGGGACTGAGGCAGAGGGAGCAGCAGCCAGGGTGGAGGATAGCACGGCATGGGTGGAGGTAGAGCGAGCAGCAGCCAGGGTGGAGGTGGATGGCACAGCTGGGACTGAGGCAGAGGGAGAAGCAGCCAGGGTGGAGGTGGTGGATGGCACGGCATGGGTGGAGGCAGAAGGAACAGCAGCCAGGGTGGAGGTGGATGGCACAGCCAGGACTGAGGCAGAGGGAGCAGCAGCCAGGGTGGAGGATAGCACGGCATGGGTGGAGGTAGAGCGAGCAGCAGCCAGGGTGGAGGTGGATGGCACAGCCGGGACTGAGGCAGAGGGAGCAGCAGCCAGGGTGGAGGTGGATGGCACAGCTGGGGCTGAGGCAGAGGGAGCTTGAAGGGTTTCCAAGTCCAGCAGGGTGGGATCATCACACGTGTCAGAAAATCCCTCATCTTCCTCAGTGTTGTCATCCACGTCATGCTGTTCAATAAGCATGCTGGTCTCCTCTGAATCAGGATGCATATCCTGCAGTGCCTGACCAGTCTGTCGAAACAGATACTGCATCCCTATCAGCTCTCCTGAACAAACAAAAAAGTAACAGCCAGTTGATATGAGATGATATACAAAAGTTAATGCATCCAAACATACATGTAGTGTAACTTTGCTTACTAGAGCTTACCAGTGTATCGTGACGGTAGGCTGAACTGTGGTGCCACCTTTTTGCCGTACAACTTCTCAAAGTTCCTATTCACAGAGTGAATAAGCTCTGCTGAGTAGCTGCACAGAGCCGATCGCCCACAGGAAAGGGCAGCTGCTCCCCGGTCATGGTTCCATCGATGGAGGCCTTCCAACAGATAAATCTGAAAGTTGAGGCTGTTGGCACTGGTTCCTGAATAGATGATGAAAAAATGTGGTTATGAACTCATTTTGAAATTAACAAGATATAAAAAACTGATATGAAAATCACAAACCTGGGATAAATCGGTTCAGGTGTAGATGGAAAGATTCCAGGGATGTAGAGCCTCTGGCACACCTGAATGTTGGCAACCGCACACCTCCCTTTGTGAGCTCCCCGGTTTTAATGTAAAGAGCAACACCTGGTGGGTCTTGAATGCACTTGACATGCTTTCGCTGAACACCCCAGATGTGCTCCATTCGTTCCCTGTCAAACAGGGGAACTCCAAGGGAATCATTGCCACTTGCTCCCATGAGTGATCCCAGGAGTTCCTCCAGCATCTCTGTCGTCTTTGCTACTCCACGGGTCCTGCGCCGACAATGAAGAGCTAGCTCATCTTTCGTTATGTGCTTCCCCACATCTTCTGGGATCACTCCCTGGGAGAGAAGCTGCTGTTTTTTAGCTTCCCTCAACAGAGCCACATCAGCTGCATCCCACTCAAATATGCATGTTGACAAACGTGACATGAAGATTGGGTACAGCTGGTGAGCATCTGTCGTGCATCCCACAGCGAGCCGACGCATGTAATGCCAGATATCCAGCCTCACGATGAGATGTGGCCACCCGCTGAACCTGGCCTGGAGCTTGGTCTCCCCTACTTCAGTGCAGCAGCCACAGTCCACATACAACATGACAGGGGGATCCACACCAGCTTGCTGGTATCTTTTCACGAGGCCTGCTGCCATTAAGTCCAGACCAGCTCCCTCCAGAGCAGTCAGCACACTCATGAGGATTTGTCCAAACTCATTCCCCACTGATGTCACCCAGAGTGCTGTGCCTTTGGCTGTTCCAGCCAGCTTCTTGGTCATCTAAAGAAAACCCATTGATAAGTGGTGTGTGAGCACAATTCAGAAAAAAAAAACTAAAAAAAAAAAGACAGTGGTAAATAAAAGGTTGTTAAAAACAAATGATTTTTCAAACCTTTTTGGTGGAATCCATCTTTAAGATGCTGCCATGCACCGATGTAATTCTGGCTTTTATCTCCTCAAGCCTGGTAAGGATGTCCTGGCCATATACTGACAAGAGCCACTTGCAACTGGGCACCACAGCAGGCTCTGGAGGCTCAGGGAAGGTGATTGGTAACAGTCCTGGGCGCTGGATAAAGTCCAGGCACTCTGTGGTGTACCGTGCAACACGATGAAGCCACTCCTCAGTATGATTCTCCTGTAGTTGCTTGAGAAGCCGTGTTGGGCTGTTACCCAGGCCTCTCTCTCGCAGAAGTCGGATCACCCGGATGTCACACGCATACCTTGATGACAAAGAGTGATGTTTTAAAAAATATTTACATGATTCTATTTATTAAGGAACAACAGAAAAGATTTACTCACTTTTGTGTGAGGATGACACGAAATTCTGAGCGGTGAGCCAGGTCCAGCTGACTGAGGATGGTCTGACTCCAGGAGACATGGCTAGACTTGCATTTACTGCAAATCAAGGTCTCCCCAACCACATTATAAATGCGGTCCACATCTAAGACCCGCCGTGCCCTCTTGTGCAACCCTCCACCGGTTAGTTGGTGTTGCCCACAGGTGGGGTGAGGACAGGCCAATCTCATCTTCCACAACTTGTATGGCATCCACACAAGAAGTGGGTGGGCAAAAAAACGGTCGGGAGCAGGAGCCTGGTTATACACCTGGCCGGGCTGCGGAGGATAGTACCAGAGCTTCAAGTTGTCTTGAAGCTCCAGTCTGCCAGAAGGTCCAACTCGGAAGAGTGCTTTTAAAATCCACTTGTGGTCCTCTGGTGGCAACCCCTCTGCCCACAGACGTGGCATTTGTGTGGGTGTGTGGAATGTTTCGGCACCCTGATCAGCAATCTAGGTAACAACAGTGCAAGGCAAGGTATATTACTGTGGAAAGGCAACACCATTTTTTTCACATTGAATAGCTTTTCACTGGATTAACTTACAGACATGGTGCAGTGTGAAACATTGCAATTTTGATAAACCATGATCTTATATTTTGAAATACCAAGAATAATTTCAAAATCCTGACATTTCATTTCCTTAATTGTATCAGAAAAAACAGGGCATATTACTACTCACTGAAACAGCAACACTGACTGGAGCAACAGTTGCAGGAGCAACAGCAACAGGAGCCGGAGCAACAGGCGCAGGAGCAACAGCAACAGGAGCCGGAGCAACAGGTGCAGGAGCAACAGCAACAGGAGCCGGAGCAACAGGGGCATGAGCAACAGGGGCAGGAGCAACAGCAACAGGAGCCGGAGCAACAGGCGCAGGAGCAACAGCAACAGGAGCCGGAGCAACAGGTGCAGGAGCAACAGCAACAGGAGCCGGAGCAACAGGGGCATGAGCAACAGGGGCAGGAGCAACAGCAACAGGAGCCGGAGCAACAGGGGCATGAGCAACAGGGGCAGGAGCAAAAGCTGGAGCTGTGTCAACTGTCTGATTTGTTGATGCAGTGGTCACCACCTGCAAAAGGTAACTCACTTTTAAAACCCAGGTGCTATTTATGTTAACCAAGCATGAATAGATCTCCAAAACTCTGGATTACCTTTCTGGCTGCACTGAGGTTCGGTTTTGCAGCTGTTAAATGTTTACCACTGAATCTTGATTTGGTAAACTGAAAAGCATCACAGCAGAGGCATATGAAAAGAGTATGATTTCAATCAGTGGAAATTTGAAACACTTACCTGATTTGAGTATTTAATTACCATTGACAAGTTCAGCGATGGTCGAAGTCGTTGGCTGCTGCCTTCCATAGCTGCAGGACTGGTTGCAGCATGTTGACCCACAGAGACAGTACTGGCTGCAGCATGTTGACCCACGATGTCCTGGGTGGTGCCACTGGCTGCAGCATGTTGACCCACGGTGTTCTGGGTGGTGGCACTGGCTGCAGCATGTTGACCCACGGTGTTCTGGGTGGTGGCACTGGCTGCAGCCTGCTGAGGAGTTACAGAGCGCAGAGTAGATACAGCTCAATTTACACCAGGCTCTGATTAGTAAATCCTAACACCATCGCGCGTGTGTGTGTGTGTGTGTGTGTGTGTGTGTGTGTATGTATTCTTGCACAATAACCTCAGATTTTTAATGACTTGCATTACCTTCTGACTGTGGAATCCACACGCACATTTGCATTCACTTCCAAATAATGACCTCTGTCCAGAAGACTGACGTGGACATTTCTCGATCTGTACACAAAAACACATCAATTCTATTAATATGGGAATCTGTGTTTAATGTGTACATAATGTTTGTATTTGTGAATAGCAACTTCATTACAAATAATGTTCAGTATAAGAGCAACATGGTAGTAAGTGTCATTTAAGTTGGCACAAAGATATTCTTACCCGTTGATACAGCTCGTACCACTTCCTCTGCTTTGGTGCAGGCCTGTTTCCCTCATCAGCAGGCCAGACTCCAGTGGTGGCAAATCTTCTCAGTCGAGACATCCACACTGAGTCTGGCATTGCCTTATGGGATTTTGTTTTGGATGACATGGCCTTCGGAAACATAAAGAAAGAAAATAACTAACATAACAGCCAGCAGTCTTATGTATTGTCTTATATGACTGTAAGAATTCTACAGATGAAAAAGTGGCAAGTAAAATGTAAATGAAAACTGATATTCTGGTTCTATGACAGCCTAACTTGATCCAAGCTGATTACACACATTACACGTACATGTATATGCACACACAACACACTAAAACACACCAAGAGAGAGAAATATGGATTATTTACACTAGACAGCATCATTTAGATGGCAAGAATTGGCTTAAAGCGTTTAATAATATAATAAAATCAATTTATCTTATGACTATGTAGACATTACATCGTGTGCATAATTAAGATAGTGTATTTTACAGTAATAGTTTATGATAGCATTAGCAAGACTGTTTACTACACCTTACCCAACAAGTTGCATAAATAAATTAATAGTTTTTGCGATTTTCATTGTAAAACAGACATGACAACATTGAAGAAAATAGTACTTACATTGCTGTGAGTAAACAAAGCTTTGCTTTAAGAGCGATACCGTCGTTTTCCCATCAATTACAATTGGCCTGATAACCCGTTTGCAGTGGAAAAAAACGACGATTTGGGTTTTTTTTTTCGGGTTGCCGCCCACCCGAGCAGCGTGAAGATGTCTGTCTCCGGATTGGTCGAATGTTGAAGATCTTGATCTCATCAACATTGGAGCGCCGCGATTGGTCGAAATGTTGAAGATCTTGATCTTATCAACATTGGAGCGCCGCGATTGGTCGAAATGTTGAAACAAGGCACGTGATTGGTCCAGATCTTTCAACATTGCCAACATTCAGTCGGACGCGCCGCCGGCAGCTGGCGCTCCAAGCAGTTGACCCGGGTTCAATTCCCGGCCATCGTAATGTGGGATTTATTTGTTTGTGTCTGTTTACTGAACCTCAACCTTCTCATTGTCGTTTGGCATCCAGTGACTGTGTGATTTCAGCAGTGAAGCCATGATGTCTGCACATGGATTCCACTGTGAGACTTTTCTCTTTGAGTCTTGTCCTGCGTGGCTGACCAGATGAAAAGCAGGTCAAGAGCCCCTTTTTGGGAAAATGAAACAAGGACCGCAACGCCGGCTGGTGTGGTGCAGCATTGGAGCCAGGCCGTTTTTTGGGGTCATTCGCGAGCGCCTGGTGACCTTGCCTTTGCTCATGGTTCCCCGTAGGGGTCAGCCCAAATGGATGACGAGGAACTGACCTTCAGTGGACTCTCTACCCACCGAAGAAACCGTAGGGGCCTGGTGCAGTCGGCATTGGGTGGAATTACACAGCGGGCTGCTCAACGTCCCGAACCCCAGACACAGAGACTGGATCGTGGGATGTGGAAGGAGCCTGAGCTTGTGAGGGTGGCTGAGAGATACCGTCTTGATCCAGTGGTGCTCACCTCCACACACTGTCTGGGCACTGTCTGCAACGCAACCTCTGGAGAGGGGCTGGAATCCACTTTTCGGGAGTGGCCCACGGTGACAGTGGCACGCTGGTGTGGAGTCGCTTAAAGCCCCATGGCTCAGCTGCCATGTGTTGGAGTTCACCCCAGTGAAAGCAAGGGTTGCATCTCGGCGCTTTTGGTTCTGGGTCAGATGCCTCACTGTCTCAGCCTATGTCTTCTTGCAGTCACTGGGTATGGTGCTGGACAGTGCTTCAACTGGCTACTCTGTTGTTCCACGGGGCTATGCCAAAATCACATGAGCAGTGACAGTAAGGCCTGAGGCGAGGTGATCGGGAGGCACGGAATCACCAAGACTGAACCCCCAGCAGTGTTCTGTTCTTGACTTCTGTGTTAGTCACACCACAGCGCGTCCATAACGAACACCATGTCCATAAGCACTGGGGTGTCCATAAGTGCCCTCGGCACATGGGTACCTGGGCCGGAGGTCGATGATCGACTTGGTTGTTGTGGTATCTGACGTCCGGCTGCGTGTCTTGGACACCCAGGTGAAGACTGGAGAAGAGCTGTC
This sequence comes from Salarias fasciatus, assembly GCF_902148845.1. Lineage (NCBI taxonomy): Eukaryota > Metazoa > Chordata > Actinopteri > Blenniiformes > Blenniidae > Salarias > Salarias fasciatus. Next base: position 5,302,813 of record NW_021941229.1, on the reverse strand, counting down.
AAGCGATCACCACCTGGTGGTGATCATGATCTGCCAGCAGAGGAGGAAGGCGGACAGACTTGGCAGGTCCAAACATGCTGCCTGTGTCCATTTAGAGCATCGGGCAGAGCCCTATGTTGGCACAGTTTTCAACTGTCCTCTCCTGCACAGCTTGTCCCATACCCCGAGTGAGGCTTGATCCCGGGGGCCTCTCTGGCCTGCTTCTGATCTTCTCGGGGGTCAGAGGCTATATTTGCACGACCACGTTCATCTTGGCACACTCTGCACACTTTATGATCCGATGTGGCCTCAGTTCACGCGTCGTCATGTGGGGTTATTGGACGAATGGCTGACTGGTCACTCCCGCTGCTCTGGCCTTATCGAAGTTGATCCCTGGATCCTCAGCTTGCACGTCCCGGATAACTACCAACTATATATCTGACCCAAAGTCCGTAGGATGTTCTCTTTTATATCTCTGTGCAGGAGTCTTAGCCGGCCGTCTGGAGTGTCGATTCCAGTGGAAGGATCGTTGTTGTGTCATTGCACTCTCCTCCGTCTCTCCACTCTTGGTTGTTTGTTTGTTTCCCTCGCACTCTCTGTCTCTCTTCCCACGTTTCTGTCAAGCCCCGTTTCAGGAATGACAGAAGGCCCATGGCACAAGTGGCGATGGTGGTATAGTGGTGAGCATAGCTGCCTTCCAAGCAGTTGACCCGGGTTCGATTCCCGGCCATCGTAATGTGGGATTTATTTGTTTGTGTCTGTTTACTGAACCTCAACCTTCTCATTGTCGTTTGGCATCCAGTGACTGTGTGATTTCAGCAGCGAAGCCATGATGTCTGCACATGGATTCCACTGTGAGACTTTTCTCTTTGAGTCTTGTCCTGGGTGGCTGACCAGATGAAAAGCAGGTCAAGAGCCCCTTTTTGGGAAAATGAAACAAGGACCGCAACGCCGGCTGGTGTGGTGCAGCATTGGAGCCAGGCCGTTTTTTGGGTTCATTCGCGAGCGCCTGGTGACCTTGCCTTTGCTCATGGTTCCCCGTAGGGGTCAGCCCAAATGGATGACGAGGGACTGACCTTCAGTGGACTCTCTACCCACCGAAGAAACCGTAGGGGCCTGGTGCAGTCGGCATTGGGTGGAATTGCACAGCGGTCTGCTCAACGTCCCGAACCCCAGACACAGAGACTGGATCGTGGGATGTGGAAGGAGCCTGAGCTTGTGAGGGTGGCTGAGAGATACCGTCTCGATCCAGTGGTGCTCACCTCCACACACTGTCTGGGCTCTGCAACGCAACCTCTGGAGAGGGGCTGGAATCCACTTTTCGGGAGTGGCCCACGGTGACAGTGGCACGCTGGTGTGGAGTCGCTTAAAGCCCCATGGCTCAGCTGCCATGTGTTGGAGTTCACCCCAGTGAAAGCAAGGGTTGCATCTCGGCGCTTTTGGTTCTGGGTCAGATGCCTCACTGTCTCAGCCTATGTCTTCTTGCAGTCACTGGGTATGGTGCTGGACAGTGCTTCAACTGGCTACTCTGTTGTTCCACGGGGCTATGCCAAAATCACATGAGCAGCGACAGTAAGGCCTGAGGCGAGGTGATCGGGAGGCACGGAATCACCAAGACTGAACCCCCAGCAGTGTTCTGTTCTTGACTTCTGTGTTAGTCACACCACAGCACATCCATAATGAACACCATGTCCATAAGCACTGGGGTGTCCATAAGTGCCCTCGGCACATGGGTACCGTTGGCCGGAGGTCGATGATCGACTTGGTTGTTGTGGTATCTGACGTCCGGCTGCGTGTCTTGGACACCCGGGTGAAGACTGGAGAAGAGCTGTCAAGCGATCACCACCTGGTGGTGATCATGATCTGCCAGCAGAGGAGGAAGGCGGACAGACTTGGCAGGTCCAAACATGCTGCCTGTGTCCATTTAGAGCATCGGGCAGAGCCCTATGTTGGCACAGTTTTCAACTGTCCTCTCCTGCACAGCTTGTCCAAGACCCCGAGTGAGGCTTGATCCCGGGGGCCTCTCTGGCCTGCTTCTGATCTTCTCGGGGGTCAGAGGCTATAGTTGCACGACCACGTTCATCTTGGCACACTCGGCACACTTTATAATCCGATGTGGCCTTAGTTCACGCGTCGTCATGTGGGGTTATTGGACGAATGGCTGACTGGTCACTCCCGCTGCTCTGGCCTTATCTAAGTTGATCCCTGGATCCTCAGCTTGCACGTCCCGGATAACTACCAACTATATATCTGACCCAAAGTCCGTAGGATGTTCTCTTTTATATCTCTGTGCAGGAGTCTTAGCCGGCCGTCTGGAGTGTCGATTCCAGTGGAAGGATCGTTGTTGTGTCATTGCACTCTCCTCCGTCTCTCCACTCTTGGTTGTTTGTTTGTTTCCCTCGCACTCTCTGTCTCTCTTCCCACGTTTCTGTCAAGCCCCGTTTCAGGAATGACAGAAGGCCCATGGCACAAGTGGCGATGGTGGTATAGTGGTGAGCATAGCTGCCTTCCAAGCAGTTGACCCGGGTTCGATTCCCGGCCATCGCAATGTGGGATGTATTTCTTTGTGTCTGTTTACTGAACCTCAACCTTCTGGTTGTGGGTTGGCATCCAGTGACTGTGTGATTTCAGCAGCGAAGCCATGATGTCTGCACATGGATTCCACTGTGAGACTTTTCTCTTTGAGTCTTGTCCTGGGTGGCTGACCAGATGAAAAGCAGGTCAAGAGCCCCTTTTTGGGAAAATGAAACAAGGACCGCAACGCCGGCTGGTGTGGTGCAGCATTGGATCCAGGCCGTTTTTTGGGTTCATTCGCGAGCGCCTGGTGACCTTGCCTTTGCTCATGGTTCCCCGTAGGGGTCAGCCCAAATGGATGACGAGGGACTGACCTTCAGTGGACTCTCTACCCACCGAAGAAACCGTAGGGGCCTGGTGCAGTCGGCATTGGGTGGAATTGCACAGCGGGCTGCTCAACGTCCCGAACCCCAGACACAGAGACTGGATCGTGGGATGTGGAAGGAGCCTGAGCTTGTGAGGGTGGCTGAGAGATACCGTCTTGATCCAGTGGTGCTCACCTCCACACACTGTCTGGGCACTGTCTGCAACGCAACCTCTGGAGAGGGGCTGGAATCCACTTTTCGGGAGTGGCCCACGGTGACAGTGGCACGCTGGTGTGGAGTCGCTTAAAGCCCCATGGCTCAGCTGCCATGTGTTGGAGTTCACCCCAGTGAAAGCAAGGGTTGCATCTCGGCGCTTTTGGTTCTGGGTCAGATGGCTCACTGTCTCAGCCTATGTCTTCTTGCAGTCACTGGGTATGGTGCTGGACAGTGCTTCAACTGGCTACTCTGTTGTTCCACGGGGCTATGCCAAAATCACATGAGCAGTGACAGTAAGGCCTGAGGCGAGGTGATCGGGAGGCACGGAATCACCAAGACTGAACCCCCAGCAGTGTTCTGTTCTTGACTTCTGTGTTAGTCACACCACAGCGCGTCCATAACGAACACCATGTCCATAAGCACTGGGGTGTCCATAAGTGCCCTCGGCACATGGGTACCTGGGCCGGAGGTCGATGATCGACTTGGTTGTTGTGGTATCTGACGTCCGGCTGCGTGTCTTGGACACCCAGGTGAAGACTGGAGAAGAGCTGTCAAGCGATCACCACCTGGTGGTGATCATGATCTGCCAGCAGAGGAGGAAGGCGGACAGACTTGGCAGGTCCAAACATGCTGCCTGTGTCCATTTAGAGCATCGGGCAGAGCCCTATGTTGGCACAGTTTTCAACTGTCCTCTCCTGCACAGCTTGTCCCATACCCCGAGTGAGGCTTGATCCCGGGGGCCTCTCTGGCCTGCTTCTGATCTTCTCGGGGGTCAGAGGCTATATTTGCACGACCACGTTCATCTTGGCACACTCTGCACACTTTATGATCCGATGTGGCCTCAGTTCACGCGTCGTCATGTGGGGTTATTGGACGAATGGCTGACTGGTCACTCCCGCTGCTCTGGCCTTATCGAAGTTGATCCCTGGATCCTCAGCTTGCACGTCCCGGATAACTACCAACTATATATCTGACCCAAAGTCCGTAGGATGTTCTCTTTTATATCTCTGTGCAGGAGTCTTAGCCGGCCGTCTGGAGTGTCGATTCCAGTGGAAGGATCGTTGTTGTGTCATTGCACTCTCCTCCGTCTCTCCACTCTTGGTTGTTTGTTTGTTTCCCTCGCACTCTCTGTCTCTCTTCCCACGTTTCTGTCAAGCCCCGTTTCAGGAATGACAGAAGGCCCATGGCACAAGTGGCGATGGTGGTATAGTGGTGAGCATAGCTGCCTTCCAAGCAGTTGACCCGGGTTCGATTCCCGGCCATCGTAATGTGGGATTTATTTGTTTGTGTCTGTTTACTGAACCTCAACCTTCTCATTGTCGTTTGGCATCCAGTGACTGTGTGATTTCAGCAGCGAAGCCATGATGTCTGCACATGGATTCCACTGTGAGACTTTTCTCTTTGAGTCTTGTCCTGGGTGGCTGACCAGATGAAAAGCAGGTCAAGAGCCCCTTTTTGGGAAAATGAAACAAGGACCGCAACGCCGGCTGGTGTGGTGCAGCATTGGAGCCAGGCCGTTTTTTGGGTTCATTCGCGAGCGCCTGGTGACCTTGCCTTTGCTCATGGTTCCCCGTAGGGGTCAGCCCAAATGGATGACGAGGGACTGACCTTCAGTGGACTCTCTACCCACCGAAGAAACCGTAGGGGCCTGGTGCAGTCGGCATTGGGTGGAATTGCACAGCGGTCTGCTCAACGTCCCGAACCCCAGACACAGAGACTGGATCGTGGGATGTGGAAGGAGCCTGAGCTTGTGAGGGTGGCTGAGAGATACCGTCTCGATCCAGTGGTGCTCACCTCCACACACTGTCTGGGCTCTGCAACGCAACCTCTGGAGAGGGGCTGGAATCCACTTTTCGGGAGTGGCCCACGGTGACAGTGGCACGCTGGTGTGGAGTCGCTTAAAGCCCCATGGCTCAGCTGCCATGTGTTGGAGTTCACCCCAGTGAAAGCAAGGGTTGCATCTCGGCGCTTTTGGTTCTGGGTCAGATGCCTCACTGTCTCAGCCTATGTCTTCTTGCAGTCACTGGGTATGGTGCTGGACAGTGCTTCAACTGGCTACTCTGTTGTTCCACGGGGCTATGCCAAAATCACATGAGCAGCGACAGTAAGGCCTGAGGCGAGGTGATCGGGAGGCACGGAATCACCAAGACTGAACCCCCAGCAGTGTTCTGTTCTTGACTTCTGTGTTAGTCACACCACAGCACATCCATAATGAACACCATGTCCATAAGCACTGGGGTGTCCATAAGTGCCCTCGGCACATGGGTACCGTTGGCCGGAGGTCGATGATCGACTTGGTTGTTGTGGTATCTGACGTCCGGCTGCGTGTCTTGGACACCCGGGTGAAGACTGGAGAAGAGCTGTCAAGCGATCACCACCTGGTGGTGATCATGATCTGCCAGCAGAGGAGGAAGGCGGACAGACTTGGCAGGTCCAAACATGCTGCCTGTGTCCATTTAGAGCATCGGGCAGAGCCCTATGTTGGCACAGTTTTCAACTGTCCTCTCCTGCACAGCTTGTCCAAGACCCCGAGTGAGGCTTGATCCCGGGGGCCTCTCTGGCCTGCTTCTGATCTTCTCGGGGGTCAGAGGCTATAGTTGCACGACCACGTTCATCTTGGCACACTCGGCACACTTTATAATCCGATGTGGCCTTAGTTCACGCGTCGTCATGTGGGGTTATTGGACGAATGGCTGACTGGTCACTCCCGCTGCTCTGGCCTTATCTAAGTTGATCCCTGGATCCTCAGCTTGCACGTCCCGGATAACTACCAACTATATATCTGACCCAAAGTCCGTAGGATGTTCTCTTTTATATCTCTGTGCAGGAGTCTTAGCCGGCCGTCTGGAGTGTCGATTCCAGTGGAAGGATCGTTGTTGTGTCATTGCACTCTCCTCCGTCTCTCCACTCTTGGTTGTTTGTTTGTTTCCCTCGCACTCTCTGTCTCTCTTCCCACGTTTCTGTCAAGCCCCGTTTCAGGAATGACAGAAGGCCCATGGCACAAGTGGCGATGGTGGTATAGTGGTGAGCATAGCTGCCTTCCAAGCAGTTGACCCGGGTTCGATTCCCGGCCATCGCAATGTGGGATGTATTTCTTTGTGTCTGTTTACTGAACCTCAACCTTCTGGTTGTGGGTTGGCATCCAGTGACTGTGTGATTTCAGCAGCGAAGCCATGATGTCTGCACATGGATTCCACTGTGAGACTTTTCTCTTTGAGTCTTGTCCTGGGTGGCTGACCAGATGAAAAGCAGGTCAAGAGCCCCTTTTTGGGAAAATGAAACAAGGACCGCAACGCCGGCTGGTGTGGTGCAGCATTGGATCCAGGCCGTTTTTTGGGTTCATTCGCGAGCGCCTGGTGACCTTGCCTTTGCTCATGGTTCCCCGTAGGGGTCAGCCCAAATGGATGACGAGGGACTGACCTTCAGTGGACTCTCTACCCACCGAAGAAACCGTAGGGGCCTGGTGCAGTCGGCATTGGGTGGAATTGCACAGCGGGCTGCTCAACGTCCCGAACCCCAGACACAGAGACTGGATCGTGGGATGTGGAAGGAGCCTGAGCTTGTGAGGGTGGCTGAGAGATACCGTCTTGATCCAGTGGTGCTCACCTCCACACACTGTCTGGGCACTGTCTGCAACGCAACCTCTGGAGAGGGGCTGGAATCCACTTTTCGGGAGTGGCCCACGGTGACAGTGGCACGCTGGTGTGGAGTCGCTTAAAGCCCCATGGCTCAGCTGCCATGTGTTGGAGTTCACCCCAGTGAAAGCAAGGGTTGCATCTCGGCGCTTTTGGTTCTGGGTCAGATGCCTCACTGTCTCAGCCTATGTCTTCTTGCAGTCACTGGGTATGGTGCTGGACAGTGCTTCAACTGGCTACTCTGTTGTTCCACGGGGCTATGCCAAAATCACATGAGCAGTGACAGTAAGGCCTGAGGCGAGGTGATCGGGAGGCACGGAATCACCAAGACTGAACCCCCAGCAGTGTTCTGTTCTTGACTTCTGTGTTAGTCACACCACAGCGCGTCCATAACGAACACCATGTCCATAAGCACTGGGGTGTCCATAAGTGCCCTCGGCACATGGGTACCTGGGCCGGAGGTCGATGATCGACTTGGTTGTTGTGGTATCTGACGTCCGGCTGCGTGTCTTGGACACCCAGGTGAAGACTGGAGAAGAGCTGTCAAGCGATCACCACCTGGTGGTGATCATGATCTGCCAGCAGAGGAGGAAGGCGGACAGACTTGGCAGGTCCAAACATGCTGCCTGTGTCCATTTAGAGCATCGGGCAGAGCCCTATGTTGGCACAGTTTTCAACTGTCCTCTCCTGCACAGCTTGTCCCATACCCCGAGTGAGGCTTGATCCCGGGGGCCTCTCTGGCCTGCTTCTGATCTTCTCGGGGGTCAGAGGCTATATTTGCACGACCACGTTCATCTTGGCACACTCTGCACACTTTATGATCCGATGTGGCCTCAGTTCACGCGTCGTCATGTGGGGTTATTGGACGAATGGCTGACTGGTCACTCCCGCTGCTCTGGCCTTATCGAAGTTGATCCCTGGATCCTCAGCTTGCACGTCCCGGATAACTACCAACTATATATCTGACCCAAAGTCCGTAGGATGTTCTCTTTTATATCTCTGTGCAGGAGTCTTAGCCGGCCGTCTGGAGTGTCGATTCCAGTGGAAGGATCGTTGTTGTGTCATTGCACTCTCCTCCGTCTCTCCACTCTTGGTTGTTTGTTTGTTTCCCTCGCACTCTCTGTCTCTCTTCCCACGTTTCTGTCAAGCCCCGTTTCAGGAATGACAGAAGGCCCATGGCACAAGTGGCGATGGTGGTATAGTGGTGAGCATAGCTGCCTTCCAAGCAGTTGACCCGGGTTCGATTCCCGGCCATCGTAATGTGGGATTTATTTGTTTGTGTCTGTTTACTGAACCTCAACCTTCTCATTGTCGTTTGGCATCCAGTGACTGTGTGATTTCAGCAGCGAAGCCATGATGTCTGCACATGGATTCCACTGTGAGACTTTTCTCTTTGAGTCTTGTCCTGGGTGGCTGACCAGATGAAAAGCAGGTCAAGAGCCCCTTTTTGGGAAAATGAAACAAGGACCGCAACGCCGGCTGGTGTGGTGCAGCATTGGAGCCAGGCCGTTTTTTGGGTTCATTCGCGAGCGCCTGGTGACCTTGCCTTTGCTCATGGTTCCCCGTAGGGGTCAGCCCAAATGGATGACGAGGGACTGACCTTCAGTGGACTCTCTACCCACCGAAGAAACCGTAGGGGCCTGGTGCAGTCGGCATTGGGTGGAATTGCACAGCGGTCTGCTCAACGTCCCGAACCCCAGACACAGAGACTGGATCGTGGGATGTGGAAGGAGCCTGAGCTTGTGAGGGTGGCTGAGAGATACCGTCTCGATCCAGTGGTGCTCACCTCCACACACTGTCTGGGCTCTGCAACGCAACCTCTGGAGAGGGGCTGGAATCCACTTTTCGGGAGTGGCCCACGGTGACAGTGGCACGCTGGTGTGGAGTCGCTTAAAGCCCCATGGCTCAGCTGCCATGTGTTGGAGTTCACCCCAGTGAAAGCAAGGGTTGCATCTCGGCGCTTTTGGTTCTGGGTCAGATGCCTCACTGTCTCAGCCTATGTCTTCTTGCAGTCACTGGGTATGGTGCTGGACAGTGCTTCAACTGGCTACTCTGTTGTTCCACGGGGCTATGCCAAAATCACATGAGCAGCGACAGTAAGGCCTGAGGCGAGGTGATCGGGAGGCACGGAATCACCAAGACTGAACCCCCAGCAGTGTTCTGTTCTTGACTTCTGTGTTAGTCACACCACAGCACATCCATAATGAACACCATGTCCATAAGCACTGGGGTGTCCATAAGTGCCCTCGGCACATGGGTACCGTTGGCCGGAGGTCGATGATCGACTTGGTTGTTGTGGTATCTGACGTCCGGCTGCGTGTCTTGGACACCCGGGTGAAGACTGGAGAAGAGCTGTCAAGCGATCACCACCTGGTGGTGATCATGATCTGCCAGCAGAGGAGGAAGGCGGACAGACTTGGCAGGTCCAAACATGCTGCCTGTGTCCATTTAGAGCATCGGGCAGAGCCCTATGTTGGCACAGTTTTCAACTGTCCTCTCCTGCACAGCTTGTCCAAGACCCCGAGTGAGGCTTGATCCCGGGGGCCTCTCTGGCCTGCTTCTGATCTTCTCGGGGGTCAGAGGCTATAGTTGCACGACCACGTTCATCTTGGCACACTCGGCACACTTTATAATCCGATGTGGCCTTAGTTCACGCGTCGTCATGTGGGGTTATTGGACGAATGGTTGACTGGTCACTCCCGCTGCTCTGGCCTTATCTAAGTTGATCCCTGGATCCTCAGCTTGCACGTCCCGGATAACTACCAACTATATATCTGACCCAAAGTCCGTAGGATGTTCTCTTTTATATCTCTGTGCAGGAGTCTTAGCCGGCCGTCTGGAGTGTCGATTCCAGTGGAAGGATCGTTGTTGTGTCATTGCACTCTCCTCCGTCTCTCCACTCTTGGTTGTTTGTTTGTTTCCCTCGCACTCTCTGTCTCTCTTCCCACGTTTCTGTCAAGCCCCATTTCAGGAATGACAGAAGGCCCATGGCACAAGTGGCGATGGTGGTATAGTGGTGAGCATAGCTGCCTTCCAAGCAGTTGACCCGGGTTCGATTCCCGGCCATCGCAATGTGGGATGTATTTCTTTGTGTCTGTTTACTGAACCTCAACCTTCTGGTTGTGGGTTGGCATCCAGTGACTGTGTGATTTCAGCAGCGAAGCCATGATGTCTGCACATGGATTCCACTGTGAGACTTCTCTCTTTGAGTCTTGTCCTGGGTGGCTGACCAGATGAAAAGCAGGTCAAGAGCCCCTTTTTGGGAAAATGAAACAAGGACCGCAACGCCGGCTGGTGTGGTGCAGCATTGGAGCCAGGCCGTTTTTTGGGTTCATTCGCGAGCGCCTGGTGACCTTGCCTTTGCTCATGGTTCCCCGTAGGGGTCAGCCCAAATGGATGACGAGGGACTGACCTTCAGTGGACTCTCTGCCCACCGAAGAAACCGTAGGGGCCTGGTGCAGTCGGCATTGGGTGGAATTGCACAGCGGGCTGCTCAACGTCCCGAACCCCAGACACAGAGACTGGATCGTGGGATGTGGAAGGAGCCTGAGCTTGTGAGGGTGGCTGAGAGATACCGTCTTGATCCAGTGGTGCTCACCTCCACACACTGTCTGGGCACTGTCTGCAACGCAACCTCTGGAGAGGGGCTGGAATCCACTTTTCGGGAGTGGCCCACGGTGACAGTGGCACGCTGGTGTGGAGTCGCTTAAAGCCCCATGGCTCAGCTGCCATGTGTTGGAGTTCACCCCAGTGAAAGCAAGGGTTGCATCTCGGCGCTTTTGGTTCTGGGTCAGATGCCTCACTGTCTCAGCCTATGTCTTCTTGCAGTCACTGGGTATGGTGCTGGACAGTGCTTCAACTGGCTACTCTGTTGTTCCACGGGGCTATGCCAAAATCACATGAGCAGTGACAGTAAGGCCTGAGGCGAGGTGATCGGGAGGCACGGAATCACCAAGACTGAACCCCCAGCAGTGTTCTGTTCTTGACTTCTGTGTTAGTCACACCACAGCGCGTCCATAACGAACACCATGTCCATAAGCACTGGGGTGTCCATAAGTGCCCTCGGCACATGGGTACCTGGGCCGGAGGTCGATGATCGACTTGGTTGTTGTGGTATCTGACGTCCGGCTGCGTGTCTTGGACACCCAGGTGAAGACTGGAGAAGAGCTGTCAAGCGATCACCACCTGGTGGTGATCATGATCTGCCAGCAGAGGAGGAAGGCGGACAGACTTGGCAGGTCCAAACATGCTGCCTGTGTCCATTTAGAGCATCGGGCAGAGCCCTATGTTGGCACAGTTTTCAACTGTCCTCTCCTGCACAGCTTGTCCCATACCCCGAGTGAGGCTTGATCCCGGGGGCCTCTCTGGCCTGCTTCTGATCTTCTCGGGGGTCAGAGGCTATAGTTGCACGACCACGTTCATCTTGGCACACTCGGCACACTTTATAATCCGATGTGGCCTTAGTTCACGCGTCGTCATGTGGGGTTATTGGACGAATGGCTGACTGGTCGCTCCCGCTGCTCTGGCCTTATCTAAGTTGATCCCTGGATCCTCAGCTTGCACGTCCCGGATAACTACCAACTATATATCTGACCCAAAGTCCGTAGGATGTTCTCTTTTATATCTCTGTGCAGGAGTCTTAGCCGGCCGTCTGGAGTGTCGATTCCAGTGGAAGGATCGTTGTTGTGTCATTGCACTCTCCTCCGTCTCTCCACTCTTGGTTGTTTGTTTGTTTCCCTCGCACTCTCTGTCTCTCTTCCCACGTTTCTGTCAAGCCCCGTTTCAGGAATGACAGAAGGCCCATGGCACAAGTGGCGATGGTGGTATAGTGGTGAGCATAGCTGCCTTCCAAGCAGTTGACCCGGGTTCGATTCCCGGCCATCGCAATGTGGGATGTATTTCTTTGTGTCTGTTTACTGAACCTCAACCTTCTGGTTGTGGGTTGGCATCCAGTGACTGTGTGATTTCAGCAGCGAAGCCATGATGTCTGCACATGGATTCCACTGTGAGACTTTTCTCTTTGAGTCTTGTCCTGGGTGGCTGACCAGATGAAAAGCAGGTCAAGAGCCCCTTTTTGGGAAAATGAAACAAGGACCGCAACGCCGGCTGGTGTGGTGCAGCATTGGATCCAGGCCGTTTTTTGGGTTCATTCGCGAGCGCCTGGTGACCTTGCCTTTGCTCATGGTTCCCCGTAGGGGTCAGCCCAAATGGATGACGAGGGACTGACCTTCAGTGGACTCTCTACCCACCGAAGAAACCGTAGGGGCCTGGTGCAGTCGGCATTGGGTGGAATTGCACAGCGGGCTGCTCAACGTCCCGAACCCCAGACACAGAGACTGGATCGTGGGATGTGGAAGGAGCCTGAGCTTGTGAGGGTGGCTGAGAGATACCGTCTTGATCCAGTGGTGCTCACCTCCACACACTGTCTGGGCACTGTCTGCAACGCAACCTCTGGAGAGGGGCTGGAATCCACTTTTCGGGAGTGGCCCACGGTGACAGTGGCACGCTGGTGTGGAGTCGCTTAAAGCCCCATGGCTCAGCTGCCATGTGTTGGAGTTCACCCCAGTGAAAGCAAGGGTTGCATCTCGGCGCTTTTGGTTCTGGGTCAGATGCCTCACTGTCTCAGCCTATGTCTTCTTGCAGTCACTGGGTATGGTGCTGGACAGTGCTTCAACTGGCTACTCTGTTGTTCCACGGGGCTATGCCAAAATCACATGAGCAGTGACAGTAAGGCCTGAGGCGAGGTGATCGGGAGGCACGGAATCACCAAGACTGAACCCCCAGCAGTGTTCTGTTCTTGACTTCTGTGTTAGTCACACCACAGCGCGTCCATAATGAACACCATGTCCATAAGCACTGGGGTGTCCATAAGTGCCCTCGGCACATGGGTACCTTGGCCGGAGGTCGATGATCGACTTGGTTGTTGTGGTATCTGACGTCCGGCTGCGTGTCTTTGACACCCGGGTGAAGACTGGAGAAGAGCTGTCAAGCGATCACCACCTGGTGGTGATCATGATCTGCCAGCAGAGGAGGAAGGCGGACAGACTTGGCAGGTCCAAACATGCTGCCTGGGTCCATTTAGAGCATCGGGCAGAGCCCTATGTTAGCACAGTTTTCAACTGTCCTCTCCTGCACAGCTTGTCCCAGACCCCGAGTGAGGCTTGATCCCGGGGGCCTCTCTGGCCTGCTTCTGATCTTCTCGGGGGTCAGAGGCTATATTTGCACGACCACGTTCATCTTGGCACACTCTGCACACTTTATAATCCGATGTGGCCTTAGTTCACGCGTCGTCATGTGGGGTTATTGGACGAATGGCTGACTGGTCACTCCCGCTGCTCTGGCCTTATCTAAGTTGATCCCTGGATCCTCAGCTTGCACGTCCCGGATAACTACCAACTATATATCTGACCCAAAGTCCGTAGGATGTTCTCTTTTATATCTCTGTGCAGGAGTATTAGCCGGCCGTCTGGAGTGTCGATTCCAGTGGAAGGATCGTTGTTGTGTCATTGCACTCTCCTCCGTCTCTCCACTCTTGGTTGTTTGTTTGTTTCCCTCGCACTCTCTGTCTCTCTTCCCACGTTTCTGTCAAGCCCCGTTTCAGGAATGACAGAAGGCCCATGGCACAAGTGGCGATGGTGGTATAGTGGTGAGCATAGCTGCCTTCCAAGCAGTTGACCCGGGTTCGATTCCCGGCCATCGAAATGTGGGATGTATTTGTTTGTGTCTGTTTACCGCACCACTGAACCTCAACCTTCTGTGTGTGGGTTGGCATCCAGTGACTGTGTGATTTCAGCAGCAAAGCCATGATGTCTGGACATTGGTTCCACTGTGAGACTTTTCCGTCTGTTGAGAGCATCTGGCAGAGCTCTGCAACCCTACCCCTGGAGACGGGCTGGAATCTCCACTTCTTTTTTTTTCTTTTACCTGTCCTGTCCAGCATAGAAGCAGCAGAATGGGGCTGCTGTTATATGCCTGACAGAATTTATTTTTCAAGAGGATCTCATAAGTTGAAAGCTCCTCCTGTTTCATATAATATATACTCTAGACAATCAGCTAATGCACCTACATTAAAAAAAGATATGACAGAGGGCATCTTATGGACTTTTTGTTGGGGAATGTAACTGGTAGTGACCTGGGGCGCGCAAACTGAGGATCCAGGTTTGAAATTACACCACAGCATCAGTAGAGGCCTACTACAGATCACCATTAGCCTCACTCACCAAAAGAGAACAAGGTAACTGAGTTCAAAGGTAGAATGTGAAGAGTCTTTAAAGATCAACGTGATCATGCACATGTGATAGTGATAGTGATCATGCATATATGACCTCTGACCAGGGTTGGGAGGATTACTTTAAAATTGTAATCTGGTACAATTACAATTTACTTGTCAAAAATGTAATCAGTAACTTACTCTAATTACTTCAATTAAAAAGTAACATACCAGACAACTTTTAGCTACTTTTAGATTACTTCACCAGCAAACATAAAAAAAGACATAGACAAATACAAATTCAATGTGTCACCCTAACAGTGTATTGACAACTCTACACATTAAACACTAATTGCTCTGAGTGTTATGAATTCTGCTGAACTCTGTATGTTCAGCCCCAATTAATACCAACAACATGACATCCTCTAAACCTACTGAGAAAATGACTTTCTTTATTTCTGACTCAGGATCAGCTTCATCAGTTCAGACTGTGTTCCTCCATTAGTTCTACAGAACAGCAACAGCACCAGGAGCCGCATTTACACTGTTAACACACATTTATATTATATACTCAGTCTGCTGTGTAGGTGTACTGCTGTCGTGAGGAGCAGGGTTTGTGTTCAGGTATGCCATGCAAAGTATTTTTTCAAGAGTTCAGAGGTCATTTATTCCTCAGTGACAGAAGGAAGCATGCAGTCTCCAATAAATCCTCCATCCAGGCTGAAGATATTATTGCCTCCATCAGATTCTTCTGAGTTCAGCCTGGTGAGGCTGTGGTTCTCAACAGCAGGTTACTGACAGGTTAGCAGGCTAGTAACACTTTAGCTTCACTGTGAGTTCAGGTGTGTATCATACCTGTAGATGTGTCTTAAGGTTTGATGCTGAGAGCATTTTCACAACTGGGAGGCAGAATTTAAAATGTACAGAGAAGTTCTGGGCCTCATCTGACTTAAATACAAAATGATGTCTGAGTTTCCAGCCAAAGAATGAGCTTTTCTCTCTGGAGCAGCCATGACTACAGCAGCAGGGGGTGGTAAAATCCATGGTAACGCAGGTTGTTTCATTCTCAGTTAAACATATCAGTAGAGCGGGAGGCTGCTCCAAGATAGCGGTCGATGCAGCGTCTATCATTTATATATCTATGGCGTCTACTGTTTATAGATCTATGACGTAGCGGTTGGTGCCGTAAAGTGCCGTAAAGTGCTGTAAAGTGTCGTAAAGTGTCACAATGTCTGAATACTGCACGGATGTCTGTTGTAATTCTGGTGTATTCCGTATGATTTTCAAAAGTAATCCCGCTCAGTAATCCGTGTTTTTAACAGATATACCTGTAACGAGATTACATGTTTTTTGTGTGTACTGTAATGGATTAGTTACAATTTTTTTGTATCCTGATTACGTAATGCCGTTACATGTAATCCATTACTCCCCAACCCTGCCTCTGACCCCTGAGAAGACCAGAAGCAGGCTAGAGAGGCCCTCAGGGCCCGGATAACCAGCGGCCATCCCAGAGCCCAGATCCAAGCCACTCCCCCGGGCAAACATCCACGCGCCGGTCCAGAAGAGGGCAGAGGAAAGCCCCGGCCGGGACCCCCGGCAGCCCGGGGGCCCGGGCCTCAGGGAGACAAGACCGGCATTCTGGGCTCTGCAACCCAACCCCTGGATCATGTAGATTGTCACTATTAAAAATCCTTAGTTTCTCATGTATGCTAAAGCAATACAAAGATTTCTGTCTTATCCACAGAAAGCTGAAGATCAAACACATTAAGACCTTACCGGTTCAACTGATCAAAACTTGCTTCAGTCTGAAGAGAACATCTTGAAACGAGAAGCACTAAATTTTGACACATCCCAGATGGCAGACGATAACTTCATGGTGGATATTGCCTTAGATATTGATCTAAGTGGCCTGTGCTTTTATGTTGGAATGGAGGACTGTGGCGAAACACAATGGGGAAATCAGGGGTATCAGTAACAAAAAAATAAAAGTATTTATCTACATGTAGATAACAATGCACAAATAAACAAACTAATTACTCCCACAGCTATGGACCAATAAAAACTCTGACATGATTGATACATATCACTAAATCTGTGATCAATCCTCACATCGCTCACAGATCCTGCCTGTACTCAGTGATTCTCGCTCGTGACGATGGAAACATATTCAAATAAGCCTCTTCATCAAGTGGTGCTGAGTCAAAATGAGGAGACATCATGACCTTTATCTGGAGGTTGGTTTCATTGAGAACAGAGACAGAAGACCAAGATGTGTGGAGAATCTTCAGCTGGTAGCAGATGAAGCCATGAAACCACCGAGCAAAAGCAGCTCTTGATTACTAAGAACCAGAGACTAAACAGAGGAAAGAGTGAGGAATACATTAGTCTGAACACAGGAATGGTGAATTTGGCTGCAACTTCAGAAAAAACCCAGAGAGATTTTTATTTAGTGGTCGAGGAGGATCTTTCTATTTGTCATCCATCACTCCAACAATAGAGAATCTGTGTTGTGAGAAACAGACTCACCCTCTCACTAAGTCATCCTGTTAGTGATGTGAGTGACTGAGTTGAGTGTCATAAGACTAGTTAAATATATTTACTAGATAACTAGAACTGTTATGATGTTTGTCAGTTTTCTGCCAGTGGTTCAAAGAAGTGTCAATAAGTGTTGAACCACTTCAGAAAGTTTTGAGCTGTTTGTTCAACAAACTAGGTTCATCAAAAATGAGTCAGTTTTAATACTGTTTGTAGTAACTCGAAGATTAAGGAAACACTCTAGTATAGCACAGAACATCTCACTGCATGTACTACCTGGTTAACTCTTTAACTTCCTGCAGCCTGCTGTAACTCCAGGACCCCACTGGAACATGTGAGCTGACCTCTGACCTGCCTGAGTAGAACATAGCATCCACATCTCTACACTGCTCATCTTCTGAAAGCTGTAAAAGCTGTAAATTAAAAAATTCTAAATGCAGCGAAGTGAAAATGTCGCTTCGATAATACCTCGCCTGTGTTTAAAAGTATAGAAATTGTATTGACATTACTCCAATTTCATTTAATTAAGTTCATTTCTACTACACAGATCTGAATATATTTAGGTTTGAACATTCAAAAAATAGATAATTCATATGGCATCTGGGTTTTCAAACGGCAGATTCTGTTTAATTAACATGAGGATTATGAGGAATCCTTGAAAAATGTTCTCCCCTGTAAGACGTCCCTGGATCCTAAAGCTTTGAGAACCATTGGTTTATAATGTTGAAGTCAGGTTTTTGTTTGTCAGACAAGGATCATTTGGTTTAATAACATGAGACTCTCTGCTGTTAGCTGGAGCTAAGTAGCTATTACTACCAACAGTGATCAATACTTACGTTCTTGAAAAACTTTCTGATATCCATCTTTCTTCCAGCCGTCCATGATCTTCTCATCCTGTTTTATTTGGCCTTGTGTGTTTCAAAGTCGTGGCATCCTGCAGGTCCAGGCTGCATGTAAGGTACCAGGGAAAGCCTGCACTGGATTTTCAGTGTTGTGGTCATTCTCTATATGATCAAGTGGAATGGACTGACTGACGGGCTGTCTCCAGCTGAGGAAAACTAACAAATTACTGATCATATTTAAGTAAAGAATAAACAGTTATATGATTATTCATTTGAAATCATATTCCAACCACTTTATGTATAAAATGAATTTCTAAACAAAATTGTAAAATTGTAAAAAAAAAAAAAAAAAAAAAAAATCTTAAATAGCCCCAAATAATTTAGGGGGGCTTCATCCTAAAATCGGCCAAACGGCGCCACTGGTAGCAGAACAAAAGACATGGCATCAAATATGTGTATCTTTTTTTTAATTCCAGACATATCAAAGAGTATATAAAATACCAGAGATGGGGACTGGAGTCATCGTAATTTGGACTCGAGTCCACTGGAGTTGCTGCTTCGATGACTTCTGGCTTGACAAAAGAATGAAAGACTTGAGACTCGACTTGACTTGAATGACTTGAGTGTTGTTGACTTTGTGTTTTCAGTTTGAAATTATTATCAAATATTACCTGATATGAGTGCAGGTTTAAAACGTGATTGGACCAATGTTCTGTCAGTCATGCGATCTCTATCAGCCAATCACAGAAGAGTGGCTTTGCTTCCATGGCCAATCAGAGGAGAAGGAGGGGTAGTAAAATAAGAAAAGTGAGAGAAGTTAATTCATTAATGTGGTTAAAAACAAAAATTATATTGAATATTGTCCAACTCCATCCGTCTTCACTGCTTTGCGCTGAATCATATTTATGTATGCATTATTTCATATATGAAATATGAATTTGCACAGAATAAATATGTATTTGTGTATATTCGAACAAAATATATTTATATAATTCAATCATTTATATCCAAGTATACACACACCTTTCGAGTACTTTTACACATACACACCTGTAACACATACAATGCCAGCATGATGTATCACCTCCAAAAGCTCAAATCAAATGAGCTTTTCCAAGATCAAAGTCAGAACAGTTGGTTTCTTTGTATCGAGGCAAAATGCATTGTTTTGCTTTGTTTTCTATCTCTCCACTCAATTCATATACGTCCGTCTCAACTTTTTTGGCATCACATTTGCATTTGTCATCAAAGATCTGAAGCTCTTCCCTCAGAAAACGAGAACCACGGAGCACGCTGCTTTTAAAGCCAGCAATAAACACGAATCCAGATTAATGAAACACATCAAAGAGCATCTCCGTGATGCGCGGATTGCTTCAATTAACTCCTCCTTGGTTTGTGTTTCTTCTTATCTCAGAGAAAGGCGTCTCGTTGTGGGAGGGTTACGAATCAATTTGGCGTGGCAGCCCTCCCCTTTAAAAGCAGAAAAGAGAGAACCAAACCCTCGTCGGTGTTGACTGTCTCTGGTTCTTCACGCGCTGTGCTCAGACTCTGTTTTAAAACGCCGTGACAGCCTCTCCTCAGGGGGGCTCCTCGTGTTGAAGACTGAATCAACTAGAATGCAAATTCACATCACCGTTGGCCTTTTCATCTCCCGGATGTGCTTGTAGATCTGCTGTGTTTAAAAAGCACTTCTTTCATTCAGGCCATCTTTCCCGTACGTTTTCGTCTCTACCTGTTAAAGTCTTATGCTACGTTCACACCGAAAGCGTCGCGGGCGTCGTGAGCGTTGCTTTTCTATGCAAAGTCGATGGTGGACGAGCGTCGTGGAGCGGCGGGCGGCGGGGCGGCGCATCAGGACCGTCATGAGCGTCGCTTTTCCAGCGTTTCGAGCGTCGACGCCCACGACGCTCATCCCCGGCGTCAGGAGCGTCGTGAGCGTCGCTTTTTGAGAGTTGGGAAAACTGAACTTTCGACGCGCTGCCGCTGAGCGTCAACCAATCAGAGACGATCCCTCCGGTACTACGTCACTACGAGTGGTCCGAGCACCGATGCGGGCCGGCCAGTGTTGCTAACTTGATGACTTTCTCGCTAAATCTGGCGACTTTCCAAAGCCTCTTGGCGACGTTTTTTTGTCAAAAGCAACTAGCGACAAATCTAGCAACTTTCTCCGGTGCTCTGGAGACGTGACAGGACGTCTCGTTGCTGTCGTCCATGAGCAGCGGGTGCTGCGTGAGCCCCTCCCCCGTCCCAAAGCGCTCACAAGCGGTCAGTCTCAGCAGCGCTCCCCGCTGCAGTCAGAGCAGAGAGGAGCAGAGCAGCCAATAGCGACTTTTCCGACAACGACGCGGCCTAGCTTTATTTAACAAATAAAGCCAAGCCGCTCTCCTGATGCGATCCGCCATAGCTGGAAACAGAAATCAGCCTCCAGCGCGCCAATTAACTGACGTGCATCAAGAGCGTCGCGAGCGTCGCGAGCTTTGTGACCACCCGGTGTCAAGCGTCGTGTTTAAAGCGTCACAAGCGTCAGCTTCGAGGCGTCGCAAGCGTCGACGACGCCCGCGACGCTTTCGGTGTGAACGTAGCATTACTCGCATCCCGTCAATGTCTTTCTTTTCATTTAGTACATTAAAAAAAAAAAAAAAAAAAAAAACTTTGAATATGTCTTTCTCGTTTTCAGGTCTCGCTCATTAAGAGCTTGACAAGGTTAAGTACAGAGGACACCCAGAAAGAAACCAAGAATCTGACTGAAGATGTGCTCAAGTAATTTCTTCCCGCTTTCTTTTCGCTGATATGAAGTAGAAACTCCACAGAGACCGTGGCCGCACTCAAACTGTGCCCAGGAGAAGTTTTCACCTCTTTCGATGGTTTTAAACCTTCTATAAATGAGTCACGGTTACAGTCATTCCACTCTTCTGACAAGAGTTTACTGGAAAAAAAAAATGTCTTCAATGTCAAACTGAAAACCGATTTCTTTAAAGTTGTGGTAATTATCAAAAAATGTAACGGTTTTTTCAAAGCATAGGTAAGATTTGCTCTGGGTGTCGTTATAAAGCTGCAACAGGACAAATCAACAGAATGTGGGATAACTCTCCTCAGCATGATTTTTCACTTCTGTATTTAGATTTTTTCAACTAAAAAAAGAACGAAAAGAAATACTTATGCGGTAAAACTATTCCATATTTAATCCAAACCTAAAGACCTTTAACAGCATTCAGACTGCATAAAAAAGTCATCATGTCTTGTGTTTCAAGTCTCCTGTGATTCCACTGTTTTGCTGTGTTTTTGCTGTTTTAACTGTTTACTCCTGTTTTTTTCCTCTTTTTTTAATCTTTTGACTGCAACACAACAAATCGTCCTTCAAGGGACAAATCATGAAGCTGAAGTTGATTTTGTACGTATGAAAGAATAATCACAGGGTGAGAAATCAGTTCAACTAAACTTTGAAAACTATTTAAGAGCCATCAGTGCATAAATCAGTTTCTCAAAAACATCGAATGGTTCTAGTTGGTTTTATGATGCCAACAGATCAAAGCAGATCTTTTGTGTGTGTGTGTGTGTGTGTGCACCAAACACAGTCCCCACACTGTCATAAGTGGAAATAAATTTTATTTAAGAAAAACTTTTCAACATTCTAAAAATAATGTCTATTTACATGAAAACAGCAGAATTTTTTTATTATTATTATTTTTAATCAGCACTGTTTCAGTGACAGAACAGTTTCTGCATCATGGAGCTGTTTGGTTTATGTTGACACTGTGAAAGACGTCCTCCTCATCCTTGATGAGGCGAGGCACGTTGTGGAGCCTCTTCCCCTCGGATAAACCCAGAGTCGTATTTTAGAGGTAATCAGCGGGAGAAGTTCAGTGTTGCGTGACTCATTAAGTTGCTTCAGAGCCGTTATGTGCTCAGACTGGTGTCCCTGCATCCTCCGTGCAGTTAAACATGGAGACATGAGGCACAGCCGGCAGCAATCAGAGGCAATCAGAGAGAGATTGAGCAAAGCGACTCTGAGCTGAACGCAGACAGCTACGCCGGGTTTGCTCTGGATCCGATGCATCTCCGCTGAAGAATTTCAACACTGTCACTCACACTGCCTTCGCGGTCTGCATGGTCTGCAGTCAGCTGAGGCTTCAGGTGCGAAACTGCACCAGTGAGAGCAGAAGATCCCACGGGTTCAGCTCCAGTCGGGAGTTCACGCGAGAACAACCCCGCTAAACAGGAAGTAAAAGTAAACGATAGCTGAATTAGCCAGTTCCATTGCTCTTGTTCATTGCTCATTTTTTTGTGTAATTTTTTGTCATACCCTGTATCTCTGTGGCCAGATGGGGGCGCTCGGGGCTGATTTTGTTCATTTTGCCTGCCCTGTCTCACCTGTTTGTCTGCTCCTCATGTTTTCCTGCCTGGTCGCCTGCCTCGCTATCGCCCTCATGTGTTGCACCTGTCGTCCCTCCTATTTAAGCCTGCTTTCCTTCACTTGTCCTTGTTGGTTCCTTGTGGGTCTGTCTGCGTGGTTCTGATTCCTGTGCCTGCACCAGCTCATCCCTGCTCGTTCCTGTGATCCTCATGTTTCTGGAAATAAAGGAGTTTTTGGATCAACATGAGCTGCCTGCACGCGGGTCCTTCCTACCTGCACTGTGACAATTTTGTTGTCATTTGACTGCCCTACAGTAACTAGATATAAAATAAATCATTCTTCTAGTGTGCTTCATGATTAGATCATGTTTTTGTTATGTATTCTGCCAGTAAAATTAAAAAGAAAAAAATAAGAAACGCAAAAGAAATATACCCGACAAGAAAAATACCTGAAACCCGAGGACATGGGGAAAATGAAACTTTCTGAAAATGCTCCCACTTGGTCGAAAAAACTGCTTTTCTGAAGTGCTGCTGCTGAACTTACTGACCACAGTTACAGTAAATAGTTCTTCTGCACATGCTCAGTAGATAGACAATAACAATGTTTTCCTCCAGACTGTCATAACTTCCTGTCCAAAATCTCATGTTCTGTAGTTTTATAGATGAGAATAATGAAATGTCCGTGTTCTCGCCACCGGTAATGTTTACAGCATATTGTTCTCTGTGTGGTTTCATTATGAAAACAACCAACAGCTCCCACTAGTGGCCGTGCATAAAAACTATATCGTTTTCAGTGTTTCTGCTGTTTCCATGTAAACAAACGTCATTTTCAAAACACTGACATGTGAACTTTTCTGAAATGAAAACGGAAATAATTATGGACTTTCACTTGAAAAGGTGAAATGTGAATGAGACCTAAAACTAATAGTTGAGCTGTATTCATGGATGACAACAGTAGAGCTTCAACTTCAGTAAATGGACCACTGTTATTTTAAGAATATTTATCACTTTAACTCCTGTAATATCTGTTTAATTTATTGTGCATTAATTCTTGGTTTTAATTGTTTTCCTTTTGAAGTCAGGTTAATCCACCTCTTCTCATGAGAAACAAGAGTAAAACTCTAATATGGAAATATAAGAAAACGTCAACGCAAAACATGAAGTTGTAGGAAAAAAAAGATTGTTTTTAAACTGTGCTTTTGCATCCCTGTTTACGGCCCATTTTTCTTCTGCTTGATGAAAACTGATGACTCTGTTAAGCATTTAATCATGAGCGACTAAGCCTATTAAACTGAAGTATTTAAGCCATGGTAATCCTCTGGAATGATTCATCTTAACCGTGAAACTTAATTGGGGGTAGGCATCCTATTTTCATTTAACGTGTTTTTTTTTTTTTTTGTTTGTTTTTTCTGGAGCGTTTCCAATCGTCTGGGGAACAAACAGTCACAGGTGGTCAACTTCTCATTTCCTGAGACCTCTGCCGCCATGAGAGTGTGTGTTTTCCTTCGGTCCTGCAGTTGTAAAGCAGCCGTTGGAGCTGAGAGTCTGTGAGAAGCTAAAACTCCTGGGCTCTGCAGGGGGTCCTGCAGGAACCCACTGTGTTCATTTGACTCTAATTCTGCTTCCCGTCCCCCCGTCTCTGCTCTTCTTCTCTATTATGGACTTTCAGCTCTGTTTTGTTTACTGGTGCAGTGTGTGTGTGTCTGTGACCTGTAACATGGTTTGGCTTCACAGTGTATCCCAGTTTTTGAGAGTTTGACTGTCATCAGTCAGCTTTAAACACAACCAGGGGCGTAAAAATGAGCTCGAAGGTGACTAAATTGACCAAACTGAAACAGCAGAAACAGGTTTTGAATACTTTATTTACTTTTATATATGGTGCCAATTGTTAGATGTGTTTTCAACCTTGTTCTGAAATAGCTGTTGGAAGTTTCCTCTCCTCCCTGATAATAAAGGATGTGGTTTATCAGTCGTAGTTGGCAAAACAAATAGATTTGAGTTCTGATTGAAAAACAGAAAAACTGACTATTCAAACTCCGAGACTCTATACTTTCAGAATCCTCTTACATCAAATTATAGAGCAGCTAATGGCATCTCAGTGTTGTGTTTGTGCACTAAATCATGGCTTTTTGCCTTCTGTTGACCTTCATAAATTCCAATTAGCGTAAGTAAGAGGACACATTTATTGGGCCTGAACCGAATATAAGGGTTCTGGGAATACTGTGCTCGTGTGATGGAAACGGAGGCTGGCAGATTTCGATCCCGGCACCGAGTGACGCTGCAATAAAGGCTGTAAAACCAGAGCTAATCAGCTTCCATTGTGTCACAGGCGCCATAAAATGATCAACCGGAGCCAAATGAGGCTGAAGTCACCGCAGACAGACTCATGCAGTTTGTGCCTCCAACCAAATGGACGCTCCCAGAGAGTTTAGTGTTGTTGTTGTAATTGCAGAGGAAAAATTGGCTTCATGTTCCCTTTTTTGGTGTTTGTCGCGATGAGAAACGGTGATTTGAAATGTAATGGCTACTGGAAGCAGCAGTGCGTCGTTCCAAGCAGACAGAGATACTGGACCTGGACAGTTTCCACGCAAGCTGGTAAATTCTGGAGCCCAAACAGCTCATTCAGACCTGAATTATTGAATCATATATGTATAACACCAAGGTCCACAGCAAAAATCTGTTTTTTCTTTTCTACTGATCCATCTTTCCCTCTCAGGCTCTGCTTTATTAGATTATATTAGGCTGAGTTAAAATTATGATTTAAGAAAATGTGAATGCTGTGATCATAAAAATGCACTTTTTGAATATTCTGGCTATGCTTCCATTTCTTTTTCAGAGGCTAAATGGAAGAAGCATAGGCTCTTGACAGGCGTAGGAAATGTAGTCTCCTCAAGCGAATTCTCCCTCGATGTGCTGCTGCTGTTTTCTGATTCTATTACACATTCTATTACTTCTTAATGAAGTCTCCACTGCTGGAAACGCCATCACACTCTTTCACTGGCAGCGGGCTGATGTGCTCGTTCGGAAAGTTACAGTCCTTACATTTGCAGGGCCTTGTTACTCATTTCGGACCCAGTATTAATTGATTTACTCTCACGGTGGTCGGATCCCAAACCTTTTGGTACTTTCATCTTTCTTTATCCAGCCTTATGAGAGCTACAGCGTCTCTCTTAGCTGATTTTGAACGAGAGACAGGAAACGTCGTGAATAAAACACCCATGTCTTAGGGTTGTGGGAAGAAGGTTGTGATCAGTTGATCGGTGGGTTGATTTGTCGGGTCTTCGGTCAGCTGCTCGTGGTTCAGGTCAAGGTGAACTTTGCTGGAGCTTTTTTTTCGGTATTTAGGTAAATCCTTTATAAATTATTGAGGCTGCTGGATCTGTTTATGTTTTCGAATATGAGTGACCAACAGACGGAGGAAAAAGTAAGAAGAGAATCAATGAAACTTTCTTATGAAAGTTTAATCGAAAAATTCCTCCATTTTCTAAAAAATAGCAAACACTGTTTTCTTACAACCTGAGTGCCTAAGATTACAAGAGAGAGAGCAGAAACCTTCCTCCTGAAATCTAAACCCACATCTCCTTTGTTTTTTGGCTTATTCATACTGATTAAGGAGTCAGTGAACCACTGAATGAAGTCCTCTCAAATAAGACTGTTATTAATACTTTCACCATTTAAAAGCGACACAATAACTGTGTCAAATTTACCAACAAGATGATTTTTAAAATGGCTCGGTCATGTATGTGTTATAAAAGAAATAAAACAGTAGAGAGGACTCAGCCTTGAGGGGAACCGGTAGAGATGTGAAGTTAATGAAATGTTCTTTATTCTCACTCGCTGGCTGCTATATGTGAATCAAAAATATAGATGTATAATTCAGCAAAAATAAACCAGAATCAATGTTAAAAGTGTTTTTTTGGTTAGTTGGTTATTTGGTTCACAACACAGTGACGTTAAATTCTTAAGTGAGTTTGAAACAAACTTCACAATTGTGCAAGAATTATTCTATCATCAGTCCTTCTGTGGTCCTTTATGTCATTATAATTTATGTTCTTTGTAAACTCCTGTATTGACCTTCCAGTGCTGCAGCTCTGTTGGTGAAATGATTCTGTGATTTCTCACAACTTAACTAAACTTTAAAAAAGAAAATCACTCTGGTGCCTTTGAGTCATGTTTCAAGCCCAGTGATTCTCTAGTTTCAGTCGCTCCCATTGATTTTTCACCATTTCTCTCTTAGTTACATCAACAAAACACGCTCCATCACTGAGCTCTTATTTCTGGTCTGTTTGTATCACACACTGAAATCCAGATTCCACAGAGCGTATTAGCAGGAGGAAGAATCGTGAAGAGATAAACCTCCTCTGAAGCCATGGCTGTGCTATCAGACGCCTGTTTTTGTCTCAGTTGCTGGTGTTGCCCCTCCGCTGACAGTTCTGCTGCGTCACATTGCTGACTCCCTCTGTGATTTCAGTCAGCTCTGCTTTAACCTCGTCTACTCCTCCAACGTTCTCTTCATCTTTGTCTTATTGATTCATTTCCAAAAGTCCTCTTCTTTTTTTTTTCCCCTCATCTGTCAGTCCCATTTTCATCCTCACTAATTGCTTCAACATTAGAGATTTTATCACCCGCCACATCCTGGGTCTAATGTCAAATTAAAATGACACCATGATTCTTCTTCTGAGTGGAAATGATGACATTCTGTCCAGGTCACAGCTGCTGCAGTGACTGCTTAATTTAGCTGAAGGAATATGTGCAACACTCTCAGATTTTAACTGGAAAACAGCTTTAAACTCTGCCCAAGACGCACAACGCCTCAGAGCACAGGGTTCCTCCTGCAGCTGATTTCAGAGTTTTGTGCTTTTGATTAATCACTCTGGAAGCTGGTTCAAGTCCACTTTGTTCTTTTGGCCTCAGCGTGAGGACTCACGGATCAGGGATTCCAACAGCAGGCAGAACTACATCAGGAAAACAGCTGGGAAACTGATACCTGTCCTGAAAACTGAAGGAACAATGAAGATGAAAGTCAAAAACACACCTTTTTAAATGATGTTTGATAGTTTTGTAATAAGTCCCTCAGTAAAATTGCATTCTTGCAATATGCAAATCCTATGAAACAGAGGTCCTGTGATTATTTGATTTGATTCAAATTCCTGCAAATATTCAGTATTGAATGCATCAATATAGCGAACCCAAAGTCTAATTGTACATAATAATTTAAGATTTGTTCAGGAGTTATTCTTTAGGTCCGGACAGGAACATCTGCAAACAACTGAGATCGTAACTTGTGTCCATCCCCTCACTCTTGCCATGTCAGTTACTTGCACCTCGGTTTCTTGTTTCATCTTGAAATCGTCTTAAATTACCTTTTTATGAGGCAGTAACTGGGAGGAGAACCCTCAACCTTCTCACTATGAAACGTTAACTTTAACCTCCAGAGTGCCACATTCATTCATTCGTGTTTCAGTTTCTCTGTTGACACATATCATGTCATATTTATTTATTTATTTATTTATTTATTTATTTATTTATTTATTTATTTATTTATTTATTTATTATTTTATGTTTAAATGACAAACTTCATTCTCAATTCTCTCATTTTTTCTGTTAATTTAGTAAATAATTTAGCCTTTAAAAGGGCCAAAGAGGAGAGTGACTGAAATGGTTTGTCCACTGAGTTCCAGAGTTTGGGCCCAGCTGACGCCTGGAGGTTCGACAGATGAAAGAGTTTTGGGTTCCTCGTTGGGTTGGAGTGAATGTCTGATGACAAGAAAGAAGAAACTTGTTGAATGTGTCTGGAAGGTCTTGTTGATGATGAAAGAATTTTAACATAAATGCACGTTTGTCAAGCATTAAAGATAAAACTGGTAAAAGTTTAATCTTTTTATGCAAAGGTGCAGTCAACTCTTCTGGAATAAGAACTCATTCTTAAAAATCTTATGAGAATCATTTGATGGAGAATGATTTGAGACAACCCAGACGATGCAAGAATTTATTAAACCACGGTACAACAACACACATTAACACACATGACTTTTTTATTAATTGTATTTGGTATTTTGTCCAGATCACAGTCGGCTCTACCAGTGTTGATGTTTAGTCAAACATCTTGTTTGACGAAACAGCTCCCAGGTTCAGTCAGGGAAGCTGAAACAGTCTCTGATTTGATGGTTCACCTCAAGACTTTGCTCTTTAATAAAACTCACAACTGGTTCAGCCCACCCTGGATCTTTTAGTGAAGATGCTGTAAGTTTATACTATAGGCAGGGCCGGCTCTAGGCATAGGCGAACTAGACGGCCGCCTAGGGCACCACGTACCGAGGGGGGCGCCGCGGTCGTACAAGGGGCGCCACGACGCTCTGTGTTCCGTGTGCCCCGCTGTGCAGCGGTCCGACGCACTGCGCTCCTCGTCTTCGGCGCTGCCCGGCACTGATCGGTATTGTTCGGCATCGCTCCTCAGCGCATCCCCCCCCCCCCCCCCCCCCCCCCCCGCCTAGGGCGCCTCTGAAGCCCGGGCCGGCCCTGACTATAGGTAGATCTATACGGAGGCCTCTTTTTTTCCTCACTCACCATGTTTTTCTATTAGATGTCACTAACATTCACTCTCCTGTAATCTGCTCTCTCTCTCTCTCTCTCTCTCTCTCTCTCTCTCTCTCTCTCTCTCTCTCTCTCTCTGTCTAATAAACTGTCAAAAACCTTTTCAGGTAATTTGGATGTTCAACCACTTATCCTTATAATATAGCTTCATTATGAAAGTCGATAGTATTCAGACTTTACAGCAGTAACATCATGTTTCAACTTGCATCAGCGAATTAAAAGGATCTGATATCTAACCACATTAAAATATTGTTTACTAATTTATTCATCATGCACATTCCCTAAATGGTTCGTAAATAAAATGAGAATAACGTGATGATGATGTGATTGTGGGCGTGTCCTTGCTGGTCTCAGGTGTTGCGCGCTCAGGTTGTTCCAGGCGACGTCAGGCTGCGTCACATCCTGAGCAGCGGCTCAGAGCAGCTCAGGGTTCAGTCAGTCTCCGCACCGTCTGGCTGGAGGATCCACGGAGAGCTGCTGGATAATAAACACACAGCCGACCAACAACAACGCCTCATTTTCTTTCTTAAGCGCAGCGCTGCTTGTTAAGGTGGATTTTCGTGCGTCGGGACGTGGTTTGGAACTAAAACGTAACCGGAGCCGGATATTTATGAACTCCACGGGACGCAACAGAGCGCAAAGGCAACTTTTTTCCTCTCCTTTTATTTTTCCCTTGCAGCCTTGAGGATATTGCTTACTGTTCCTTCTCGGATTGAGCGGCTGACTGTGGAGCAGAGGAGCGCGTCGTTCCTCGGCCGCGCGGGTTGTTGGTTGCGCCCCGGAGCGGAGCTGTTGACGGCGCGGGCAGGCGGACACCGGAGAAGCGGCCGCAGGGCTCGGTAGCCACCTGACCCCCCCTGGAAAACAAGACGGCGGCTAATGACAGGCAGGAGGAGAGCCTGACGTGGCGCATTAGTGAGCTCAGCGGCGGAGCGGGACGCGCTCTCCGACCGGGGCTGTCGACGCAGCGGTTTCCCGGGGAAGTTTTGCAGAGTGGAGTTGGGTGAATTTGTGGGACTGAATTAGACTCGGCCACGTTGTGAGTAGGAGTGGATCGCGGTGCCATGGGAATAACCGGAGAGCGGCTACTCCGCCGCCGCCGCTCGTGATGCCGCGCGTCGGACCGATCCCGCGCGTCTTGCCCGTTATGCGCGCTCTCTAACCTCGCGTCCGGCGCGGCGCCGCCAGGCACGTCGCACGATGAGCAGCACCGACCTGGAGCGCATGTCGCTCGGCTCCTCGGCCAACTCCGTGGCCTCCAGCGCGCGGACGCTCTCGGCCAACGTGCGCAAGCTGCACAACGCGCTCAACCTGCTGCTGAACGACTTCGAGAGGGAGCAGTTCATCCACTGCCTCAACGTGTACCACTCCAAGCGCAACGTGTACGACCTGGTGCAGACCCTCAACGTCATCCTCAACGCGCCCAGCAAGCGCCAACTTCTGCCCATGCTGCGGCTGGTCATCCCCCGCTCCGACCAGCTCCTGTTCGAGCAGTACACCTCGGAGGGCCTCTACTTAAAGTCGGATTTGATCGCGAGCAACGGCACCGCCGATCCGCCCCCTCCTCCTCCGCCGCCTCCTCCGCCTCCGCCGCCGCCGCCTCCTCTGCCGGGAGACTTCCCCGGCGCGAGTCCGACCCTCCCGGGCCACTACTCGCCGAACAACCCGGCGGAGTTCCAGGTGGCGCTCCGGGGCTCGCCGGATAGTTTCAGCACCAGCAGCGACGGGACAGCTCCGCTGGTGCCTCTGCTGGGCAGGAACTTCATCCACGAACCGCCGGGCGAGCTGCGCCACGTCTGCATGAAGCGGCACAAGAGCAACGAGGGGCTCGGCTTCAGCATCCGCGGCGGCTCCGAGCACGGCGTGGGCATCTACGTGTCCCTGGTGGAGCCGGGCAGCCTGGCGGAGAAGGAGGGGCTCCGGGTGGGGGATCAGATCATGAAAGTCAACGACAAAGTCTTCGAAAAAGTCACGCATGCGGAAGCAGTAAAGGTAAGGCTGAACTTTTTTTTTTTTTTTTTTTGTCCACGTGGAGTTTTCAGGAGGCGCATTTGTCTTCTCAGTGGAGGATAAACGAGCACTCAGGAATGTAAGAGTCATGGGGACTGTTCGCCTTTCCCTCCAAACACACCCCCCCCCCCCCCCCCCCCCCCTGGAGGTGATCAGACCGTGCACTACATTACCAAAAGTATCTGCTCATCTCTGCAAATCATTTGAATTCAAGGTTTCCAAATGGAAGTCACTGGGAATAACATCAACTCAGCCACGAAAAATCACACATTTCCCATTAAAAAGCCTCTTGGAAAGTGGATCGATGGTAACTCAAGTTCATATGACAGCAGATGGGCAACTATTTTTATTAATATAGTGTACCTCATGGTAATGATGTTTTTTAGTCTCAGTGTCTACACTTTAGATTGGAACAGAGAATGTATTTTGCTGGCTTTCTGTAGCAGCACCTCGAGTGTAAAGCTACTACTCGTGTGTAACTGGACACTCTGAAAGCAGGTGGTAACCATACAGGTGCAGAGTTTCCCTCTGGGATCCTGAGATCATGCTGCATCTACCTCACTTGGCCTCTTTTGAATACATGCAATGGAAGAAACACCTGTTTCTAAGTTAAAATACTCCCTCTGGTGATCAACCAGGAAGCATTATTTCAGAATGTAATGTTGTTTGTGTTGTTATGAGAAATATAACAACACTTTAGGCTCATTAAGAAACAGTATTTGGGACAAATTAGACTGCTTCAGACGTGATAATTATCAGGAAAACACCGAGGTGTGTTTGTGTTGGAGGTGGATGTCCCCCAGTAGCTGTAAAAGGAGAATAAAGACTGGATCTACTTTACCCTCATGCACTGTTGTGAATGTTCCCGAGTGAAAAGAGGGCCTATTAGTTAATGAGGTGCTAAAAGAGCTTGTTTGATTTGTGTACAGGAAGGATTGATTTAGAAAGAAACCTTGCTGGACCTTGTTTGGGGCTTTTTCAAGTGACTCCACTGAGCTGTCCATGGTGCTGAACATTTACCTGTTCCTATTCTTTCCATGCTGTTTCTTTCAAATGACTCTCCTCTGAGCTGTCCATGGTGCTGAACATTCGGCTGACCCTATTCTTTCCATGCTGCTTCTTTCACGCCTCCTAGCATGATCGATCTTGTGATTGCACTTACCCACACCTATTTGCCCATGCTGAAGTCCTATCACAGGGTGTCATAGTTCTTTAGGAAGCCTGTTTTAGTGGATCTATAAAGCTGCAAATGTGTTGTTCAAGCTTTGAAATGACATTTATGCTTGTTTGGAGTGAAGATTTGAACCTGATATTACGCGACCTCCATTGAAATGGCATATTTATGTGTTTTGTATCTAATACACGCTTTCTTTCTGCATCTTTTTCCATCTTGTTTAATTAGCTCGCTCACTGAAGTGTAACTTCTCATTATGCTGATTTTATCCAAATGTGTCACTTGCCTTTTTTTTATTACATAACACCTCCTGTCTGACTTCAGAGGGCCGTGAAATGAGAAGATTTTCTCATTCTACAGACTGTATGCGGTAGCTTGACATGATGCATGTATAGGACATCATTCTTATCCTTTTTCTTCTTATTATTCTTCTTATTATATTATATTTTAGCTCACTTACACATGAAAATTGGACAAATACGAGAGCAACAGAGTTTTTCAGCCCACTGTCTCTGCTGGAGCACTGCACACATAAACTACAAAAGATCAGAAACGCAGTGTTTTTAAGCCAGAGCTGCACCATATGTTAGTGTATTTGCCATAAATACAAACACTTCATTGGCTTTTCATGACTTTGTGCTTTGAAAGCTGCTCGCCCAAATACAGAAAACACAAAATATGATTTGCACAGAAAAACTGTGCTCTTTCTCTTGCCTCCAGGGGGTGTATTCGCTATCCTGCAGTTACACTAGCTATCCACCAGGGGGCATTTGAAAGGAGAAGTTCTGTGTTTTTGTTATTTTTGACCATTTCTTCTTGATTTTACTGTTTCTGACCAGGTGGGAAATAATTTGGGCAGAAAATGTATGAAAACGCTTGAACTGCATAAAAATGTATTTTTGGGAGTTATTCCCATATTTGTCACATTTGGAATTGTTTTGAATTAGCAGAGAATGAAAGAATGGAAGCTAAATTTACAGTAGTTCAATCTTTTATGATAAGTATCATGCAAAAACTATAAATTAGTGACATTTTTTGAATCCCCGTTTGTCACCGTGACCGCTTATGCTGTCCACCTCCACTCACTGCTGCATGTAGGTGTGATTATTTACCCACTCAAGATGAAGTTAGGCTGAATGTGGCCCCTGAGCTGAAAAATGTTCGACATCTCATGTTAACTGGATGAAGCTACATGTTAATACCACATCCACACATACTGTAGTTTTAATACAAATTATCTGAGTAGATTTCAGGGTGTTGTGTGTATTTTTCTTTCCTAGGACGGTGAAGTTAAAACCTGCTGGACTCTGCCTTGTTTGACTTCTCCTGAAGTATTCACTCAGTTTAAAAAGGGAGAATATACCTTTAACCTCCATGCACCAGCCGGGATATCTGAGCCGTATGTCTCCTTATCAGAAAGTTCTCACACCGGCCTTGGTCATGTCTCTTATGGAAAGATATTTATCTCAATGACACTTTTGAAAAAGGCAAATGAAGAAAAAAAAAACCCTGGAAAGATGAAGTTCAGTGCCCTCTCTGGCACTCGGAGTAGAGAGATACTTATCTGCAGCCATGCTGGGTAGTCTCAGTGAAATTACCACCAAAAGTGCCAAATATCTCTGAGCTGCTTTTTTTCCCCTTTTTTTTTTATTATTAGAACGTGTCTGTAGTGGAAAGGTCACTCGTACTGTATGTTCCCCCTGATGACCAGGGATTACGGCTCAGACCGAGTCCGTTCTAACCTTCACTGATCTTGGAAAAAGCCACTGGCGCTCATGCCAGCTCCTCTCGCCTGTGGATTTTGTTAAATTCTCGTTATAGTGGGCTCAGCCGCGAGGCAATCCTCTACCTGTGTTTAATCCAAAATACTGCACCCGTAGGCTTTTACCTAATGCCCACAGATGAGAAAGCCTTTCTTTTTCTCCAGTGGAGCCTTCAGGTAGAACTTATGGTTTTGCTGGGTGGCTGCCTGCTTTGAATTCTGTGGCGTAAAGCTTGTGAAAAGTTTCTGCTTTGTTCATTCTGTCAGTGTTTTGATGGGTAAGTCATCATGCACAGCAGCTGGCTCCTCTGGGGCTCCATTTATATTGCATCTCAAGTTGTTTTTGCATTTTGTTTTCCCAGAAAACCTTTGTGTTTACACGGGAACATAAGAGCGTTTTAAAAAAGTTGTGTTTTCAGAGATGAAGCCTGAATCTGCCCCCTTCCTGTAAATTACAACAAACTGTTGCTGCAGAACGTCTCTGCACCTCATGGAGAATTTCAGACTGCCAGTGACAGAGACCACCTCGTCTCCCCAATCAATCCTCAGTGCAGACCCGCTCTGGTCTCCGGAGGGAAAGTTAGCTTTGATGATGCTAATTATAGAGAGTGCACGTCGCTTTCACCGGGCAAATCGGACGCCGTCAGCAAATCCTGTTTTCACAATGCTACAAGTCCTCCATGTCGATAATGATTTTAGCATATCTGTCATTACAACCAGTGCGAGTCACTCACGCTGTTGTCGGGCCTCTCGCTGCAGGAAAAGCACCCGGCCGGCCGGGGCCCGGCTCAAACCCCCCGCGGAAGTCATTAATGCTTCGCTTCAGTCGTGGTTCTTTACATCTTCTCAGTTTGGTCTAAATGTTATTACATGCTTTTAGAACTGTAATCATTTTAACCTTTTAAAACCCTGCAAGGCCCGTCGATACGGCCTCGCATGCTTTCTTTAGGCGCTGCAATAAATCTGAGCTGAAGCAGGCTGAACATGCAGCACTATGAACAAACTTCCAACGTTATGCAAACATTTCACTTAGGAGGATTAGTCTGAATATTGAGCAGCAGATTGATTCTAAAAGCACTTCATTCTTGTTTTAAACAAAAAAAAAGTACATTTAATCAATAGTACCTCAGTTAACTGCCTAAATGTATTTTATTTGAGACCATTACTAAGATGATGAAATCCATATCATTTTCTTTGGTTAATTTTCCCATACTTTATAGTCGTATTAAAATGTCCCGGTAAGGCTTGTAAAACGCTGAGCCGAGGTTCGCTCCTGGCACATCAGAGCGATGAAATGTCACCGCTGAATCAGCCGCTGCCCGGACGCTCGTGATGGATCCACGTGTGACGGCGGTTCATCTCCTCCCGTCTCATCGCCTCAAACTGAGCAACCAGCTCCCTCAAAGCTCCGTAATTAGCCCCGTCAAATGTGAAGTGAAGAAAACTCCAAAGCGTCACGGACATCCTCAGTCTCAGTTTTGGTTTTACGGCGCGTTTAGAAAGCGGAACCTAAGCGTGGAATTAGTGAAGGATATTAGGAGGACTTACAAAAGGATGGAAAACGGTAAAATGATGATAATTTCTTATATTATGAGAAGAAATTCGCGACAGTGTTGAAATATGCTCACGTAACGACAGAGTAATGCAGTGTGACGAGCAGAAACTGCCGAATGAAGCTGCAGAACTGCAGTGAGTTGTCCACACGTCTCTGGAGGAGTTTCACAGTCGAGAGTCGCCGTTAAAGCAAAACAAGTTGGTCGTCTGTTATTGTTAATGTTTTTGGTACATGTGTTTATATGATTTCATTACAAAAACAACCAGCAGCACCCACCAGTGCTACCTGCGTCGTTTAACCGTTCTGCTGTTTCCATGTAAACAGATATTTTGAAAATGTTGCCGCATAAACGGGAAACTTTTCTGAAATGCAAACGCTAAAAAGATAAATTTTCACTTCATATAAACAAGAGGTCACTTTCTATCTGACAAGAACCGATGGGACAAGATCGATGTTATAAAAATATGCTTCATGTTGGTCAAAGTCAGTCACGAAACTACTCCACTTATTGAATTTTGAATATCTCTTGCTGGTGGTGATCAAATTGGACTTATAGCCCAATGTTCACACATCAAGCCAATATTCCTGTAGTTAAAAAAACCCAACAAAACCTAATCATTGACGTCTGTTGTTGCTTAGCGTTAGATTTATTCGTAAAGCTAAGCAGTCATTAGAAATACAAGGCACATTTGCAGTTAATGCAGTTTCAGCACGCACTTATTGAAAACGAGAACAGATTGTTTTGATGCATTTTTCCATCATACAGATTTGCGTTGACATTCATTCACATCTGTGTGTCCATCCATCTCTGTTTTGCATTTGCTGCTTAAGTTTAGTTTTCTTGATACAAACTTGTGATGAACAGGAGCAGAATCTGTGTTTTTGAAGAGAACAGGAACAGAAAAATGACTGGGTTTTGCAAAAGGCTGCACATTTACTGTCTCTAATCTGCCTCATTAACTGTGTTTCCAGCAGCCGCCGCAGCTAGTTTAAGAAAAAGAAGCTCTGAAAAAACAACTTCAGCAAATGTTGAACCAAACTGGCGACTTATCTCTGCGAGCACGGTAACTGAATGAAAAGTCCTTTGAAAAAAAGGCAATTTGCAGGCTGGTGTATTAACTGAAGGAATCGTGCCAATTTGCTGAAATTCAGCAGAAATCCAGTCCTAAGTGACTTGTTTTTAAAAACGCAGTCGACTTCCTTCTATGCATTCTAGCATGTGAAGTGGATTAAGCGAGGAAGTGGGAGTCTGAACGAGGCCTGAACCTGTCGACGGCCTCAAACCGGACGGTCCCATGTCGCAACCCCAGAATCGACCGCCAGCTCCTGATCAATTAATGGCATCATAAGGTTTTTATCTGCCTTCCACCATGGAATCAACACGCCGGTCCATTAGCAGTCTGCAGGTCTGCTCCCGATCTGCTAACCGGTCGCCAAGTCCCTGGCAGCTGCTTCAGCGTCGGACGGCTGAATTTACGAGGGTTCACTCTCTCTCTCTTTCTTTTTTTTTTTTTTTTTTTTTAATCTCCCAACCCCATCGGTCCCTTTACAGGTTGGTGCTCGCAGTATTTCTTAGAACGACTCCAGATATGGTTAAAAAAAAGAGAAGGAATACAGGAACACGTGTCAAACAGCAAAGTCGTCCCCCCGAAACCAATCAAATTAAGAAGTCTGTGGCTCAGGCGGTCTGCGGCGACACAAGACAAGATGTCTTACTCCTGCTGTGGCTCCGGAATACCACAATCCCTTCTCCTGTCAGTGTCCGGGACGCCGCGGCGGCGATGATAATGAAGAGGTAGAGAGCCGGCAGCTGGAGGCCGACTCTCCAGCTCGCCCTGGCAGCCAGTCCGGGGACCGGGGCCAACCGAGGCTTTCAGGAGGAAGGAGAGAGAGAGAGCGGCGCGCAGAATGAAAGTCGACAGTCGACTCCAGTCTGCTGCGCTCACCGGTCTGTCCCCAGAAGACGTCGGCAACATCAGTTTGTTCTTGGAGTGGATTAAGCCAGAGTGCCGGTTTCCACCAGGGAGAGAGCAGCGTGAATGAGCAATGAGACGCACTGGGCTATTTAAAGCCTGTGTGTATGTGTGTGTGTGTGTGTGTGTGTTTGTGGGATTACTGGTGCTATTTGTGAGGTTGTGTGAGAAGAGAAAGGACATATAAATTATTCTGCTCAAGCACATGACTATCTTAGCGCAACCTTGATTCAGTCTGTCTTTGCTGCGATGCAACTTTCAGCTGATGGACAGAAAATGAAGAAAACAATCTGGAGAATTCATGGTTTTGATTTTAATTGACGTGAGACGAATCTGTGATAAAAATGTGAATAGACTGGGTTGTTCTCAGGCCTCTGGGTGGCACAGATTGTCCTTTACCTCTTTATTTTCATTCTGCTCAACTGAAAAAAGTAATTTATTCTCTCATATTGATATCTATTCAGAAGGTTAATTGTTGCTATCCTGTCAATATTCCACCAGGCTTCACTTTCAAGTCTGAATATTGTCATGTATGACTGTATTGAGCCAGGGAAACAGTTCTCATTACAAAGAAATTGAACAGTTAAAAATATAAAAGAATGTTCTTTCACGTGGAGTTTGTGAATTTTATGTTGACATTTTTTTTTAAATATCTAGTTTGTCATGTTTAAATGTCAGTAGATTCTTTTTAAGGATAAAAAGTAGTTTTCAAAAAACGTCTTGAATTGAAAAATGCAGTCATCGATGCATTTCTATAATTTTCTGAAATTGTCACACTTCAAGCTGTTTCATGGACTCAGTCTTGTTTACGCAGCAACTCTTGAAACTGTTGTGTAAATGGAGCGTAACGATGAAATAACTTCATTATATTATTGCGACGTTGTGTTTGGTGAATTAGGAGGAGCCGTTACAGCCTTTTTCTTTCTTTTTCCTCTGTAAAGGATAAAAAATGATCAGAAATGTTGCGGCGTCCGGCTGTGATGTTCTGCTCTAACAGAGGCGGGAGGGGAAAGGGGGACGGTGATAAGAGAAAACAGTTCAGACCACGGATGTGACTGATAGACGAGCGGAGCGTGTCGGGAGCTGCTGCTCGTCCTCGCCGGGGTGAGGATCTGCTGAACTTCTGCTTTTGAAAGCGGTGGAGGAGAGTGCCGAGCAGACCGGAATAATGAATCTGAGCTGCCCTCGGCGAGGCCTCCGGCCCCGTGTTTGCATACCCTCATCGCTGTGCATCTAATAACTCCCAGTTTGTCTTCAAAGTGCGTGTGAGAGAGAGAGCGTCTCGTTGCCTGAAGGGAGCCTCAAGTAGACTTTACTCTTAAAGAAAGACCATGAATGCTAACTCTGGTAAAACCACAACAAAGGCCAAATCCTTCTGCTCGCAGCTTGTTCTGGTCACACTTTGAGCAGAAATGATCGACTCATCACGGTGAAGGCTGCTCGGCTTCAAAGCTTCATGAAGAGAGGAACTGGACCCGGATATATTCCCTGTGTTCTACACCACTGACCAATTCGCCTCAGTCAGTATAAGAAGACGTTATGCATTTTAACTGAGCTGCATAATCATAGTTTTAGTGCTGAATCCATTTTCATTGTTCTCCAGTTAATAGTCCCAGTGTGGTTTATATTTCCTTAATTGTCTTTCTGTGTGTGTGTGTGTGTGTGAGATGGTTCAGGGCACAGTGTGTTCTGAACAGGACCACCTTCAAAAACTGAGTCCACAGTCGTCACTGGGAAACTAGAAGCAAACCACTGTTTCGGTTCAAGTGCAGGTTATTTTAAAATATGAAGATAGTGTTTTAGGGGGATTGATTTCATTTTCCATTCCATCCTCCCATCCATCCATCCATCCATCCATCCATCCATCCATCCATCTCCAGCAGCAGTACAGAGATCAAAGAGGTTCAGACGTCTCTGACCCTCCAACCACAAAACCACAGAATCCTGGCCCGACCTCGGCCCTTCCTCTATAGGAGGCAGCAGGCGGGCGCCCTTATCGGATGAACCACCCCGACTGGCTCCTCTCCACGTGGAGGAGAAGCACTTCCACTTCGAGTCTGTCTCGGATGGCTGAACTTCTCATTCTATCATGAGGAGTGACGTCCGCCGCCCTGCGGAGGAAAATCATTTTGGCCGCCTGCATTGCTCAGAGTGAGAGAGGAAAGAGTCTTGTGGCGTCTCGGGCCCCTCAACAGCTGGCAAAGCCTTATCCAGTCTTATTATTAAATGCTTTGTGATTGTGTTTTCACCTCTCTGTACATTAGAGCCCAATTAAGAACTCTGTTTTGTATGAAAACAATCAAAATTCATGAATGAAAGAAATCCCAACCTGTCAGCTGCGCCGGTCATCCATATTGATACAGCAGCCCGAGCTGTGTTTTAATCCATAATGCCGCTGTGGAGGATTAATCTGTTCCTGCGACAGCTGCGTGGAACGTGGAGGCAGCGGATTGAAGTGTCGTCCTGGCTGCAACGCTCTGATTTAACAAAACGAACTTCAAAAGCCTCCCCTTGTGCTGCCCTTGAGCGAGGAGCCGTGCACCTCGCCGCCCCGCCGGCCAGCAGCGATTTGGCCACGGGCTGGCTCTGGCCGGCCTCCAGCTCCGACTGCGAGCGAACGTACGAGCTGAGAACGAGTCGTGGCTGAAGTTCACAGGATCAGCTCTTCTCTTTATTATTCCACCGCTTTCAATTTCACTGCCTCAAGGACGGAGGCAAACTTTTGCCCCCATTGTGCGAGGCAGTTTTCCTCCCTCCTGAAAGTTTGTCAAGAACTCCTTAGGTTGGAAATTCTTTTTTTTTTTTTTTTTTTTTTTGGGGGGGGTGGGGGGGCATAATTCAGAACTACATGTTTCTCACAATCCTAAAGTGAAACATTTACTCAAAGCTCGGCGAGTGAATGTTAGCCCAGTGCGAACTGTTTGATTCACCCTCATGAAGGCGAGTCGTTCTGTCAGAGTCCCAGAAGGCTCTGCTGGCCTGGAGTGATGTGGGAGGAAGGACGGAGCGGCGGAGTGGCGATA
The DNA here is from genome assembly GCF_902148845.1 of Salarias fasciatus. Lineage (NCBI taxonomy): Eukaryota > Metazoa > Chordata > Actinopteri > Blenniiformes > Blenniidae > Salarias > Salarias fasciatus. The sequence goes on along the minus strand of NW_021941229.1, from coordinate 5,263,073 downwards.
AATAATGAAGCTTTTGTTTGAAACAGGGATATTACATAACAGTGGAGTTCAGGATGTACAGAAACTTTATTTTTTTTGGTTATAGTAGCCCGGTGTCTCTATCACGGTTGGCTTTGTCTTTCAGCCAGTTCAGCCTTTCATTTCTTTTCCTCTCTTTAATTACAATGTAAAATATTTATGAACAGCTTTAATTCGATGGGTTGTGGCATCCTGCCCTGATAGATACTGAAATGTTCACTGACTGGGGAGGATTAATGGTGAGAGATGATGGAAGCACACTGAGGAGTTCACATTTGAATTTATGAGCAGACTAATTCAGGGAGACAGTTTTTTAAATGGTCACATTTTAACGTAGATATTTTCTCCTTTATGTGGAATTCCACAGCTCTCGATTCCATAGCTTTACACAACTTAAGCAGCATGTGTGTCTTCTCCTTTTGATATTTTGGCACAACATAATTTACAGTCAGTCTTACTGTTGTCATTTTCATTAATATTAAAGAATCTCCAAACCACTGACCTTGCTCTTGTCTACCTGCTACTGACGGAGGACTTCTTGTATCTTTGACGAGGACTCCGTGCAGAATCGGTATCTGTTCATCACGAATTCTTTGTCAGATCCAAAACATTCTGCACTCTGATATTTTGAGCGAAAGCAGACCAACATGACTTGTATTAATTATGAATTGGCATAACTTCCATTGCATTGTTGACTGCTGGACTAAACACACTCCTGGGGTTACTGGGCTTGTCGACATGATCTGGACTCAACTTTTTGAGTCTCTGGCCAATAGAAAGGAGATAGACAATATTAATATTTAGTGCCACCAGTGTTTGAGAGCAAAATGCTTGAATAATGAATTATTTTCTCAGAATCACATCTTTTGACATTAACAATTAACAATCGGATGGACGCCAGTGTTAAACGTGGAAAGTGTTTTGAAAAGCTGACGGATGCCTGATCATAATAATCAGCCTAAACCTCTTCAGAGACGTCACTCTTGAGCACTCACCCTTTTAAATTGTCACGTACTGTGTAATTAGCCTAGCATGGCAGCGGCTAGCGGCTCACTGGCAGCAGTTGACGAGTATGAAAGATGAGAAAACAAACAGTTCTGATCTGAACATGGATTCGAATGAGATCATTTTCCTTAAAAAAAAAAACTAAAGTTCCCTTGTTAAAAAGGAAAAAAACTTTCCCTTGGATGTAAAAGTTTGCATTAGCTGCCTGTTTGCTGCTGTTTCCACACCCTGCCTCCAGAAAGTCTGGTACACACCTCTGAATCGGACCTGCAGCTTGTCACTCCGTCCCTTTGGTTGGTTTGCACGTCTTGGATCGATGCTGGGTTCGCCACAGGCTGGAGGACCACCAGGGTATGAATGGAGGCATTCGTGACATGAAGAGCGTTCCCACCGGTGTCCGCGTTGATCGATCCAAACCCGAGGCCCAGAGCTTTTGTTTCTGGAACTGGCTCAAACATCAAACCGGTCTCATTGTCTGTTTCTCCTCTTAGGTGTCAAATAGCTCATCTTTCTGTGTGTGTGTGTGTGTGTGTTTTTACCCACCTCTGCCTGGCCCACCTGGGGACAGGACTCCCTGCCAGAGTAACTGGATTGTAACAGTCTAATTGCTTTACAATGGAGCCACCAAATGCTTGAGTTCACAGCGAAGGTGTCCCCAATCCATCACCTGGACTCCACGGCGCTAAATCACCGGAAGCAGCCATTAATATCCGGTCAATGAAGTGAATCCCTCCATTTCTGGGCACTTTGGTTCGCCGGCAGGAAATGACTTATTCTATTAGTCTCCAGGGGCCGCTGGGTTTAACAGACATCAGGTTTTATTGAGGACGTCACAGTCACGCCTCGCGTGAAAATGACGTGAGCTCACCGCATTCGGTACACAGCTGGTAAAAAGCACTGTCGGCACTTTATGATGTCTTCCTGATACTAATAAAGCTGCGGCGGGTTCCTGGAAGAGTCCCACTGTAAATCATGGAGAAGATTCGACTGCTTCTAATAAAAGGAGCTGCACTGAGACCGAACGTAAAAATTAATTGTCTTTTTTTTTAGGACAAACATTACAGAATTCCAGTTTTGCTGTTGCTCCCTAAGTGAACCTGGTAATCCTGATCAGTTTCACTTTACCGTGATTGCTTTCACATTATATTTCACCCAGTAATGTGACGTGATTAAATCAAATGTGAAGTGTTTGATTTGTATTGTACAAGTACAATAAAAAATTGTATGTAAGGTTGAGGACAAGGGACATTCAAATGCAAATGAAGGTTCAGGCTGATTGCTTTGATTAGATGGAGGACCATGGCAGCTTTAACCTCAGGAGGGATTTACAGCTAAATCGAGCCTCCAGAGTGTGTGGTTTTATTTTTTTATTTTTTTATTCTTTCCTCCTCCGAGGCTTCATGTCAGCCGCCGTGGGAGTCATAAGACCACAGGACGTCTGCTCTGAATATCAATGAGTATTTGCGGGTTTCCATTGTTACTGTGGTTTTGTCTGTTGCTCTTAGAAAGGTATAATTTTAACCTGGCAACACGGAAAGGTGTGTATTCAGCTCCCCTCAACACACACACACACACACACACACACACACACACACACACACACACACACACACACACACACACACACACAAGGACACGGAGACCCTTCTGGATTAATGGATTTTTTTTCAGCTTCACACAGCCTCTGAAGTGCTATTAAGACTAAATTTCAATTTGGTAAGATTTCAAGGAGAAACAAATACATCATTTCTTCCCACTGGTATTTTTGGAAAACAGCAGCTTAGTGTGGATCAGTAGTAATTTGCACTTTTTCATTTGTGTGTGCCGACGTCTTCCTCACTCTCCTGGACACTGTAACTGTACGGGATGGATATATTACCTGCTGTTACTCCAAAATTTTAATTAATCTGGAAAATCTCATTAAGGAAGTCTCCTGTTCCCCAGATTTCGCTCACCTAAAGCTCCATCATGTCCCAAAGTGGGAAATCACAACCTTTTGAAAATCATTTCACCCTTGGAAACGGAGAAATACTCAACTTTGAATACAGATTACACATCTCTAAGCACAACAAAACATATGCGATTTTTCTTTAGCATGTTCACATATTATCGCATTAAGACTCTGAAGATATCACACAGTTCAAAATAGAAAAAATGCGATGAAAATGTACATCATTCAGTGTTTATGAGACCGGTGAAGAATGTTCAGTACGTTCACTGCTCCGTACTACGTGTGGTTATTGGTGTGGTTGTAGGAGTAGAGACCTTTTGAAACTCCGGGGCTCCTTTTGTGGTTTTGTGAGTTTTGCTGCTCGGTAAAAGAGACGAACCCACTCAGATTCACACACATTCTGGCAAATTCTCCTTGCTTGCCTGATGCAAGCAGCCATTCAGCGCTTGCTCTCCCAGAGTAGGAGGAAGAAGGGGAATTCATTAGCGTTGCGTAAGCACGAGAGAGGGCGATTTAAATAATCTCCTCCTGAGAACAGGGCTTCCTGGGAGGTTGTGAATTCTTCTGATGTGCGAGTTATCAGAGCAGCAATAGTGGGAGTCTTCACAGGACACTGACTGGAGTCAGGTTTTTTTTTTAAGCCTAGTTTTAGTGGCTGACATGTTGGTCATTGAGGCCACTGGTGAAAACCAAAATCCTCTTTTGTGCGTCTGTCCGATCCCATTATTTCCCTTTCAGCAGACACAGAGGGGACCAGCAGCGAGCCGTTAGCAGGGCCCAGATGTCTCTTTTATGTTGGAAACAGCCGGAGAGGAGCCCCGATGGTCATTTGATACGGCAAAGCTGCCTCACCCATCTTAAGTAGACACACACACTTTTTCTGTGAACCCACCGTGGGGACAGACACAATGCCTTCCCCCAATCTAAACCATCAAACCAAGCGACACAGCAGAACTTTCATCATAATCTATTGTTAAGTTACCATCATATTGTGATCTCGTTCTAATCTTGTCGCTCTACCTCAATCCTTAAAATCATGTAAGACATTTCGTGGTTCAGCATTTTCAGTTGGAACCCCAGAAACAAAGGTTCATTCTGTCGACCCCACAAGCCCAGTAAAACAAGTCGACATCGGAGCCTCTTGTGTTCTGGTTTTGGCCCCATGGGCCTTATGTTTGACACTCTTGACAAAAAAAGCCCTGAAGCAAATCATGAATTTTTGAAAGTGTATCGACTGCTCTGGGCTCCTTCACTTCGGATGGTTCCCCGCTGGAGCCAATCCCAGCTGACTGTGGTCGAGGGCGGGTCACACCTGGACAGGTCTCCATCCACACCTGTGAGCAATTTAGGGTCAACAATTAACCTCACGTTTATTTTTAGACTGGGAGGAGCCTTGGGGAGAAAACTGGTGGAAAGTCCCACTCACACAGGGAGAACAAGCAAAATCCGCACAGAAAGATCCAAACAGTATTTGAGTTCATTGTTAGTATTGAGCATTAAAGGAGTATTTAAAGATGACCTCTAGTCTTGTATCCGATATTCAAAATACAGGAACATCATTTGAGAAAACGTGTTTTTGGCCGTTCAGCAGTACCTCATGTATACTACACATATACCACTGTGACGTTGGTCAAACAGTACAGACACTTTCTGGTTTTGGACCCTCTGAAATGTGTGAAACAGGGTTTTGCGTCCACACTCACTCTCGTAGACACACATCCCTCCGTCCTCCACGCCATCTGCTGTCTGCCAGTCTTTCAACACCTTGACTGAGTCCCATAAACCTGTGGAGAAAGAATTTGAGGAATGAAAGCGGCGTTGAGAATTTGAGGCGAGGTGTGAAGATGGCGTGAGTCAGTCCGGGCTCCACGCCGCCGGCTCCGGCGCTTTAAATGATCCATGTAATTATTTGATAAGACGGCGAGTCCAGCCGCGGTGGCGCTCATGAGGAATGTTGGCGCTGTGCTCTTATCTGCCAGCGGCCGGTGATTGGCAGCCGAGCCTAACGAGGCCTTCCTGGCTCTGAATAATTGAAGAGTGTTGTTTTGTTGCGAGCCGGGTTGATTGATGTCTGCTTTATTGGCGTGGCTTTCACATCGCCGCGCATCGTTAAGACTTCATGCAAACGTGCGGCAAAGCGAAAGTGCGGCTCCTCCAGCTCCGGAGGTGAACGTCTTGCTCGGTTCGCGTTGATTGACGGAGCTTTCTAAGGTTTGGATGGACATGATTCATCAGTACAAAAGATGAGCTGCTGCGGTGGAAAATATGTAGTTCTCTGCTGGAGGATCAAAGCCTGTGTACAGAAGAGCTTGTTGAGAGAAGATAGCTGTGACTGATGCAGAATCACAGAGCCTGAAATTCTGTTTGAGCTGCAAATGTCAAGTTGAGGCTAAAAGTTGTGCTTTGTAGAATCTCAGGAGGCAATTTGCTGCTCGGTTTTGGATCTTGTGTCAGCTTTCTATACATTGTCTTATTTTTCTTTTGCTTGCATTTGTAGCAACAAAGACTTTGCCTCTATCTCTGTGCCGAGACGTGCCATTTGTTGTGATTGATGATAATAATAAAGAATAAGGTAGCTTGGAGTAACATTCTCGAGCTAAAAAAGAGACTCTTTCCTCGAAAATGTCAGGTTTTGAGCACTAATAGTAGAGAAGATTCAGGAAAATTCAAGAGAAAAAAATCAATGCAATGATTTGTTAATCATTTAAATTCCAAAATTCTTTTGAATTTGATTCATGCTCAAAAATTTCAATCAGACTACATCTTATTTCAGAAACACAATGCCAGCCCACATTCTGCACATGTTCCAGCAGCAAGGCTGTGAGTGTTTAAAACACACATTATGAGAATAATGAGGATGAGGAAAACACTTCATGTACATCCATCTGCTGTTCGTGTTGTTGGAAAGTACATTCTGGGACTGTCATTAAGTGTGCTTCCATGCTGATTCTAGAAAAGTGACACTCCTACATGTTGTGAGTGTGTCAATATCCCATCAGGTCACATGACCGCCAAGCTCTGTCACACACTTGCCCCCTCGCTCACTCTGGAGTTGGGCGATCTTGCTGCTAATGCAGTTGCCGATACCCGTTGCCATTAGCGACTTGGTCGGGGATGCGGGGAGGCATGAAGGAAAACTGTGACTTACCCATTCGGGATGCTTCGATTTTAAGTCAGATGAAGAAAATAAACCACATAAACATTATGCAGGCAATTTGCAAGATATTGACGCAGATGAAATGAAAGTGGACATTTGTCTGTTGCTAAGGCAGTACCGGAGGACGCTCCTGTGGTTAAAGGTCCTCACACCCAGTCTTTATGAGGCTCACTGTAGTGTTCATTTAGACCCTGCTCACAAGACCTTTCAACTGAAATCCTCTGAAAAATTTTAGATTTATGCAGCAACATTCTGAAAATGATGCCAATACAGAAATACGTACCAATAGAACCCGAGCTGCTCCCAGAGCTAACCACAGATAAAAACTCCAGTCTTTCCTTCGAAGACAGACGCCCATTAACCATTAAAGGTTGTGCACGAGGATCAAAGAAAATACAGCAAGGAGGTGAATCCATTTACACGCAAAGGGTACTTTACCTTCACTATTTTACTTATTTTCAGCAAATTGCTCCTTCTCTCCCACTTTGGCTCTTTAGCTCCGCTCGTTCACTTTCTGTTTGTGTTTCTCTGAGCCTGTAAACACGCACACACACACCGTCGTCCACTACAGAATACAAAAAGAGGGCATGATTTAGGCTCCACATCAAAGACAGATGCAGAGAGCCCAGTGCGGCGCAGCGCTGTAATGCATTCAGGCTGAACGTGTTGTGCTGCCCGCCGCTGACGATCCGTCGCTGGAAAGGTTGATGGCTGTCATGATTATAGGATCCCGCTGATAATACATCATGTAAGCACAACACATCTCTGCTGAAATTACATGATTTATCACTAATTTTCTTTGCCCACAAGATTACGGTTGACATTATATCAACCTTTACACAGACGACTGACTTCATTCTCATAGAGCTGTTCCATTTTTAGCATTCATGTTTTTTTCTAAACATTGTTTTAAATATTTGCTTCAGGGATTTGATTGATCGTTTCTCTTCCACTGTCCTAACACGTTCTGCAGCCTACCTGAAAACCCTCCAGTGTGTACAAGATTCATGTTATCACGACCCATGTGTGGAATATACACAAGCAATGGTAGAACCCCATCAAAGCAGGGAAATCTTAAAAGTGAAGTGGTTCTTGTTCAGCTCTTCACTCCAGAGCCGTCAGTGTTTTCATACTGCCAGTCAAAGCCAGAGTGATGAAGCTGTCGATGGATATTTCCCTGAGTTCATCCTGATGTATATATTTTTTTTGTTTCCCAGAGGCTTTTCAGTATATTAGCACTCAGCCTAAAATGCAACATATTTATTATCATAATTCAATGTAGAACTGCCTCAGACACAAGTTCATGCTGGGCTGTGGTGACTGGAGTGAACCCTGGATTGATCAGGCTAGTAAAAAAAAAAAAATACATCTTCATGAATACAGATTCTTCTAGAAATAGTTTCAACATTCAGACATTTTATAAATGTCTAAATGTTTTCAACCTCCACCTGGAGATGCTCTGAGATCTGATCACTCCGTCAAGCCAACCTGGTTTTGAAGTCTGCATTTAAAGATTATCATGGCAGCATTTTTCCAGTCTGGCCAAATCAGTCTGAAACTGTATTCCCTGAATTAAAATGTCTCAAACAGCCCTCATGTAGAAACACCAACAAATGTCTGATAATGTGTAGCATATGCTGAATGAAGCCCAAACTGTCACCATGGGAGTCTTTTTTATCTGTTTATTCAGCTCATGATGTGACCTTGGCAGATGAAGGCTGGTTATCAAACCGATATTTGTGCCTGGAACTGCTGATTATGTTTGCAGAAGGGCGCTGGTGGTCAACCATCCAGCTGCAGATGAGAATCGGGTCAAGCATCGGCGGTATTGGAAACACAGTAGCATGTACACTTGTGTTTGCTTTCCTTTCTATCTGTCCCGGACCACCTGCTGTGGCGGGCTGATTGATTTATTCACAGTCTGCTTGCAGTGCATCCTGGGTACAGTCACATTTGTGCTCAGTCAGGCACGATCCAATGCAATTTCACCACCTGAAAAACTTCTTGCTGCAAGAAGTCAAAGGCTTCCTCTTAAGAAACACAGTTCACAAACTCATTAGGTTTTGTTTGAATTTGATTAGAGTCACTTTATTTTCTACATTGAGAAGTTGTAGACATAAATGCGCACGCAGACTTTTGTATGGACAGCTGACCGGGTTGGATTGTTATTACTGTGACTCTCAACTATAATAAACATAATTTATTGCACTTTAGTCAGTTCTTTGTCGTCTGCATGTGTATATCACACGGTGATGATAAAGAAATGGATTGCGGCGGTTGCGTATGAGGGTTTTCCTGTGTGGCAGAGCTGCGAGCGCATTGCTTCATGTGTTAATGGAGTTCATGGAAGCAGTATTCTGCCTCTCTCTTTATTTCATTCCCAGTCGACACGGCGGTCGACATCAAGCTGCAGCCCGGCCTCATGTAATTGGATTTCATGTAAATTAAAGTGAGTTAAAAGTTCCACAACACTGGCTTTGATTTCAGTTAGTTATTCATTGAAAGTGCACATCCTTTTCTTCCCCCTTGCTGCCGAACCGCGATGGTAAGGGCTGATCTCTGTCTGCGCCGCAGTACGGAGACAATTACCCCGAGCGAAGGGGATGACTGCAGGGTCTTAGCGAGATTGAGCACTGAAGGACAATACGGGCGGCGGCGCATAATGGGCTTTAATTCTCCTCTGATATTCCCGGGGTCAAACTCAACAGCTGCGCGGCGATAAATGCTGATTCTGCTCAGATTACGAGCGCAGACAAGGTGGCATATTTGAAGACTTAAAACCAGCTGCGGATGGATAATTGACTCCGTGTTGGAGGGAGATGATTATTTCATCTTCGGATTATTTCTGGCTGAGATGCCCCCGTATTAACGGATTGAGGGGATGCAGGGAGCGGACAAGTGGAAAAAGTGAAGTGAGAGGGATGAGGAGGGGGGGGAGAGGGAGTGAAGCCATCAGATTGAGCTGGTCCTTTTCTTCTGTCCGCAGCTGGTGCGTTTTGTGAGAATCCAATACACAATTATCAAGCAGTATCCGGGTGGGGGGGGGGCAGTCCTCTGCGTGTCCTCTGCTGCTGTGATCCATGTGATCCCTAAAGAGCAGAGAATTAGGTGAAAGACAGAAAGCCGGACGGGCTGCTGTGTGTGTTATTGAGCATGCACCACCAGCAGGTCAATACACCATTAAGGCGTTTTCACACTTTCAGTCAGCTGGTTTTTGAATCAAATGACCTCGTGTCGAACCTGTGATATTTTAAACTGAGTTAAATAATGTAGCTGACATTTTCCTTACTCTCTGTTCAGCGAGGCCAGGGCTCTGCAACCGGTGGCTCTATAGCCAGCCTGTAGTGGTTCCCTGAAGCTTTCATAAAACTACACCTAAATAAATGTGTCTTTTTTTTCCATTTTATTTTCACACCAGTCAATTTCAAAAGGACTTTCATCCCTCGGCTAAAACGTGCTTTGAAAACAGGCACAACTGAAGTGGGAAAACTAGCTTAAACCACATGAAAGGTGGAAAAATAAATGAAAAAACAGCTTTAAAAAAAACCTGAAATGATTAGAATTTTTAAAACAAAAAAAGGGCTTTTCAATGGAAAAAAAAGCAACACGCAATACTACTTCATCCCCCATCCTGAATTGCAATTGAAGCATTGAATCTTTTGTGCCTATACAAGACTTTTTAAGGTGCATTAGCCTCACTTTGAAGGTTAAAACTTGTTTCCGGAGTTTTGAAAGAATGAGTTTTTTTTTAATTCAACGTCTTGAGGTTCCGCCCTCCCTCTGCTTTTGTGAGCGACCAAGCCACGCCCCTTTAATTGTGCATGCGTATTACCCGTGGAGTGAAAATGAGAGCCTCTGAGTCCTACAGCATCCTCCATGTTTGGCTGTTTACGGTGGATGTTCAGCAGACAGTGGATATATCCGAGGTAAGCGCGGCGGCTGCTGTGTAGCTAACTCACCTCTGACTGGGCGAGCGGCCGTGCTCTCTGGCTGCGTGCACACGTTGATTCACAGCATGGCAAGGCGGAAGCTTGAAATCTATTGGCTGAAGCTGACCAGCGCTTTTTCGGATAACATGGGGGTCTATGAGACGAAGGCGGGGCTCATAAATGCATTTTTATATTGCTTTATGCTAATATTATATTATAGTATCGAACCAGACTGACACATTTAAGCTCTGTTAAAAAACGATACATACATTGGAAACGAACGGAAACTCCGGACACGAGCTTTAAGCATGATTTGTTGCTCCAGTTAAATTTGATTTTATGATTTTTGGTCTAAGCAAAACAAACCATGTTGTCCTCACCATGCAAAAGGCCTCGGTGTAATGCTGCGTCTGCAGCCTGCTTCGGGCAGAGCGTAGCGTCGCAACAGTCCAATCACCCTGGACGCTCTGCGTTGAGATTACAGGTGCCGTGAAGTGGTTCGAACGCACTGCAAGCACAATTTTTTTTCTCAAACCATAGATGTTGCTGTTGAACGAGGAACTTTGCATTGTGCAGTCTCCTGAAGCACGGCGCATTCAGACTGGATGTTTTACTTTCCTGAAGCTTTTACTTTCAACTCTTTAGTGGCTATTGTTGGATAAGAGCTTATTTAGATGTCAGACTGGGCTGAGCATGACTAGCCAGGAATGTTAGCAGCAGTAGAAAGTTAATATCCAAATCCTGAATTTATTTGCGGCTGTGCTTCACTCCAGTGGTGCAATATTGTCTTTTTTTTTTAAGAATAATAAGAAGAAATGACTGAAAAACAGTTTGTTTGGAGAGGATTTAAAGAAATCCTTCAGCATTAAGAGGCCTCATGCATAAAGTAATCAATATTGGTCTAACCAGCTAAACAAGTGTAGGGGTGGATGTTCAGTCACTTAGCTAACGCGCTAACGCTCCCATTTGTCATGTATCGAAAAGAGAACCAGACCCTTGATGTGTGCTAAAATTAAAAATGTTAATGTCATCCATCCATCCATCCATCCATCCATCCATCCATCCATCCATCCAACCTTTATACTGCTTGATCCAGTTGGAATGTCCTGGGATGAGTTCAGCATGATAAGAAATAAGCTTATCGTCCATTTTAATGGATCCTCTTGCCATTCTGACGGATGATCAATCAGAGTTCTGGATTGTTGTCGTCAGTCTTGATAAAACCAGACCTCCGTCATCTCAGACGCCTCGGCTCCGAAAAGCTCTCTTTCATTTCTAATCTCTTAAGTTCCTCGCTGTTTTTGAAAAATCATCAATCACCTGTGAAATAAACGACCGGACCCGTTCAATGTGAACTTCAGCAGAAGTCATGCTTCTGTTGGTATTTTATCTAAAGGAGAGTGAAATGAAATCAAACTTTGAGGTCTAACTTGGTAATGAGCAGGACGGTGGGAAGGTGAGTGTAAACAGCAGCTCTGCCAGATGAACTGGATGTAACCAGGATGAACGGGGGACTTCATCAGTGTCGAGATAATTGCAGATGTAGAGCTCTGCCTACAGTGAAAACACTTCAGTTAGAACCATTAGTTCTCAGTTCAGTTCAGTGTCCTTGTGTACTTGGCTGAACTGTTCCTGAATTCAGCACAAAAAAAAAAAAAAAAATCCACAATTCCTCACAGGAAACTGAGGCCGACTCAACATGGTGGAGCTACAATTCATCTCTAAGTGAGGGTGTAAGCTCTCATTGTTCCCACCAGTCAGTGTAAACCTTCAGACTTCACACTGCGCCTGCTTCACAAGGTCTTTTTGTTTTCGCACAATTCCTCAACTCTGCTGTTTCTGTTTGCTGGAGTCAGAATGTGTCTTGTCTCTGCCTCTTAGTCATTTCATAGACGAAGGCAAGGTGTGTGTGTGTGTGTGTGTGTGTGTGTGTGTGTGTGTGTGTGTGTGTGTGTGTGTGTGTGTGTGTGTGTGTGCGTGCGTGCTTGCACGTGCCTGGCTGACGTGGCAAAGAGCCCAGTTTGTAATGCAGGGGTTACCCTCAGCTTGTCACCCCATTAACCTCAACCAAGGGTGTGTATGTGTGTATTTTATGGCTTGAGCTTAGTCAGCATGTTGGACAGTACCTGCGTTTTGGAGCTGTGTGATCCAGCAGGGTTTGGTCCGTGTGTGTGTGTGTGTGTGTGTGTGTGTGTGTGTGTGATACAGTCGGGTCGAGGAGAGGTCAAGCGTTGGCTTCGTGTCGCAGTCTCCCTGGTGCCTCTGTCTGAACTGGGTGAGTACTCTTCTGCTTTATTGCCTTCGCTATCACACAGAGTTATTACGCCTTCTCCAGGCCGGCCGCGGACGCACACGCACAGAGACGCAGACGCTCGTGCGCGGCCTCTGCCACCGACAGGTTGTGGAGACTCTTCCACCTTCATGTCTGGTCACCGTGCCTGTCCCTCTGTGGGACATTTTCTCATTTGCGTCTCGCACACGCAGTCGGGGCGTTATGAGAGCAGCTGGATATCCACTCCGCCCGTGGTTTTAATACATCAGCGCTTGATATTGTGCTTTGACCTCTGTCGTGCTCCATTAGTGCCTGCTTGTCTGGAGAGCCCATCACGCGGCGAGAGGCCGGGGCCGACTGTCAGCTCTTGTTCTCAGTACCAACAGAAGAGCAGGTTTCATGGGAGCGATTGCTCCGGCAGAGGCTCCGGTAATAGCTCAGCGGACCTCCCATCATCGGCTCCCTCGGGGGAGCAATTACCCCGTTCACCCCCCATTATACCCTCCCTGCCCAGTTCCTGTGAACTGTGGTCATATACATATGTAGACACCCAAATGGATGTTTGCTTAAACACCTGCTGGGAGGAGCGAGGAGCCACTTTGTGTTCGCTTTTTTCTAGGGCTGAACGATTTGGGAAAATAATCTAATTGCGATTTTTTTTCCCTAATATTGCAATTGCGATTTAAAATGTGATTTTACTATTTTATCTTCTTTTTCCCTCAAATAAGCCATAAATGTTTGTTTTAAATATGACCAACACAACACGAAATCTGTTCAGTGTAAAATGTTCTTTCCATTTGTATCAATAAAATTATAAGATTTACAACTTTAAATAAATTGAATTTTTATTGAAATGCTCCAAGAAACATAAGAACAAGCACTTTGTAAAAACTGTGCAAAATCCACCATCTTGACAAAAAATATATAAAATAATAGGCATCTATCTCCCTGCTCCCAAAGCAGTAGTAACATTTTACACAACTGAAGCATAGAATTTGACTCAGTTTGAAATATTTTGTAGAATCTGAATAAAGTTATAAATAAAAAAACAAATGCACTTTTACATTAGGCAAAAAAATAAACCAAACCAGTGCGTAACGGTACTGCGGCTCGGCATTTTTGCTTTGCAGGCATCATAAGAGGCACAGATAGTTTTTCAAGTGTTGGAACAAATTTGTTGTGTTACCTCTCGTTGTGGCAATGGTGGCACGACACGCTCTGCACAACACTTGACGTTGCGCTGCATCATTTTTTTTTAAATCCGAAATAATCCCACACAACTGATGTGCTGTTCCTCCTCGGGACGAATGTCTCAGTAGTTTCTGAGGAGCCAGAGGCCACTGCGCAAAGCAAAGGGCAGCGGATGTTGGTGAATCCGTCACGGCGCTTCTCTCGCTTCTGTTTCTTCTTCTTCTTTTTTGGAGCAATGGCAGGTGGCGACCAACAACTTAGGTGCATACCACCACCTACTGTATCTCTTGGTGACTGCATTTCAGGTTACCGCTTCCGTTTGTGTCACGTGATTACATTTTAATCGCGCACGTTGCGATTGGCAAATCGCGTTTTATCATATCGCAACATTATTGCAAATGCAATTAATCGTTCAGCCCTACTTTTTTCTGAGTCTTTTCCAAACATTTTTGGTATGATCACGATTCTTGGAACCGAATTCTATCCCATTGTTATTTTATCATCAGGACGGGATTCAAATCTTTAAATAGTAATTGAAAACTCAACAAATCAATGTGAAAGTATTCATCCATCCATCTTATCTACTGCTTCATTCTGTTCTCTTCGTTCTAAAGACGAAGGCGGGATACTTGATTAGACTTTATGAAACTTTATCCAGTTGGTCGAGTTGTTCGTCTTGACTGCAGGTTAGATCCCCTGCCTCTCTCTACGTCTACATGGTCCCGTGTCCTTGAGCAGGACACTGAACTCTGAATTGCCCCCAGTGGAGGTATTGAGCGCCTTACATGGCAGCTGTCACCGTCCTTGTGCTTTAAGGTTCTGCTTAAGCAGAGGAAAAGCACTATATAAGTAAAATCCATTTACGCTTTAATGTAAATTTCCCTCTCAGTGACTCCAAAAGAACCGTGCTCTTCACTCAGCACTATTCCCTAATACCTGTTGTTGCTTCTCTGGCTCCGCTCACCTGCAAGCTCACAACAAGGTGCTGAAAATGCTCCTCAGAGGGTTTTAGTCTATATTTAGGAGTCGGCGTCACACGTTTGCTGTGGACTTAATATCAATGATGTGAATCACCTCTTCCACTACATCCAAAAGCCCTGAACTGTGGCGACTATGGATATCTGCTGAGTCCAGTGAGCTGGAGTTTCTGTACACTTACTACCACAAACCAGTCTGTCCATCAGTCTCCTCTCACGTCTCGCATCCATCAAGCCTTTTGGCTCAGAGAGCTGCTGTTTACCTGATATTTTCTTCCTTTCAGGCCATTCTCTGTCAACACTGGAGATGGTTATGTGTGAAAATCCCAGCAGGTCAGCGGCTTCTGAAATATTCAGAACTGCCTGTCCACCGTTCGCTGTGGACTTCCTCTCATCTTGACCACGTCTGAATTCCTAAATACATGTGAGTAGGTGCAGCCAGTGGCCAGTGAGTGTGTACGTATGCGCATTGATAATTGCGTCTGTGCGTCGTGAAGTCCGCCAGCTGCCCCCAGACTGCCGATTGCTAAAGGGCTGGAGGTAGATTTCCTCTCGCCCTGATGCCTCTGTGACAGGTAGAGAGCAAAGACAGCTGGGAGGCAGGAGGACTGGCGGCGGCTTTGTTCGTGTGTGATGCCTGAAGACAGGCCACACACACACACACACACACACACACGCAGAGGGCTGCCACAACTGCCGGCAGGCATTAGCAA